>NC_072790.1:222044896-222669896 GCF_028583425.1 Eublepharis macularius
GCGTTCAGTGAGTGAGTTGTCCATTTAAGGATGTGCGGAAACAGCCTATCTTTTAACCTAATCCACCTTCCAAGGTTTTGTGAAGGGAAAATGGAGACTGGGAGCACCACATGCCCCACACTGAGTTCCTTGGAGGAAGGGTAGGATAACAAAATGTACTAAATAATAATTATTATTATAAGAATAACATTCGATTTATATACCACCCTTCAGGACAACTTAACGCCCGCTCAGAGCGGTTCACAAAGTGTATTATTATTATCCCCACAACAATCACCCTGTGAGGTGAGTGGGGCTGAGAGAGCTCTGAGAAGCTGTGACTGACCCAAGGTCACCCAGCTGGCTTCAAGCAGAGGAGTGGGGAATCAAACCCGGTTCTCCAGATTAGAGTCCTGCCGCTCTTAACCACTACACCAAACTGGCTCTACATGATACCAAACTGGAAATTTTTACATTTCCAGACCAGGTTGCAAAATATATCTGAGTTGCACAAGAGCATTTAACACATAAGAATATGTGAATCAAACCATCTAACTGAATAGGGTTTACTCTGACTGACACTGGTTCTCCAGGATCACTAAAGGAAGTTGTTCCCAGGCTATCTGCTAGGATCCTTTGAATAAAAGACTTCAGGTACTGAGCTGGGAACTTTCCTCATATACTGTGTTCACATGTAGCTCCATCCCCCATCTCACCAGACCCTTTCTTACCTTTGTAGTACTCATCATCCTCAATGTATCGGGAGAGGCCAAAATCTCCCAACTTGACACATTCGGGCGAAGCTACCAGTACGTTTCTGACAGCAATATCCCTGCAGATAACAAATCAAGCCGGTCACATCCTCCCTTGGCACAAGGGACAAGAGCGCGGGGGGGGGGGGGGGGTGAGTGGCAGAAGGGGTATCTGAGCACGGTTGCCCACTGCCTAGGTCAACATCCATCCATACTGAGGGTTTAGATTTATGTAATCACAATCACACAGGCTCCCTTTGTGCTCCGGTGGTGTTGCACCCATTTGGTCCACCCTCAGTGTAATGCTGGGAAGTGGGGCTATTGTTGGGGCTGTGGAATGTGTTGGGATAGTGGGTGGTTTGGGTGGATTTCCCACTGCTTTGTTAGTGCACGATGCTGGAAAAAACATTCATCCTGTCTTCTAATCCCAGACATTGGACTTGCAAAGGGCTATACATATACAACTGTCTCAGTTTCCCAAGCACCACCAGCACATTTCCTGATATCCCCAAATCTTTTTCCATCACACAGAGCAGGGTCTCTAAAGGATACTGCCTTTGTGGGAGTGTCTATAACTCTGGGAGCACCAGGATTGTGCAGAGACATTTATAGGGGAGTCTTCTGTGGACTTTTTTGGAACTGTCTGCAACTCTGGAAACCCTGTACCCCATAAATCCCTGCTATAGCCAAGTCATTCTTGTACCTATGCACACAGTTGATGGCCTCCAGGTAAGCCATGGCCTTGCCAACCTGCAAGGTGTACAGGATGAGGGTGAGTACTTTCAGGGAAGCCTTGTTCTGCTCAAGGTAGTGTCCCAGCTACAGTGGGGAGAGAAAAGCTCAAGTCAGGGATGGCTCAGATTCCAAATTCTTCTCCCTGCTGAACCTCAAATCCAAGGCAGCTCCCTCCCCCTCTGTTCTCTGGCTGCCAAAAAGATAACTAGTGGTTTGAAAATCCAAATAACAGAAGTAAGACAACCTGCACAAGGCAGTGATAGGCAGCATCTGATTTACTGGGTTTACTGGATCTGTAACAGGATTGTCAGTGCTTTCATTGAACTGCAGATCAAAACTGCAAACAAACACAATATAAGCGGCAGTGCAGTCCTATGAAGAATTATTCTGTTCTATGCCCATTGACTTTGGTGGATTTAGACTGAATAGGATCGCACTGTTAATAATGCAGATTAGATTTAGCAGCCAGTTAACGTGATCAAGCAGGAGAAATCCACATGGAGGGAAAAAAACCCCAAAGTTTCTGTGCGGAAACCTGCCATTTCAGAAAAGAAAAAGGCTGTTGTAGAAAGGGAAGCATCTGGGGCTCACATATGGGGCTCTTGCCCTGCATCTTGCCAAACACATTATTGGCTCTGTCAGATGTAATAGCACTGATCAGCTGTTACAGGAGGGGAGAAAGCAGGTACCCAATTCTGTTCAGGCACCCCTTTTCCCCCCACCCGGCTAACAGGTGTTCTCACTAAGCTCTGGCTCCCCTCTCCATTCTAGCATATTCTGTCACCCATGCACACGATGAAAGCTGTGCACCTCACCTCTCCGTAAGGATACAGCTCCATCACAATCCATGTTGGATCCTCTTCAGTGATCCCAATGAGCTTCACAATATGTGGGTGGTCCATCTTCTTCATCAGCACTGGGAGAACACACTTAATTTCAGAAAGTTCCCCTTTCTAGAGAAAATGTAGCTCATAAGGTCTCGTGCCCCATGCCCCCTGGCCCACTCGTATGAGCATGCCAACACCCACACCTTTCCATTGCATTTTTTAGGCCAGGGATGCTCTCCTCATCTGACCTGCTCCCTGCACTTTGGAATTCCAAATTATTAGGTCTTGTTTCTGAAGAGCATTAGGGAACTTCCATTATTACATTTTTAAATTTCCCAGTTTTGAACAGGATATAGGATATGCTGCTTCTTTTTTTTCCCTTCCGTCCATCTGTGCTGATAGGCATATCTCTATTGTCAAAAAAGCAATCTCAATGTGACTGTATGCAGGACTAGATATGATGCTTTTGGGGGGTATTGTTTTATCCATCTTAACGTGATCGTGTGTAGGACAGCATCAAGATGCACATATGCAGTCCCGTGCATTTGAACAGGACAGCATGTAAGCATCTTGATGTTATCCTACACATGACTATATCAAGATTTTTTTTTTGTATTTTGTCAGTTCACACAAGTACATAATAACGCAGAAAGGGAAAAATATGCAAATTAACTGAAAGAGCAGAGAAGTGTGGCAGCAGGCACATGTTGAGTTTCCAGGGTTAATTTTAGAAATTCTCCCAGCTACAGCAGAATTAAGGGAGGAGTGAAATGCAGCACAGAGCTAATTGCTGGAATAATAAAAGAACAGAACAGGGAAAATCTGCACATTCCTAATTAATGATTTATACCTTCCAACTTTTTGCAGATGGACATGCTTTTGTAAAGGACATGCTTGTGTAACACCTGTAGTCCTCAACCAATGGTCACTGCCCAAGGCCCTCCTTTAATTATTCATCATATACATTGACAAAGCCTCTGTTTTGTCTGAAATATGTTGCATTCATTTCTGTACAATAGGAGGTCTTCCACTTCTCTCCTGGCTAAAGTGGTGGTGGAGAGTCATGGCTGATTTATGGTAACCCCTGATGGGGTTTTCATGGCAAGAGGCTAACAGAGATGGTTTGCCATTGCCTTCCTCTGCAACTCTCTGCATTGACTTCAATTGACTTAGAAGGGTGTTAACTCCGCTTAGGACTGCCCTGTTAGTGTTCATGTGCTTGAATGCACTTGTATGTGCAAGTCCTAGAGACCAAGTAGCAGCTGGGAGAAATAACTCAGATTGGAACAGCAGTTTTGGAGGAAGAGTGTGTTTACTCTTTTCATGATCTGGACCCTAGGCTGTAATTTTCCTACTATAGCATTCTTTTAGCTTTCTATTCCCTGATTTGGATAGCCCAGGCAAGCCTGATCTCATCAGATCTTGGAAGCTAAGCAGGGTCAGCCTTGGTTAGTAATTGGATGGGAGACCTGCAAAGAAGACCAGGATTGCAGAGCCAGGCAATGGCAAACCACCTCGTTAGTCTCTTGCCGTGGTGGCCCCACTAGGGGTCGCCATAAGTCACCTAAGATTTGAAGGCACTCTCTACCACCAAAGCATTCTATAACATCTCACAGGGAGATCTTATTTGGGCCTCATGTGGGGTAGGGTGCACTAATTTCATTCCACAGTTTCAGAAGGGCACCTACGTACTAGCTTCACTCATGAACTTCTCCTTGTTTTCTGCAGTGCAGTCCTTCTTGCAGGTCTTCACAGCCACGCCCATTCGCTCCCCGCTCTGGAATAACAAGCAGACCCAAAAAGATGTAGTCAACTGATGCTAAGTGGGAGATGCCACACATTTTGTTGGTCTTTGTTAAATCCAGCCCTATTTCGCAGAACGCATGGAGATGAGAAATCCTTAGTTTGGCTGGTGGAGCAGGTTCAAACTAAAGTGCCATTTAGGCCAGCCACCCTATGGTCCACAGTGGCCAACCAGCTGCTTCCAGGAAGGCCACAACACTCTCCCACTTTTGCAACTGGTCTTCAGAAATGTACTGCTTTAGCTATCATGGCTAATAACCCTCATAAACCTTGTCTTCTCCGAATCTGTTCAATCCCATTTAGCCAGAAATCACCACCAATTCTTGCAGTAGCAAGTTCCAGGAGATTATCATTTCACTTGGCCTCTTTTGCACCAAGAAATGTTCCAGACCCAGGATTGCCTCCCTATTAATACTTGGATGTACCAAGCACAGTTTAAGAGCTCCAAGCTTTGTATACATGGGTTTCACTATTATTTCAGCCCTGCAAAATAAGTTTGCATTATTACTCCTACATCTAAGATGACATATGGATTAGAGGTTCCCCTCAACTAATTTTTGTGTTTGACTGAGTCCTCTTAATTAGTGCAGGGGTAAGGCAAGCTTTGAACCTTTTGTCCAGTTTTTGTTGGTGCACCAGCTGTGCCTGATCCTGGATCAATCAGACCTAGCCACAGTGATCTATGCCTTTGTTACATCTAGAATGGACTACTGCAATGTGTTCTACTTGGGGCTATCCTTGAAGAGCATTCACAAGCTGCAGCTAGTGAAGAATGCTGCAGCTAGACGGGTGGTTGGGGCTAGCTACTGGGAGCATGTGACCCCAATATTACAGCAATTACACTGGCTACTAATCCACCCCCAAGCACAATTTGAAGGTGTTGGTTCTGGCCTTCAAAGCCTAAATGGCTCGAGACCGGGGCATCTGAGGAACCGTCCTTCTCATATGTTCCTGCCCAGGAATTAAGAACACAGGAAGAGGCCCTTCTGACAGTCCCATCAGCTCAATTGGTGGGTACACAAGAAAGGGCCTTTTTGGTGGCAGTCCCATGACGATGGAACAGTATCCCCAAGGAAGAGCGACTGGAGGCAGCTGAAGATGTTTTTATTCAGGACTGCTAATTAACTGCTTCTGTGTTTATTGGCCCTTTTAGCCTCTTCGAAGCTTAACCAGGGCTGGCTCTATAGCGACACAACCTGAAACCATTGCCTCAGGGAGGACAGTTGCGTGGGGTGGGGGGCGGTAGCAATCTCCTATCCATCAGCAGACAACCACCATCTTTCCTAGGCATCTTCAGTATTAGTAGAAATCAGCTGAGCATATTGAGTGAAGAGCTTTGCACAGTACGAGCTGGATGAAAGTAAAAAGGGGTTCCATACTTGGGCAAAAGCCTTCCTGGAGCCTTTGGCTGCAGAGATTTCTTTTCATAAAAATCTCTGAAGCTACTTATCACATCACATCTTTTGTACATCTAGCTCAGTAGAGACTAGAGAGCCAAACCGGACCAGAGGCTGAGAATCTTCTTCATGGAGCTCTTAGCATTTTTTGTCCAGTGGGAAGAGACAGGTCTAAGCCTCCCACTCTGACATGAAATAACCCTATGGGGCAGCAGTTTGGCTCACTGGTCAAGCACGCCAGTCCTGAGGCAGTAGGGTTTCCACATGCAAAGGATAGTCCTCGCCCACCAAATAAGGAGGACACGAAGATGGAAGGTCTAGATTTAAAATCTATTTACTAGCTGTTCTTCCGTGGTGGCTTAGTGGATGAATCCACACCTCCATTTACAACTTCCAACCCCTCCCCCGTACCAGAATTGTTTGGGACTGGGAGCTGTCCGCTCCGAACTCACCTCATTAGTGTAAATTCCTTCGTAGACCTCTCCAAAGAAGCCTTCTCCCAGGATCCGGCCCAGAACCACATCTTCCTGAGAAATCACGTACTGCATTGCTGCACAAGAAAAAAAGGCCAGTGGGGCCACTGTTGCAGGCATGGCATTTTTGGCCTTCTTCTGAGCCTAAAAATAGATTCTACGTATTTTTCTGCACTAGCTTTTTAGTTGTAAAATCTTGGAACCATTCCCTCACTCATAGTCAAAAGTCATTTTCTGTTGCCACTTGCTGAATATGTTTTTAATTTTTTTGAATTTTCAGCAAATGTGTATAACATACAAATAGACACTAACCAACAGTACGAAAAATAATAAATTCAGCAAATTTATAATTCTGCACATTTACACACTATAAATTCTACAGATTTGCTGGATATTTTATGCTACCCTTCTTGCAAAGAAGTCAGGGCAGCATACATGTCTCCCTGCCTCCATCTTCATAACCCTGTGAGGTAGGATAGGCCAGGCTGAGACAGAGCCTGGCTGGCCGGCCCAATATTAACAGATCTCTTCAGTATCTCTTCAAAGCTGCAGTTAGCCCTGAGCAGAGGATAAGGCAGATACAGGCACTTGTCGCTGTATTTTTCCCCACCGCTTGGGTGGGGCATTTTAAATTCCTGGAGAGGCAGAGGAGGAAGGGGTTCAATAATACCATCCCAAAGTCAGAAATCTCCTCCTCAGTCTTCAAAGAAGCAGCTTGAGGCTTCTAAGCAGCTTTTTAAAAAAATGGACAATCCTAATAGTGTATCTCTGGCATCACATCTGTTTATAATGATACCGCGGAGGTGCAGGGTTATATTAAAAGGGGACTGCACCTACCTCCAGATTTGGGCCGGGATGCTTCATCTGGAATCTCAGCATAAATATCTGAATCTAGGGAGGGAAAGCACCCTTTCAATTGCCTTTCGCAAGGAACAGTCTTCCGTCTATACTTTGCCTCATATTAAGCATCATTTACACTACTGCAGCTTACATTCCTCTCCAGCTTTCAGCTCCAAATACATATACTGCTATCCTTCACCAATGAAAAACTGGGCTTAATATGCATCTGAATCACTCGTTCACGCAACTCAAGGCAATCCTAGCCTGTGGAATATTCTGTTGTTCCTTTCTGGATGGGGAGTTTTAGAAATAAGGTCCTGAGTTGCGGCACTTGAATAATTTCTGGAGAAGAAGGGGGGGCCGCACCAAGTCAAGTCAAAACGAAGAAGGAACAGAAATTGGTGCAAACAAAAAATTATTAAATGTTATATAACCGCTACGTGTTTCACCTCAGCTTTGTCAGGGGGATCTTCAGAATTCTCTTGGACATCTATTCTGTGTTTGCACTGATTGTAGAGTTGAATAATTTAACCAACTGGGAAGTTTTAATATGCTGGTCAGCAACTATGCTAACTCTGTCCCGGGAATGGGATACGGCAGGCCAACGTGCCCTTCAGAACAGACTGCCATATTCCTGAGACAGGCGATTCTCATCCATGTACCCTTTTACCTCTTAGATTGGCAATGCATGTGGAAGAGGTCAGTGGGCTAAGTCTGCCCACAGGCCTGCCAGTTGCTAACTCTTAGGTCGCCTTGCCAAATGAAACCAAGGCCCGGCTTGTGATTTTTCTTCTTCTTTGACCGCTCCTTGTCTTTCTCGTCTAATATAAACTTGGGGCTGGGGGTGGGGAGAAGGAGGCAGGAGACTAACACTGTTTCTGAAAGGCAAGCAAAGATAATAGAAACGGACTGCCATAAACACTTCCTATGCCAGATCCTCTTGTTGTTTAGCCACATTATGGAAGAGAGATGGAGACTTGCTCCGTGCAAAAATTTTGTAGATGTTGGAGAGAGGGGCCTTTGCTGTGGGGTTTCATGGAGCCATGACTTCTCCAACAAAGCAAGAGCTTTAGTTTAACACAGTCTTTAAACATTTATTTATTTATCTGGTGCCATCCATGTGCCTAGTGCCCCACAGATTGTCATAAGAAAGACTGGTCCATGTCCTGTAGGTGCAAGTTGGAGGAAGTCTCCCTAGACTGAAGGAAGGCTTCAAACGTTGCTCAATGGAATGGTAGGATAGGGGTAGGATCCAACATCCAATCACCCATTGGCCATTTACTTATACCGAGTCAGATCATTGGTCCACTGAGCTCA
This sequence comes from Eublepharis macularius, assembly GCF_028583425.1. Lineage (NCBI taxonomy): Eukaryota > Metazoa > Chordata > Lepidosauria > Squamata > Eublepharidae > Eublepharis > Eublepharis macularius. The sequence continues at coordinate 222,053,020 of NC_072790.1, forward strand.
GTATTGCCTCCTCTGACTGGCAGTAGCTGTCCAGGATCTTAGGCAGAGAAATGTCCTTCCTTGAACTTACTGCCATTACCTAGAGATGCCAGGGGCTGAACTGAATCAGGGGCCTTCTGCAGGCAAAGCAGGAGCTCTCTTGCTGAGCTACAGCCCCCTCCCCAAAGGGCCTACAAAAGTAATTACGTCACTCTCTCTGTGGGACTAACATTTACTGAAGACAGGGTTTTGTTTCCCAGAGAGCTAAAAATGGTACATGTGCTCATTTTTCTGCGCTGTTATTGCCTCTGGTCAAACAGGGTTTGCAGGATTTCATTGCTCTTAAAAATACCTCTTTGACCAGAGACATTAAGGGGACATCAGAAGTGTGTACGCAAACCACAGGCGAAAATGGCTATGTATCATCTCACCAGTCCAGTTACTAAGACAGACCAAAGCTCTCTCCAGTTTGGAATTTATTTCAAGTATTGTCTATCTAGATTCCATTGACCAGACAGCAGAAGGGAAGACCTCCAACTCACCTACACTGATGCTCTCTGTCAGCGTAGATCTTCTGTCTTCTATGTGCCTGAGGGAAGAAAGAGGAACAGGAATACATATATGGATCTACCGATCTCCTCCCCTACCCCCTAATTCCAACCAGTGCAAAAAGAACAGCTGGTAATCTCTTTTGTGTTGACAGACTGCTGCAAAACATGGCAGCTTTCCCCCTTAGATGTGTGTGCGTGTGTTTCTCCAGAGGTTTTCCCTATAGGAGAATGCTGAAACAGGCTATTTGATCAGACCTGGGGCATTTAAGAACGTAAGAACTACCTCACTGCATCAGAACCAAGATTAGCCCAGTACCCTGTTTCCACCACTGGCCACCCGGATGCCTCCACAAAATTCAAATAAGGATTGAAGGCCACAGCCATCCCCTCTTGCTTGCCACCAGCACCTGGACCCCAGGGGTTTATCACTTTGGAACCTGGAGGTTTCACATGGTTACTGTGGCTTATGGTCCTTGAGAGGCCCAACCTGTCTTCCACCATGTGCGGTGGCCAGGAAATCAAAGCACTTGTTCTTAGCTGAGTTCATCCGGGAAGGTGGTTTTGTAGCCAGGGGAAGGACTGTTTTCCTACTTTTCTGCCCCCAGGACTCTACTCTGGCCAGGTGCAAACACAGAATGGATCTGGACTACATCCATTTGACTTACTGGATTGGGACTTGGGGCAGGCTGACCCTCTTCTCATTCTCTGCAGAGGAGGAAGAAAAAGCACGTCAGAAGAGCACTTAAATTGCAATGCCATTCTCAGGTGGCTTCTGCAGTTGCAGCACATTCATTCCATCTCATTCTCACAGGAGCCCCTGCCTATTTTCTGACTAACTTTTCCCGCCGCCCCCTTCTTCTCCCTGCCTCTGATTCAACAGCAGATACACACATGCAAGGCTGTTAGTAGACTCCTATTAACCACTGCTACAAATGAACCTTTGCCTATAAAAATTGCTGTCCTAGATGGTTGCCTATAGTTCCCTAAAGCTAAAACATAATGAAACAAGATTTCAACAATTTGGCTGGATTTTAAATGTTTGAATTTTATTTTTCTCCCCTAATCTCAGTTTGAAAATTCAGTGTGGGGGAGCCTTTGCTGTACCTTAAACCTTGTCAATTAGTTTTTTGAAACTACGTTATGTAATGCCAAAATCCAATTCTCAACAACCTGTTTTTCTAAAATTCCTAAAACCAATGGCATCCATTAACTGGGCACATTGGTTTTTTTGTTTTTGTTTTAAAAAAAACAGATCTAGAGCATATAAACATGAATTTTGGAGTGCAGGCAGAAATAGAAGAAATCTACTCAAGAATTTCCAACCCTAATTTGTTCTGCTGCGTTAGTGCTCAGAAACCTCCCCCTCCTTCTTTGTTTGTTTCTGTTGTACTTTTCCCTGCATTGTGAACAGCTGGTGGGGGGTGGGGGGTGGGGAGTGGGATATAAATAAACACTGAAGGCTGCTCACCTCTGTTGGGCCGGATGATGAGAGACCTGTTCTCCAAGCCCCCCTGCAACCTGCAGTAACCGTCTATCAAGTTGGCCATGTTCTCTGCCTCCGCAAGGGAGTATGTCTTGATCGTCAGGGACTGCCAGACATAAAAATGTGTGATTTTTCAGAATGAGAGCATATGGGTTATATCCCAAAGATCAAGTCTGTGCCTGTAGCCCATGGGCAGTACACCAGGCATGCCCCCTCAGTCCAAACTGGTGCTTGATAAGCCCCTTGGTTTTGTAGCCATGGCCCAAGCCTAGAAAAACATCATCCAAAGCAAACACACTGCTTATCCTTATCAGCCCTGTAAGTGAAGATGTAAGACATCTCAGACTTGCAGAAAACCTCAAGGACTAGATACTTTATTGTTCTAAACTGCATTCAATTGAAAAAACAAATAACAGTGTCCCTAATAATTATGCACATTTTATTCCAGATGAAGAACCCAGCAGAGTAGATGTGCACTCCCCTCTTCTCCTGGGGACATAAACTTCAATGGAACCAAAATATGGCAGTGAGGGTTCCAGGTGGCCACTGCTGCTGTGACCATATTACTACAGTCGTGTGTTATGCAAGCTGCACCAGTAAATTACTCAGGACCAGGGTACTGCCTGCATCCATCCATGAGGACTTGCCCATAAGCTAAGGTCATCTGCTGGTACTTGGCTCTACATGCCTATGATGAGAGAGCTGGGAGCAGACTTGGCAGTATGCAGTATGAACTGTAATATTTAATGCTTTTAAATGTTTTTAATGTATTATTTAATGCTTTTAAATGTTTTTAATGGTTGGGTGATGTTTGTATTTGTTATCCGCCCTGAGCCTGCGAAAGCGGGGAGGGCGGAATATAAATATAATAAATTAAAACTAAATTAAATTAAATTAAAATTAAATTAAATTGGCAAACACGCAAGGCAGGGCTTTTCAGTGGTGGCACCCACATTTTGGAATGCCTTTCCCCTTAACTTTGGCCCCCTTAACTTTGGCCTTCCGGAAGCTGCTTAAAACTTTCTCATTCAGGAGGACATTTGAGGACAAGTTTCTAGCACTTGTGGCCTCAGAGGAAAATTTCAGTTTCCTTTCATGTTTTTCTCTTTCCTGTTCATTTAAAAAGGCTTTTATGGGTTCTGACACAGAGCTAATCTTATGATCTTACTGATGGCAATTTTATCCATTGCCTGCTGTTTTATGATTTTTAAGCTGTTGCTGCTGTATAGTTCTGATTTTTTATTCTTTTAACCTTTTATCTGTCCTTACTTCATTACTGTCAGTTATTTAGATGGTTATTTATAATGGAGAGGTGGGATTAGAATTATAACAGTGAGGGTTCCAAACTTTCACTGGTTTGTTTAAGCACAATGACATTACTCAGCTAAATCTTTAACTGATCAATCCCTTGAGGCAAATTTTACATTATTAAGGCTTAAAGGTAAGAGCATACCTGTTGCGTTTTGGTTACACAATAGAAAAGAAAAAAATGAAGGATAATTTCTACAGCTCTTCTGTTAGAGATCCTTTAGTTGGAGTTGCTCAGGTGTCAATCTGGGACCTTTTGCATGCAAAACACTTCTGCTAATGACCTACAGTCTTTCCCCTTAATTAACGGATTCTTTAATTGGCTATAAAGCAGGAGATCAATCAACTGGGGATTTCCCCCCCAATCAACTGACTATTGTAGGAAAAACACTCAACCCCACCCTGGTGCTTGTTAGGTTTACACCTTCCCCTTCCACCCAAGGAGTAAGAAACACCAGGTTGTACATTGGATAGAGACAGAGCTCTGTCTAGTAAGTAGCATTTCCATCTTACCTGGGGGTTCCCAGTAAGTCCGAGCTGCAGCAGGGCTCTGCCTTCCTCCACAGCAGAACATTTTATGGATTTTATCTGTTTGAACTCAGCCAGGCATGTGGGCTGCAATGGATAGACAGTGATGAATAACAAAAAATGTTGCATGCAGTGATCAGCTTGTGGTTTCCCACAGGACTTTGGGGTACTGTGCAAGAACTACGAATGACAGCGTCAGTGTGTCCTGAATGAGATCTCCCAATTTTTGAAACTCCAGCATTTATGCTTTCTTGTGCCTTGCCAAAGCTTCCACAAATTATCTATCATGCTTTTATTTGGCTCTTCCTCCAAGGAGCTCCAATTTTATCCACACAAGATTGACAGGCCCATGATCATACAATTTGAACTCAGGTCTCCACAGTCCAAGATCAACTGCAACAACACATATCCCTTTGGAAAGTGTTTTCCTTCGACCCAGCAAGCTCAACAGCTCTTGAAATGTAGTAAATCATGCAAAAACTCTCATTGTATATGGTATGTGTGGTGGTGGAGAGTGCCCTCAAGTCATAGTTGACTTACAGCGACCCCTGTTGGGGTTTTCATGGCAAGAGACTAACAGAGGTGGTTTGCCATTGCCTACCTCTGCAACTCTGGTCTTCATTGGAGGTCTCCCATCCAATTACTAACCAAGGCTGACCCTGTTTAGCTTCTGAGATCTGACGTGATCAGGCTCACCTGGACTATCCAGGTCAGGGCACATAGTATCTGTTTATTGTATGTGTTATCCTACTTTTACAGCATTGTTTTCTACTTTTCCAGTTCTGTTTTCTGCACTGCTTGACATATCATTTCTTGTATTATCCCTGATGTTTATAATCTTAGTCTTTTCACATTGCTTATTAGACGTTCCATGCTATTTAACTGCAGCATTTTACACTGTGTGATCCTTCTTGAGTCTCAGTGAGAAAGGTAAATAAATACAGTAAATAAATACATTCTGTTCTTTAGGAATGTATCTGAACAGTTTACCTTGGCTTCCTTACTGGTCATCTGCCGGATGCCCTTAGGCCCAATCACCAGATCTACTGTAATGTTCCATCCTTGCTGAAAAGGGAGAGAGAAAACCATTAGGGAAGTAGATGGCAGGCCAAGGGCAGAGATCCACAACGTGGCGTCCAAGGGCACCATGGCGCTCACCAATGAGTTTCCTAGTGCCATTTTCTTCTTCTGCAGCATCTCTTACCAAAGTAAACAGCCACTCCTGACTTTCCCACATTTCAGTGGAGCAGAGGAGCTCAGAAGGCAGCACTTTTGTGTGCATTGCCCATACAGAAGCAGCTGTGTCCACCATAGCAGGCTTGGTTTGCAAACACACACACACACACCCCCGCCCAACATTTTCTGATCAGCCCCAGCACCTCATGGCAGTTATTTTGTGGTGGCACCCACAAGATTGGAGGTGCCTGGCTTAGAGTGTTGCTCAGTTAGGCTCTGTGAGGATACCCAGAAGAGGTGAAGATCATTGAGCTTGGTAGTGATTTATAAGATCTAAGCCTTCACTTCGAATCATGTCAGGAAGACTAGAATAAGAGCCCGTGCAGACTCCAGCGCACTCTAAACCAGCTAGGCTCCCAGATACTCACAATCAGCTCGCAGCGGTAGCTTTCCTGGTCGATGTTGGCAAAAGTGGAGAGGGTCCCAAGGAACTTCATAATGCACTCTTCTTCCCGCAGAAGGGCATACTGCTGGAATGTCTGCTGAATCATCTTGCGGAATTGCTTGGGCTGTGCAAAGACAACAGGGAGGGTAATGAAAAATACTGAACTACTAACCCTCCCCTAATGGGGGCAATCAGAAGACATACAGCTCCCCCCCCCCAAGTTGTGTACAGATGTACGTAATTTCAGCACAACTGTGACAGCATGAACAAAGGAGGTGCAACAAAGGTTCTGCTGGTGCGTCTCTTCTCCGCCCTCCCCGGTTCAAAGAGAAACCAGATTTGCCAGTTCTAATTGACCAGTTCAACAAAAAAAAAAGTTTGTCTATCAATTTCTGTTGTGGGTAACGCAAGGGCACTGTCGCTACTGAGCATGCTCCATGGCACTTAAGCATGCCCAGTGGCATTTAATTGCAAGAGCTGACAGGTATGAGTGTCTGTCCCCGTACTGACCCTGGTGTTTAAACATAATGCAAGTTCCTTCAGAGTCAGGTAATGATCAATGCTGACTGGCCAGCAGTTGGGTTATTCCCAAAACAGTTCTACCTTGACACTTCCTAGGGCAAGCCAGCAAAGAACAGCCCTGTTGCATCAGACCAGTGGTCCACCTAGTTCAGTATCCCATTTCCCACAGGGGCCAATCAAATCCATTCAGGAAGTCTATAAGCATAATTTCTCTCACTGTTGGTGGAAATGCCAATTCTTAAGAGGAATTTTGGAAGAAAGTTCTTAAAGAAATCCAAATAATGACAGCTATTCCATTCCATTGTCACCAGAAATCATTTTCCGTGATCAATGGGAAACAAACCTGGTCCACATTCCTTTGATACGCAGGGACCTTATAGCAACCCTATTGGTTGCTGCAAAGAGTGTCATTGCAACCTTACGGAAGTCTAAGCAAGTCCCGACAATTGAAAATTGGCTCACAAAAATTTGGGATCATTTTATCTCTGAAAAATTGGCTGATAAGATTTATCAGGCAGAGCATTTTCCATATAGTACAAATTTTGTGGAGAAGTGGTTTCCAGTTTTTGAGTATCTAGAAAGTAACAGTTCTCATCCAGGTCTAAAGATCTTTCAGGTTTTAGAATATGTTTAAAATATTTGTAAACTTCTGTATTTCATCACTTTGCAAACTTTTTCATAGTTATGTACTAGTTATCAACTCAGAAATTTTTTAATTATGAAAGTCTGACAGTTTGAAATTTTTGGAATGTTGTAATTTTGAAACTGGGAATTTTAAAAGTTTGGAATTTTGTAATTTGTTAGTTGTATTTTACATTGTACAAATTCTATATAATCATTGTATGGAGAATAAGTATTATCAATAAAAATTATTTTTTTAAAAAAAGTCTATAAGCAGGCTGCAGAGGCAAAGACCTCCTCGTGTATTTGCTCCCCCACCCCCACAGCAACTGGTGTTCAGATGTACACTGCCTCTGACCTTGGGAGTATCATGGGTAAGCCATTAACAGGCTTATCCCCTGTCCATTTGTCTAATCCCCTGATAAAGTTAATCTAGAACTACCTAAAGTCAAATATAATAATATTTGATTTATATACCATTCTTCAGGACAACTTAATGCCTACCCAAAAAGGTTTACAAAGCTTTCAGCTTTCTGAAAAAGCTGTGACTGACCCAAGGTCACCCAGTTCACTTCCAGAGGAGGAGTGGGGAATCAAACCCAGTCCTCCAGATTAGAGTCCTGTTGCTCTTAACCACTCTTAACCACTACACCAAAATGGCTCCAGTTTCTTACAAATATAGCCAGAGTCCTGTGGACCAACAGATTTCTTAAAACTAACAGACTCCATGTGGTCTTTCCATATACCTCAGTGCAAGGAAATCCCTCACCTTCAAGTTCTCCTGCATTTGCCTTGGGAAGAAGAGATCCAGCCCCACTTCCTTCCTGAAAAAGAAAACAGATTCACATGGTTTGCCTTCATGTCATGCACATCACTCAGATGACTAGCAGATGAATGTGGGAACTGAAAAGCGGTGTGTTTAAGGCAATGTGAAGCAAAATGGAAGTTCTTATCTGCAAACACATGAAACGCCATCATCTTGAGTCAATCTCCATCATGGTTTACTCTGACTACCGCGGCTTTCCAAAGTCTGAGCCAGAAGTGCACCTGTCTTAGCTCTGCTACTTGAGATGCTTTTAAACGGAGATGCCAATAGGTAAACGATGATGGTATGAAATTCTAAGACAGAACCCTCCATTCAATGGAACCCGCTACACAGTCCAAGGACAATTTGCATTGGATTCTTCCTACTTTCTCAACCATATTGCCCAATGCAAATATTTTCTGCTGCCATCTTTTCTTTAATGGGCAGGGAGGTCTTATGTCAGGCACTGAATAAGGGATAACATTAGGTAATGGGCATATAAGGCAGCACCTGAAGATGCTAGGAATCACACAAATTTAGCTTTCTTGGTTCCCTGGCCGGAGAGAAGGGATTTTTTTTTGAAGTAGCCCGTTTTAGACATTAACTGGGCAGAAATAACTTGATGAAACAAAAATGGATGCCTAATTTGGACTTCAATTCATACAAGGTTAGAGGAGAGGGCGGTGACAAGTAATGAATTGCATCTTGAGCTCAGTCTCTGCTGATGGATGGGGTTTCTACCAGTGGAACAGGACTTCCTTGCTTGTCTTCTCCTGCTGCAGCCCAAACTGATCCCTAAACTGTTGCTCCTGGGGGTCAGGGGATATCCAGGAACAGCATGTGGGGGCAGTGGGAGGTCTGTGGTGGGATGGGGAGCAATCAGTGAAAACTGCCTCCCCTTCCATTAGTATTAATATTCCACAGGATCCAACCAATCATCCATTTACTTATCTGTATGAAAATTATTTACCCTTGCACCACCTTATGAAGGCAGCCTGTTTGCCATTGTGCATGTTCCCAAGTGGGGAACCAAAGCTGACAAAAACTAATTTGCCAAAATCAATCAATGTCCACAAAAAGTCCACTGAGTACTGTCTACTCAGACTGAAAGCAACTCTCCAGGGTCTCAGACAGAAGTCTTTCACATCACCTAATGCCTGGTCCTTTTAGCAGGAGATGCCAGGGCTTGAACCTTGGACCTTCTGTTTGCCAAGCAGATACTCTCTCAGCATAACCTACCCCACAGGGTTGCTGTGAAGACTAAATCAAGGAAGGAAGAACTCTGTTTGCTGTTCTGAATGCCTTGGAAGAAAGGCAGGATAACAATGAGATAATAGAGACAGATAAACGGACTTCATGCACATGTTCTAGAAGTCACTGCATGTCATCTATGTCCAGGTCAGAGGAGTCTCTCTCACACTCCCCTCCTAAGATGTGATAAAAAGAGCCCAAGAAGAAAAGAAATTAAATGGCAAGTAAATATAAGAACATTCTTCTACATACTCTAGGAATTCAAAGTTGGACTTCTTGTCGAGGGCATTGTGAGGCATGTCCTTGTAGAACCTCCTACCAAAAAAAACAAAACATATTGTTATAAAATTGATGTCTTTGATTAGGTTTCTCACTACAGGTTTAGTCCAAAGTGACACACTGTGGGAGGCAGAGGACAAAAATATTTGCTTACAGGGGCAAACAGAAAGAGTAGCAGAGTCAAAGCAGTGACTTGGCTAAAAGACAACTATCTAAGGGTGCAGATCTCTTTCTCTCTCTGGCCCTCCCTTTGCCTCCATCTGTGGCTCTGCTTTCTGTATTTGTAAATCAAGTCAATATGACATAAATTTCTGAAAGCTCCATTGTTCTCTCCTCAAATGCGATTCTGTGAAGCAACCCAAGTAGTGCTGCTCCTGGAATACTTCATGCTTGAAGTGAGGGAATATATGAGACAAAGCCCTGGCAGGGGTGGGGGAGTGGACCACCTTCTGCAGGAATAAACTCTGCAAGCCCTATGCTGTTCAAGGACCCCTTTTGAGTGCAACGCCTCCTCCTGCAACCACTTCATAATCTGTCAATTTAAATGCAAACAGCATTGCAAATGAAACATCAGTTTTATGCCTGGAGTATTTTGCATACTTTTTCCATTGGGAAATTAGGTGTTAACTGGCATGTAGATTTATATGCCCATGTACATACAATGCTGCATTATACTGAGTCAGCCCAGTGTTCAATCAAGGTAAGTATTGTCCTGTTTGTCAAAGAGGACTGGTGGTGGCTCTTCAGGTTATTTATCTCATTTAGAGAGAATTCCCATCACCTGTTCCTTTTTAGCTAGATATTGCAGGGATGAGGCCTGCAACCTTCTATATGCAGAGCAGAAACTCTACCACTGGGCCATGCTCCACCTAACACAGAGATAACCCATAGTTTTCTATGGAATGCACATTCAGATCTCTGTCCAAATAAGGACACAGAGGATAATAAGAGGATATCCTCTGGTCTGAATGGAATGTCCACCCACATGCCTATTCAGATACCTGTTCCCATTCTTAACCCCGACCCCCAGCAGCTCTTGCTCAAGAATTTGCACACCCAGCAACAGATTAGATCCCTAACAGAAAAGCTGATGAAATCAGATGGGAAGCAGGCTGAGCTTCATTGGTTGCACTAGCAGAACTAGAACTGCCCCACTGGAAACCCAACCTGTCAGATTATGAGGGCATTGCAACATTTATTTATTTAGAACATTTGTATGCCACTTCTCCAGGGACCTGCCTGAGGCAGCTTACAAAAAAAAACCCAGCCCAGCATAAAAACATAGATCATAAAAACAGGCATCTTAAAATAACAGTTTTCAGAGTCAAATCCTTGTGCTTCTCCAGGCTGGCTTGGCTTGTGGCTCCCTTAATAGCTTGTGTGGCTTTGCCCAAACCCTCCTTCTTGCCCATATTGCATTTTGCCAGTCTTTTTGTTCCAGTTTTGGCTTTGCGCTTTGGCTTTAGTGGAAGTTTATTATGCAAGAGCATGGGCCATTGCTTTCCTAACTCTTTGTGCAGGATCCAACCAGGCGCACAGCGAGTACATACCTGAGCTCCAAGCAGCCTAGCTGAAGGGCCATCCCCTCACTCACTTTACTAGCGTAAAGCTGCATGTATTCGCTCCGGAGCTGAAAGGTCAAAAGCAAAGAGCAAAAAATATAAAGAGACGGAAATCGTTCTGCTCCTCACTTCCCCGGGTGTGACATGGAGGAGAGAGGTTAGTGAGCAAGAGAGACTACAAGAGCTGCCCCAAATTAACCATTATCTGATGTGTTCTGAGCCATCCTCAGGCATTTTCTACGTTCTTCCATGTTTTGTAATCACAGGAACTGGAACCTTTTCCCCGTTTTAAAATTCACGTTAGAGGCTTTTTGGATTGCAAGTTATGTGACCAGCGACTATCCCCATGCCTGCACAAAACAAACAAAGCTGCAACTGTGGGCACGGACTAGGCAAAGTTTTGAATGTACACAGACAAGAGGAAGTCTGGATGTCTTCAGCACATCAGCAGCTCTGCTCCAGTTTTTGCACTGCCAGCTCCAGCCCGCATGCAGCCTGTGCTCCTTTGCGCAGCATACAGACACTTGCTAAAATTCAGAGTGGCTGAGAGCCAAGCTACAAGTAATGCCTTACACAGGTTGGACACTTGTCAGCTTACCTCAAGTTTTGATGGGAAATGTAGGCGTCCTGGTTTTACAGCTTGGCTCTCCATTACAGCTGCAAGACCAGGATGCCTACATTTCCCATCAGAACTTGAGGGAAGCTGACAAGTGTCCAACCTGTGTCAGGCATCACTTGTAGCTTAGCTCTGAGTTTCCTTTTGAGGGCGGAGAGAAGAGAAGTAAGAACTGAAACTCAAAGTTGTGGAGAGGGGCATGGGAAAGATTTGGCAATGTCAAGGCCCCAGATATAAGTCTGGCTGTTTTAGAGACCAATTTCTGAGCAGGTCTGGACTTGTGACAAGAAGCCAGGCTTCGGGCAAACATCATGGGGGTGACCAAGCTTGTGGCTCATATAGTGGGATAAGGATGGGGCGATCTAATTTTTTACAGCAAAAGGGGGGCATGAATGAGGGGCTTATTTCCCTTGGCTTATTTCTCTAGATCAAGCTCAGTTCAAAGCTGCACTGTCATGAAAGGTCACTGGGTGACTCTGGGCCAGCCATCCTCTCAGCCTAATCTACCACTCAGGTTTGTTGTAAGGATAAAATGTGTACCACTCAGAGCTCCTTGAAGGTGGGGGAATAATTATTTTAATTATTTACTTCATTTATACCCCCCTTTTCTCCCCAATGAGGACCCGAAGTGACTTATATCATTTTCCTCTCCTCCATTTTGTCCTCACAACAACTATGTGAGGTAAGTTAGGCTGAGTGTGTGTGACTGACCCAAGCTCCCATGGCAGAGTGGTGATTCGATGCTCTAACCACTGTGCCACATTAGCCCAAGGGTATCCCAGGAACTGTAGAACTCATATGGACAAAACTACATGCAGTGTGGCAGGTTGGGGGTGGGTGGGTGTTCAGGCAAAATCAAGGAGAAACACTGGTCAGATTCAAACCTATATTTCTCCGTCGGAAGCAACAGACTTTCAGATGTTCAGTTTGATGTTAAACGCCGAGTGTGGCCTTTTCTCAAAGCCCCCACTGCATGTTGTCATGGTTACAAAGGAGAAAACAAGCAAGAAGTCTTTTCTGAGTTTGGAAGTAACTGGAAAAGCAGTGGTGTCGGGGCGGGGGGTGGGGAGGTCAGAGGAAGCAGCCAGATAAGACCCAAGGGGCACAATCCAATTAAACCTCATTGAAATGAACAAGAGCTGCTGTACAAGCCAAAGAAAAGACTCATCCTAACTGTATATGAAAGGGGGCAAAGAGCTAAAGAAGTCAATAGAGCTGCATCTGGTTGGGATGAATCTGAGGCTGGTGGAGAGGGCAGTCTATCAACACAGGGACCCCAACCTGCTGATAGAAGTACAGAAGCGTTGTCCGGTCCTCTTGGAAGCGCTCCATATAGTCTTCAGGGAGGTAGCGAATCTGGAGGTCGTACCTGAAAGACCATGAGAAGTTATTTAGGGTAACTTCCACAGAGAATAGAGGGATCTACAGCTTGAACATCCAGTCAAAACTGGAAGTCACCATAGGTCTCAGATCTCCGTGGGGAAGGGCAGCACCATTCCAGACCAGTATGCCTATGATTAAAGAAACCCTATGTATTTTACATTAGGTGTTAGAGTGGGAAACCATTTTTAGTTTTAGACTAGAGCTGCCAATAAATATGGCAAGGTGGTAGGATTCTAGGCTTTTTGTTTTTCTGTGGGTGCAATGCCCGTACTGAACTGGAATATGGGTATTTGGTAAGTAATCTGGTGAGAGAAAGCAGAGCTTGGATACTGTGGCCTAAAAAAATTAAAATTTATAACTAAATTCAGAGTAGTAAAGAGTCCAGTAGCACCTCTAAGACTAACCAGCTTTACTGTCAAGAACCACAGCTCTCTTCATCAGATGCATCTTTGTCAGATACAAGCTAAATTCAGAGTGCAATCCTAAGAAAAGTTACTCCAGCCTAAGCCCACTGAAATCAACCGGCTTAGAATGGAGTAACTCTGTTTAGGATTACACTGTCAAACTCTGTGTTATGCAAATTCTGTGCAAAGAAAAGCCAGATTCTGTGACATGTACAGAATTCCTCTTATTTGCATGATCTGCATTTTTCTCTTTTGCAAATTTCTTTCTTTCTATTAGCCTGGGACAAAAACATGGAAGGCTGTAGGCCACTGAAGTCTCACCCACTATGAATGGAAATCTTATTCAGCTATCTCTCTGACTCCAAAGACTTTGGTAGACAGCGCTCCCACGCTTTCAAGCATATTTGCAGTTGTGAGGGCTAGAAACATTGTCTTTTTCTAAATAAACAGGGCTCTTCTTTTGTACTCTTGCCAAATTGCAGCATATACACAGTGCTGGAGAAAAGCAGTGAGAAGCTTGCAAGCTGTATCTGACCTCCAGGGGCTTCTTGTCCATCTTACAATGTGCCCTCCATCATTTAAAAAAATCACTTTGCATTTATTTACCATGTTTATCATCAACTGCTGAAATCACTTTGCATGCAGTAAGTCTAGCAACTATCTTGTAAGGTAGGCCAGTTAAATACTGTTCCCTCATTGCACATGGGGGTTGCAGGCTCCATACCTCCACTCGGCTTCAATGTGCAGGCATTCATACTTTTCCTGGACTTCACCGACTGTCAGGTCTGGGTGAAGCCAATGGATCTCATCAGATTTCACATGTTTTAGGCGTAATCCATAGCACTCGGCCAGCTGGATGTCCGGACCGATCCTCCCGCTCAGCAGGATTGATTTGATCACTTCCTGCAAAACACAGTTGCGGTAGAACAGTGACAGATTGAGGGTGGGGGCTGGGTGGGGCTGAGTGGGAGAAAGCAACAAAGATCTGAAAGAAAAGCCATGTGAAATCTGAAGACGGGTCTCTGGAGAGAATAAACAGCTAATTCAATGGGGAAATACTTTCACGAAGAATTCCTTTTTCTTAACATTAGATCGGGGTTGATACAAGTGCAGGTTTTGTAATAAAAATAAGGTATTACACATAGCTGTGAGAGCTCTGAGAGTGCTCTGTCATGTGCCCATTTTGGCAAGATGCTTTTCAATGCTGTCATGCAGCACTGGGTACTACCGGTGAATCCTCATTTTATGCAAGCCACCTTGGATGTCCTTCGTAAGTCCTACAGTTAAGTTATGAAAGTGTAGCTTTCCTACATGGACAAAAAATTGCAACTAGGATTTTGAAAACCTTCCTCTGGCATGCAAGACTAGTTTGCAGATAGGTGTAGCTGCTTGGGAATTTGAACTCAGGTCTCCCAGTTTCTACTCTTATCACTTTAATCATTACAGCCTGCTGCACTTCCCTCTCTTTGCACTCTGTGGTCCTAGTCCCAGTCAGGCCTGCATGCACCCAAGTGCTGAGTTCTCAGCATGGAATTTGCTGGATACGGTTGCTAACCTCCAGGTGGAGCCTGAAGATCTCCCGGAATTACAACGGCTCTCTAGATGATGGAAATCAGTTCCCCTGGAGAATATGGCTGCTTTAGAGGGTGAACTTTATGGTATTATACCCTCCTGATGCCCCTCCCCTTCCTAAATCCTACCCTTCCCAGGATCTATCCCCCCAAATCTCCAGGAATTCCCCAACCTGGAGCTGACAACCCTTGATTTGCAACTCACGTGTGCCTGAAAAGCCCTGGGGCAAACCTAGGGAGAACCCAAGGAAAATGTAGATTATAGTTAGACCCTGATTGTTAACATGAACTGGCTTGGGCATTGTAAGGTATGTCAAAAAGAGAAAAAGTTATACATTTTAGTTGTTTTTTTAAAGGAGATATATGGCATCATTTGCATTTGCTACATTCGTAAAAGCATTTCAAATCCTACCAAATTCCTACATGGAAGAATACTTATATATAAAGAAGTAGTATGTGCCTTGTGTATGCAGGTTGCTCTCAGGGAAGTGAAGGATCAGTTTTACTGAGAGAAAGACAAATCCCTCATATAGGATCTAGGGGTGATGTGGTGTGTACCTGTGTGCTTTCATGGCATTGGGATTGAACCTGGGAGACCCAGGTGCAAATTCCCACTCAGCCATGAAGCTCACAGAATGATCTTGCACCAATCACTCTCTCTGAACCTCACCTACCTCATGAGACACTGTGAGGATAAAGCAGAGGAGAGGGGAACTGTGAGCACCTTGAAGGAACAGTGGGATAAAAATAGCTAGGATAGGGATAGACAACTGGCAGCCCAGTAGCCCCATCAAGCCTCTGTGGCTTCTCCCCTGGCTTCTGAAACGCTATGGACCTTTCCCTCTTTGTTATGCACTTCAGTCTGAAGAAATAAGCCAGGAGCTTTTTACGGCCTCCCTCCTCCAAATTCTTCCCTCCTTTTTAAACAGTCACAGGGTCTGTGGCAGGCTTCGCCTGGTTGGCACCTCATTCTCACCTGTCAGCCAAAACATGGACAAATGGGAAGAAAGAGCTGCAATGAATGAGGAGAAATACGGCCTTTTAAAAATAGCAACAAATTAGTGGCTGGCCGAGAGACAGGAGGGACTGGGGGTAGTAGGATCTGGAGGAAATGGAGGGAACCTGACGGCAGTGAACTTCAAATTAAATGGTACAAAGTAGTCAGCAAGCACCTCAGGCAAAGATGCGACATGCAAGTTGTGGGCTGAGGCAAAGAGGGGGAGCCCAACCTTCCCTATTTACTAGGGAGACTGAATTTTTATCCCAAATCTCTGCTGCCCTTTCTGCCTGGGGAATGCCTTGTTATGATATGAGTTGCTTGAGGGGTCATCCTTCTGGGCTCAGTTTCCTCCCCAGATTGTTTTGAAGTGAAGGCTTCTAGTGCCTGTGGGAGTGGGCGGATGGACGCGGCTTGTTTCTAAATGCTAAACTGCATGTGAATGCTGAAGCCCCATGCAAAGCACAGCCTGACCTTTCATATGCTGCATGACCAGCTGAATACCCACTAGAAGATAACAATTGTTCGTCTTTGCTGAAACTAAACTTGTTTGGCCCAGATCAGTGTTTGGAAAAGAGATTGTTAGATGAAGTCCTTTAGAAATATGCATAGTGTCTTCTCTGGTGAATGAAGTGTGAATTTATTTAGAACACTCTAACATGAAGCAGAGAAAAGAAATGATGTCCAACGAAGTCCAGAGAGCCATAAGAAAATCTAGCTTGAAGGTATTCCAGACTCTGTTACCCTTGTGCTATAATAAAATATATTTTTATAAAATATTTATTATAATAAAATATTGAGTGGAACGTTGAATATTACACAGACTTTCTGGGAACACTCATGTGTGCCACCCTGAGGTCTCCAGTGGAAAGACAATGACTGCCCTGCCCTCATTTCAGGGTACCTTCTTTGTCTTTCTGTGTGTCTGCATGAAGACAAAATGCACTTCCCTTAGGTCTTTGCAAAATACACCCTGCCTGTCACAGAGTGAGTATTTTATTGGAGATAGGGCTACCAGGTCCCCTGGTAGGGGCGGGTGATCCCCTGCTCCCAGCCTCTGCCATCCCCTGAAGCCAACCACCTGGCTGGCGTGGAGAAAAGGCCTGGGGAATGGGCCCTGAGGTGGGCATGCTGCAGTGCTTCACAGGGGCCCAAACTGGCCCCTATGAAGCATGGGAGCATGCCTACCACCAGGCACAATGGCGTCACTTCCGGAAGTGATGTCATTGCACCCAGCAGGAACATGCACATGCGGGAGGTGCATCCTGGTAAGTGCTAGGTCCCCCCCCCCACCCACTGGGATGGTAAGGAGACCTGGCAACCCTAGTGGGAGAAATAATCCCCCAGTCACTGGCTTCAGTTCTCTTGCCCTAACTTTTCCCAGTCCCAAATAAATAGTTAGAGGGCTGCTTCACTCACCCGGATCTCCGTGGTGACGGTGCATTTCACTAGCTTGAAGTTCTTGCCCATGTTGAAGCTGTTGCTGTGGAAGCATACCTTAAGGATGCGCACTTCATCCTTGTCGATGTCAATGGGCACGGCCACCATGGTGGACTCAGAGGGCCCTGCCAGGCTGAAGCAGCTGCGAAGTGAATTTGCCCTCAGCCGGCTCAGGGCCTCTGGCAGTCCGGACATCATCGTGAAAAATGGAGTTCTAAAGCCACATCACTTCCTGGGAAGAGAGGAGAGAAGAAGGGACAAATTAAGAAAGAGGCCAACAAGGTACAGCTCCCAAGGAACACTAGCCAGTGGTGAGTGTGCCTTGTTCTTTTTAAAAAATGCATATTTTGGCCAAAGTCATCCAAATTATGTGCCAAGAAACACCAGATTATGTGAATGGTGGAAATTTATACAAATTGCCCACATCTGGTTTATTAAGCTTTATCCAGATATTTTACCCTGTTTTTTTCAATATTTGAAGCAGCTTATGATTAAAATCAAAAGTCAAAATTACAAAGTGCGATTTAAAAGATAAACGTGAACAAATAAACACAACCAACAAACTGAGGGCCATTTTGAACATTACAAAGTCCTGTGTCTCCCATGTTGGGGAAATGAATGTGTACTGATGCGCTACATGTGATTTTTCCCAATGGGCCAAACAGCAGCTCCCCGGGGCTGTTTCAGATCAGGAAAACGGTACCGAGGGAAGGCTTAAGCCCTCTCTCTCTCAGTGCCGCAGTCCCAGTTTGAATCAGTCCCCCACCCCCGGGGAATTGGGTTCTTCTGAGCATGGGGCTCCCACAGCGTGTCTGACAGGCAGGGCATGTGGGAGAAACAAGGACTTTGTAGCACGTGAATCTGCTAAAAGGAATCAAATAAAATCCTAGTCGCCACAACTCCAAAGTCCCAAACCAGCATCCATCTTGTAACAAAATAAAAACAGCAGTAAAACCCAAGAATATCAACCCAAATCATGGCAATTAAATCAAAAGCCTGGCCAATAGAGAAATGTTTTAATCATCTTCCTAATGGCTACAAGAAGGCAGCAAAGTTAAGAAAGAAAGAAAGAAAGAAAGAAGAAAGAAAGAAAGAAAGAAAGAAAGAAAGAAAGAAAGAAAGAAAGAAAGAAAGAAAGAAAGAAAGAAAGAAAGAAAGAAAGAAAGAAAGAAAGAAAGAGGAGGCTTCAAACAAAAAAGAACTAACCAAAATGGTTGAAAGAAATTTTTTTTTACATACAAGTGCCAAGACCAATGCCAAAAAAATACCAAAATCTTTAATAAAATTGAAAGAATTAAAACTGTATAATTAAAACAATATCACCATGGTTCCATATATGTAAGTATCTCCGCACAGTGTAGAAATTCTTGAACAACTGCACCCATGCACATGGTGATGTCATACATTTACAGGCATCTTAAAAATGACAAGGTACTGTTACAATCATCGTTATACACATGTAAGCAAATGTTTATGACCTTCCTCAGTGGTTTTTATTTGTTTTATACACACCATATATTGTAGGATGTCTGACCAAGCACTAAATAAACACAAAAAGATGTAAAAACTCATGGAGTTAGTAGGTTCAGCTTTCCCATCCAAATACAACAGGACTATCAAAGACATATTAGTGCAAATGATAATTTTTCAGTAGTCCAGATGTCTAAAATATTTAAGTCAGGTCAGGATATATCAAATCAAGAATGGTGGGCACAGCCACAAGGAATCCAGAAGCATGGGAAGGCATCAAAATATATCTCATGAGGAGGGAAGTTCCATAGGCTCAGTGCTACCACTGAGAAAGCCCTATCATGTGGTACATTCATGTTGGGCAGGTGGTCCTTCACATCTCTTGGTCCCAGAAAAATGAAACTTTGAACACTTTTGTGCTTATTCATATACTTTATTTTCTTTTTCTTAGTGGTGCAAAAATAGAGCTGCCAGTCCCTCCGTGGGGGAGGGGATTCCCCTGCTCCCAGCCTCTGTCCTCCACCGCCACTCACCTGGCTGGCAGGGGGAAAAGGCCCCAGGAATGGGCCCAGGAGCAAAAATACCTCCTGGGCCAGAACTCAGTGGGCGCGCTCCCCATGGGCGTGATGACATCACTTCCAGGAGTGACGTCATGAGCCCGGTGGCAGGCACTCCTCGATGTGATGTCATCACACTGCACCAAGAGATTGCATGCTTTGCATGTGCACGAGGACTCTCAAAAGGTGAGTGCTGGGTCCTGCCCCCCACCCCCGCTGGGAGGGTAAGGGGACCTGGCAATCCTACCCACTGAGACGTTCCTAGGAAATTCTGTCCAGCCCCCACTCTGGCTTCTGAATCTCACTGATTGTTCACATACTTTCAAGCCTGTTTCCACAGCAACAAGAGCTCAACACTTTATCTTCTTTTCCAAATGAAATAAAATTCCCCAAGAAATTGAATTCTGCATCCATTCTGCGCCTCTTCTCCTCTCCATTTGTGCAGAACAGCGGAATGCAAACACAGTTTGGGACTGAGCCTGCAGCCCAAGACAACAGGGTTGGGAGCCTCCAAGTGATCTCCCAGCAGTGATACAGCCCTGGCACAGGTTCATTAACTCCACTGCAGTTTTGTTGTAGGTAGGAAGCTACTGCGGCAGGTATTAAAATACAGCTGAGCTGCTGAGCATGTCTGCCAGCCTTCCTTCCTGAAAGAAACCGTTTCTATATACATGTGGTGAACTGCCCCAGCTACCGGTAGGCCATAAAGACTTAGTCACACACTTCCAGCAAGCAAAAAGGACAGACTATATGCAAAGGGTTGTCATATTGAATGCCACCTGTTGAAGTTGAAATTGTGGAAAGACCTTGTGGCTGAGCAAAGAGTAGTGGCTCTCAAAATCTTAGGCCAAGCCTACAGCTATACTCACATTTGTGTCTTCCAAAGCAAGAAAGAATCCAAGAATTTCAATTCCCTATTAGGAGGCCTGAATAATTATTCATTCGTTATATTTATATTCTGCTTTTCTGCCAAATTTGCTTCCCCGAAAGGCTTACAAGAATGAAAAACCAATAAAAATGACATTGACAATTCAATACAAACAGGCTGGAAGTCTGCAAGGAGCCAATGAAGGCTTTTAAAAAAAATTCCATCTTCCAAAATCAACTCCTCTAGTATTCTACAGGAAAAGTTGTGCCTGTTGAATTTCTGCTTGTTAAGCAACTGATAAAGCTCAGAGCCAAGCTACAAGTGACGCCTTACACAGGTCGGACACTTGTCAGCTTACCTCAAGTTCTGATGGGAAATGTAGGCGTCCTGGTTTTACAGCTTGACTCTCCAATACAGCTGCAAGACCAGGATCCCTGCATTTCCCATCAAAACTTGAAGGAAGCTGACAAGTTTCCAACCTATGTCAGGTGTCACTTGTAGCTTGGCTCTCAGGAGACTTGCCTAGAACAGGAGCCACTGCCATTAATCTTTAGTTTCAAGTGCTGCTGTGGCTACAAGCGGGCACTAGGGGGTGACAGAGTCATGCACATCAGGCCAGAGCATTCTACCCCACAGTGGAGACATTTGATCTGGAGAGAGTGTGATTCTCACAAGTACAGACGCTTCCCGAGAGAGACGGTCTTGGCTGGCTCCTCCAACCTGCTGCCTCGCCACAGCTCCTTGCCAATTTCAGCTCTCCATCTGGTGGTACCCAAGCTTGATGCTTCTGCTCCCTGTTTATCAGGTCTCCAAGCTGAAGCACAGAGAGGAGCTGGAGCATCTCCCCTTCTGCTTCTCAGCTTTGGGAAAAAAGGGTTCTTCCCTAGCCTTCAAATTGCTGTAGGGAAGAGGAAGAATTATTTAGCATCTTTTAAAATAGTACTGAGAGAGGAGCATTTCAGCAAGGTGTCAGATAAGCCTCCAGCCTATCTGCCATGTATTAAGTGTTTCTCGCTAGAGTGATATGCCTCTGAGTACATGCAGAGTAAAACCTGATTTCTGTTGCTAACTGCTTATCTTGCAGGCAAGGTGTTTTGACTATGAGTTCCTGGCGAAGCCTGAGAACTTGACCTTGAATTAAACACAGAGACTGAACTAAGCTCATCTCTCCCCTCCTTCGTTCTTCCCAGGCGCTGCACACCAAAAATCCTAACGGACTTCCTTTCCCACTGGGCGTGGGGACACCAACCTATAATTAACCTTGCTTTACTACCTTTAGGCATTCCAGCCAATTCCACTGTCATAGTATCTTGATACTGGTATCTTTCATTAATAAAAACATCTTTTAACTCATACACCTAAGCGATGCAGTAAAGTGTTTGGGAAGTACCTGGCAAGAGACCTGACAGAAGGTCTGCTTCTACCCACTGAATGTTGCAGCAGAGAAAAAAGCTGTGCATGCAAAAACTGTATGGATCGGTCCCATTGGTATGAAGAGCTCAGAGCAGCACACGTGAGATCCTCTGTTGTCACAGAAGCCCTGGGAGAAAACAACTTGCTCCCAGCTAGCTTTGTATGCTGATCCAGGCTACGAGTCCACCTAGCTCAGTCTTTGGCGACTCTGGCAGCAGCTCTTGGGCAAAGAAATAACAACTGCTACTTGAGATTCCTCCAGGGTCAAAGACTGAATGTAGGATCTGCAGCATGCAAAGCTAGTGTAGTATCATGGAACAATTGACCCTCCCCAATACAATGTGTAGATATTGCTGTTAACTGAGTAGACCATAGAGACACACTGCTTTGCTGCTCTCCAGAGTCTCTAGGCAGAGAGAAGTGTCTTCTCCCAAGATCTGCTGCAATGTGAAACAGAAAGTCTGCCATTTGAGACCCTCAAGGCAGAGATGCCGAGACTGGCCCTTGACCTTCTGCATGCAAAGCAGGACTCTATGGCTTCTGTTTCCTGAGTAAGTGCAAGTTTGAATCTGTATTTCTCACCACACCCCCACATTGCCTACTTGTTAACAGTACAAGAATCTCAAATGGGGACCTGCTAGGGTTCGGGTGGAGGGGAAATCCCAATCCTCACCCCCTCCCCATGCTGTCTCTGCTCCTCCCTTGCTGGCTGCAACTTCCTCCGTTTTTGCTTCTGCTTCCTCCAGTTCTTCCCCAAGCCTTAAGTTTTGCTTTCCTCCATTCTACTCAACTGGCGCCGACTGTGCTTCATTCCCCCCGCCCAATGTTCTCCCTCTTTTCTCCCCCCCCCCCCATTCCTGCTGACTGCTGCTTCTCCTGGCCCTCCTTCTCTCCCTTACAACCCCCCAGCCTCTCTCTCCCTCTAACTCCCACTCTGTCTTCACTCTCCCCAGCTCACCTCTTTATGGTGTCCATACAGCATTAGGCTACCATAACCACAAATACCACCGAAACGTTGTTTTGATTCTACTGCTTCTCCTCCCCGCCCCTGTTTTTCTGCAAAAATATACACTTTAGGCCTGGGGGCCTGTTATGCTAAGGTTGCCAACCTCCAGGTGGTGGCTGGAAATCTCCTGGAATTACAACTGATCTCCAGACAACAGAGATCAGTTCCCCTGGAGAAAATGGTTGCCTTAGATGGTGAACTGTATGACATTAAACCCAGCTGAGCATCCTCGTCTCCTCAAACCCTGACTGTCTCAGGGGGCGCCTCCAAAATCTCCAGGAATTTCCCTACCCAGAGCTGGCATCTCTATGCTATGCCATTTTTTTTTAATCTGCATGGGGGGGGGGTGACCATATGTGGCTATTAGATATGTGGGTTAGATCCAACCAGTTTTTCAGTTAGTGAAAAAGGAGGGGTGCCCTTTGACCCACCAAAAAAGACTATGCTACGTGTCATAATGCCTGCAAGGACAAAAGCCACATGTTAATGGGGCTGTAGTAAGGAAGGGAACTGAGCAAGAATAAACTGGAAAGGTAGCTGGTAGCTGGATCCAACCTACAGATAATAAACATTTATCAAGTGCCACAGCAACCAGGCAACACACACACCAAGCATGCAGACGTATTTATTTACAAATATTCTGTATCCTGCCTTTTTGCCCCATCAGCCCCCCCCCCCAAATAGGCAACAATTAAAAACAGCACTAAAACATGTTATGGAAGCATTAATAAAATGCATATATACTAGGGTTGCTGCTAGCCTCCAGGTGGAGCCTGGAGATCTCCTGGAATTAGCTGATAAAGGTTGGTTCTCCTAGCGGACACAGCTGCTTTGGAGGGAGAACTCTGTGACATTATACCCGATTGAGTTCCCTCCCCAAACCCTATCCTCTATAGGCGCCACCCCCCAAATCTCTAAACATTTCCCAGCCTGGAGTTGGCAACCCTAAGGGCAGGGTCATTGAGGGGATGCCAAGATGAAACAAAAAATTCCTCACCCAGTGGCAGAAGATGGGGATAGAAAGGAACACCCAAAATGTCCACAGGGAGGAAGTTCCACACTTTTGCTGCCATGATTTTGCTGCCATGACCTGTAAGGCCCTCTCCTCTAGACCTGCCTTATATCAAGTTAGATTGTCACTCCATCCAGCCCAGTGTGGTCTGCTCTGACTGGCAGCAGCTCTCCAGGAAGAGAAAAGTATTTCCCATCTTTCTGCATGCTTTGCACGTTCCCTTACCACTGAACAACTGGGACTTCCCTGCTCAGCCACTTCTCTATATCACACATGCCTGTGGACTTGCCAGTTAAGCATGCACCAAGTACAACTTCTGCAAGCCTCAGAAAGGGCTGGGTGTTGCGGGCAATAGGAAGCAGCTCTGTGTGGGTGTATGCGCATGTGTACAGCCCAAAAGCTTTCTGGGCACTTGCACAAATGATGGTTGAAGGGTCAGGAAAAGAAAGTGGCTGGAAAAGGGTTGTGGCTTGGGGCCTGCCGAGAAGCCTCTATGTTTACAGCACAGATGCTTGGTGCCATTCAGTGCAGTCAGAAGTGAGAAATGCTTATCCCCTATCCCTGCAGCATTCCAGGACAAATTCAGCAGCAGAGCAAACGTGGTGATGCAGGGTGCTATGGCTCAGTGGCAGAGCATCTGCGCTGCATGCAGAAGTCCCCAGGTTCAGTCCCCAGCAACTCCAGCCAAAGAAATGGAGTACAGGTGATATGAAAGACCTCCACCTGAGACCATGGAGAATCACTGCCAGCCAGAGCAGACTACGTTGACCATGATAAATAAAAGGTCTGACTCTGTAGAATGCAGCTTCATGTACACCCTTTCAAAGAGGAAGATTAGACCTCCTCTTGCCCTCTTACCTCTGGTATGAAAAAGTTGCTATTATTATTTTGGTGTCCCCAAATAAAAATTAAAAAATAAGCATTCACTGAATTATCCACATTTTTAGAAAGTGGAAAGGGCCTTCCTGGATCAACCCCCATTCAGTGCCGGAAATCCTAAGTTTGAGCATCCCTGACAGACAGTTATCCAGCCTCTGCCTGAAAACAACTGGGGAGGGCGAGCCCATCCACCTCCCGCAGGTAACAATTCATGTTGTCAAATTCTGTTGCCCTTCGAAAGAATTCCTAGTATTTGTGTAAAATGTACCATTCTGTAACTTAAGGCCAAGTCTTACACCTTGGAGCAGCAGAGAGCAAGCCTTTGTCCTGTTCCATTTGACATCCCTCTAGGTATTCAAAGAGCTCAATCGTGACTCCTCTCAATTTTCTCAGGCTAAATAACCTAAGTTCTTTCAATGGCTTCTCACAGGACTTGTTTTCCAGACCCCCAGTGTCTCTCTGTTGCCCTCCTTTGAGCCTATTCTGATTTGTCCACGTATGTATTAAAGTGTGGCACCCAAAACTGGGCCCAGCGCTTTGGATGACTGCTCATAAAGTTAGTGCTTTAGAAATACTTGACCAACAATGACAATATTTGTCCAGTCGACTGAGTTAATATTTTCTGAGCAATGAAATGGCCAACCCAAACTGGCTAGTTGAACCAAAAAGGCATATTCTCCAGCATCTCACAGAAATCGGGCTGCTCTTGAAAATGAGTGATCAGGCCCATGGCGAAATTTAGCAGTGTGGTCCAATGGATAATAATGGGGCCAACACAAATCAAACAAGGCTGCCTCTTCCTTTAATGTCTAGCTGGCCAGTTGACCGTTCTCACAAATTCTGCTCCCTATAGAAAAAAGGTGATGCCTCCTGTGCTCTTTCGAAGCACCTCTTGCTCAAATAAGGAAGCCGGGATTGGACCTTTGCTCCGGCGAAGAAGGAAGTGGGCACCAGCAAACATGTAGGCAAGAACATGGCACCCAAGGGCACCACATTACACAGTACTCTATGGAGTTCTGACATGGTTCTCCCCTCCTCCATTTTATCTTCACAGCAACCTTCTGGAAAGGCTGTGCTAAGAAAGGAACCTCCCTGGTTTCTGAGTCATCCACTCAGCAATCCCTGTACATTTCTCAAGCATATCTTTGCTTCTGCAAGGACTAGAAACTTGCTTTCTTTTTTAAAAATGAAAGCAGTTTCCAGTACTGTATTCTTCAAACCCCCCCCCCCCCCCGCCCAGTGCCTGCAACTGTACATCTGGGGCATTGAAATAGCTCTGGCTATGGGAGTTTTGGTACTAAGCACATCTTGTTCCCCTAAAATGTAATATATGAATGGGCCCTATTTATTATTTCTTTAATACATTTTTAAAATTTTTGCTTATTGCATTTGGTCTTTGAAGTGGCGAGAACAGCAGTGGCAAGCTTGCACAAGTTCCAGAAACCAGTTCAGTACGTGAGTCTTGCTGACTTGCTTGTTTCCCTTCTGAGTCACTGGTTAGATAATGTGGGAAACACAAAAATAGGAACCTCTCTGCTGTCTTGCATATCTAAAACGGAACTGCCTGCAGGTGTTATCTGAGTATGATGGACCTACGGAGGTGTGTGCAGAGTCACACTTTGCTATTATGCATTCATTAAGCCTTACCGTCACCAACGTGCATTACAACCGCCACTCTAGGAGCCAAGCCAGATAAAATCCTAGAAGATTGCAAAGGGGTAGCCGTGTTAGTCTGCTGTAGCAAATTAAAATGGAGGTCCGGTGGCACGTTAAAGCCTCACAAGGTTTATTTCCATGTGAGCTTTCGTGATTCATGAAAGCTCACATGGAATAAATATTGTTGGTTCATAAGGTGCCACTGGACCTTTGCTTTAAAATCCTAGAAGATCAGATCATCCCAGCATGTTTTAAATGTAAATTGCGACTGTGAAGGGAAGCAGTTTGGATCAGGGCTGTAATATAGGGGGAGGGGGGTTAATTCTCCCTGCCCAAGCAGTTTTGTCTGTTGAAACTGACACCCCTTCCCCCAGCTGTTTATCACCCAGGAAAAGAAAAAAAGAGAAGCCAACCCAATGGCCTCATCCTTGCCGCCACCCCTTGTATCTACTCTGATCCTTAATAGGTGGGCTCTGGCAGTTTTGTGCTTGGAACTTAATTCTAAGGCATGTGTGGGTCTGCAGTGCACATGGAGAAGGGACTTCAGACTCCCTCTACACAAATAGCCATTAGGTGCCTGTCTGGGAAAACTAAAGTATACCAATGGGCTACAAGTGTACTAAAGGGCCACCCGGGTACTCATAAAGTACACACAAGTTTCCCCAATGGATCAGCTAGGAACTCTAGGCAGGGGAAAGAATGCAGAGGGGGGAGTTTAAGCACCATCTTCCTGCATGCCACACAGTCCTGACCAGAAGTGAGCCTGTGCATGCCTGAGAATTAAGTTCTCAGCGTAGAACTCTCAGAGGATATCTGTTCAACAGGATCAAGGCAGACACATGGTGTGTGTGTGTGGGGGGGAGCATTAGGAGGACACTGTAATGTGTAGCTAGTCTTTGCACAAGAGACAGTCCCAAAGACAGGCCAAGAGAAACTGCCAATCTTCCAAATATACAGTGTCAGACTATTTGTCCATCTAGCTGCTTCCATGCCCCATCAAAGTGGGGGCAGACTGGCAATATGATGGAAAAGGGGTGGAGGGTCAATAAAAGTCCTTAGAGAGTCCAAGTCTGATTCTAAGCAGAGAATTTCAGTAATCAGCAACCAAAGCATGTATTAAAATCTAGGCTGCAAATATTTAAGGATAAAAATATACCTTGGTTGTTGTGGGTGACACTGAGAGGTCTCTGTCTTTTGGTGCTACACCTCTGAAGATGCCAGCCACAGCTGCTGGCGAAACGTCAGGAACTACAATGCCAAGACCACGGCAATACAGCCCGGAAAACCCACAACAACCATCGTTCTCCGGCCGTGAAAGCCTTCGACAATACAAAAATATACCTTGTTGGGAACAATTTCAGTTGCCATTTTTTTCTTTTAAAACTCTATAATATCATTCTTAATTTAAAAAACGGAAAGACATTTTTCATTATTGATACAGTCCAACGAGATTGCATGGGTTTCTCTTGCCCGTCTCATTTATTTTAGTAGCCTTGTTCATAAGTTCAGAGAATGCAAGTATAATCTGCATACAGTGTATGCTTAGAGTTGCCAAGTCCAGGTTGGAAAATTCCTAGAGACTGAGGGTAGGAGTTTGGGGAGGGGAGAGAGCTCAGCCGGGTATAATACCGTAGAGTCCACCCTCCAAAGCAGCCGTTTTCTCTAGGGGAACTGATCTCTGTAATGTGGAGGTCTTTTGTAATTCTGGGAGATCTTTAGGCCTCGCTTGGAGGCTGGCAACTTTATTAGATTTTTCTTCATATGCGCATTGAGTAATTCTCATGTTGCATTCAATGCACATACAGCTAAATGTGTGATTTAAACGCTACATTTATCCAGGTACTGGTCTCCAGTTTTTTTGGAGAAGTGAATGTGCATTGGCTCTTTCTTACAAATAGGTGTATGCACATACATGCATCTTGTACACGTAGCCATTGTAACATGTGAACAAAGCTAGTGCAGAGAGAACTTACTGGGGTTGGGTGGGTCGGTTGTCTTCCCTAATTTCATTGCTTTCTTAACCTATCCTCTTTGAACTCAGGGCTCCTTTGGATTTGCATTATAATATCAGGGCAAACCTATTTTCATTTACTTTGGTCTCCTCTTAGGTTTTTCTCCTTGTACCTTCAGTGTTTCCAGAAATGTTACATCTCTAGTTTGCAAGTGCCAAATATGTATTTTTTCAACCTGCCTACCCTGTACTAGCTCCACATCACTGCAATTATCTCCAACAGTTATTCCAAGAGAGAGAAAGAGAAATAATATCTCATTTGACAGTAGGCCAGGATAAAATACTGAGAACAGCCTTGCGAGTTCATAGCTTTGCTAGGAACTGGCTCACAGAATTCCTTGTGCTTCCTCTCTCTGAAGAGAGAACTTGGAGAATGAATGAGATCTATGAAGTCCTCCCAGCTCCTTCTCATGGGGCACAGAGAGTTATGCTGTCATCATGCATGCGGCGCCCTATAAGAGCTGCCTTTGTGGTTTTCAGTGAGGAAAAGTGGTCTCCAAGATGGGGCCAGAGATGTCTTAGAGCAAAAATTACATCCCTGTGCTGCCTGACGGAAGCAGGGATCCAGGAATCACAGAGGTAAAGCTGACACCAGGATGATGATAGGATCTGATATGTATTTGCAAAGTTATGGGTTTATCCGTACTGCAAACCTATGCTGGTTTTATAATACTTTGTCATAGCTTCCTAGAAAGAATTCCAGGAATTAGAAACTGTGGAAGAATAAGACTTCTCTGTTCAGTGCATAGATGAGCACAAGAGGGGAACCTGCAAGGACTTCTGACGGTCACTTCATTTCCCCCTTGTATCCCCTTCCCCACACTATTTCCTTTTCCTCTACTCCTCTCAGCCCCAATACCTCTCCCCTTTACCTGCTTCCTTATCTCCTTCCCACTCAACCTTTCTTTGCAAACTTTTTAAACTATCCCCTTTAGCTTTATTTATTATTTAGCTGCCCCCCTTCAGCTTTATTTATTTCATTTTTACCCTAACCTTCTCCACAACGGGGAGCCACATCATTCATTTTCCTTACATTTTATCTTCTCAACAATCCTGTGAGGTAGGTTAGGCTGGGAGAGTATGACAAGGATTTGAACCTGGGTCTCTCCTATCCTAGTATGACAAGCTGTCCCGATTTTCCTCACCCAGCAATGGCAAGTTGCTCACACGAGTTGTGTGATGGCTACTGCCAGGCCCGGCAAAGTAACATAAGTTCTGTGGAGACTGCTGCTGGGCTAGTGTTCCCCCGGTTGGAGAAGGAGATTCCCCCTTCCCATGACTTTTACTGACAGAAACCAAGGTTTGAAGGCTGGCAATAGTGTTGTGGTTGCTTGGCAACCATACTGCACAGTGGCCACTGAGATCTCAGAAACATCAATTTCTTAAAGGTGTTGTTTCTATTATTGGGAGAGGGGGGTGTTAAACCCCAACTGTTTTTTTAAAAAATTCAAATTTTTCTGCAAACCTGGGGCTTTTCTCTGGTTACAGTCTCTAGAGTTAAGTATTTACCATTGGAACTTTGTGGAGAATTAGGTATATTGATAAGGTTACCAATGCTGGCTTGGAAAATTCCTGGAGATTGCAGCGGGGAGGGAGGGGGGGGAGTGCCTAGAAAGGGAGAGTTTGGGGAGGGGGGAGTTCAGTGCAGATGGGATGCCACTCTAGGACTTCTCTAGACTCAATGGTGTACTACTGAGTGTGCTGTCTCATGCTGCCATTTCCTCCATGGAAACTGACTGTCTAGAGATCAGTTGTAATGACTGAAAAACTGAGCCCACCTTGGGGTTAGTAACCCCAGTTGTACATCAACTGAATTGTAACGGGCTGTGGAACCACACTTGCCATGTTTTGTTTTGAGGTGCAGGCTTGTCTCTGAAATGAACTGCAAGGGAGGTTCTTTTTGTTTTATTACAGAAGCTGGCTGTGCACGGTGCTGATTGACTGGAAAACAGTGATTTCACTAACTCGCTTTCCCCTTCCTCCCAGAAGCAGTTTTTTAGAGTTTTAAAAACCAGTTTTCCTTTTTTGAAAAATAGTGACAAATATATATTGAACTGAACATATGGTGTTTAGACCACCTGATGCATGAGGGGGGAAGGACTAGAAAGACTACTGAATCAGCCTTTGATTCAGTGGCCAGCACGTCTGTCAATTGCACTGTGAAGGCGGCGGCGGTGGGAGCCAGACTCAAACTGTGGGCGAAAAACTCACAGTCAGTTCTGATTAGTATGTATGTTTGTATGCTCCCTTAGAGATCCCTGGGGAGAGAGAATGACTACGGAATCAGTGTCTGCTTGTAATGTTCCAGTGAATATACATACCAACATTCACATGCGAATGCCTCAATCTTAGACAAATTTGATGAACGTGTGAAAGCTCAGAGTGAATACTGGTGAATACTGATAGTCACCTAAATGTCATGACTCATGACCTTCATTCATTGGTTTGTGTCCCCAAAAGTGGGGGGAAGTATTTTTCTTCAAGCACTTACAACATTCATCTGTGGCTGTCGACATTCACCACATTTTGAACATTCGCTGTAAGACAAGTTACAGCCACAGATGTCCAGGTTTTGAAGGCAAAACTATTTTTAAAAAAGACACCACAGGCTCAAAACACACCAGTCTTGATGTTCTAATATATGTCCAGATGTGCAGTGCATCTTGTTAATATATTATGCTCCACTCAGAAGGTCTATGCAGAACACCAGCCACCTATAACATTTTTATGACTCACAGAGTATAAGAAGAAGCAAAGTATTCAGGTTTAATAGCAAGCCACCTATGTGTACACCGAATAGGCCAAGAATCCTTGTCCTAATTTTAGTTAGGTCAATTCACAGTGAAGGACAAAGCTACAACCGAAGACCTTTTACCCTTGCAATTCCTGTTCAGTTTAAAATTATGAAGCTCATTTCACAATGACTTCTGCTAGGTGAAAATGTCTCACTCTAGAAGATTTCCCATGGATCATTTGATGAACAGTTTTGGTATATTTAACCCACATAGTGTGCCTAGATAGGGTCTTAGCTATAGCATTAGAGGGAAAAGGGGAGAGAGAGTGATAAAATTGTTTCTAATTTCTCTATATAATTCCATAAACTACTATTGTGTCCTCTTCCTCCCTCTGGTTTCATTGTGTTTCTTCTAATATCTTTAGCCTTTCCTTGAAGGGAAGATACTTCAAAGCCTTGATCATTTTAGTTGGCCTTTAAAAATTGTAGGAGGTTTTACAACGGAGAACATAGGAGCTGGGATCATAAGGTGCCATTCCATTGGTGCAACAGCAGTTCCTCCGACAGAATGGCATTTCTGTTTGTGGAGGAGAGAAATTTCTGCTGATTCCCTGCTACAGATTCTCAGAGTCAAACTAGATGAGACGCCTGACATGTGGAAGACACGTGTCAGTTTTCCACAAGTTTCCACGGGAAGTGTAGTGAGAAAGAACCTCTGCCAGGGAGAAGAGAAATTGCATTTAGGGGAGCAAGGGGAGTGTGCTGGTGGCAGTGAGAGGGAGCTGAGCAAGGCATCCCTGAGCAAAGCGGTGGTCAGAGGGAGCTAAGCGCGCCGGCGGCGGTGAGAGGGAGCCAAACGTGCTGGCAGCGGTGAGAGGGAGCATGTTTCCCTTGCTCCCCTAAATGTACTCAGCACCCAGAGGGAGCTGAGCACGCCAGTGGTGGTGAGAGGGAGCCTAGTGGACTAGATGAGATGCCTAGAGAAATAACCTCCACCAGGGAGAAGAGGAATTGCATTTAGGGGAGCAAGGGGAGCGTGCTGGTGGCAGTGAGAGAGAGCTGAGCAAGGCATCCCTGAGCAAGGTGGTGGTCAGAGGGAGCCAAGTGCACCTGCCGCAGTGAGAGGGAGCTAAGCGCGCCAGTGGCAGTGAGAGGGAGCCGAGCGTGGTGGCAGCAGCAAGAGGGAGCGTGTTTACCTTGCTCCTCTAAATGCACTCAGCAGCCAGAGGGAGCTGAACACGCCAGTGGTAGCAAGAGGGAGCCTAGTGGACTAGATGAAATGCCTAGAGAAAGAACCTCTGCCAGGGAGAAGAGGGATTCTCTCCCTCTTCTCCCTGGCAGAGGTTCTTTCTTACTACACTTCCCATGGAAACTTGTGGGAAACCAACACGTGTCCTCCACATGTCAGGCGTCTTGTCTAATTTGGCTCTGAGGGCCAAGCTACAAGTGACAAATCACACTTGAACGGCAAGTGGATTGAGTGGAGGGCAAGTGAACAGGGAGAAATACACTTGCCGTTCAAGTGTCATTCGTCACTTGTAGCTTGGCCCTGAGTTTGCCCCTCTACTGACCCGCAGGAGCGTAATGGGAGGGGGGAATCGAAGGCTACAGTGGGAGAAGGGAAGGGAGAAAGATGCCGTCCTCAGGCACGACACTGTCTGTGTGCTTAGGATACAAGGGACAGTCATCAGATTACTTCTTTTATGAGTAAGCCTCACAAGAGGAAAGTTTTGAGGATGTACCTTATCTCTCCACATGAGACCTCTTACATGAGAACACTCAAGCGTAGGGAGACACAATGTTAGCCGGGAAGCGTAGTTTTAAAAGACAAAGCCCAAGGCTCTGTCAATTTCACCTCTCTACAAAAAGCTAGCTGAGATCACTCCTCAGAGGGTTTGTTACTTTCATCTTCATCTTTCCAAAGAGTAGGGGAAAGCCAGGTGTGGAAATGGTGCTTAATCCATTCCCTCTCTGATAAGGAATAGACTTGTAGTTAATTGCACCATTTAGGTGCCCCATTCATCTTGAATTTTTGTAGTTCAGTTACTGCATTGTACCGCACAGAATATCTTCATTAGCCCATTGTTTATTAAAATTATGTAATCCACTTTGAACCACATTGAGAAAGGCAAACTATAAACACAGCAATTAAAATAAAATATAAAATCGGAAAGCAGCATTTCAAATTTTAAAAAAAGAGAGAGCGATAGGCCTACTTTGGAGCAAACTGCTCATTCCCTGATTTGAATCTATCCATCTGGCTGTTATCTTACCCTTGCTCCAAAAAGATCAGGGCAGCTCTTTCCTCCTCTATTTTTTCCTGTGAGGAAGTTAGGCTAAAGTAACCCAATGAGCTTCATGGCTAAGGGGAATCTGATTACAGGCCTCCCTAGCCCAGTACTTTAACCACCACATCATACTTGTAACAGAGCTCCACTGTGTATTTGTTGGGTGGCCTCTCAGTCTAAGCCCCCTCCCATCTCATCTGAAATATGGTGTTACTAATACTGGCCTACCTTACAGGGTTGTTGTAAAAATTGCTATTATCTAAGGGCTGATTCACACATTCCAAAGTCTTTATGTTTGCCATGTAGCCACCTTGATGGCTTTACATCACATTTATTTTGGAAATTGTATGCTCAGAACTTGGACTGGGGCAGCAGCACACAGAGAGAAAGGACTCAAAACTCCCCCTCCCCTGCCTGTTTCCTGATCTGAAATGGCCCCAGGAGCCACTCTCTGCCTGTTTGAGAAACCTGCATGCAGCCAATCACGAGTTTCCTCAATAGGACAAATTCCTAGTTCCATGAGCCATTTCAGCTTGGGAAAACTGTGGCTGAGTGAATCCACATTCACTGATTTCCTGATCTAAAATAGGTCCTCACATGCCTCAGAATTAAGTTCTAAGCACAGAAGTCCCGGACCAGGCCTCTCAGCAGTCCACATGAACTTTTTAATGTATGAAATAGCCCTGAAGGGATTTAACCCTGGAACTTCATGCAGGGTGGACATAGCCATGGTGCAGCTGGGGCAGCTGCCCTTGGACCTGCTCTGGAGGGCCCCTCAGCTGCCATGGAGGCACCATTGCCAGCAACAACAGTGAAGGGCTCACAGGCCCCTCAATTGCCCTGCAGCTGGGCTGGACTAGGAGGCCAAAACAGCCCAGGAACAGGGTCTTGCCTAACCCATGGAAGGGGGAGGAGGAAGAGTAAGCTTGAGGTGGGTGCCACCTAATTTGTGCGTGCAAGGTGGGGCTGCCAGCTCATGCAGTCTGCCTCCTGGGGGGCACTGATTTCTGCTGGCAGGGATCCTGCCTGCCTGATCTATCACACAGGAGGGAGACAGGAACCTCTGGTTCACAGAACCTCTTGCCTGCCTACCCACTTTGCAGGAGGCATAGGCCACCTGCTTGCATCACCCGTGGCTCCCACTACCTACCTTGTTTGGGTTCATCCTGTAGTTGGGGTGCCCTAGGGGATATATATATATATATAGAGAGAGAGAGAGAGAGAGAGAGAGAGAGAGAGAGAGAGAGAGAGAGAGAGAGAGAGAGAGAGAGAGAGAGAGAGAGAGAGAGAGAGAGAGAGAGAGAGAGAGAGAGAGAGGTGGTAGGGGGTGCTACTCTATTCTACAGTTTGCCAGATGCTGCTTTGTAGTAAACATTAAAAATCAAAAATGTTTACTTCATTAAAAATGTTTCCTTCATTTATACCCCGCCTTTCTCCCACAAGAGGACCCAAGCAGCTTACATAATTCTCTCCTCCATTTTTTCCCTAAAACAGCCCTGTGAGGTGAGTTTGGTTGAGAGTATGTGACTGGTCCAAGGTCACCCATCAAGCTCCCATGGCAGAGCAGGGAATGGGACCCATCACTCCAGCCACTATATCACACCGGCTCTGTAGAGGTGATGATGTTGAGGGATGGGCCCTCCCCCTCTTGCCATGTCTGGAACTGCAGCAGCTTCAGGGCAGCAGCTGGGGCAGTCTGCTGTAACAACAACATTTGATTTATATATTGCCCTTCAGGACAGCTTAATGCCACTCTCAGAGTGGTTACAAAGCATAATATTATTATCCTCACGACAATCATCCTGTGAAGTTAGTGGAGCTGAGAGAGCTCTGAGAGAGCTGTGACTGACCCAAGGTCACCCAGCTGGCTTCAAACAGAGGAGTGGGGAATCAAACCCCGTTCTCCAGATTAGAATCCTGCCACTCTTAACCACTGCACTGATAGCCCAATATCTGACTGCTGCCAGCTGCTGCCCAGAAGCCACTCCAGTGATTCCTGGGGAAAGCTCTACCCAGTGATTCTGGGGTTCCTCCTGGGCCCCAAAATCACTGACCACCCCTGACTTTATAGGAAACTGGATTTCCACCAAGGGCAAAGTCCGTTTGATGTGCCTCACATCTTGCTCTGCTGGCGTTAAGATGAGGATATCTCTAGTTAAAAGGTCTTTAGACAAGAAGCAGAGAAAAGCCTTTCCCTGAGACCCCACCGAGTAGGTTTGCTGGGTCCAGGCTGAGAAATTCCTGGAGAATTGGGGGGGTGGAGCCTGGAGAGGGCAGGGTTTGGGGAGGGGAGGGGCCTCAATGGGGTATGATGCCAGAGAGTTCACCCTTCAGAGCAGCCATTTTCTCCAAGGGAATTGATCTCTGTTGCCTGCAGATCAGTTGTTATTCTGAGAGATCTCCGGCTACCACCTGGAGGCTGGTAACACTACTAGCGAGCTGCAGCCTGCTTGCCTGCACATGCTGCACTTAAAGTCCGGCCTCATTAGGCAGCTTCGCATGAAAGGCCTCGAGTCCTTCATATTTATAAAACACTTTCCCTAAATATGACTGATATTAGTCACACCTCATCACATTACCAGCCTCCATGCCAAGTCATAGCACAAAGCCAACTCCGTCCCACACAGAGGGAATGCAGCTCACAGGCTTGATGAGGGGCAATCGGTTCCCTTGGAGACCCATTCAAGGCACAGTTGAGTGAATGAAGGACTTGAAGACGTGGGAGGAGCAAAATGCGTTAAGCCAGCCAAATGCAGTGCGAGATACAGAGGGTTTGTGTGGCCTGGTAAAGAACAACACCTGTACACAGCCTTATGAGTTCCTTCCCCAGATATTACACGTTTTGTGTGAATAATGCAACATGCTATTTTTGCCAGATTTGGTACATGCAATCAGAAATCTAGAGTTTTCAGTTTACAACGCACTGACACTGGCAAATACATGCATTGTCCTGTTTGAACAAAAGGACGATCGTACATAGTGGTGGGCTTGTGGGTAGCACACTCACCCATTGTATGTGGTTGAAGAGCTGAAATTGCACTAGCAAAACAGGTCTGGTTATTTCTTAATAAGCATCAAGTGAGGACTTTGCTGTGTGTATGGACCATCATCACAATTTTTAATAATAAACTGGCTGCTTCCTGTGGAGATGATACAAGGGCAAAACCAGGCCAGGTACATTCAAAATAAGTACATCTATATGCTTTGGGGACTCCTCAGATAGGCAGAACACTATGACCTTGGCCGATTCCAGATGGCCCTCCGCATCCCGAAACGTCGCGCGTTGTCGCGCGTCGTTGCGTGGAAAACGCGAAATATCGTGTTTTCTCGCGCGAGTTTTGCGCAACCTCGCGCAAAACTCGTGCGAGAAAATGCGATATTTCGCGTTTTCCGTGCGACGACGCACGACAACGCGCGATGTTTCGGGATGCGGAGGGCCGTCTGGAATTGGCCCTTGTAAATTAACCCAAAGAATACGAGGGAAAATTCCCTGCAATGTTGGCCTGATGGAGGCTAAACATGCTCCAAAAGAAAGAAATCAAGAATAAGATTTAAAGTATTACAGGATGGAAAAAAACGAGGAGGATTGGCAGTACCGAATATTAAATTGTACTGCCAGGCAGCGGCATTGGTTTGGATAACTGACTGGATTATAAATCCAAGTAGAAGACACTTTAAATTGGAAACAACTGGTGCTAAAGAGGATATTCATAACTATCCATTCAAAAACAAGACGGTGTTCATATACTAAGAGACAGACTACTTAAAATATGGTTTCAATGCAGAAATAGATTGAGCCCACTAATTTTGCCATTGATATTGCCAATAAATGCTCACTGTGATGCCACCACTAGAAACAGAATTTACCAATTTAGCTATGAATTTATGACAGATAAGCAAGGAAATGTGAAAACTTGGCAAAACATTCAAGCTCAAGGGGAAAACATTCCATGGTTGATGTATCACCAAATAGTGTCTAAGATCAAAGAACAAACTCTCAAACAAGGTGGCAGATGAAGAGAAAAAACTAATTATTATTAAGCGGTGACCAAAAGAATTTACGAGGAAAAGTCTATAAAATTCTACTGCAACACCACACAGAAATGGAACAAGTTAAAAACTATGTTAAAATGGATGAAAAAATTTGGAAAAGCCATCTCCATGAATCAATGGGAAAATCTATGGGCCAAAAATATTAAATTTACAGATTGCCAATTGTTAAGAGAGACTAGTATTAAATATTCTTTAGATGGTATATTACGCCCAAAGATATTGCGAGAATTAGTAAGGGTTATAGTGGACAGTGTTGGAAATATCAATGCATGGATGTAACATTTTATCACATGTAGTGGACATGCAAGGAAGCACAAAGATATTGGATAAAAATACATGAAGAGATGTAGATTTTCAAGCTCAGGTTTAAGCTGAACGCGAAAAAATATGCTTTTAAATCTCTTACCGAATAATGTTACAAAAGAACAGGGAGATCTCTTCTAGTATATGGTGACAGCCACGAGAGTACTATATGCATCATAGACAAGTTGTATGAATATGCATCAATGGCTAAATTAACTTCCTATGTGCATAATAGACTGATATTGGAATTGCGGAAAAAATGGAAAGATTTCTTTGATTACTTAGGTCGAAACTAAGAAAAATTAATGTAATAATAATATAGAGATAAAATATGGATGAGATGGCTGATTAAAATTATTGATATTAAAGTTTGGGTATAAGCAGTCAAGGAAAGGGGAAGATAACTGTTATATAAGCTAGTTGTGCTGTTACATATTTTGAATATACTTTTCTGTTGCAGCTCAAATGCTCATAGACATCTGTTGTAGCTCAAAGCTCATAGACTTCACCACTTATGTTGCCTTACATATTATCTGTTGATATGTATTTCTATATAGTACCTGTGCTTCATGTTGTCTAATGTCATTCCTAGAATTGATTATGTTCTGTTTCAACAATTTCTTCAATTCCGTATTGGATCCTTGCTAATGCTATGTCTTTGTAAACTGATTTTTATTTATCCTATGACACTGTTTATGGAAATGTCCTTGACACTGTATGGAAATGTCCTTGCTATTGATTGTACTAATCTCACACTATGTAATCCGCCATAAGTCTCAGTGAGAAAGGCGGACTATAAATGCCATAAATAAATAAATGTAACTCAGATGTAGTACTTTGTATTTCATATAAGTTTCTATGCATTTTCTACTGTCATTTCAATCTTTTCTTTTTAAATAAAACTTTTATTTAAAAAAATTGCTCCAAATGAGATAAAATCTTGGGAGCAGCTGAGTGTTAGATTATCTTGGAGGGAGATATTTTGAGGATGGGATTTTTCTACCATCCCCCCTCCCCCGCCCATGATTTCTGGTCTGCATGTCAATTACAAAAGCTGCAAAATGGAACCACCAACCGACAAGGTGACCCCAGGCATACAGCCTTTCCAGGCATGCAGAAAAATATGATTTGATAAATTAACCTCCCCCCTGCAACTCTTACCATCTTGATGATGTCTGAATATGCTGCAAGAGCAAAGAATGCTGAGACACTTGAGAATTAATCAAGGGGGGAAATAGAGGGAAGGGGAAACCAGCCTGATCAAGCCCGTGAAACCTGATAGAATACTTGAGAAGATATTTTGGGAGGGGGTGTCTACTTGTTCCCTCTTCTCTCAATTCCTTACAAACCCTCCAAATAGTAAAAAAAAAAACCCTAACTTTCATCTCCAATGCAGTTTTGTACAACACATCAGTTTCCACAACTATTGACTTCTTTAAGTGCTGAGCAATGAGGAATCTCATGATTTACATGCGTGTGACCCGTTCCTGTGTATCCTATCTTGCAGTCATATCCTGAAATATTCTCCCTGTTTATTAAACCCAGTTTCCTCATCAGGACCAAGAAATGGAACTAAAGATGAAGTTATATAGATGAAGAACTGGGGCTATGCAGGTAGGAAGATCTGCTCCCCAATTTATTGAAGGGGTAACAGTTCAATCACTGTAGAAAAGGCTCTCCTTCGATCCAGAAGATCTGAATTATTATAGCCCAGTTTCCATTAGTTTGTTCTAGGAAAAGTAATGAAGCAAGCAGTGGTGAGAGAGCTCCTAGAATTCTGGGATGAGATGGGTTTTATGGACTTGTAACAGGTTCAGAACAATGTTTGGGATGGAAATCACCTTGATTTTCTTGGCCTACCACCTGTATGTAACACAAAGAGTGTGTAACATAATTTGTTCTTCTGAACTTACCAACAGTTTTTGACACCAGTAACCATCAAATCCCTTCAAAACCGTCTGAGTGGGATGGGAGTGGGGGCCGTGCTTGGCATGGCAGTGTTCCACTTGTATTTGCCCAGTCAATGTCATAAGGTAATGCTGGACGACCAGTTGCTTTGTCTTATGGGATACTGAAACATACCTTCCCTAGCACTCTTTAACATCTGCATACAGAGGCAGGGAGAGATCATCAGGGGTCTAGAATATGATGGCACTGGAGAGCCACATTGTGTGGTGATAAGAGCGTCAAACTAGGATCTGGGACAACCAGGTTCGAATCCTTCCTCTGCCATGGAAGACTGCTTGGTGATCTTGGGCCAGTTGGTCTTTCTCAGCCTAACCTACTTTACAAGGTTGTTGTGAGGATGAGGTTGTAATAGGTCCCCATTGGGAGAAAAGCAGGGTATATATTAAAATTAACAGGGAAAGCAGAGGACATCAGTTTTATTGTTCACTCTCAGTACAACAGGAACAACCTCTCTATGGAACAATAAAATAAAATTGGTTAGTCTTAAAGGTGCTACTGGACTCTTTTTGATTTTGCTACTACAGACTAACACGGCTAACTCCTCTGGATCTATGGAACAGAACTACTGTAGTCTGGATGAAGGCTTTAATAAACTGAAACTTAAGCCAGACAAGAGGGGAAGATAGTGAGCCAGTACAGAACTGGTAGGTTGTGGATCAACGTTTTCTGGATGGAATGACACTTCATGCACAGAACAAGTTGCACATCTTGGGGGTTCTCCTGCACACTGCCTTGACACTTGATTCTTGAGTTGTGGCAGTAGCCAGAGGTGCCTTTCAGCAGTTTTGGCTACTGAACCTGCTGCGTCTCTGGCAATCGCCTATATTTGGGTAACATCATTGATCTGACTGTTGCCACGTACTCAGTGTGGGATTACTGTGAAGAAAGTTCAAAAGCTTCAGCTCAGGTTTAACCCCCATTACTATGGTGTCCCTTGACTTCCTACAGTGGTAGACCCTCCGCTTTGTATGCAGGAAGTTCCAGGTTCAGTCCCCAGCATCTCCAGGATTAGATGTCAGGTGATCAGAAAGGCCTCTGCTTGAGACCTTGGAGAGCTGCTGACAGCCAGAGTAGGTAAGATTGTCCTTGATTGACCAATGTTA
The DNA here is from genome assembly GCF_028583425.1 of Eublepharis macularius. Taxonomy (NCBI): domain Eukaryota; kingdom Metazoa; phylum Chordata; class Lepidosauria; order Squamata; family Eublepharidae; genus Eublepharis; species Eublepharis macularius. Next base: position 222,093,262 of record NC_072790.1, read on the forward strand.
TGATTCAAGAGAAGGCAACTTCACGTGTGCCCCTTCACTATGAAGGAATGGTTGCTGTTTGCTTGTATGGGGAAAATAATTTCATCATCAGGGCAAATCTTGCTCACCTCTCCTGACGCTGGGCTTGCCTGATCTTCATCAACAGAATCTCCATGGGGAGTACAATATGTCTTTGTCTGCAGACCCACACAGAAGCACCAGAAATTTACAGGCTCTTTCTCTATATATATACTCACCCTACAAGGTTAGACCTTCTGTCGGCATACTTTAGAACCTTTGCCATTCTCTGGCCTTCCCCCACTTAACATGCTGCATTCCTTTCCTGTTTCAAGACCCAGGCACTAAGCTCTTTCTCTGGCTCCTGGTAACTCTCTGCCTTGTGTTTCCATACTTGACTTCTAAAACTTTCTGCCTTCAATTACATTTGTCTCTCATGCTCACATCCTCCATTCCACACTATGCCATGATGAAATCCCCAGGCAGTAAATCCTTGAATACCAATGCTGGGCAGGGGTGCCATTCCCCCACCTAGGGTGGGGAATCCCCAGCTCCCACACTCCCCCCACCTGTAACCACTTACTTGGCTGGTGGGGGGCGCTCCCTAGGCAGTGCAGCGCACCCCCATGCCCCGAATCGCACCCCACGGTGGGCCCATTTTAGGTAGAATCAGGCCCCACAGTAGGCAATTTAACACCTCGGGAGCAGGGGAGCACCCTTTCACCCACACGGCCACTACTGCCACCACCACTTCCGGAAGATAGAGGGACCTGGCAACCCTAATGCTGGGAGACAACATCAGGGGGCAGCCTTGGCCTCTATATGCTGCTGCTGGTCCCTGGAATAGATGGACCTGGGGTTGCCAACTGCAGGTTGGGAAATTCCTGGTGATTTAGGGGCTGCAGCCTGTGGATAGTGGGGCTTGGGGAGGGGAGGGACTTGAGCAGTGAATAATGCCATATAGTCCCATCGCCAAAGCAGCTGTTTTCTCCTGTGGAACTGATCGCTGTAGTCTAAAGATCAGTTCTAATTCCAGGAGATTGCCAGGCCTCACCTGGCAGTTGGCTACTGGAAATACAATGTCTTGTGTAGAGAGAAGGCAGAAGACACAGAATACCTGCAAGGGGCAGCAGGTCTGACAGTCAGATAGATGGCAGAGTGGGATCCTTCTTTCCCCCTCTCTTCTGTCCTTCTTACATGTCTCCAGATTGGCATTCTTAGGCTGCTTCCTGATTCTTCCCAGAAGTCCCTCCTCCCTTTTTACTGAGGTGGTTAGTATCTATTCTGTTTCTGTTAAAGTTGTAGTTCCTGAATAAACTCTCTTCATTCACTCCTTAATCAGACTCAAGATCATTCCTAAGATATACCAGAGCCTACATTGGCAACCCTAGATGGTCAACTGGTCTGATCCAGCAGGGTACCCCTTATGTTTTCTCAGCTGGAGTATAGCAACATCTTATGTACAAAGTAAAAGAGAAGGAGATCCTTCGGGGGGGGGGGGGGAAGCATGCTCTTGTTAGGATGGTAGGAAGAGTACCTCCTTTCTAATAAGGGTTTTTCTCCTTGTCTGTCTGCAGAATTCTAATCTTGTTCTAAGAAGTGTCAAATTCTCTCAACTAGCAAGGCATTCCTATCCTGTTTATTAGTTCTAATAATAAAGCTTTTGTTACTCTTAATCGGTTCAGTGGCCTGACTGCTCTGCCAACATTCACAAGCCGATCTGCTAGCAACCCACTTTTGTCTGTTAGCGAGCTCTCTCCTGTCTCTTAGGGCCAAACAAGACAAAACATGTAACACAACTTGCAGACATACATGATGTCAGAGAGAAAGAACAGCCAACATTCCTAAGTGTGCTGGAGCTCAGTTCTGCTGGGAAACTTGGCATGGGGGAGGAGGAGCATCAGCCTTCCCTCCTGCACAGTTTTCCAGAGCTGAAATTGCCATTTCCCCTGCTGTGGGGCAGCCCCACAGCGTGGGCCCCTCAGCCATTTTGGCTCAGCAACACGGCAGGGGAGGAAAGTCTAAACTCCCTCCTCCCTCGTGCTGTGTTCCTGAGGTTGCCAGGTCTATCACCTGAGTGGCGGTGGGAGACAGCAGCGGGGGGCATGAGATCCTCCCCACTGGGGGGTGAGGAGGGAGCTGGTAACCCTATCCTTAGGCAAATTGGGCCCCAGCACACTTGAGAACATTAGTCCTCTGCTGTCATGTGCATCTGCAAGTCAGGTCTGGGGAAACCCTCACCTGACTTGTGTCACACGTATATGGTCGGCTTTAGACTTCCTTGGTTTTGCTCCTTTTCCCTGTGATGTTTATTTATTTTTATTTTTATTTATGTCATTTGTAGTCTGCCTTTCTCACTGAGATTCAAGGCGGATTACACAGTGTGAGATTAGTAGAATCAGTACCAAGGACATTTCCATGCAGTGTCAAGGATATTTCCATAAACAATGCCATACAGTAAATAAAATACAAGTTTACAAAGATGTATCATTACCAAGAATCCAATACAGAGATGAAGAAATGCTGAAACAGAACATAATCAGTTCTAGGACTGACATTAGACAACATGAAGCATAGGTAGTACATTGGAGTACATATTTAAAGCAACAGATAATATGTAAGGCAACACAGTGGTGAAATCTATGGTCCCTAACTCATTAGCAAAGCATCTGAGACCCCTTCCCTACAATACAGCTCTCCTATCTAAGTACAAATCCTTTTTGAATAATTCTGTTTTGCATTGTTTGTGGAAAGCTAGGAGAGTGGGAGCTTTTCTGACCTCCTCAGGTAGGCCATTCCACAGGATAGGGGCCACCACAGAGAAAGCTGGTCTACAGGCTGCTGTTTATTTCACCCATGTACAGGCTGGCACCTGCAGGAGACCCTGTTCAGATGAGCGAAGCTGCCGTGTTTCTGGGCTTCCAGCTATTTTAATAGAAGGCCTCACCTAGAATGTGAGCACCTGCTGCTCAGCCACATTCTTACCATGGGGTGGGGAGAGGCACATCTTTTGTGTGGCAAAGTGAGAGATGAAGCATGTCAAAATAGTGATGGCGTCAGCAGCAGGATGCTACCCGTGCAAAACTGTGCGGCAAAAGAAATTTAGGATGGGCTGGCAAAGTTCGCCCTGACTGAAGCATTCTCCATTCTCTTGCGTGTACCCAGCTGACTCTCTGCGTTGCTGGCTGTCTTTTCATGTCAGAGGAGGCATAGTTTTAATTACAGGTTGTGTTGGTCTGCAGCAGTGTACTGAAAAATCCTGATCACTCAGCACGGCGGGTGTGAGTGGTTTTTTTTGTTTGTTTCTTCCCCTCAGCCCCTGGACTCAGTTGGGATGCCACAAGGCTCTTCCCTCTCCAGCGGAGCTATTTAATCACTGCCTTGAACTATATATAATTATAGTGCTGGCCTTCAAAACCTCCTTCCGTTCCTGGGTGAAAGATCACACAGGGCTCTGACTTGACTTAAAGCATTTGCCTCAGAGGACAGAGAAGGGCCATATCTTTAAAGGGCTAGGTTTGGCAGTTCCAGGTCTCCCTAAATGCTTGGAGCGCAAAACACAGTTTTTGCTGAAATAATGCAACAGGGGTGCTGCATTTTATGTCTCCAGACTTGTTGCCCCCAACATCACAGGGTGCTGATAAGGCCCAGATTTCCCAGTGTCATCTGCAGTGGGATTTATTGCCAACTTTAAGGTTCAGTTGAGTTCTATGCTGGTCCAGCAGTAGCTGGATTTCCACAGTAAAATGAGAAGCAGAGAAGGGCAGAACATGATGCAAAACTTGGGAAATGGGACCAAGCAGATGGCCACAGAATAAAGAATGTTGTCCTGATCCAGGAGGACTTAAATCTGGTTTCCAACCCACTAGAAAACTGTGAGTCATTCAAGAGTTGGGAGATCTAGCAAGAAACGGCAGGCCCGTTTCAGAAATTCTATACAATTCTCCCCCAAATGTCCCCATAGATGCTGTTTAGCCATTTATTAAGAGATTTATACTCTGCTTTCCCCCCACTCCTCCATTTTGCCCTGCAAGGTAGGTTAGACTGAGAGCGAGCAATGTGCCCAAGGTCACCCAGCAAGCTTCCATCACAGAGTGGGATTTTGAACTGGGAAGTCTCAGATCCTAGTTTGACACTCTAATAATTACTACGCCATGCTGGCTTTCTGCAGTCACTGAGACCCCAATATTCAGCAACCTGTGATCACTCTAAGAAGACACAGACGAAGACCAGCTTGAATGAGGCAAGTGAACCCATCCTATTTTGGAACTATGCATTGACCCAAAGTTGCATGAAACAGCTTTAAATCTTCCAGACTGATCCTCTCTCTGGGATCTCTAGCCCTAAGAGCCAAAGACTCCTGGTTCTAGTCCGGCAAGAGTCATGTCTGTTCCAGAGATTAACTGTGTGTCTTGGTAATCTGCTGATTCTGTAGCTGCAGTCTGTTGATCTCTTACCCTTTCACTCCAGTGTGAGTGGCTGCAGGAGAACATGGACCCCGCAACAGTCCATACAGCTAGTTTGTAATATCCCATGAGATTGATTATCAAGCAGGGTGGGAGAGGAGCAAAATATCTCCCTTTTCCATAAAGGTGTCTTGCCCATCCATTCATACTTTAAAGCCCTGGACTGAACCTATACCTATTATTGTTAACCTCAGACTCATGTCTGAAGGAGGGAGCTCTGACTCTTGGGAGCTTACACTCTTAAAATCTGCAGTTATCCTGCAGAGGAATTTCAAAAGGAGATTAGAAAGAGAGATTGCTGAATTGCAACTAATAATGAAGCTCAAGACAATGCATTGAATTACCTGGATTGAATCAAGATCTGGACTTCCTGACTTATTACTAATGCTGATTTCTCCACACCCTCTACCCCTCTGCATACCCCACTCTATTCAACCACATCTGCTATTGTCATTCACTGGCTATTATCATTCAGCGTCTGAAATCACTCCACTCTCCAAGATGTAAGAACAGATGGACTCACATTTTAGCTGTAGCTGAAGAAGTGAACTATGACTCATAAAAGCTCATACCTTACCACAAATTTTGTTATTCTTATAGGTGCTAATGGACTTTTGTTCTTTTCTACTGGTAAAGACAGACTAACATGGCTACCCATCTTGATCTATCAGAAAATCTTGTTGGTCTTTAAAGAGCAAACAAAATAAAAGACTGGTCTCAGCCACCTATACGCTACTAGAGGACCCCAAGGTCCAAGGAGACCGAATACAGAAACAATTTTTAATTTTATAAATGAAAGTGCAAGTGCTATTAGTGCAACAATTTAGAAAGAGGTTATCAGTTTCATTCTACTCCATAATTATTTACAAAAATACAAAACCAATGCTTGACAATTCTCACAATGACAATATCTGATCAAGTAATTACTAAGTGCATATGTCAAAAAGTCCAATGTTTAATCTGTTGTTTCTTCCTTTTGCAGGCAAAAGCTGTCGGCTGAAGAGGACGGAGAAGCCACCACGGGAGCCAAGAGGTGGAATAGAGGTCTCCCGGGTTGTTGGCAACGGGTGCACCAGCAGTTATAACAGCCCATTTCATGTTGTCTTGCTTTATCAAGCCATTCATTTACCGCATCATCTTCAATAAATATATTCACAACCCAGCACTGTAAAGTTTCTTCCTAACAGTATTGAATCAGACCACTGGTTTATCAAGGTTGGTATTATTCACACTTACTGGCAGCAGCTCCCCAGCGTTTCTCGACTTGCTCTTTATACCCACTTCTCTTAACTGAAAATGACAGGTATTGAACCTGGGACCTTCTACCACTGAGCCATGGAGTCTGCAGGTCTGGGGCACAGCCGGGGCAGGAGTAGTCACAGCTGCTGGGCTGTGACAGAGGCAGGTGTGGTCCATGGGATGCAACCTGGCAATCCTAATGGGAGACCCAGTCCTTAACACACAAGCCAGAAATAGTATGAATGATTTCACTGGAAGCTTGTTCTTGAAACTTAGGGAAGTCTGCTTCTGAGCATCTGTCTGGATGGGACATCAGTCCTCTGTAAGCCACCCTGAGCTTGTCAAAGGTACAAGTAAATAAACAACATGTTTCACATTTTTTCAGAGGCTGCAATTCATATGGCAAAAAAATAAATACATTCCATCTCCATAGCACTGAGTCTCTAGCTTCTGCCTGGGATTGCTGACTGTTAAAGATCACTATGGGGCAATGAGGGAGGAGAGGTGAGAAGCTGCCAGGGTGAATTTAGCATAGGGGATGGGAGGGTAGAACAATGTTCAGTTTCCCAATGGAAATGCACCTTGAAATGAGCCTTGCTAGTCTGCTGGGGTTCGGGAATTGCCTCCCTTTCATATGGAATTTTGATCACTTGCCATTCTGAATTTTTGCGCAACTCTGGAACTGGAGCCAGAGAAGATGTATTTCCCAGACTGTTGAAAGTGTTACCAGAAAGCTATTGTTTTTTCTGATTCATCTCTGTTAGAGGTGATTTCAAAATTCTTTTCACCTAAATATCTCCTTCTGGAATTACCTGATCTTTTTTCCTAAGCAAAACTGACACTTTAGTAATACTGAAATAGAAAAGAGTCCAGTAGCACCTTTAAGACTAACCAACTTTACTGTAGCATAAGCTTTCGAGAATCACAGTTCTCTTCTTCAGATGCATATTTAGTAATACTATGTACTTTTTATTTTTTATTTTTGTATTAACCACTGCACGTGCACAACTGGCCACAGCTTTCAGCGCCTCCAATTCATTTGCGTTTCTCTCCTCTCTGTTACCAATGTGCTTATGTGCACTGATAAAACACTGCAAAAATGAAAAAAAGCAATCTTGAAATGCTTGAGTTAATATTTTTACCAGTGTGCAGGAATGTACATTACACCTCACAAAAACACCACATACACAGAGAAAACAAACACACACACAAAATGTTGGTGCAACATGAATCAAAAGAACATTACTATTGTTTTAATGCACCATTCTATCAATGTGCTTGTGCACATCAATAATATGCAAATGAACTGAAAACTGAAGCAAATTGTGCAGGCTTCAGTTCTTGAATTAATTTGATAAATTACTTTAGTAGTTGAACAGGACCACCTGTCTCACCAGAGTCAACCAGAGTTTTCCCTGCAGAAAAGAAGCAACTGTAAGGCTAGTCTGTGTGTCTGGCAAAGACATGACTTGAGAGCAGACATTTGATTTCAAGGGGCAAATACGATCTCCCAGAAAATGGTGAGTGGGCAGAACCATCACAGGACATCAGATGTAGCAGGAAGTGGGAGAGATGGTGGAAGAGAAAGAAACGTCTTGCTTTCTCCCACAGTTTCACAGCTCTGTTTATTTTGGGCTCCAACCAGCTGCCTCTCCCAACTAAAGTTTGCTATCTGGAGCAAGTGCTGCATAACCAAGAATGGCCTGATCCAAATTTTCCTGGGGAAGGACAACATGTGGAGCTCTCTCTTCTTTATTTCCATCTGCATCACTCCTTCCAAACTTTGCAAAGCTCTGTTTAGCAGTTTCCTTTAGAAACTGTCGTATTAGTTTTGTTAATAAAAATAAAAGGAGAGTATATAATGGAAGTAGCCCAGGAGAGCCTGATCTCGTCAGATCTCAGAAGCTAAGCAGGGTCAGCCTCGGTTAGTAATTGGATGGGAGACCTCCAGTGGAGACCAGGGTTGCCGAGGCAGCCAATGGCAAACCACCTCTGTTAGTCTCTTGCCATAAAAACCCTACCAGAAGTCGCCATAAGTCAGCTATGACTTTAGGGCAGGATTTCATTTCACATAATGGAACCCCACCCCCACCCACTCCCGCAGGTAGCAAAACCACTGATTCAGCTACTGGGATTTTAATCAGCTAGCCCAGAAAGCTATTTTCAGTGCCCACACCCAAGCTCTGAAATTTGTGAGCGTAAATTAAATTTCAAAAGAAGACCGCTTCAGTTTGGGGGCAGAGGGCATTCAATGGCCAGAAACTATCCTCACCCAACTGGAAGACTAGGAAGGGCATCTGTTGTACACGGATTCCTTCCAGGCAAGTCTGAGCACATGAGCTTGAGGACTTCCAAGGCCCAACCCCACAACGACAAAGCACAGTTTCTCACTATGCTTGAACAGAACAGAACTGCTATGTCAGAGGGAAGCCCTTGTTCACCCTGAGCTTTGTATGATTATTGGAGCCACCAGCTTTGAAGCAGAGGAGAAGCACACTTTGAATCCAGTATCCTGGGAGGCCTTCAAACAGGGAATAGGCTATGAACGTTTTTGGCCTTTGATGGGTCTAAGGAATGGATTGCTTCTTGTGACTCCCCTCAGAGACACAATAGTAACTCACAGACAACAATCTAGCTCTAACCTGCCGTGCAGAGACAAAACACGGAGGATTTTAGGTAGATAAAGGTGTAAGGGACAACATGCATTAGATCTCCCATTCCCTTTCACATCCAGCACAAACTCCTTGACCTTATCAGAAAAGTTCTCCGTGGTTTTATTCTGTCCGTCTCTCTGCCTTTATTTCCCTTACTAAATCCTTCCACTGACCTTTACTTTTCCATCTCGCCTACCCCGAGCCATCTCAAAGATTTTATTTTGTGCGTTCTTCACTGCCTCCCTTTGTGCCTGGAGCACCTAGGTAATACCGCCCCAGTTAGTCCTCCGAGAGAGTGAAGTGCTTCTGTTGCCATTACTGGACTTGCTTTTTCTCCTCTCCAGCAGAACCACACAGGCTTCATTGGGCTGGGCAAGGAGAGAAAGGGCTGGGAGGGAAACAGGGAGAAGGCAGGACTGAGAAGGGAGGTTAAGTGTGGATGATGTGGGCTCTTTCTAGGATTGCCAACTCTGGGTTGGGAAATTCCTGGAGATTTGGGGGATGGAGTCGAGGGAGATCAGGGTTTTGGGAGGGAACCCAGAAGGATATAATGCCACAGAGTCCACCCCCCAAAGCCATTTTCTCCAGGGGAACTGATCTCTGTTGTCTGGAGATCAGTTTTAATTCCAAGAGATCTCCAGGCGCCACCTGGAGGATAAGCAAACCAAAAGGAGGGAACCTCCAAGGAGACCAGAAACAATCTAATTATAAATCTGATCGTATAATTATTATCAAAGTGCAAGCGCTCAAGTGTAATATAATTAAAATGCAATCATCAACATTACACATTCAGTACTGATCACATTCAATAACTAATCAAAATCCAATGCAAGGTAAGTCCACGTGAAAGTCGTACTGTATAGTCCAAGTAATCTTTATCTTTTCTTTTTGCTTTGCGGTAGTGAAGAAGATGCCACAGTGGATTCTCACCCCGTCCGATGTTTTATCAGAAAATTACAACACAAGATTGCAGAAACTGAGATCATTCACAGATTCAAAATAATGCGCCCCCCCACCAGGGCTGAACAGGGGCACAGGATTCTCCTCACACCACAGATGCTAATGTTCTGCATTTCTTCCCCTGCTCTAATCAAGCTAATTAAAATTCACATTGTACCTCCAGATCCTGTCTTACTTCTTTGCAACACCCTTCCCACCTTCTGACTTGGATAAAAAGACTCAGAGATCCCCATTCCTACTCGCATCTGACAATGGGAGCTTGACTCTTGAAAGATTGCCCTGGAAACTCTTGTTGTTCTTTAAGATGCTACTGGACTTGAATCTTGCTTATCTACTGCAGACCAACACGACTACCCACCTGAAAAAGTACAAAAAGATCACAATAGAAGTAAACAGTGAGGAGAGATTTCTGAACAGAGAGAGCATGTCTATTCCGCCCTCCTCTAGTGGATCTTCTTCGCCACTCTTTGCTACTATCTTGAGGCTAGCTCACATATCTGGGCACATGCAGGCTTCAAGTATCTGTACCACAGGAGAAACAGAGTCAGCCAGGTGTTAAACAGCGGCTGCAAGCCATTCTTCCCCCTGACCGTACCCTGATCCCTCAGCACCACAGATGTGCCAAGCAGCTCTTGTTTTCTGGATGTTGCAATTTGTTTCTAAAATCTTAGCCCTACTTCTGGGAAACAAAAGTTCTATGAACTCTGCAGTGTGTTCTAGTCACTGCCCTAGGCACATTCCTGAAGAATCTGGCAGCCCAATCTCTCCAATAGGTTAAACCAAGATTTCTTTGTCTGCCTGCATCCATGGCTTGCAGACATAGAACTAGTTTGCATATCCATGCAGGTGGACCAAAAAAAAATGCAGGCAGCCATGATGGTTAATTTAAAGGGAGGGGGAGGAGATTGCCAATTCAAAATAATACAAAAGTAAGCTAGCTTTTGAGTCACAAGAATTTTTTTCAATAATATCATCAATAAGAACAAATAAAAACAAAATATAGATAAAAACATATGAGCACCTTTGAAGATTGACCAGGGGTCTCTGACTACAGCTTCATATATTCAGCACGCAGTGCCCTCTACTGGCAACATCTTTCTCCTTCCCCCTACTTCCTTGTTGAAAAAATTACAAAGGAATTATGGTACTGCTTCTCTTTGGATTGATTTTTTGGCTTTCTTCTACTTTCTCAAGAGGCAAGAAGTCAAGGGACAAGACTAGGTTTAATAGTAATATATATTTTGCTTACATATATAAAAGTAGAGTGTACTGGAAGCAAGCAGATCTCCACAGCAAAATCACTGATGCTGCTTTAGATTCCCAGAAAGCAACAGCACACCTTCTAGTCCAAACACATTCACAGGGCTCTCCACCTGGGCCCAAATTCAAACCACTGCTGCAGTTCTAGATATTCTCCTCATTTGGTTCAATGGTGTTACATTCCAAAGGACAGTTGGAGAGATTTCTAGGCCATTATGGAGCACAGCCTTTTTATTTATTTTATTTACTTTATATATGCCCCGCCTTTCTCCCAAATGGGAAACCAAAGTGGCTCACATCATTCTCCTCTACTCCATTTTATCCTCACAACAACACTGTGAAGTAGGCTATGCTGAGAGTGTGTGACTGATCCAAGGTCACCCAGAAAGATCTGAGTCCAGTGGCACTTTAAAGACCAGCTAGATTTCCAAGGTATGAACTTTTGAGAGGCAAAGCTCCCTTCATTAGAAACAAGGAGGTCACCTGGTGAGCTTCCATGGCACAGTAGGTTTTCAAAACTGGGCCTCCCACATCCTAGTCTAACACTCTAACTACTATGCAACACATAACACAAGGTTGTTATGACCTTGATCACCCATCAAGTTTGTCAGGAAAAAACACAGATATAAGCCCATTCATGATAACTGAGATCCCCAAAGTTAATAAAAACTATATATCCTCTCCTCTGCCTACCATGAAAAAAAATCTAGGAAGACAAACCTTGTGGACACTGATCTCTATAGCCACAACTGTGTATTTATCTATTTTATTTAAAACATTTTATGCTACCTTTCCATCCAAATTAGGGTCCCCAGGGGGGCAAAAAATCAAAACCATTAAAACAAACTTTTAAAAATATGTACTATAAAAACAATGAAAAATAACCGTTAAAACTCACAAACAAAACAACACAAGTGTATAGATAACAGCAACCCGGTAGAGATTATATACTTGGACATTTCAAGAGGCTTTTTGACAAGGTACCTCACCAAAGACTCCTGGGTAAATTTAGCAGTCATGGGATAAGAGAACAAGTCCTCTTACAGATTAAAAATTGGTTAAACAGCAAGAAGCAAAGAGTATGAATAAATGGACATGTACTGTAACCATATTGAGTCCATGGATGCTTCCAGCTTCATAAATGCCCTCAGTTCTCGCAATGGAGGGAAATAAGCAGTGGGATCTCACAAGGATCAGTATTGGGACTGGTGCTATTTAATTTGGTCATAAATGATCTGGAACTGGGATGAGCAGTATAGTAGCCAAGTTTGCAGGTGACATAAAATTATTCAGGATATTGAAAACCGAGACCAACTCTGAAGAACTCTAGGTGAATTTCCACAAACTGGGTGAGTGGGCAACAAGGTGGCAAGTGAAGTCCATTGTACGTAAGTGTAAAATGATGCACACTGGGGAAAAAATCCCAGCTTCAAGTATATGCTAATAGGGTCTGAACTTGCGGAGACTTAGAGGGAAAGAGACCTTGGGGTCATCAGCCTAGTGTGCCACAGCAGCAAAAAAGGCAAACTCTATGCTGGGGATTTGAAAAGGGACTGAAAATAAAACAGGTCAATATTATAATAACACATCTGTTGTTCTATGGCACATCTGTTGTTCTATCTATGGCACAGACTCATTTGGAATACTGTGTGTGGTTCTGGTCACCGTATCTCAAAAAGGACATTGCAGAGCTGGAAAAAGTACAGAAGAGACAATCGAGATGATTAGGGAGTTGGAGCAACTTTCCTATGAGGAAAGGCTGAAGAGACTGAGACTTATTAGTTTAGTAACTAAGGGGGGGGGGGGACATGATAGGGTTTGAGAGAATCTTTTCTTCCTCTTCCAAAATACTAGAACTCAGGGCACTCAATGAAGTTGATGGGCAGTAAATTCAGGATGGACAAAGAAATACTTCTTTACACAATGAGTGATTGAAACGTGGAATTCGAGCCAGAGGATGTAGTGATGTCCACAAGCATAGATGGCTTGAAACAGGGATGAGAGAGCTTCATGGAGGATAGGTCTAAGAGTGGCTGCTAGCCATGGTGACTTAAGGGAACTTCCACATTCAGAGGCAGTGAAATGTCTGAATAGCAGTGCCAGCAGGCAACATCAGGGGAAGGCCTCAGCATCGGTGCCCTCTTGTTGGCCCTCCATAATAACAGGTTGGCCATTGTGTGAGACAGGATGCTGGACTAGATGGACCAGTGGTCTGATCCATCTTCTCATGGTCTTATGAGGGTCAGGGAGGGAACACCAAATGAATTAGAGGGTCATCACTCAGACACATCAATAATACATCAAAATTCAACCCCGAACACCCATATTGAAAAATGAGGTTTCTGCTATCCAGAAACCAGAGAAATGCAAATAATTATGCACTAAGCAAATTTGCAAACATTGACTTATTCTGCATAATGTATCCTGCTCCAGCTTGTCAGATAGCAGAGAATCACTGCCCTCCTGGGACGACAGCTCAGTTCTTTTTTCTTGGAGTCTGGAGATTTCACTTCACTTTAAAATCTGCATAATTTACTTTTTGATAGATTGAGCCTTTCTTAGTGCACAACCCGCATTACTCTGGTGCAGGATTGTGAACACACAAAGACCGTACCATGGGCAGGTGGATAGCGCTAAGTGCAGAGAGTACTGGCGTGGGCCAAGACCAAGACACCAAGTCCTGCTTCTTGTTTGTCGTGAGCTGACCTATACCAAGGGGAGTCAGAAATACTGGGATGTCACAGCCTATCCTTGTAGCACTGTTCACCAGTCATCCTTCTTTATTGTATGCATTATACAGTTTTCCACTGCATATTCTCGTTTTGTTTTATTGCACTGTTTGTTGTATGTTCCTGATGTTTTTAATTGTAGGATTTGAGCTCAGTGGCATCCTAGAGACCACCAAGATTTTCATATACCTGTCTGAAGGTATCTGAAGAAGAGAGCTTTGATTCTGCTGTTTTTAATTGAATAATCTGTCCTGGCACTCAGCAAGAAAGGCAGACTATAACATGAAGTAAATAAATTTTGGATAGGGCCAAAAGTTCTTGCACTTGCTCTGATATTTAAAATGTCAAGGAGTTTGCCATATCACAGTCTGGGCTAATATTAGGGCCAGTTTATCACTGCCCTTCCTATCATTTATTACTGATAAAAGTGACTCATTGCCATAGAGTGGTAAAAATGCACAGGGAGGGGAGGGCTGCTTGCAAGCTTAGAAAGGCAAGAGACAGAAGATATATTTTCAAAAGAGGTCCCCCCCCACCTTCAGAAGGAAAAGATTAATGGCAGGGGAGGAAAGGAATTCTAGATAGAAGAGGCAGAAGGCGCCAACGGAAAAGATGGGGAATAGCAGGACAAGGAATTTTAACAGGCAGATTAACAGATCTGGTCAATTGACAGCGAAACATGGGTACAGTGGAACAATGCAAAGTCTGGAATGTGGAGACATGTCTGTGTGCATGCTTTATCACAATCCCAGCTTACAACCCATGGCCAAGTGGTAGAGCACCTTCTTTGTATGTACAAATCTCTGGCATCTCCAGTTAAAGGGTTTCAGGTAGGAGACACATCAGCCTGAGAGCCTGGAAAGTTGCTGTCAGCAACATGGACCAGAGCTTTGACTTGAATTAAGGCAGCTTCATATGTTCATGCCATTTGACAGCTAACGTATACTGCCTTATACTGAAGCTGCTTTATACAGAAGTCACTTACGTATAGGTGTCTTTCAAATCCTAGTTTGGATTCAGTTATTTATTTTATTTATACTCCACCTTTCTTACTGAGACTCGGGGTGGAATACATAGTGTAAATCAATGCAATCTACCGCGTGGATATTCAATAAACAATGCAATAGGGTATTGGATAGCAGAAAGTTTGAAAACAAGCAGAAAAATGACAAGAGAGCTAAAACAATGCTGAAACAAAGCAAAAAACAATTTATCTATGACATGCTAATTACGTAGCAGGAACATACAGCAACATACGGTATGCAGTAGTATGGTCTACAGAACCTATCCCTTTACTAAAGCATTTTTGGAACCATTTTGTTACAGTACAGCCCTCCTACATATGTAAAAAAAGCCCTCCTGAATAATTCAGTTTTGCAGTTTACAGAAAGCCAGGACAGCGGGAGCCTTCCTAACCTCATCAGGCAGGCCATTCCATAAGGTGGGGACCACCACAGAGAATGTGTGCTTATGGGAAGCTGTTGATTTTGCCCATTTGCAGGGTGGTACCGACATGACAGAAGGCCCTGCACAGGTGAATGAAGCTGCTGTGCTGGAGCATAGGGAAAGTGGCGGTCCTTAAGATATGAGGTGCCGAGGCCATGAAGGGCTTTGTATGTGATAGCCAAACCCTTGAACTGAGCCATGTAACTGATGGGTAGCCAATGGAGTGACTGCAGAATAGGAGTGATATGCATGCTCCACTTAGCTCCTAATGATAACTGAGCTGCGGCAGTTTGCACCAACTGGAGTCTCTGAGTTGGCTTTGAGGAGAAACTCGTGTCGAGTGCATTACAGTAGTCTAGTCTCATGTTACCATGGCTTGGATCCAGGTGGCCAGACTGGCCATGTTAAGGTAGAGAACCACCTTCCTGGCTAGACCGTTGGAAGAGAAAGCGTTTTTTGCAGCTGCAATAGCTTGTTTCTCTAGCAGCAGTGCTAGAGAACAGAGGACAGAGAACAGTGGACAGAGAGACACAGAGCTGAGTGTCATCCGTATATTGATGATATCTCGTTCCAAAGCTATTAATGATTTTTCCTGAAGGCTTTACATAGAAGTTGACTAATGTGCGGGATAAGATTGTGCCGTGTAGAACCCTACAAGATAATTCTCCAACTGCAACCCTTTGAGACAGTTCCACAACAAACAATTGAAACCAATCTAAGGCATGTTCCTTGATACCAACTTCTGCCTCCAAGCACCTCAAGTGGATAGCATGTACCAAAAATTGCAGATAGCTCCAGGAGGAGCAAAAAGAAGCATGGCCTTTGTCTACATTCAGGCAGAGATCATCAACTAAAGCCACAAGAGCAGTCTATCCCATAACTTGACCAGAAATGAGACTGAAAGGGGTCCAGAGCATGTAAGTTATTCAAGAGATCTGGAGTTGGCCAGCTACTGCTCTCTCAATTTCTCTATCAGGAAATGGCAGACTGGATGATAATTGGCACATCGTTTTCGTCTAGAGATGTTTTTTTAAGTAGCAGGCGAATAACTGCCTCCTTGAGTGACCATGTGAAGGTGCCTTGAGTTTGTGACTGATTTATGATAGACATCAAGGACTCATTTATGTGGTATTTGTGTTGTTTTACCAGTTAAAAGCATCACAGCTAATTGTCTGTTCCTGAGATTGTAAAGGTTCAGATTTAGGAATCAGAAGATGTCAAGATACCTTAAACATTTGGTATGCTTGTCAACTAGCTGGTGCAATGGTTGTGGAGAAATACTGTTTCTTTGCTTCACAGGTCTTCCAATGGATGCTCTATAGCATGTTTGTGGTTGCTGTTGAGAAGCAGTCTCCCCCCCCCCGCTTTTTTCCTACTCCCACATCATTGTGGCTTTCTCCGTCTTTCCTGTGATCTTACCCAAGCTTGCTTTGCTGCAGTGTTTTGAAAAAGATGGCGGGAAAGTGGAGATGGAACCCACGTGGATGGAAAATCTGGACCTTTCCAGCCCCACCCACACTGGTGCCATTTTCCCTGCCCCAGTCCCCCACAGAAGGCATTCTCCTACCACCACCGGAGGATGCTTTGTAGTTTTAATCAGTAATTGAATATCATTATACTGTTATAACAATCTTCGCATCCTGTTCTCTGGATTCCCAGTGTTCATTTTTTTAAGGTAGTCCCTTTCATTGCAGAGATACGAGTTTCCCCTTATATTTCTTATATTTATATCCCCTTATATTTCAACCATGAAAAGGCCTAAAGGCTTACTTTTTAAAAAAGGAAATGTTTAATTCTGGAAACCTTAATTCTGAATAACCTGATTGTTATAACATTGTAACACTACAAAGATATCCAACTGACAGTTTTTAAAGGAGAAAAAACTGAAAAGGGTTGTTGGTGTGAAGGGGAATGGCTGATGCTAGGGGAAAATGTGAGGAAAGCTGCCGTGTGGAAGCCCCACTGACCCTGTGCTGTTTTGACAGCCACAGTTGCAATGGGAAAACCACACAAGCCCACCCCACAAGGGTCTGAGTTAGACCCTTGGTCTATCAAGATTATATTATTATTATTATTATTATTATTAATAATAATAATAATTGAATTTCTAGTCCGCCCTTCCTGCGAGCAGGCTCAGGGCGGATTACAACAAAGAAGTAAAATACAGCGCTGTCTACTCTGCCTGACAGTAGCTGTCCCGGATTTCAAGTCTTTTACATCACCTTCTGCTCTAACATGGATAGCCCAGGTGAGCCTGATCTTGTCAGATCTCAGAAGCTAAGCAGGGATGGTCTTGGTTAGTAATTGGATGGGAGACCTCCAAAGAAGACGAGGAGCTGCAGAGGCAGGCAATGGCCAACTACCTCTATTAGTCTCTTGCCTTGAAAACGCCACTAGAAGTCGCCATAAGTTAGCTATGACTTGAAGGCATTCTCCACCACCACATCGCCTTCTACTTGATCCTTTTATCTGGCGATTCCAGGGATTGGACCTGGGACCTTCTAGACACAAAGTAGGTGCTCTACCACTGCACCGTGCCCCTTCAATTTGTGCCACCCATCATCAACCTATTTCTGAAAGCCTGGTGGTGATGTCAACTCATTCCCAGGCCCATTTCATTCATCCAGCAGCAGCAGACCTATCAAAAGTCACTTGACATATGGCCATTTTTCACAGGTGGGTTTGCTCCACAGGAAGCAGCAGCTAAACCTGGATGCTGATTCGGATCAGTGCATCTATTTGTCTCATTCCACACATTACATTTTTGGCTGTCTAGTTAAAGAAAAAGTTTCACTGTACACCTACAAACATAGCTTGTGTGAACTGGCCCTCTTTTGGTTAACTTGTCATCTCATAAGAATCCCCTGCATTCTCACACAAGTCTTGCGGCTTTATAAGACAGTGTGGCTTTTGAAAGGGGGTGGAGAGGGTGAGTGATGATGTGCTTACTTAGATAGCCAAGTGACTCACCACCCCATCATGCTGCAATTCCCTTCTCACCTCACTGTGTTAATTTCTTGCTGCTATTGGACTCTCCAGTACCACCCCCCTTTAACAGAAGCCAGAAAGTGTGCACGCACACACACATTAGAGCATTATTTTCCTTCTCCTCCTAAATGGAGCATCAGCACATGCAACTTCTGCAAAAAAAAAAAAAACCAGTTGCTTGGCGACCATTATGCCTAACAACCAGAGTGCTTAGCGACCGATGAAGGGCCTGTGATCCCAATCCCGCCTCCTGTAGGGTTTTCTGTGGTGCGAAACCTTCCCTCCAGCTCAAAACAGCTTGCCTGCATTCTTCTGGATGTAAAGGTTACTGGGGAACACGCCCACACCTGGCTGCAAGAAAAACATGTTCTCCACCTTGCGGAGGAGGCATTGTAGCAGATCAGCGCTTATATTCATCCTGGTTTGTTGGGATTTTGAAGCTTTTATGCTTCACAGGAAATGGAGCAGGCAGGGGGAATGGCTTGCACCAGGTTTAGGGATATGATGACTAGGCTGATAAAACATTGTCAAATGTTCCATGATGCCAAATGCCAACCATGGCAAAACTGAGAGGCCCCCAAACACCTATAAACAGGTCAATGAAGTCGATAGACAGTGGGTTCAGGCCAGAATAAGAATGTTCTTCACACAATGCATAATTAGTTCATGGAATACATGATGTACAGTATTCTCATAGGTGGATGGATGGGTGGAAACATAAGATATGTTTGCCTGGTATGCCTACAGCCATACATGTATCTGACAAAGTGTACTGTTGATCATGAAAGCTTATGCTAGAATAAAAACATCTTCAAGGCGCAATAAGAATTCTATTCCATCCTGCTGCAATATAGAATACCTGCTTTTATCCATAATCAGCAGCAAGCAGTATGGGAGCAGGTGGGAATGGCACCCACACACCCTGTCTCTGCATCGCATTAGCTGCACCCTCCCCTCCCCATCTTCCTCCATTGCATCTGCACAAAAGCAAACACATCAGAGGTTGCACTAGCCCCCCTCCAGCAAACCAACTAACTTCCCCCTCTTTTCCCCACTTGAACCAGGATTGTAAATCTACTGCACAGTTTGGCTGGGAAAAGATAAAAGCCATTTAAAGGCTGTGACAAATTTCCTGGTGGCTAGTCCCCACCCCACAATACTTTTCCCTCCTGACACAAAACTATTTCCAAGCAGCCTCACTGCACCGGGGTTCTCAACAGGAAATTAAAAAGAGAAAACTCAGTCTGAGGAGATAGCAACCAACAAGATTTTCAGTGTATAAGCTTTCCAGAGTCAAAGCTCTTGGTATCTGAAGAAGGGAGCTTTGATTCTTGAAAGCTTATGCCCTGGAAATCTTGTTGGTCTCTGAGGTACCACTGGACTCAAATCCTGAGGTAAAATTGGCAGGCATGACATGGTTCACTTTTTAAAGTGAACAAGAACAAAGTTTACTTTTTTTAAAAAAACCACTACTGAAGTAAATATTAACACTTAGCCAGGAGCTGTGGGATGTTAGGCTTTACACAGTACATGTCTCAAGAAAACACTCCCTCAGGCTGTTCTTTAACATGCTACTGGAACAGCACAGGTGAGAAATTTCTTGAAAATCAAAGGTGAATTACAGCTGGCTGGGCAGTGATTGCTCTGTTATGTAGCCAAATCAATTGCTCACACACTGGTGAGGAGGTGGATGGAAACTGCAATCCTCCTCATGTGCACTCCTGCACACAGCACTCCTGTTGCAGTTAAGTTACACACCCAAAAGAGCAGAACCCTGCTGGCCCACTGTAAACTTCATAACACTCAGGCAGGAAAACATAACCAAAGATCTCTGATCTCCTACAATCTTCAGTTTACATTTCTGTTAAACTAACCCTTCTTTCTCAACTCTCAAAATCTAACTTCTGACTCCCTCTTTAGATCTTAATTTTTGGCTGACTCAGCAGTCAGAGCTGACTCCACTCTGACTGGCAGCTGATAGGGTAGCCAGAGTGACCACTGTAGCTCTGGACCTCCTGTTCCACATGCCACTCACAACGAGGGCAGGGGGGAAAGCGGGGGCATTCAGCGAGGCACCAATGCCATGACATCAGTTCCAACCCAAACCAGATACGATGTCATCGTATCAGCATGAACCTCTAGGATTCATTCAAAACTCTATGGTTAAGCCATAGAATAGGTCCCCCCACAATCTCCCACAGTACAGAACAGACAGTACAGACTAATGCTTTGATTCATTATAAAGCAGCTTCATGTATTCAAAGATATGCTTATCAAGCACTGCATAGCTCTGCAGTGTACAACTTCCATTCCTTTCAATGAGGCCTAGGATTGCTATGTCCTCCTTGGCAACCAGCAAGAGGTGGAGGTGGGGTGTGGGTACTCACCTCTGTGAGTACCCATGGCCCCTGCTGATTACATCACTTCCTGCATGAGATCTAGAAGCAATGGCATCATGCCAGGGCTGATTATTTAAAAATCAGCCCAAATTGTGTGTCAGAATCAGCCCTGGTGTGACGACAATGCAGGTTGTGCCAAAAGTGATGTCTTGGGCGGGGGCCATGGACACATGTGCGGCCATTTCACTGGCCTACCTCCCAGACTACCTGCTTATCAGTTGGAGGTCAGCAGGAAGAGGAGTGAATTGCAGGGAGATTGCCCGCCATTGGCAGACATTTGACAACACTAGGCCTGTGCAGGAGATCTTCCTGGCACTTTATTTTTGTTTAGGTATTTATCTACTGACTTGCTTAAAATCAAGGCAATTTACAAAAAGATTGAAAGCTATAAATAAACAATACAATTCCCACAATAAAACTGTAGAACACAAGCCCAGTACAATATGTTCAACCTGATAAAAAGCTCAACTCAGTAGGGTGCGTAACACAACTTTGTTTAAAAGCCAATCTAAAAAAGAAAAGTTGGCAATGGTGAAGAAAATTATCAAAGGAATTGGCTCTTTTAAATTTCCTCTGGAAGTTTAGACCCTGGTACAGTTTGATCTAACCTGAAAGAAAGAAGGAACCATAAGGATCTGGCAGGACCTAAGTTGATGGACATGTTATTTTGAACATAGATATTTGCACAGGGTTGACCTTGGATAGTGGTTGGGAAGACCAGGGTTGCAGAGGCAGGCAATGGCAAACCACCTCTGTTAGTCTCTTGTCTTGAACACCCCACTAGGGGTCGCCATAAGTCAACTGTGACTTGACAGCACACTCCACCACATCTATGATGCATGAAGCATCCCTGTCTATATAATGCAAGATTCTCACACACACATCACCTTCTACAGACGACAGTCATGTGTCAAGTGCTAGTCAACTGGATTCCTGTGGGCATTTTCTATGTGCACGAGCGCATTACCAGATCTGAAGGAGTCCCCTTTAGTTAAAAATAAAGTTCCTTTTTCTCCTCTGGGAACTGTATTCTCACACTGGAAGACATCTTGAACTATGAGCCTTAAGTTAACATGGCAAGAATTTGGGGGTCACTCTACAGCATTAACCTGTCAACCCTGGTCCTGTCTCCTGTCAGAAGTGAGCTGGTAGTTCCATGTTGAAAGTTAGTTCTCAGTCACGTGGAGGCCCTATCTGGATTGAGACTGCAGCAAGCAGGGAGTGGAGGTGTAACCCCGCCCCCCTTGCCATTTTCTTAGCCTGAAAGGGCTCCAAGGAGCCACGATTTGCCTCACTGTGAAATAGGATTCCCAGGCGCCTGCCAGTGGTGGGCAAACTCCCAGAGATTTGCTCCCTCGCCTGCTGATCCATCAGCAATCAGCGAGAGGTAGCAAGCCCCCCAGAGATTGCCCACCACCGGCAAGCACCCTGGGAACACATGCAACACACACATTCCCAGTGAGCATGGTGACATCACTTCTAGAAGTTGATTCATCTCACCAGCTGCGGGAGCATTCCTGCGCTTTGTCTGGGGTGGGTTTAGGCCTCAAATGGGCCAAAGTGGCCCTGTGGACAGCGTGGGAGCACTCCCGCAGCAGGCATGATGATGTCGCTTCTGGAAGTGACATCATTGTGCAAGCTCTGGAGCACATGTGCACTCTGTGCATGCACAAAGAAGGAGCACACAAGTGGCATGAGGTAAGTGCCAGGTCCTCCCCCCGCCCCCTCACCAGGAGGGCATAGGGTCCTGGAAACCCTACTGTGGAAACTTATGAGCGTGTAAGTTTCCCCCATGGGGCAAATAAGAAATCCTTGGGGCCATTTCGGATCAGAAAAAAAACCATCCTCGTGGGAGGGTTACTTAAATTATGTCTCTTTGTATGTGTGGTTCTGATCTGAATCAGGCCATGGCATTCTTGGGAATTGTTT
This sequence comes from Eublepharis macularius, assembly GCF_028583425.1. Taxonomy (NCBI): domain Eukaryota; kingdom Metazoa; phylum Chordata; class Lepidosauria; order Squamata; family Eublepharidae; genus Eublepharis; species Eublepharis macularius. The sequence continues at coordinate 222,115,329 of NC_072790.1, forward strand.
CAACTCGGGACTCCCAGCACATATCTGACAAGGCCCTTGGATTAAGCATAAAGCACATGTGCCCCATTTCCTAGGTTTTTCTTTCTTTCTTCCTTCCTTTCTTTTTTTTTTTCTCTTCAAGGCAGCCTGCAGTTTCAAACCCATTAATTTATTTTAAAAGGCACACAAGCACACACAGAGCTCCTTAATGGCTGGCAGTGAGTCACCACCCCCTATCACCATAACCCCCAACGACAACGCTTTGTGCTGGAGCTGAGGAGGAACACAGAAAGACTCGCTTCCAGCTCTGGCAAGGGGAGTTTCTTTGACAGTGTCTTAGGGTTCCAGATGTGGGGGTGGAAGTAGGAAGGAAAGGGAGGGTCGTGTACATGTTGAGGTGTTTGCAAGGATGCCTTTTGCAGCAGAGATTCGTTTAGCCGGATTCATTTGAGAGTCCGCCTGCTCTACTGCCACTCCGATGTTCAAAAAAGACAGTTTAAAGGAGAGCAATCGAATCCAGAGACAAAACATGACGAAAAGAAGATTGGCAACTCTGCCGATCTGAAAATGCTGCCAAGAGTGGCATGGTTTGATATGTTTATATCGGGGCTGTATTCCAATGAAAGAAGAATGATTTGAATTAATTAACCTAAAATAAATGTGCTTGCTACATAACTGATTCTTTTGGGGGGCACTATAGGAAGCGAGAAATGACACACAGCTGGGTAAACAAAGGGGACAACTGGAAGTTAGAAGCACAAGGCCCCATTTCTTATTGGTTCGTTTCTCTAAAGAGCTCAGAGCATGTTTGTCAAGTGTAGAGAGATGTAATGTTAGCTGGGAAGCGTAGTTTAAAAAGACAGAGCCAGTGGTGATCGCTCCTCAGAGGGTTTGTTAATTTCATCACCTCTCCAAAAGCTCTGTCAATTTCACCCCTCCAGTCTAAAACTGGATTCAGAACCAGAGGGTAGCAAGGAATGGAAATGGGCTGGAGCTGCCTTCCAGAGCTGGACTTGGACCTGGAGAGGTTATAATGGGCTGAAGTTTCCCTTCTGGCATTTCACAGCTCCTTCACACAGCTCCAGTGTATAGCAAAGCCTTTGCCCTGTCGCCATCTCTGTCTTTTTAAACTACCCTTCCCAGCTAACATTGCATCTCCCGACACGTGTTCTTCACGTGTCAGATGTCTTGTGTATAGAAACTCTGGATAGCATCGGTTAGGCTTAGGCTGGTTTGCCAGTTGTACCCTTTCTCAGGAAGGAACCCCTCCTCCTTCTTGCATTACTTCCAGGCTTGATTATTGTCATGCATTCTACATATTTCTTTGGAACTGTGAAGAAATGGATTTGCAAGCCTTCCCGGTTCCTTCAGGCTCGTCCCTGGGAAGTCGGAAAAGCCCTCTGGCCATTCCAAGTCTCTGCTCAGTGACGCTGGCCCTTTCCCTCACTCTTGGGGGGTGGGGTACCAAAAACAAGCTGGATATCACCTGCTGCCACCAGCAACTGTGAGACTATCTCCTACTAGACAAAGTTGTAGGTCTAGCACTCTGGATCTCCACTATCATTTAGAGGCTCTACCTAATTGCAGCATCTCCCACTTTGCTCATACAAGCTAGCACAGGGGCTGTTGCAACTTTGCAATTTCAAGCTATCATGCTCTAGAGATGGAGAGTCTACCCACTGTCGCTCCCTCTTACCACACTTCAGAGAGCAAGCCCTAATAGGGGTGGTGCATTTCCAGAGTTCAGCCCTAGAGCATTCAAAATATGTGAAAGTTTAACAAATGAATAAAAACAATACATGTGGTCTGCTCAAGCTTTCAGGCTGAGCAAGGGTACAAAGAAGTTGTAAAAAAACACAGTCCCCTTTCCCTGCACTTGGTACTTAAGCTAGTATTATTTGAAATGGCAGTAGTTTAAAGTTCAGTATTACCTTCTTTCTCATATTTGGAACTTCTCCCCATTGTCCCTCACTGTAAAGACAAGGTGGAGTCCTTAGGTAAAGACTTAGTCTTTCATTGCTAGTGCCCATCCGCGGAGAAAAGCAATGTGAAAGAGAACTTATTCTCTATAGATAACGTAAGTAAAAATAAATAAATAATCTCTTGAGAGACTCCATCCCACCTTGGATTTGTTTTGATCTTCCTGCTTTAAGAGGAAAAGAACATATTCTAGTCATCTGGCTGTTTCCCAATCTGTCCTTGGAAGTGTGAGATGGTAAACCCATTGTCTTGCTTTGGCCACAGCAATTAGCATATGTAAGCACTAAAGTAGTCTGTGCTTGGCCTTATGGCTCATTCCTGGGGTGGGGGCTCTTTCTGCCAGCCCGGAGTTAGCAGCTGGACTACAGCTCACAAAAATGCAGTCCCAATGGTTAAAATATTGGGGTGAATTCCAGGGTGAAGGGCATTTCTCCACAGCAACAACTGCAACTGGTGTAAAATCAGGAGCTCCATGTAGGATTGGTTGAACTAGTATTCCTGAAATGTTCTGGGAGTCAGGCCCTGTTTACATATTACACAATCTACGTGTCCTACCTAGGGTTGTCAGGATTTCCATTATGATGGGAGGCCTCTCACTGGCAACCCTTGTGACCTTCCCTGCTGCTATGAGCAGAAGTGGGAGAAAATACTTAAAAAACACTGAAGTCACAAACGGCACAACATTCCAGGGAAAACCCGGAAACAGCACCATGTTGCTCTAGGAATCGTCAGAAACTCTATGGTTTTATTATAGGCTTTCCTGCCATTCCTAGAATGACATGATACCATTCCCAAGGTTTCTCCAAAAGTGATGTCATGGCATACATGGCACTAGCACCCTCATGTCCCCACTGCCCAATCACCTGCCATTTGCAGGCATGGCCTTGCAAACCTAGTCATACCTTATCCCAGGACAAACAGATGGAACAGATCAATTCCAAGTGTCTTTTGACATATACACACCTCAGGCCAAGCTTATTTAATATTCATTCTCTCCCCGGGAAAACTCTGGAAACTGCAGTGATGTGATGAGAATTCTCAGCACCCTTACCAAACTCCAGTTTCCACAATTCTTTGGGAGCGAAGCTATGACAGCTGAAGAGGCATAAAACCAGAGTAAGTTGGCAGTGCAACTATGACACATCAGGGAAAACAGTCTGAATAAAACACCAACCTGATTTCCTCAGCTTTATTTTCTAAAACATCAGCCAGATTTCCTCGGCTTTATTTTCATCAATGCTTAAACAGGCAACATAGAAATTGGGGTTTGGGAGTACCCAATCTTTCTCATTTGCACTTTCAAGAGTTGGCACCAATACAGATCAGGTGTATTTGAATTAACCTGTCCTATTCTGGTGTTATCCCTTGTAAGGTTTATGGATGTTATAGATAGTAGATAAAAAAAAAATCTCTCTCCCTCTCCCTCTCTTATAATGCTTGAAACGAGAGTCTCCCGATGGAGTACACTGGCAGTAGATTCAGGACAGACAAAAGAAAGTACTTAAATTATTGAACTCATTGCCACAACATGTGACAATAGCTATTAATGTTAACACTCACACCAGTCATGTGTAATGATGATTTTCTTCACTGCCATTAAATGTGGAGTTGGCCACTGCCTTAAATGGCTTGTTTAAAAGGGCCCAGACAATTCATGGAAGAAAGGTCGATTGGCTATTAGCCATGTATACTAAATGGAACCTCCATGTTCTGAGGCAGGCAACGTATGGATACCAAGTGCTGGGAGGCAAAATAAAGGAGATAAATGCTGCCTTTTTCCTGGGCTCATTGGATTCCTAGAGGCAACTGGATACCCACTGCAGGGAACAGGATGCTAATAGCCTAGCTAATTGAGACTCAAAAAGTGTGGTGGTGGTTGAAGGATTGGACTAAGATCTCGGAGATAGGGTCTCCCGCTCCACCCTCTGACCCCCACCAGCACTCACCTGGCAGGTAGGGGGGAGAGGTGGGGAATGAGCCTCCTGGGGTGCATTTCCGGTGCAGCATGGCACTGTCATTCCTAGGGGTGACATTATCGCACAGGCCCCAAAAGTGTTCCCGTGCTTTGCACTGGGACAATTTGGACTCTAAATGTGCTGATTCCTTAAGAATTGGCCCAGCGTGAAGCTTGGGAGCACTCCTGGGGCCTGTGTGATGATGTCACTCCAGGAAGTGATGTCATCGTGTTGTGCCGGGAGTGCACTTTGTACATGTGTGAGGAAATTCAGAAGAGAAGTGGCGGGTCCGCCCCACACGCACACACTCACCAGGAGGGTAAGGGAATCTGGCAATCCTACTTGGAAACTAGATTCAAATTCTCATGGTACCATGAAGCTTGCTTTACCTACCTCACAGGGTCGTTGTAAGGGTAAAATGAGAGACTGACATATGTCATTCTGAGCTCTTCAGAGAAAGGTTGAAATAAAAATGTTCCAAATTAATAAACTGATCCTTAGACTGATCCAGCCTTATGTTTTCATGGAGAAGGAGTTTATCACTGTCTAGCTGAATGGGATAGCTAAATGGAAACTCCATGCATCAAGGCAGTCTGTTTGACTGTCTACAATTACTAATGGTTGGGGACAAATCATGAGGAGAGCTGTTGCATTTGTGGCCTACTTATGGGCTTCTAGCAGGCATCTAGTTGGCTGCTGATGGAAACGGGCTGCTGGGCTAGATGGACACTCCGTTGATCCAGTGTGGCACTTCTTACCCATCCCCCAGACTTCTCAGTCCCCTTAAGCTTTTCCTTTTCCCTCTGCTGCCTCAGCCATCTCTAGCAGCCATGATTCACGCTGCCACAGATGGTCCCCGATTTTGTCCTTTCACAGCCTCCAAATAAAAAAAGGGATTTTGCTGCTTCCGGTACAAGCCGTTCTGCTTCTCTTATTCCAGCTTTTTTTTTCTTTCACTTTCTTTTTTTAGTCTTATATATCAAACAGCAACTGAAACATTCAGCAAACAGTTTTGATGGGAAGCTGCTTTAGGGGACCGCAATTTCTTTCTGAACTCCCTCACTAAGCCAAGAATGCTTGATGTTTAAATATGGCTTTTCTTTCCTCTATGCTTACAGACAGTAAGTAGGTAAGAGTTAAAAAAAAAAAAAAAGTGACAAGCGACTGGAACTTTGCCTAGATCTCACATCTGGAATCCTGGCTGTGAGATGGGTCTAGAGTTGCCAACCTCCAGGAAGGGCCTGGAGATCTCCCAGAATGACGACTCGTCTCTAGACTACAGAGATCAGCTCCCCTGGCGAAAATGGCATATTGTACCCTGCTGAGGCCCCTCCCATTCCCAAACCCCACTCTCACCAGGCTTTACCCCCAAATCTCCAGGAATGTTCCAACTCAGTGTTGGCAACTATCTGGGCAAGGAATGACTGTGCCCCCCCCCCAAATGGTATTGGTGCTTTTGAAAAAAACTAGTTTTCAGATTCCAGAACATAACAGGCTCTGCAAGGCTTCGCTGGGGGTGCTGAGCTTCATTGGGGGGGGGAGGGCAGTGCATTTATTGCTTTCCATTGATTGCTGAGCTGAAGAAGGACTAGCTGATGATCTCTCGCGGCAGTTGTTTTTCAGAGCAGCGATAACTGGGGAGAGAACAGCACGTTCTGCAAAAGGTACGCCCCTTGATTGCACGCAATGTTATGGGGGGTTGGGGTTGGAGCTCTCAGATCCCAGAGTGACCCTCAGTCATAAAACACTAGGTGTACCTCAAGGTCATCAAACATGGAGGGCGTTTTCTGAAGTGATGCTTCAGAACTTGTCACTTGTGAATGTGGTCTAGGAGGCAAAAAGTTTATAAACCATCTGGGGAAAGCTCTTTGGAAAGGCCTTTTGTAGCAGGAGAGCCGAGGACATGCGTTGCAAGCAGAAGGCCCCTCGTTCCTCTCCTGGCATCTCCATTTAAAAAAGATCTCTGTTCGCAGGACTAAGACAGGTAGCTGCCAATCAAAACAGTCAGCCCTGGGCTTGCTAGACCAGTAATTTGATTCAATATAAGATTCCATGTGTTCACACACAAACAGATTTTAGCATCACATCTGAAAACAAGATTTTACCATGGCCAACCCTGAGTTGGAATCCCTTTAGCTAGCTTTTCATCTTTGCTCACCATGGTCTGAACCTGTGCACTAGCCTCCGGGGGTGGTGGGAAAAGATGCAGCCTGTTCTCAAGCCATTTCCAGAGCAGCTCCAGTTCCGTGGCATGGGCTTATACTGGTTGGAGCTCAGGACTATTTCTACTCTGCTTGCTTTTAGAAAAAATCAGCAAGGCTATACTTTTTACAACAGCTTCTGGTTAACAGTGGCTGGAATTTGCATGATTAATTTTCTAGCTTTTCTTATAGGAATTGTTCAACTTGTTTTAGCTGGATTTTGTTTTCAGATTGGCTGGCTGCAGTTTTGCAAGCCACATCTGGTTGGGGGTGGGGAGGCAGGAGAATAATAAATAAAGAGCAGGAAGTGCTGGCCCTGAACAGGATAGCCCAGGTGAGCCTGATCTCGTAAAATCTCAGTAGCTAAGTAGGTTCGTAATTGAATGGGAGACCTCCAGTGAAGACCAGGGTTGCAGAGGCAGGCAATCGCAAAACACCTCTGTTATTCTCTTGCTATGAAAAACCCACCAGGGAATGCCATAAGTCAGCTATGACTTGAGAGCAGGCACCATTAAGGAGGGCACATTTTCCTACTAAAAATGTTATCCCTTTCCACCTTTGGAAAAGCACTATTGCTGGCACTGGGAGACACTGGTACCAACTAAGCAAAGAATAGGTGTGGATTTCTGCCAGCATGATATAGTATTTAGGGTGTTGGACTAGAATTGAGGAGACACAAGTTCAAACCTCCACTCTGCCATGAAGCTTGTTAGGTGACCTTGGACTAGTTACCATGTCTCAGCTGTACCTACCTCACAGGGTGGTTGTGAGGATAAAATGGAATACAGGAGAATGATGTCTATTACCCTGTACTCCTTAGAGGGAGGATGGGATAGGCACATGCTAAATAAATATTTTGATTTAACTCACAAGTGAAGCCAAGCTTGCCTCCTCCAAAATTACAAAAATGCAACGTGTGAACAGACCTCTTCAGCTATGGGGAATTTTTTTCTTAATGCTTGCAGAGTTTCACAAACTACTGTTGCAGATTGCTCCTATATACTGAGAAGGCATATTTATACAATCCAGTGTGAGATTTTTCAATGTAATGTCTGTCTGTCTGTCTGTGTCTGCCTGCCTGCCTGCCTAAAACAGAAATGAAACTGATACGTATTTCAAATTCACATGAATTTTCAAAATCTAAATCTAGACCTTTAAAGTTTGCCATTCTAAAAGTCCAAATTCAGTTTGGTGCCTTTTGAAGAAGGCTTTTCCTGGGATATTCAGGTGCTTAACCTGCCCCTAGAAAGTCAAAACAGAACTGCGCTGTGACAGAGTGAAAAACCCCGCAAAGGATATTATCAATACTTAGCCTGGTTGGGTTACTTTAAATAGGATTGCTGGTGGTTTCCTTTGCTTTGGTCTTTGAATAAAACTTGACCCTCAGTTTGTTGCTTTTATCCTGTAACTAATATAACTTTTAACATGAAGGAAGTATTCTGGGCCAAGTTATATGAGATCTTAGCTGAGAAGCATTATAAAGGTATATACTTTTTAAATTTATTTCCTTTCAAAGTAGTGCATGTACAGCAACTGTCTCAAATTTGCCTGGGAATTCAAAAGTTCTGCCTTGGTTCCCTTCTGATTTAACACAATACTGCAAACCCAAAAAGTAGAGGAACAAGGCACAGAGAGCTCTTACTTTAGTCTCCGAATGTGATGCCAAGAGTTCGTATGTCTCATCATAGGCAGCAAATTTACTCCTAACAGTTCTTGTTAAAGGTTCCCCTTATGCTCCAATCACCTGGTGATCTGTTGCCCCAAGAACATAAGAAGAGCCCAGTTGGATCAAACCAGTGCTCCATCTAGTCCAGCATCCTGTCTCACACATTGGCCATTCAATTACTCTGGAGGGGATATAGACCAGGGCCTCCGCCGATGTTGCCCCTTGGCACTGGCATTCAGAGATTTACTGAATGTGGAGGCTCCCTTTAGTCACCATGGCTAGCAGCCACTGAGAGACCTATCCGTCCTGCCACTCCCCCACCAGGCTCACCTAACCAGTGGGAAGAGAAAGACATGAGGAGGAGGCAAAGCATGTGCTTGTGCTCCTGTGCTCCTCTGTTGTGCTGGAGACGGAGGAGCTGTGGGGTGCACTGAAGCTCAGTTCAGTAAAAATCACCTGCAAATGGTGATTTTTACTGAATTGGCTTCAGCTCCCCCTGCAGCTCCACCATCACTCTGGAAAATGCCCTGGCAACTTTGCCTATCCTCTATGAATCTGTCTAATCCCCTTTTCAAGCCATCTGTGCCTGTGGCCATCACTACATCTTCTGGGCCGTTTCCACATAGTTTACCTTGTTGTGGAAAATAGCGACATCTCGCGAGAAGACGCTGTTATCACGCGAGAAGATGCTGTTATCGTACAAGACAAAATAACAGCGTCTTCTCACGTGATTTTGTGCGAGATTTCGCTATTTTCCACAACAAGCTAAGCTGTGTGGAAACGGCCCAGGTGGGGAATTCCACATCTTAATCACTCGATGTGTAAAAAAGTATTTCCTGTTGCCCATCCAAATCTGCTGCTCATTCATTGGGTCTCCCCAAGTTCAGGTATTTTGGGAAAGGGAGAAAAAGTTCTCTCTGTCCATTCTCCCTGCCCTGTGAATGACGTGCCCCTTCCCTTCGGGACAAAGTCATGGCCATCATGGGTTTTCAGTTGTTATTTTAAAGTGATTTTAAAAAGCTACAAGAGCCCAATTGGGCCCGTGGTGCAGAACTCTTTCTCCCTGACTCTGCACCTTTTAAAGTGCCAAAACAGCTGGCAAACCCATAGCAGCAACAAGTTCACTGTCATATTTAGTTTGGTCTTTAGTTTCTCTTTTCCAAACTAAAAAATCCTACTCTTCAGCTTTCTTCATAGAAAAGGTGCTCCAGCCCTCTAATCATCTCAGTTGCCCTCATCTGTACTTTTTCCAGTTCTGCAATGTGTTTTTGAGATACAGCATCCAGAACTGCACACTGTATGCCAAACAAGCCATGCCATAGATTTATACAGAGGCATTATAATATTGGCTGTTTTATTTGCAACCCTTTTCTTAATATTCTCCAGTATGTGCATATGTTATGTGCCATCAATTCCCTTCTGAGTTATGGTGACCCTGTGAATTAACAACCTCCAAAAATGTCCTCTCATTAACTGCCTTGTTCAGTTGCAAACAGAAGGCTTCCTTGTATTGTTGAAGGCTTTCACGGCCGGAGAACGATGGTTGTTGTGGGTTTTCCGGGCTGTATTGCCGTGGTCTTGGCATTGTAGTTCCTGACGTTTCGCCAGCAGCTGTGGCTGGCATCTTCAGAGGTGTAGCACCAAAAGACAGAGATCTCTCAGCCACAGCTGCTGGCGAAATGTCAGGAACTACAATGCCAAGACCACGGCAATACAGCCCGGAAAACCCACAACAACCAGAAGGCTTCCTTTATTGAGTCAATATATCTCATGCTGGGTCTTCCTCTTTTTCTACTACTTTCAACTTTTCCTAGCATTATTATCTTTTCCAGTGAGTCTTGGCGTCTCATTATGTGACAAAAGTAAGATAGCCTCAATTTAGTCATTTAACCAGCATAGGCCGTCGTCACACGGGCATCTCTTCCGTTAAATTTACAGTATATAGCGTCCTACCTGTTATCGACACAGTAACGTTTCTTTGGGTCACCTAACGGCTCTTCGCGCCACCAGCTGTCCACACCAAAGCACTCTGTTCTGTTCTCTCTAACCGCACAGAAGCAGCTCCTCCCCCCCTTTTTTTATTATTCTGGCGTTTAATTCTGCTATAACGGAATAACAGCATATAAACATTCCGTTAGAGCAAAACATTATGACCCTTTTGTTTTTCCAACTTTGAAATTATATAAATAGCCCTTTGCCCGCGGAAAACTCCCTGTCTGACGTGATCCCCATCGCTGAAGACTCTGCCATGGCGACTGAGTCATTTTTACTTCAGCAGAAAGTTTGCATTGTGTTATGTCGTTATGGCGTTATAAGGACATAATAAAATAAAAAAGGGGAGTCGCAGGAAGAAATGGATTCTGGGATTGAAGGGAGGGCATAGGACGTTGCAAGGCGAAATACATCGATTTGAGGCATTCACACTGAAGCACAAAATAGCGCAACTATCAAGCACAAAGCAGAAGAGAGAAAATCGCTACAGTGTTGGAATAAGGTGGGTGTTTGCTGGGAAATAGCGCCATTTTAGCGCTAAATAAAAGCCCGTGTGACGACGGCCATAGTTTGCCCCTTTCACCTCTAGGGATTTGACTCCCTTGAGTTTCCCTTTCAGCTTCCTTCTAACGACTCCCTCATTTTTGTAAAGTTCTCTCTTTTGAAATCAAATGTTACAGTTTTGGACTTTAGGGGTAGCTTTCCATTGACGTGAATGCTGAACTTAATAGCATAGTGGCCACTGTTCCCAATTGGCGCAACAGTCTCTGGTTGGTTCTGTGACCAACTATTCCAGTGAACAGTCACAGGGGCCTGTTGCCAGATGAGCAGGACTTTCTCAGTGATGGTGCCCTCATTATAGAGGTTACTCTGTGGAAAAACCTACCAGCCTCACTCTCTTTGGGACTTTTTCTTGTGGGCAGGAAGCTGATATAGCTGGTGGAATTTGTGGTTGCACTGCTTTTTCTGGCGTGCTCATGGGTGGACTTAGCCAATGGACAACAGGGGCAGCTTCCCACTTACTGGATTGAGGGGTATGATAAGTGACCACGGACCCACCCCAATGGGGGGAGAGAACAAGCAGGCTGACGCCACAGCCATTCATATCTGCCTGGTCCAGAGATCAGGTAGCTAACGCAGGAGCAGCTTCTTGTGTCACTCCATCTGAGGCTACAGCAGCTGGTTCTGGGGATAACTCCAACCTGCCTGACATAGGGCAATGGTTGCCCCTTGCTTGACTGCTGCAAGGGAGGCTGGTGTGTGTGGGGTGGTGGTGGTGGTGGCAGTGATTCTACAACCCCACCTGAACTTTGGCCAAAGGCCCCAGAAACACTAAAACAGCCCCTTGCTGTGCTATGCTGCAGGGCAGCATATTTTAGTGCTAAAGGGATCCTTTGAGAGTTCTGAAATGTACCCACCCTCAAAGAGACTCCTTCTGTCTCTTTCTCTCTCTGGGGTACACCTTCACTATCCTTTTCAGCAGCTGCTTTGGAGCCCTATTTTAAAATTTCTCCTGCTTTAGTGGTCCCAGGCAATCAGGAATCATGGAATTAGTGAGATGATGTCACAGTATCATGTAGCCAATCACTTTTAGTTGCATGATGTGGGAGCATATTACACCGGTGCTACGCCAGCTGCATTGGCTGCCAGTGGAGTACCGAATCAGGTTCAAGGTTTTGGTGTTAACCTACAAAGGATTGGGACCGATGTATCTGAGGGACCGTCTCTCACCTTATGAGCCCCAGAGGACCCTCCGCTCTGGTGGAAAACATCTTTTAAGTGTCCCTGGCCCTAGGGAGGGCCGCCTGGCGTCGACCAGGGCCAGGGCCTTTTCAGTCCTGGCCCCGGCCTGGTGGAATGCTCTGTCTTGTGAGACAAGGGCCCGGCAAGATTTGCTTGCATTTCGCCGGGCCTGTAAGACAGAGCTATTCCGCCAGGCATATGGCTGACGCTGGGCGGTGCCCCCCCCCGTGGAGGGGGGGTTAAACCATCGCCCCTATGCAAACACAGGCATGTATGAACCACTATGCAGTATGAACTGTAATATTTAATGCTTTTAAATGTTTTTAATGTATTATTTAATGCTTTTAAATGTTTTTAATGGTTGGGTGATGTTTGTATTTGTTATCCGCCCTGAGCCTGCGAAAGCGGGGAGGGCGGAATATAAATATAATAAATTAAATTAAATTAAATGATGCCTTCACGAAGTCAATTCTCTCTCTCTCTCTCTCTCTCTCTCTCTCTCTCAAACGTAGAAGTCAATTAAAGACTGCAAAGGAGGTCCTTAGCAAAAGCAAACCAAAAATTCTGGCTAGGGTTTTAAAAAACTTCATTTGCATTTTGTTGTAATTGAACTGGAAATATCTCTTGGGAATTCTTACGGCTCTCTCATCAACGTCTGCCCTCTCCATGTCCTCTTGTCACAGTGACTAAAGAGCATAGCTGTACTAGATGGGAAGTATGAACCTTGGGCAGCCTCCCTTCTCCCCCACCCTGGGATCAATTTAGCAATACAAAGACAAAATCACCAATATTCTAACATCTCGTCCAGTCTGATCCCCTTTTCCTGTTTCAGCAGTTATAATCAGTGCTACGAATACTTAACATGGTTGCCGAAAACTGTTTCACACATTACTTAGTGCCAGACGGAGGTTTGTTCCCAAACAGAAGCCGAATTGTGAGCAACAGCCAATCCTGACACCCTGATGACTGTACCTGCATGACACATGTGCTTGTTGAATCCACACTTTAGGGGAAACATCTGGTGTTTGATGGCAGAGCTGGGAATGGCTGGTTCAGACCCCACTTTAGTCATCTGCACATATACAACAGCCCTGTTCCAGTGCCTTCAAGTTTGTTCTGGCACAGAGAGTTTACCTGCTTAATTTCTGTGTGTCAGGCTGCTTTTAGAGGTGGAGGGGATGTGCCAGGACAGAAAGGCAGAAACCCTTGTTCTTGTGAACATTATGTACGAGCTGCATCCTTAAGCTCTTTTAAGTAGTTCTTTGCCAGATAGGTCCCTTTCTGGGAGGCCATTCTTTAACAACAGAGCAGCAACAGAAAAGGCCTGGGCTTGGGCCATTAATGAGGCACTACTACAAGACCCTATTGCAAAGAGTGTAACTCCCTAGGGCAGTTTCTGGACAGGAAAATGGTATTGGGGAGGAAGTCTTAAGCCCCATCTCCCTAGGCACTGCAGTTCCAGTCTGAATCGAGTCCCACGTGCCTGGGAATCAAGTGCCAAGAAGGGAACTCCCAGACCACATCTGTCAACCAGACCTGGGGAGGTAATAGGGGAAAGTGTATTGTGTAGTTTGGCCCACGTCATGAGTCAGACCCCACAACTATGAACAGCATAGATGCCCTATGATCCCACTTTTCTGTTAGCAGTCGGACCCCTACCATGCTAAAAGGGCAGTTTATGAATGTAATCTCATAAACCCCTTCCTTTTATGCCATAAGCACATGGCACTACCAGAAGCTGAATCAGGTGGCTGGCTAGCTGATACCCCCCCCACCAAAGAGTGATACATTCCTAAGAACAATGAGGTCTCCCAAGAACTCCTGGCTAACCCCGTCAACACCCTGATTCTCTTCCTTGGCCCACCTTCCCTAATCAGAGCTATTCAGGCACCTGATAGCTCTCCTCGTCCAACAATTCCTGGGTGATCAAGCCCTATTCACACCTCTTGGCTACCCCAGGTAGAGCCATTAAGCTTCTCCTAGCTTATTGTCCAAACCTCCATTCAAGCTATCAAGTTATTGCTTTGGGGAACAAGACATCAACCTTGTCCCAGGACACATTTTGCTCTATAATTGGGCTTGCCAGCCATGTGCTCACTGTGTGTGTGTTCTGGGACCCATCTACACACCCTCAAGTTTACTTGAGCCTTCTCCTTCTCCCTGTGAAACACTGGTCATTTTGCTGCTGCTCCCACGGACCCCTCCATCTTCAGGAATGGTAATTATCGCCCTCCCTAACTAGTTTCTCCTAGTTAGCCTTGTATGTGTGCTGTGTGTGTTTTGTGCTTGTTTGATTGCCTTTTATTCCTCTGTTAATAAAAAAAAGTTCCTGTTGAACATCTGCCTGTTTGTTTAAGAGTCCTCTAAGGGAACAATCCCAGTATACATAGGTGGAGATTCCTAGTTACCCCGTCTCACTGCATCTTCTTTAAGGCTAAAATTAGTTAGTCAGACGGACATTCTCTATTGGCCTTTGCTCGTGTCAGTGCAGTGCTGCTGGTTGTGTTTCATAAGGCCCCACAGTTGTTAATTCAGGGTGCTCTTTCTTGTACAGTACACTCATCTGTTCCTACTGTGAGCACAAACGTGTTGGAGGGAAGAAGCTTTGTCCTTTCCCAAAGAAACCTGCAGTTCTGAAAGGTACCAGACATCTCAGCTGCAAGGAAGAAGGAAGCTCCACAATGCAACCAAGAGACATGAACTCCGGAGAGCAAGTTATTTATAAATTCACCGATCGGGGATGCAGTTGTGGAATTTTGCGAAAGCATGCTGGAATAGTCCTCAGGAACTTGTGGTTTGTGTCGCAAGCTGGTCATGCAGAGAAGCAATCACACCGCTGGTCCCACCACACGCTAAACCTCTGCATGGAGCTCTCATCGTGTCAATTTAACCCCATGAATGAGAGACAGCTCCTGTTTTGAAAGCTCAGGTGTCTGACTCAAATGAAAACATGAATCTGTCTAGTTGTCTTATAATAAGGCAGATTGTGGGGACCAGTATTGTCTACAGCAATTGGTAGCAGATACGCAATGCCTCCAGAAAAGGTCTTTCCCAGTAGCTTCTATCAGCGTTCTTTTCGGGAGGATAGGCTATGGTGTGAACCTGAGACCTCCTGCATGCAAGACACGTGCTACCGCTGAACAAAGACCCTTGACCAGAGAGATCTTGCAATATTTCCAAGGTTGCTGGGGCGCAACTTCCAGATCTGTGAGCAGACAATTGATGGCTGGCTTGGAAGCTGTGAAGTTACCCAGAACAGTCTATGTTGCATTGCACGCTTGGCACCACGCAGTCTGGAAGATCTCACCTCAACTTCCGAGGGCAACTCAGGGCAGAACTAGACATTACAAAACGCCACAGGGCTGCCTCTTAAAAAAAAATAAACAGGCCTTCCCCTTCCCTAGGTCATCTTATTCCATGGCCTGATGTCATCATGTTATCTATTTCCTTGTCCTTGCTCTGCTCCATTGTCTGCTCTGTCCTACAAGAGGCACAGAACACTCCAGACAATGATGCCAGACAGAAAGTAAGGCAAACTAGACACTATGGGCTTGGGGGTGAAGAGACCATTGACAGGAGATTGAGGGGAATGGTTGTGGCTCCGGGATAAAGAACTGCTTTGTATGCAGAAGGTTCCAGGTTCAATCCCTAGCATCTTCATTTAAAAGAAAAGGCGGTTGAAGATTCCACTGCCAGTTTACATATGAATTTAATATTTTTTCTCCCCATTCAAAGTGCTTCTCACTGAGCCACTACAACAGGAGCTCCTGTTTATTTGTACTTATTTATCTACATTATTTGCCCTGACATGGATAGCTCAGATGAGCCTGATCTCATCTGATCTCAGAAGCTAAGCAGGGTCAACCTTGGTTAGTAATTGGATGGGAGACCTCCAACAAAGACCAGCGTGGCAATCACAGGTAATGGCAAACCACTTCTGTTAGTCTCTTGCCATGAAAACCCCAGCAGGGGTCACCATAAGTCAGCTATGACTTGAAGGCACTCTCCACAACCATCTACATTATTTAAAGTCTGCCTTTCTCACTGGGACTCAAGGTGGACTGCACAGAATAAATCAATACAACGAATCCAATAAATAAAGCAATAGGTTTTGAACTGTAGAAATCTAGAACTAAGCAGAAAATCTGAAACAGAGCTGAAGCAATGCATAAATATTAATACGACATGTTAAATGATGCAAAACTTACATAGTAGGATTCTACTTTCAGCCACAGACACTGTACAAACTATATACAGTAGAATAGTCCAAAGTTCCTGGCCTTTTACCCAAGCAACTTTCTGAACCATTGTGTTACAGTACAGCCCTATTGCATTTACTATTACCATCTCTTTTTTTTATTGGTCCCTATAACATCAGAAATTTAGCTGGTAGAGTTAGTTCCTTCAAAAAGCTTCACCAGCTAAGTTGCCATCATTGAGATGCTCATCAAAAGGCATAGGAGCAAAGGCAGTGTCAAACGTCAGCAGACCAGGAAGGAACAATGGACTGTGAACAAACGCTGGTCCCAAAGATGCCACTGGATCCAGAATTCTATTGTGGATGGTCAATGTTTGGTTCATTGTGTTAATCGATGTCACCAAAAGAGGAAATGTGTCTGCAGAGATCAGCCTCCAAACAGCATCCTCTCCCAAAGTTGACGAAGGGATGAGTTCCAGCCCTGTACCCCACCCCCACGGTGTCCTCCATTCACAAGCTCTGGCAATTACGACCAAGGGTGGCTAGGATGGAAAAGAAAGGAAGAGGTAGGAGTGTCTTTTTCTCCAGGAAGAAAGAGAAGGGAGAGAACACAGTGTTCACCAACAGCAGCTGTTCTGCTAGAACGTTGCATAGAGATGAAATCAGCCCAAGATTCCAAGAACAGAACTGCATTCTCATGAGGATGGAGCCTCCCAAGGCATCTCTGGGATGTCTCACTCTTGTTCTAAGGATCCTGCCTTGGGAGGTCAGGAAAGCTCCCACTCGTCTGCTATTCTACTGAATGTGTAAAATGGAATTGTTTGGGGAAGGGGGGCTTTTATAAAGGGACTGGGACTGGAGGTTACTGCATAGCTTATTGCATGTTTTTACGGATTATCTTTTCTCATTTTAGTAATCCACTTGTTGTATTGTCGAAGGCTTTCACGGCCGGAGAACGATGGTTGTTGGGGGTTTTCCGGGCTGTATTGCCGTGGTCTTGGCATTGTAGTTCCTGACGTTTCGCCAGCAGCTGTGGCTGGCATCTTCAGAGGTGTAGCACCAAAAGACAGAGATCTCTCAGTGTCACAGTGTGGAAAAGATGTAGGTCATTTGTATCTACTCAGGAGGGGTGGGGTTGAGCTGAGTCATTCTGTAAGAGTTTCCCAGGGTGTGGAATGCTAATGGCGGGAGGCTTCACTGTGTCCTGAGGCGGTTCTTTTGCATATGGATTGGTGCTTGATGTGCTAATCTTCTCTGCAGGGCTATTGTCGGGTGTGGAGTGTTTTGTTGGCCTGGTGTTTTTCAGAACTGGAGCCCATGCTCTGTTCATTCTTAAGGTTTCTTCTTTCCTGTTGAAGTTTTGCTTATGCTTGTGAATTTCAATGGCTTCCCTGTGCAGTCTGACAAAGTAGTTGGAAGTGTTGTCCAGTATTTTGGTGTCCTGGAATAAGATACTGTGCCCTGTTTGAGTTAGGCTATGTTCAGCCACTGCTGATTTTTCAGGCTGTCCAAGTCTGCAGTGTCTTTCATGTTCTTTTATTCTTGTCTGGATGCTACGCTTTGTGGACCCCTCCACCTACAAAAAACTAAAACGAGATCCCACTTGCAAAATCACCAGGCTAACAAATGCGCTGATCAAGAATTCCTCACTACATCCCGACACGCACAGCAAACTATGCAAGACAGAAGCACAGCCACCTAGACTATATGGACTCCCCAAAATACATAAAGATTCAGTCCCACTCCGACCCATTGTGAGTGCCATTGGTTCACCGACATATGAATTAGCTAGACATCTGGCAGATCTCCTGCAGGACCACATCGGGAAAACCTCGTCTTACATCAAAGATTCAGCAGATTTCATCAACAAAATCAGTTCTCTGAAACTCAATCCACAAGACATACTTGTCAGTTTTGATGTTGTATCCCTGTTTACCAAGGTTCCAGTAAAAGACACTATTGCACTGATTAATCGGATTTTCCCAGAGGATGTAACAGCCTTATTCCATCATTGTCTGACAACCAGTTACTTCCAATGGGACAACGAATTCTATGAACAGATGGATGGGGTGGCCATGGGGAGCCCACTCAGCCCAGTTATAGCAAACTTCTACATGGAACATTTTGAAAAAACAGCTCTAGAATCAGCACCCCACAAACCCAGTGTATGGTTCCGGTTTGTGGATGATACATTCATCATTTGGAGCCATGGGGAGGAAGAATTGATGGAGTTTTTGAATCATCTCAACAACATCCACCTGAACATACAATTCACAATGGAGAAAGAAAGTGAGGGAAAACTCTCATTCCTGGATACCTTGGTCATCCGCAAAGCAAACTTTCAGTTAGGTCACAAGGTCTACAGGAAACCAACTCACACTGATCGGTACTTACACAAAAACTCCAATCACCACCCCCGACAGAAAAGAGGCATAATGAAAACATTAGTGGATCGTGCAAGACGGATATGTGAGCCGCGCTTTCTCAATGAGGAAATTAATCATCTAAACCACGCACTTCAGGCAAATGGCTACTCCAGAAATGAAATCCGAAGAGCAATCAAACCCAGGATGAATCAAACAACCAAAGAAAAACAGTCTCCCACAGGAAAAGTGTTTTTGCCATACATCAAAGGAATTACTGATCAGATGGGAAAGCTTATGAAAAAGCATAACCTTCAAGCAGTATTCAGACCCACCCGAAAAATACAACAGATGCTACGATCAGCAAAAGACAGCAGAGATCCCCTCACCTCTGCAGGAGTATACCGTATACCCTGCAGCTGTGGACAAGTTTACATCGGGACCACAAAGCGTAGCATCCAGACAAGAATAAAAGAACATGAAAGACACTGCAGACTTGGACAGCCTGAAAAATCAGCAGTGGCTGAACATAGCCTAACTCAAACAGGGCACAGTATCTTATTCCAGGACACCAAAATACTGGACAACACTTCCAACTACTTTGTCAGACTGCACAGGGAAGCCATTGAAATTCACAAGCATAAGCAAAACTTCAACAGGAAAGAAGAAACCTTAAGAATGAACAGAGCATGGGCTCCAGTTCTGAAAAACACCAGGCCAACAAAACACTCCACACCCGACAATAGCCCTGCAGAGAAGATTAGCACATCAAGCACCAATCCATATGCAAAAGAACCGCCTCAGGACACAGTGAAGCCTCCCGCCATTAGCATTCCACACCCTGGGAAACTCTTACAGAATGACTCAGCTCAACCCCACCCCTCCTGAGTAGATACAAATGACCTACATCTTTTCCACACTGTGACACTGAGAGATCTCTGTCTTTTGGTGCTACACCTCTGAAGATGCCAGCCACAGCTGCTGGCGAAACGTCAGGAACTACAATGCCAAGACCACGGCAATACAGCCCGGAAAACCCCCAACAACAATCCACTTGTTGTCTTATTTATGGTATGTCTTCTACTCCTCCCCTCCATTACATTGTTTTTCTAACTTTGTAATCCACCCCGAGCCTGAGTGAGAAAGGTGCACTATAAAGTAAAGAAAGAAACAGAGATGTGGTGGGGGGGACTTCAGGAGGAGGAAAGAGCCATGCACTAAAGCCTTGAAGACCTGCTGCTCTCTTCTCTACGCATTTAGAACCTCCATGTTCAAAGGCAATATATCAATAAGTGTCAGGGGATGGTCATTGTCTTCATGCCCTGCTCGTAAGGTTCTAGAGTTCCTTGATTTGCACACCAGACTAGATGAACCAATGGGAGGATTAAGTGCAAGACAGGATTGTATGTTCAGATGAACAGCGTGGGCCGGTATGAGCAGCACAGTGTGTGTGGCTGGCTTCCAAAGGTGGCTGTTTGAGGAAGCAGCAGGATGCCAAATTTGTTGTGGCCCTCTGTTCTTGTGCCTTTAGGCCTGATCTGTGGCAATTAGTAGGTGAGGTAACCTTGATCTTCATACACTTCATACACAGAAGCCACCTGCTAAGCTTCTGTTCGAAGTACAGCTACAGAGACAGGTGAAATCTCCCCCTCTCCTGCCCTCCCTCCCATATAAACATTCATACCATTTTCCACATAGGTATCTTAAATCCCCACTGAGCCTTTCTTGTGCTATTTGTGAATATGTGATTCAGGTTAGGTGGAAAAGAAAGCAGAGGAAAGGAATTTGTGATGTCTGTGAACATTCTTTAGGTTTACACTTGCATGAGAAAGCAAGATTTATGAGGAACCACTTTAAGCTAGGGAGCAAAGAGCCTGCCCGCCCTTGTCCATTTCAGATCTTGGGAGGAGAATACCATGGTGGGAAGGCTTAAGCACTCTCTTCCCATGCGCCATGATCTCCATCCAAATTGACCCTGTGCGCACCTGGAAAATGAATTCCCAGCAGGGACTTGTAACTCACATCTGACTGCAAGTCCTTATGTTGAATTGACTTTTTAAACATGGAGTTAAACCTTCAGTGAGCATTTTAAACAGGGTTTCTCCAGTCCTTGCAGAAAACTCTAACCCTTACACCACATTGACTCCTAAGTAAGCACTACAAAGATAGTGTGTATATTTCATGTCAAATATTTCTACAGTTGCAAATTGTGCCACTCCATACGTACCCCCCCACACACATATACTCTCCAAGCATTCATTTTTCATCCCGTTATGCAAAGTCTATAGAATCAACACTCACAGAATGTGCCTCTATCTCCCTGTCACAATACACGCAGGCAGCACATGTGAAAAGATGCTGAAACATCATGCTTAACATTTTATTTATTCCTGTAACAAAACTTTCTGCACCTCTACATTTGGAGGCCCACAAGCCTCCCCTTCTTGTATTTGGAGAGGTGACTAATCTTCCGGTTTAGGAAGGAATTAGGCAGATTTCCCCCAGTTTGTTGTAACAACTACATCATGATTTAGAATCTTTTTACTGAGAAAGAAACAACCCAATTGGTAAGGCGCCATCATTCAAAAGTCACAAAATGCATTTCAAAGACTTGCTAAACCAAGAAATTGTTGATCTCAGAGATCTGCACAATAAACCAAATTTCTGCTTGTCCAAAATAAACTGCAGTTTGTTTGAGATGTTTAAATAATTTGACGCAATCCCCCCACCTCTGGATTTCCAATTATCATTTTCAAACACCAAATTAAGCCATTATGTCACAACTAAGCAAGTCTCAGTGTTTTCAAAGACAGGTTTAGGACTGCAGCTCTGGAAATTGTAGTTTGGGTGTTGAAGGTCGGTATGGGAGCGATCTGGAATTTTTCAGCAAGAAACCTCATCACTCACATTAAACTACAGCTCCCAGGATTCTTTAAGGGAAGTCGTGACATCTAAATGACTTTAAAAACAAGATAACCTGATAGGTGCATAGGCCTCCTGGTGTCAGCCAGAAGCCAGATGTTGCCAGACACTTTAGTTCACATAGGGTTATTGCTTCCTTGCAGGTATCACATATTTATGGTTGTTATAGGAAGGTTTCACTCCCATGCACCCTCATCTCACACCTTCCGTTCTTTAGAAACACATCACCTGGCCATTTCTCTCTCCTGTTACTCCTGTCACTGCCACAAGTCCTGGTGATGGCCAATGGTGGACTGAATGAAGCATTAGACAAATGTATGGAGAAGTATAAGAGGCTATTAAGCATTAGCTTTTTAGAACCTCCATGTTCAAAGGTAATATATCATCAAGTGTCAGATGTTGAGAGAGAACTACCAGGGGATGGCCATTGTCTTCATGCCCTGCTTGAGGTTCTAGAGTTCCTTGATTTGCTAGTGTTGGGGAAGGGGGAGGGGTGAGATACATACATCTGCACCAGGGCTTTGAGGCTTTACAGGCAAGCAAATGTATATAAATGCAAATATATGCAAATGTGCATACTTTACATCATTTTTTTCTTTGCTGCAAATTTGTAGCCTTTTCTTCAGATTGAACATTTTGATTCTCTTTGCTGTACCCTCCCCATGCCCTGTTGGATATGAGAGCTGAAGAAAATATGTACAGATTGCCTGACCCCCTACAACATGCCTGTTTCCTGAGAGGTTACAAAAAGTCACCAGCCAAGGCCCAAGGAGGAGGAGGAGGAGGAGGAGGAGGAGGAGGAGGCGGCTGCTGCTTCTAAGCTGTGGCTTGGAGTGGGGGGGGGGAGGGGGTAAACTCTATGGGCTTGCAATCAGTGCTCAGGATCAGTAGTCGCAACTCCTTCCCTTCCATACCCAAATATACTGAACACCCACACAGTTTCCCAAATGTAAAGTAGCACTGAGCATTTGCAAAGAATAGAATTCCTTTTGGGGGGAAGAAGAATGAAGCAGGTTGACAGCTCTTTTGCACAAATATGAAGATAAGCCAGAAAAAGCTTTTTTGCGCTGAGATTTACATACGAGATGCTTAAGCCGGAAATAAAGCCTGGCGTCCTTTCCTCTCCCCACCCCGAAATACAACATAGCCAAAATTCCTGGACTGCATACCTATCTCAGCTTTTCTATGAAAGAATCACAGAAAGCAAACACAGGGAAAGGGGAGAATTTTCCCAGTCCCCACAATACCCAGTTCGTCCCCACTTGAAGCAGGCTTAAGCAGAGATGAACTCTGGAACTTATTTTCAAAGTGGGCACTCTGCACTGGATGTGTAATAGAAAAAATAAAGTCCACCTACAGGGTGCCTTTCCTCGAACACTGGAGAACGGCTAGCCCACCTCCTGCACCTGGGAATAGGAGAAATGGTTTCACAGACAGACAAGAACAGGATTAGGTGGGTTTAAGCCCGTGTATTTAATATTCTTTAGAAATCAAGGACTGCCCCACTCTCCACTTACATACCCCAGGGCTTTTTTTCAGGGGGAACGCGGTGGAATGGAGTTCCGGAACCTCTTGAAAATGGTCACATGGCTGATGGCCCTGCCCCCTGATCTCCAGACAAAGAGGAATTTAGATTGCCCTCCGCGTCAATCTAAACTCCCCTCTGTTTGGAGATCAGGGGCCGGGACCACCAGCCATGTGACCATTTTCTCTGAGGGCAACCCACTGAGTTCCATCACCTCTTTTCCCAGAAAAAAAGCCCTGCATACCCCCAAATTATAAAGTCTTGGTCCTTCTTTCCCAGTATGTGCAACAATCAAGAGAAACTAGTGTTGTTCAAACTTTAAGGTGCAGGTGCTAATTTAAGTAAACAATCCTCTTTGGCATTATATTAGCCCCCATAGGAAAATATGGGATTTTTAAAAAATGTGCAAATTCACCTCTCTTGGTATATGGCTCGAATCCAGGCTTCCCAGTCTGCCCCCAAAGTCAATAGAATTATATTTTTAATGCCTGCAGAAAAAAGAAACACCTCCATCCAAATACCAGACACAAAGCGTGCAATGAAGACAAAGCAAATGCTTGTGACATTTGTGTTTTGTCACTTCTTGCTGCAATACTGCTGCATTGTGGCGCCTTTAAGATTGGTAACGTTATTATAGCAGACGTGCTTTCGTGGATCAGAGCCCACTTCATCAAATGCATCTTACAAAGTGGGGGGCTCTAGCCTAGGTAAGTGTCACACACAAAAAAAAGGGGCCTTAAGATGCTTTGCAGGTTTTGAATAACGTTATTTATTCTAATGCTAGAAAACATGATATATTTACAGTGCTATCCTAAGTATCGCTCTTCAAGCCCACTGTTTTCAATGGGCTTAGAAGGGTGTAACTCTGCTTAGGACTGCATTGTTAGGGCCTGATCCACAAAAGTCCAGCAGGGTCTCCCCTCCTTCTCTCATGCCAGCCAATTTCTGGCAAACCTAGCACAAAGCTGCAAATCAGAGACAGCAACAGTGGAATTGCCGCCGGTTGTTTCTGGTCACTACATTCTGCCAGTGCCCTGGCCAGAAAATTCCCAGATTTTGCCAGCTTGAAAAACCATTTTAAACAACTGTCACTGAACAACCAGACGCAAAGACTCCAAGTTCGATACAGCACATGATTCAGCACCCTTTCCTGTAGCGGGGGAATTCAGATTGTTTTTAAATGAGGAACTTTAGATTTTCACACATGTACGTCTTTTTGTGGTCCCTGACCTGAAATCACATAAATAAGCACCAGGCGCTGCCTCTTCTGTGCAAATATTGACCCAGCTCTCGAATGTTTGTGGCAAGGCTGATGCACCTCAAGAAGCTGCTGGGATCTTCAGAGAGCATTTGAGCCCAGCTGACAACCTTGAGCAGGCCGACACTCAAAACATGAGACTTCAGACCAAACTCTAAAATATACACCCCTGGGCCATGAGTTTCATGTTTTCCGGTTTCTACACATTCCATGTAATAAACCTTGCCTTTGCCTCAAGAGCCAAGCTTGGTCTGCAAGTCCAACCCACATTCCCCCGGGTCTGTCACATCTGGAAGGCAAAGAGCCACCCAGGAACCACCACCAGCTTGCCAGCAACCCTCCTGTCCCTACCTTTGAAGCCAAAGGCTGTTCAGAAGGGACCGAAAGAGCCACACAGAAGTCCCCCTTCTGCTGCTGGAACCAGGCCACGAGGCAGAAAACGGGCAAGAGGTCACTTCCAAAGAGACCCCATTCCATGCAGGCCCCGTCGATGAAATCTCCCCTCGCCTACTTCCTGGTTTTGCCTGCAGTTCTCTCTGCCTGTGAGCTGTGTGTGTCAGACCTCTGCGAGAGCTGTAACATTCCTCTGAGCAGGCAGGAAACCTGCCCTGACAAGAAACATCCACCTTTCCCCCCCCT
The DNA here is from genome assembly GCF_028583425.1 of Eublepharis macularius. Lineage (NCBI taxonomy): Eukaryota > Metazoa > Chordata > Lepidosauria > Squamata > Eublepharidae > Eublepharis > Eublepharis macularius. Next base: position 222,139,750 of record NC_072790.1, read on the forward strand.
CCTTGTCTGTGAGGGTCAGAGAGACTCACCTGAGATTGAGCCAAGCAGGTTCCTTTGAGCAAGTCTGCTCTTCCTTCCCCCTCTGAGCGTGCGTTTCCTCCCCCCTGTTAGAAGAGCAGGTGAGCAGAACTTTGAGCTGCCTGCCTAAGCAAATGCCAGAACTGAGTGGGAGGAATGATTCGGTTGGGAGGTGGTTTTTCTTCCCTCTCTCCCCCTCATAATTATTTTTATGTAACCACTCCCCTATTTCGGGCTGCCCACTTCCTTAAAGAGCTCAGAAAGGAGGAGAGTGTGTCTGAAACTCAACCATACATATTCTGCAAGCAGGGACTTCCGTCATCTCTACCACCCAGGAAGCAGGAACAAAACACAGAAATGATTCTCTTGGTTCAGTACAACTTTTTTTTTTATTGCAAAGCTATTTCAGGAGAGAGGCCGAGGCACTAATAGGATATCTTTTATGTGATGCTAGCTTTGTCTAGAATAAGAATCTTCCAAGCTTTCAAGTTACACTGAATTCTTTGCCAGATGAAGAACTCTGTATGATACCTTCGCTCACACATTTAACACCAGTATGTCAACATCAATTCTGAAACATATCTTCTGACAATGCCCCAAATTAGATACATTTGGGGAAATAAAAAAAAAAGCACAGAGATTGCCCATTCTTAGCGGTGCTTCTTTTAATAAATGCAGGCATGCAGTCAGAGGATCCACCATAACTCCTCTTCCTCCCATGCACATGCATCCCTTGCACAAGACAGGCACAGGGAGGTATGCACTAAGCAGGGCATGCACTAAGCAGCTCACAGAAAGGTTGCCAATGGACCGAACAAACAAACAAAAAACCTGCTTTGGGGTCTGCTGCCAGAAAATCAAGTAACAGGTCCAAATACACCTTAGGTAAAAGTAGACAGCTTTCTGCACTAGATTCAAGACCAACAATGAAAGTCAGACTCTCCACTCTAGACCTCAAGCTCTACTCACAGACCAGAGTCTTTGATCTCAACAACCGGTAATCCTGTCTAGAGGATACAGGGTAGAGTTTGATGTCTGCAGCCCCAAACTGAATGTTTATGTATCTCCAAAGAGCTGTGAAGGGACAATGGAGGCTGTTACTTGGAAGTTTTGTGGTCTCAAACTTGATTGAGACATCTGCTCTGAATGGAGACCGTGGACTCAGCACAATTCCCACCCCCCTACCATGAACTGCAGCTCTCAGATAAAGGAAACCAGCAAATCAAGCCACACGTGGCACATGGTTTTGTTGAATCGTTCTCGCTTTCAGAATGACCAGTCTTCAAATTGCAGAAAGTCCCAAGCAACGACAGTTTCTGTTTCCCCATCACAGCCCTCTGGAGAAAACCAGCCCCCATCACCCCGAGGGAAGAAGATGCTGGATCTGCAGCTCTCTCCCCCCACCCCTGGGACATCAAGGAGCTTTTCAGTAAAGGTCTGTGTCTATTAATATCACCACTTCTTCTGCTAGAAAATTAAAACAGAAAGTGAAGCATGCACACGGAACAGTTCTGGAGCACAGGAGATGGAGAGTCAGATTTCTCCTTACCAAGAAAGCAGTGTGAACTTACTTTTAAAAGCAGGCTGTAGCTCAATCAGATAAACAGGAACACAAAGTAAATAAATGTGCAAGGAGACAGAGACATAGCAAAGACTGGACTGATTCCCGTTAAAGAACGAAACAACAATCAAGTGACACTAATTCCAAAATCCCCCGTAAAACCCCTACCAATTGTAAATTGACAAGCCTGTGCTGCCACCTTGTGGCTACATATTACACGGATTGTGCATAGGGTGAAAAACAGCCTGGGGGAAAAACAGCCTGTCCCTTGAACAGTGTGTGCAGACATGGGCAGGTGAAACTTTTCATGGCGTGGAGGTAAATAACACCAGTGGTTAAATAACATCCCACTAAGCCTCTTTTCAAGGGACAGGACTTTTTTTTTCAGGTCTGTTGGCAGCCCTATGACTGATAATCACTTAATCATTATTATTATTACAATATTATATTTAAAATAGCAAAGAAAATAGGATTAAAATTCTTATTGTTTGAGGGCACTGAATTATGATGGGAACAAGTGTTGTGTAGTGGTTAGAGCATTGGACTAGGATCTAGGAGTCTCAGGTTCAAATCCCTAGTCTGCCATGAAAACTTGCTGGGTGACCTTGGGCTAATCACATACTTTCAGTCTCACCTACTTCACAGGGTTGTTGTGAGGATAAAATGGAGAAGAGATGTAAGCCACTTTGGATCTGCATTGGGGAAAAGTGAGATATAAATGAAGTAAATAAATAATAATAACGGTGCCTGCTCCCAACAAGCCCTTACAGCTCACCATCGAAATGCACCTGGCTTTCCAAACCTAAATAATCAGTGGCTACTTTGTACTTACATAGTGGTGAGAAAAATGTGCTCTGCACATGATTAGATCAGGGCCATGGCCAGCTTTCCTTGCCAGGGGAACATGGCCAAGGAAGGCTTACCTCACTAGTTTGGACAGTCACATTTCCAGACGGGGGTTCAATGAACTGATTTTTAAAAAATCAGTGATTTCCTCATAACAAACACACTGAGGTGCTAGGGCATCTCTAACAGAGAATCATCAGCAACCAGGGCTTTTTTTCAGCTGGAACGCAGTGGAACGGAGTTCCGGCAGCGCTTGAAAATGGTCACATGGCTGGTGGCCCCGCCCCCAGATCTCCAGCAGCGTGGAGGGCAATCTAAACACCCCTCTGTCTGGAGATCAGGGGGCGGGGCCACCAGCCATGTGACCATTTTCACCAAGGGTGATTTAAACTTTTAAAAACTTCCCCCTTGTTCCAGCTGACCCCCAAGTGATGTCATTGTGCAGTCCTGAGTTCTACCACCTCTTTTCCCAGAAAAAAAGCCCTGTCAGCAACCATGCCAAACTAAAGTTCCCAACATTCTTTGGGGATACCATGATAGTTAAATTTATGTAATATATCTGTGATACAAATACGTTCTTAACAAGATTCCTAACATAGTACTCATAGTTTATTGTTACTTTCTTATTTGTTGCATTCCACTAAACTGTTATGTAAATAAAGTTTACTTAGATTTTATACAACTTTGGTTATAACATATCAGGTTAATCCTGGCTGGTTTGGGGACTTTATCAGACCTTCCAAATTTTCTGCTTTGCCTTCTGCATGCTGTTTAGCTAAATTACTAAACTCATCTGCAAGGGAGATTTCCACGTGGGAGCAGACTTGTGTAGTTTCCTCGTTGCTGCTGCAGCTGCTGATACAGTGCTGCAGCAATGGGGCTTCCACATGGGAGGTTTCCCCATAGTTTCTCTGCATAAGTCCCCTAGTAGTGGCCGCTCCTACCACAACACTGGGACTTTTCCATTTTTTTAAAAAAAACAGTAATTGAGTATTATTATAACATTATAACAGTCTGTGTATCAGATCCTCTGAATTCCAAGCTTTCATTTTTTGTAAAAAAAAAGTCTCTAGCCCTTTTCATTGCAGAGATATATGGGGAAAAGCATAATTTCACAACAAATGGGGTTACAGACTTACTTTTTTTTAAAAAATGAAAAATGGAATTCAGAGAAGCTGATAGACACATAATGTTATAATGATATAAAAATGCATCTCCTGTGGTGAAAGGAGGACATGACTATTACCAGAATAGAGGCAGGAAAAATGGTTGTTGGGTGAGTGGGATCAGAGGAATTCAAACTTTCCCATCCACAAGCCAGCCAGGCTTTGCTGTGATCTTTCCCAAAACTTTGCAGCAAAATAGGCTTGGGAAAGACCGTTGACCTATTAATCCATATATGTAGCTTGTCACTAAAAATCAGCCACTATACCAGAAGACTGGAGAATAGCAAACGTTACACCAATTATAAAAAGGGGTCCAGTGGGGAACCAGGAAAGTACAGGCCAGTTAGCTTAATGTCTGTCTCAGGCAAATTAGTAAAAACTGTAAACAAAGATGGAATTATTAGCACATATAGGAACAAAGCCCGCTGAGGAAAAATCGGCATGGCTTCTGAAAGGGAAGTCCTGCCTCACCAACCTTTTGGAGTTCTCTGAGAAAGCAAACAGGCATATAGATAACAACAACCTAGCAGACATTATCTACTTGGACTTTCAAAAGGCTTTTGATAAGTTACCTTTCCAAAGACACCTGAGTAAGTTTAGTATCATAGGATAAAAGGATGGGTTCTCTTATGTTTATGTTCCCTGGAGGTTGCTTCGATCAGCTAATAAACAGCTGCTGATGGCCCCAGGGAGGTCCGTCTGGCCTCTACCAGAGCCAGGGCTAGGGCTCGGCGGGATTTGTTACCTTTCCGCCAAGCCTGCAGGACGGAGATGTTCTGCCAGGCATTTGCCTCTCACCAGCCATACCACTGAAGACCGTCCACCACCCATGTAGGATGCAGGGCATGTGTGATGCAGGGCATGATGTAAGAGCCAAACCCTGCGCCTAAAATGCTGTATTTTATTATCTATATCTGCCAATTGAGAAATTTTTATTGTATGGAATAGTGTTTTAATGTTTATTTATAATGTTTTTACTGTTTTTAGACTGTATGTTGCAAATTGTGTGTTGTCACACCGCCCTGAGCCTGTCTGACAGGGAGGGCAGTCTAGAAGTGCAATAAATAAATATGGATTAAAAATTGGTTAAATGACAGGAAGCAGAGAGTAAGAATAAATGGACTGTTCTTGCAATGGAAGTAAGCAAGCAGTGGAGTCCCACAAGGATCAGTATTGGGGCAAGTGCTATTTAATTTGTTCATAAGTGATCTGGAACTGGGGGTGAGAAGTGCAGTGGCCAAAATTATTCAGGATAGTGAAAACTGCAGCCAACTCTGAAGAGCTTCAGGATGAGTGAGTACCAGCGTGATGAATAAAATTCAATGTAGGGAAGTTCGGGGGGTGGGGGGGTAAGATGATGCATATTGGAACCAAAAATCCGAACTTACATATATGCTAAAGGGGTCTGTTACCTCACCTGCGTGGGGAGCATTCCTTTCAAAATGGAAACAAAAGAGGCTCTTTGTCTATTTCAAAGCAATGCTCTAACCACTAAATCATAGGATTCTTTTGAAAGGGCTGTTATATTTCTCAGCCTCTTTCTTACAGTCGTCTGACTGAAAATAAATCAGAAGTTAATTTGTTTCCAGGTGTATCCCAGCCAATAACCACTCAATGTTGTCTTTTAAGTCTTTTGTTTAAAATCAATCGAATCAATCTTGAGTCAAATATACAAAGATATAAAATATAGTTCCATTGGTAAAAGATATCAGAAGCAAACAGGCATACATGTCACCATCTCTTATCTAGTTTTAGATCTAAAAGATAAAATACAATTTAAGAATCTCACCAATATACTTTCAGAAAGTTTAGATAGTCTCATGCAATCCAGGTCTGAGATATTCAGGGGTCTTTTGGGTGTGGCTACTTAATATACATATAATATAGACCAGGGCTTTTTTTCAGCTGGAACGCAGTGGAACGGAGTTCCGGAACCTCTTGAAAATGGTCACATGGCTGGTGGCCCCGCCCCCTGATCTCCAGACAGAGGGGAGTTTAGATTGCCCTCCGCGCCGCTGGAGGGCAATCTAAACTCCCCTCTGTCTGGAGATCGAGGGCGGGGCCACCAGCCATGTGACCATTTTCGCTGATGGCGATTTAAACTTTTAAAAACTCCCCCCTTGTTCCAGCTGACCCCCAAGTGACATCATTTTGCGGTCCTGGGAGCTGAGTTCCACCACCTCTTTTCCCAGAAAAAAAGCCCTGATATAGACTCAGCTACATGAAACCCATATGGCCATACCAAAATTCTCCTATTTGTCACTACTGATGGCATGTCATGAGTTCCTTTCTGAGCTACACAAGGCCCTTCTCATGAAATAAATTTAACTTTCATTTGGAACAAGTTGTTGAGATTATTCTGGGCATCCATTCAGCTACTGAAACGTATTTTTCTCCAAGGGTGGAACAACATGTATGTGGATAAGATATATATATATACATGGATTTCCAAAAGTATTGACTCCAGAGTAAAGTTGGTAGACTTGGGATGAGAGAGGAGGTATTCCAATGGATTAAAAATTGGATAGGAAGCGGAGAAGCACATTCCACAAACATCAGAGCCAAGGAGAGGGAACGCCAGATGGGGAATGGGAGAAGAAAGATGTCAGGTGGATGTTCTGAAACCCCTGCTGTGGTTTGACAGCCAGGGTGGACTAAACTGTCTGTGCAGAAACAGCCCCTCTTGAGAGTACACTCATTGCAAACCTCTGCTTGTGTGGAATGACCTTGGCAAAACAAAAAAAATGTTTGCATGGATGTTTGCAAAGACTAAGGAGACGGGAAACCAGCTCTCTTAACTGACTGGCGCTGAAATGGCTAGCATAAGAATAGCCCGAGTCACACCATCCGAGTCACTGATCATCCTGTTGCCAGTCTGGATGCTACAAAGGGAAATATACACCAAAGAGGAGCCCAATAAAGGAGTCATCCATCTCCCTGTCACTCCTTGCAAGCTCCCCAGAGCCCGAGGGGAGGCTGGTGGTGAATCTCTGAGAACACCTTGCTGGTTGCATTCTCCACCCTATACTAGCATTCAGCAAAGTATATAGGTCACTATAGTGCTCATTTACAGCATGGAAAACTGGAACAACCAGGACAAGTTGGGAAGTTTCCCCCTGTGATGCTTAAATCACCTTTCAGCCTCTCTGCCTGTGTATGTCTCTCTCACAATGCAAGTATGTGATGGTCCTTTATGAGGATTTGAAAGAAGAGAGGCATTTATAATGGATATTAGCATTCTGGCCAATATTGGGAAAGCCCTCGTTCCCCAGCCTTCTGGTGGAAGCAAGGCCTGCAGCTAGAGTGATTATGCCAGCTCAGCTGGGAGGACACAGCTCAATGGTGACGTGCGTGTTTCGCATGCAGAAAGTCTCAGATGCCATCCCTTACAGCGCCATGCAAAAAGTTTTCTGGCTTCTGGTGCTTCTCAGCCCTGCCACCAGAGATCTTTTTAGGTAAGAGGTTGAGATGCCTCTAGGTTGCACTGTTATGCTGTAGCACTTTGCATCTGATAAATGGGAGCTACTTCAGGCAGAGCTCAGGAACCAGTAGAGCCAGCTAAAAAGAGCAGTAGGGGATTTGGGTCATTCAGGTCATATGTGAAGTGCATTAAACCCTAGAAGCACTTTATGGATGCTGAACAAAAATGTACTATCTAAAAGTTTCAGTCTTCTGCCTACTATTTTTTCCACAAAGTAGTACACACGTGTTTTGCTTTTTTCTCCCCACACTTGATATTCTCCTCCCTGTACCAAAGTGTGGTGGAAAATGTTGTTCCGTTTCATCTGTGCGGCTTTTTTTCACCATCACCCTCTCCTCTGATTTGGGAGCAATTCCTTGGGGAAAGTCCTTATCACAGTGCCATCTTAAGTAGAGGTACACCCTCCTAAACCCACTGACTTAATTTTCTAACATTAATCCCATCTTTCTTCCACAGAACTCAGCATGGCACATATGGGTCTCTCCTCCATTGTCCTTCAGTAATGTTTTTTCTTTGTCCTCTTCCAACAGGAGACACACCTCTGTTTTGCCATACAAATTGGTTTGTTTCCACAACACTCTAAAGCCCATTTGTTCAGGACTTGGGGATCACACACATTTGTTCAGTGCAGCTAATTCAGGCTTCTCTCCGATAATAATGAATTTCCAGAATCCACTGTCAAAGAATTTGGTGACAGCCACTAGTTTAGATGGCCTTTTAAAAAAGGGATTTGAAAAAAATCATGGTGAACTCGTCCATCGGCGATAGTTAACAGGGATAAGCACAATGGAAGCCCCTATTTAGGAGCCGTATGATTGCAAAGCAGTAGCCAGCCGCATTAGTCTGTCATAGCAAAATACAAGAAACCTTCAGTGGTACTTCAGACTAGCCATATTTATTTCAATATCAGCTTTCATGAGCCACAGCTCACTTCTTCAGATAGTGGCTAGTTTTGTCTTAATTCCATTTCTGGACACATGGACTGCCTTTCCCCTGATTGTGCACTCTCCATTCTTGATTGTGTATTTATATGAATCAGTGACTGTTTTTTGCGACAGACTTCCCTGGTTTGGAGTAAATTTTGTGAATTATCTAGTATAACTGAATGAATCTTGCATAGCATCTTGCACAATTTTGCACCTTTGCACTTTAATTAAATAATTCTATATATATTATGATTTTCATTGCTCTCCGGTTTGTGTTTTTTCCCGTGCTGTTCCGGGAGCTTCCCTTTCGTTGTTGTCACTTCTTCAGATATGCATGACACATATCTGCAGAAATGAGCTGTGACACATAAAAACTTATATTGAAATAAATATGGTTAGTTTTTAATGTGCCAGTGGGCTTCTGAAGAAGTATGCCTCTGAAATGCAGGTGCTGGGGAAAAGCTAAAGGGAAAGGCACTCCTCTTTTGGTGGTGACGGGGTCAAGCTTTCGGAATCATCTGCTCAAGGGTACTACAACTTCATAGTATTCTGAAGGCAGCCATCAGCTGTGGTATTTTAATGTGCTGTTGTTTTGATCCCTTTTCTAATAATTTTCTCACAGTGTCTTTGCTTTTATCACAACTGCCCTCCATCTGTGCAACACAGACACGTCTGTCAGGTAACATTGTTACCTGAGGCCTTTCTCAGAACCTCCAGAGGTGATGGGGTGGGTGGGTGTACAGACCTAAGGCCTTCTTTCTGGTGCAGGGACCTTTCTAGACATGTTCTCATGGCACCATCATTGTTAATATTTAGGTACCAAGCAAGTTATCTTTGTTTTTTTAACAGCGTTTAAGAACTTTTTGTCTGTTTAGCTGCTATTTTATTAAATTTTAATCCTTTTGTTTGCTATATTTACTCACTTGTCAGGTTTTATAGCCTGGCCTAGACTAGCTCAATCTGTGTACCAGACCTTGGAAGCCAAGCAGGGTCAGCTTTGGTTAGTACTTGGATGGAAGACTGCCAAAGAAATCCAGGGCGGCTATGCAGAGGCAGACAACCGCAAACCACTTCTGTTCTCCTCTTGCTTTGAAAACGCTATGGGCCTGCCATAAGCAGGCTACAACTTGACAACACTTTACACAGACTCCAGTTTTATTGTCAGTGTACTGCAGTGGTTAAAGTACTGGAGTAAGGCTGAGGGTCAATCTAAATGTCACTTCCTTCACAAGTTCTCCGCAAAGACAACCTGGGCTCATGTGGACAAACATTAGCTTTGGGGAATGGCTTGCATAAAAAAAAGGAGAGCCCAAATGGGATGGTGGCAATGCCCACCCCCCACCTTCACCCAGCTGGGATCAGGAGCAGAGCAGGAGGCAATGCCCGCCTCTCACCATCAACCAGCTGGAATCAGCAGCGGAGCAGGTGGCAATGCCAGCTCCCCCTACACCCAGCTGGGATCAGGAGTGGAGCAGGTGGCTATGTCCACCCGCTGCCTTCACCCAGCTGGGATCAGGAGCGGCCAAAAACAAATAGTGGAAACCCACAGCTGGGAGTGGCTACTATAACACAATTCTCAAAATTGTTTTTTTATAATTAAATAAGTGCAAAGTACTACATGTTAAGTACATATAAATACAGTATAAATACATTTACAATAAATATCTAAAAGACACACAAAATATCTACCATCCAATAAATACAATATTACGGCCAACTAAGTCCAGGAATGGAGCAGTTGGCAATGCCCGCCCCCCACCTTCACCCAGCTGGGATAAGGAGCGGAGCAGGTGGCGATGCCTGCTCCAGACCTTCACCCAGCTGGGATCAGGAGTGGAGCAAGTGGTGATGCCCACTCCCCACCATCACCCAGCTAGGATCAGGAGCAGAGCAGGAGGCAAAGCCCACCCCCTCTTCACCCAACCCAGATCACGCCCAGAGCAGGTGGTAATGCTCCCCCCCCCAACCTTCACCCAGCCCAGATCAGGACAGAGTGGAGCAGGTGGCAATGCCCGGTCCCCCTTCACCCAGCTGGGATCAGAAGCGGAGCAGGTGGCAATGACTGCCCCCCTTCACCCGTCTGGGATCAGTCACAGAGGAAGAGGCAATGCCTGCCTGCCCACCCTCCCCTTTCTAGAGCCCAGCTCCGCCCCCCACAATGGACTTTGTTACTAGAAATTTTATAAAGTGCAATCTTGCTAAAAGTGCTCTTTGTATAGTAATAATCACATACAAAAAGGCTTTCTTAATATCCACTGTGTGGTACCAACTACGTTCAGAAGATACATTCAGAAATTCTTATACAAAAATACTCCAATAAATACATCCGATACAGATTATACAAAAATATCATAAAGCATATATAATCAAGTTCTTCAGTATTTGTAGAGAAAATCTCCTTTATCCGGATTGCAGCAAGTAAGTATATTGACGTGCCCAAATGATTCCTTGTTGTGTGTTGTCTCTAGGTCATTACCCTCCAATCAAAGCAGCATCCCGAAACGACCCCTGGGTTCGGCAAAGAGCTGAGAGGAGAACACAAGAACCACAATCAAAATATCACAGGCTGATATATCCTTTCGGCTCTTTGCCAAACCCTGGGGTCGTTCCGAGATACTGCTTTTGATTGGAGCAAACACTCAAAAAGAGAGGAGTAAATTGCCCTGGTAGAAAAGGCCCAGGTTCTAAAAAAACTGGTAATTGCCATACCAATATTAATTGATTTAAAACATTTGTATCCTGCTTTTTTGCTCAATTAGAGCCCCCAAAGTGGTAAACAATTAAAGAGACAGTAAAACCCACTCAAAACAGTACATGTATATGAAACCAACAATTAAAAACAAACAAGGAGGGTCAGTAAGGGACCATTAGAAGAAACAGAAAAGTCTTCACTCATTGGCGGAAGTCAATGTTCGAGGAGGTTAGATGAATCTCTCTGGAATTACCGATTTTAAAAAAACTCCGGAAGTCTCCCTGGTGGTGTGGAGTGGGATGAGGGATGGCCACTGCAGGGACTGGGTAAAGGAAAACAGCACCACACTGTCCCACTTACATGGCAGCCATCCAGGCTTTGCTGCAATCTTTCCCAAAACGTCATAGAAAAGCAGGTTTGGACAAGATTGCAGAAAAGATGAGGATGGGTGGTGTACAGAGGCACCATGATGCTGTGGCGAAGCAGCAACAAAACCTGTTCCCCAATAGTATCCAAGCAAGTCCAAATAACACATGCACCAAAGTACAAATGCATAGTGTGTTTAGAAGGGCTTTAGTTACATCTGGCAAAGAGAGCTTTGACTATCGAAAGCTCATACCTTGGAAATCTAGCTGGTCTTTAGGTGCTCATGGATCTTGCTCTTTGGCTGCAGATCAACACGACTATTCCGCAGAAACTAATTTAGCTACATGTTTGCTGGCAATCTAAGAACAAAAAATTCTAAAAGATAGGCAAGTCAGGATTTCCCCATGACCCCAGTGCTTTGCTTTTCCAGTTGCATTATATTAAGATAATTTTGAACCCTGTCTTTGCAATTCCTTCCGGTTTTGTGTCCTCTACATGGCAGTTTCTTATTTTAGAAGCCTCACCAGAAGATGAGAGTTGCCAACGCTGGCACTCCCCTGGCTACCTTGACCTACTTTCCCTGCCAACCTGGAAGCCTCCGGGCGCAGGTAGGGAAAAGGTAACTCGACTGGCTGGAGGAGCTCTGCAACTTCCCGCCTCCTCCTGAGCATCGCCCAGCCCGAGTCAAACTGGCTGCGAGGCGGAGTTACTTCCCCAACGCGGCTCCGAGACATAAAAGGCAAGGCCGAGAATCCCGGCCTCTTTCCGTGGAGAGGGGGAAGCTACGGTCGGAAGGGGAATCCGGGGATCGAGAGCGGGCGCTGATGGCTTTTTTCCCGGGAAATCTCGCCCGGAGCCCCAGGCGAAGGAGCTCCAGGATTTGTTGCCAGAGATGCCTGCCCACTCCTTGTAACACAACGAGGTAAAGGTGGGGGGAAAGAAGGGAGGGAGTCCTTGCCTTGAGAGGGAGACGCGCAAGCAGAGGATCCGGAGGCCAGTTCCCCGGGACGCACGTGGCTTAAGATTTTTGGGATCATCGCTGGCAGATCTACGGTGCAATCTTAAACAGATACAGAGGAGTTGGTTAGTCTTTAAGGTGCTACTGGACTCTTTTACTACCCTAAACAGTGTTACTGCAGTCTAAGCTCATTGAAATCAATGAGTTTAGACTGGGGTAGCTTTGTTTAGGATTGCACTCCTAGTTGACCACAAAGCTGAAAGTCATTTTGTTAACATTCGAATTCCCTCAATCGCCATTTACACAAGCGTCGCTTTTGGTTTTCTTTTCCCGCGTGGCTAGTTAGGAATCACCCCTCCCCCGACAACTAGGTCTTTCCCGCTTTCTAACCCCGCGTTAAACGCTTCTAACCAGGGACGGATCCCAGACACGAAACACGGTCATATGTTTTCTCAAAAGTCGATCGTCGCAATCTGTAATAGTCTGATTTTTTAAAAAAAAACCCACTCCTGTTGTTTCTCATGGAAGGAAACCAAAAATCCCCCAAAGCCCTCAACACGAATTGGGCGGTTCAGAGCATTCCGTGGCCTCCCTTCCGAGTGATCTTGTTTGGGCTATACATCTTGTTCGTGCTCCCTTGTCACAAGGCATATACGCTTATTACTTCCTCCAAGGAAGCATTTTGCCCGGGCAGCCGCCTGTTTCGCTGGGGCTCCAAATGCACGGGCAGCCGCGTGTTCAGGAGCGGCAGGCAGCGACTCCTTGGGTCGGACCCGCCTTCATAAAAACGGGCAGTGAAACTGGGCCGAGCTCCTTTGTCTTTGGGGGAAAGGCCACTGGGAACCAGACACATCCGTTCCCGCGGAAACACGCTTCTGGGATCGTATCCAACTGCCTGGCGAAATCCGCTCCAAAACCAGAGCAACGTACTGCCCGTTTAAGTTTCCTCTCTTTCAAGCGCACTTCCCGCGTGCTGCTTAAATCCCACCCCCCTTCCCTTGCCCGGCGTTAGAAGAATCCTTCTGAATAGGGACGCTGGAATTTTACAAGCAGGATCCGGATCTTTTCTTCCATTGGTTCTAAGCTGTGTCAGGCAGTATCCTAAACCCTGCCCCTTTCTGTATTAAAATAAAGAGGGGTGGAAAGAAATGAAGTAAGGCGGAGCAAAAGTTGTTTGCAGTTAACAGCTGTGAGTCACTGGCCACAGCTGGCTGTTTTCTGCAGAGGGTTTGCATTTTCTTTCTGTTCTTTTCTTCCCTCCTTGACAGAGCTATGGCCAAACAAACTCCTGCAGCGTCTTCCCTTGCCTCCTCTTTGCCCACGGCCACCATCAAGGAGGAGCTGCTGTGCCCGATTTGTTACGAGCCGTTCAAGGATGCCGTCACCCTTCGCTGTGGCCACAATTTCTGCAAAGGCTGTGTGGGCCGTTCCTGGGAGAATCAAACCCGCCACGTCTGCCCGGTGTGCAAAGCAACATCTTCCCTGGAGGACCTGCGCACTAACCACACGCTTGCCAACATTGTGGAGATGTTCCTCAAGCAGGAGAAGAACCAGCAGCGGCAGGCTGGGGAAACGTCTGCCCTCTGCTCTTTGCACCGCGAAGAGGCCCGACTTTTCTGCCTGGATGACAAAGAGCTGGTCTGTTTCGTATGCCAAAACTCCAAGCAGCATGCAGACCACAAAATGAGACCTGTAGAGGAGATTGCCAAGGATTACAGGGTAAGCGTTCATGCAGGAGCTGTGTTCAAAGGAGTCTTCTGTCTATGGGAGGAGGTAGCTGTGCATACCGCAGTCAGCCAAGGGTGTTCTCTTTCATGCGTCCAGTTTGTCAAGCTGAAATGGTATATGCAGGTAAAAAGGCCTATACTTGGAGCTCTCTTTTCCCCTTTTATTTAGCAAAACCAGAGACTGAATAGGACCTTCCCTCGCAGTTCTGTCCATATCACTCCTTGTTTTAGGCTAAGCTACTCATTATTTATGCTATATAAATAAGGCACATTTATGCCACATGGCAAGCTTATCCCTTTCTAGCTATGGTGTTCAATGCACTTGCTTTGTGAATTGGGGTCCTTGTAAAGCAAGCTTCCCTGGCATATGTGACCAGTGATGGTGGGGACCTGGGTGCATGGTGGTTCTGATTCATGTGAGCTCTCTAGTGGCTATCATTTGTAGTCTGGCCCTACTCTTTTGCACCAGCGCAGTTACACAACCATGTGACATTGCGCTGATCCACAGGACTCCACATGAAGCTGTCTTATTTTGAGTCACACCCTTGGTCCACAAATTCAGTATTGTCTGCTCTAATGGGCAGCTGTTCTGCAGGGTCTTGGGAAGAGGTGCTTTGTGTTACTTTTAGCTGGAAATGCTGGGGAATTTCTGCAGATGTTCTACCACTGAGCCACAGCCTCATGGGTCCCTATGCAGCCCTTTATTTTGCATGATGGCTCAGATAGAACAGGGATGTCAGCAACCTTTTTGAGCCTATGGGGTCCCTTTAGAATTCTGACACAGAATGGTGGGTGCAACTACAAAATGGCTGCTGCAGGAGGTGGAGCCAACCACAATATGGCTGCTACGAGAGGTGGAGCCAACTACAAAATATCAGAAAGTGAGGCTATGGATAACTATTAGTAATTCTTCAGCATTTAGGGCAGAAGTTCTGTTTAACCAGATGCCTATTGTTTACAAATATTTTCTTGCGTACACACAGCTTACCTTCAGTCATGTAGTGAAGATTATTATGCTGAGGCAGCTGCTGTCAGAACAACTTTTAAAAAAATCTGCATAGCAAGTGAGGTCTCCAATGGTCAATCAGAATCCATGCTAGTCAAAAAACAGTTTCTGAAAAACACTTACTGCTTGCCAGAAAAGGTGTTGGTGGGCACCATGATGCCCAGGGGTACCACATTGGGGACCCCTGCAATAGAAATTAGGAGCTGCTAGTGTACTTGAAGGCACTCATCTCTAAACAAACTACACACAAAGTCCCCTCCAGCTAGGCCACTTATGTGCTCAGGAAGGTATACAGCTAGCAATAGGTGAAATTAATCTTCTGAGTATGTAATAGCATGAGACGCAGACCTTGAAGAGACATAGGGTTGCTTTATTGGATTTGTTAAATGGGCTGAAGTCTCTTGACCTACACAGGCAATCATTGTCAGACTTGGCTATTAAATACTTACTGGAACCCCCTGCATTCTTTGCCAAAGTACTTCCAAACTCCCCAAAGCAAAAGAGAATTGTGAGACAGGGTGGAAGATGGCCTACAATTTGACAGAGATCTCGCTGTAATCCCATTAACTTTGCTGTGCACACGAACATTGTTTCTGACTTGAGAGGCACTTGTTGAGGTAGCTAAATGGAAAGAGTAGGGATTTTTAAAAATGCTCATTGGGCGGCATTTGCATAATGAAGAGGAGGATTTGAAAGTACTGCTATTATTTTTAGGAAAGTGATAAGGAGCAAGAACAGGATAAGTGTAGGAAGATGGAGAGCATGAACCTTCATAATGGCCATTTCCACATGGGTTATCTGCCCAGAGTTCAGTGCTTTGTGGAAGCATTCTTTTCCTGCTTCCCAAAAGCATCATGGTGCATTTGTGCACCTCCTGGGGTTAGCCACCCGCTTTTCTCTGATCTTTCTCAAACCTAGTCTGCTCTGAAGTTTGGGGGAAAGATTACAGTATAGCCTGAATGGCTGCTGTGTGGGTAGAAAGATTCGGATTATTTCTCTGACCCTGTTTCCTCTGCAGCAATTTCTTTCTACTGCTGGGCTTTATATTTTTACAAAATAATCAGTACTAGAATATTGTTATATTGATATACTGTTGTAACAATAGGCGTAGCAGGTTCTCTGAATTCTTAACTTTTATTTTTATTTTAAAAATGAAAGCTGGTAATTCGGAGAACCTGCTGCCCCCGTTGTTTCAATGGTGTATCAATATAAAAATATTCTAGTGTCAACGTTTTTTTAAAAATGTAAAAGCCCTGGTAGCCCAGGAGAGGGGGGAGGGCCACTGCTGGGGGAGTGGGGCAAGGAACCCCATGTGGAAGCCCAGGGGCGGCGCAAGGGTTTACCATGCTCGCGGCCAGCCGGCCGGGCGTCCGCACGAGCGCGCGGGCGCACCGGCCTGCGTGATGATGTCGCGCGTGACGTCATCACGGGAGCGCATGCGCCACCGCTGGCCCGATTGCTGCGGTGGGCGGCCTCCGAGCTCTCCCACTCGGTTATGTGTGCCACCGCAGATGCCTGCCCGCGGTGGCTGCGCCTGGCTGGGGGCTTGTGCTGGTGGCGGCAGCGGCGCGGGGTGGGAGGGATAGGAGGCTGGTGCTTTGTGGCACACGCTCCCGCCCGCCGCGCCTTCTCCAGCGCTCCCTCCGGCACCCCGCGCCTGCGGCCACCGCCTACCTGGCCTCAATAGGCCCGCTGGCCCTGTGGAAGCCCCATTGTGCATTATCTGCAGGTGCACCAACAGTGGGGAAACCACAAAATCCCTGTGTGGACGCCACCTATGTAGATGAAACTCCCAAGAGATCCTGATATGTTCCCACCTTTGCTATGGACTCTCTACAGGCCTTGGGCAAGTAGTTCTTGCAGCTTGTTATATGTGGAGAAATTGGGGCACTGACATGGACACCATAGGCTGACTATTTTGATGATGAATCTTACAGCTTCAAGCAAAGAGAGGAAATTATATAGCAAACAGTGTGAGAAAGCAGCACATAAACTCCTAGCGAATGCGGAGGGTAGGGGGTGGGGAGGAGAGGAAAGGCAGTTAGAAGTTTGAGTCACACTTTCCAGACTTGAGTTCCTGTCTGGCTCTCGCACAACATGAGCTTCTCTGAGTCACTTAGCCTCATGTTGGTTCCTGTCTTTAAGAGGGAGAGGAAGTGTGATTCAGTATGAAGGGATGGCTAGGATATATCTGAGTATCCCTCCCCCACCAGAAGACAATAGTTTGAAGAAGGGGAGTTGCTTAGGCCCGATGGCTGTCTCTGTCTCAGGCACTTGAGTTGTTTATTCTGCCTCAACGGCTTAACAAACTAAACAAAATATGGTAAAATAATTCCCATGGTTTAATTCCTAATGAAATGTATTTCTAAGTTGCAAAAAACTAGATTCTGTACTGTAATGGTGTATCGTTCGCTTTAGAGTCTGTGTGTGTGTGTGTGTGTGTGTGTGTGTGTGTGTGTTAACACAACGTGTGGGAAATGCCTGGAGATTTGGGGGTGGAGCCTGGAGAGGGTGGGGTTTAGGGAGAGGAGGGCAGGGGCTTCAGAAGGGCTTAATGCCACAGAGCTTATCCACCAATGCAGCCATTTTCTCCTGGGCAACTTCTCTGTTGGCTGGAGATCAGTTGTAATTCTGGGAGACCTCTAGCTCCCACCTGGAGGATGGCAACCCTGTTTGGAATAATGTGTGCAGTTACAGTTCTGGTTGCTGTATCTCAAAAAGGATATTGCAGTGCTAGAAACACTACAAAGGGGGGCAACCAAGATAATTATGGGGAGATTGGAGCACCTTCTGATTGGAAAAGGTTGGAGACTGGGACTTTGCAGTTTAGAAAAAAGATGGCTAGGGGGAAGCATGATCGAGGATTATAAGATCATGCACGGCCTGGAGAAAGTAGATAAGAGGGAGCTTTTTCTTTCTCTCCCATAATACCAGAACTTGGGAGCATCTGATGAAATTGTTTGGGAGAAGGCTCAGTACAGACAAAAGGAAATACTATTTTACTCAGTGAGTACTTAGGCTGTGGAATTCCTTGCCAAGAGAAGTAGTGGTGGCTGTGAGCATAGATAGGTTTAAGAGGGTTAGACAGATTCAGGGAGGAGAGGTTCATCAGTGGCTACTAGCCACAGGGAAGGGAGCCTCCATCTACAGAAGCAGCAAACCTCTGGATAGCGGTGGTGGGAGGGAACAGCGGGGGATGGCCTCGGTCTCTGTGCTCTGTTTGTTTAGCCTCCCCTGGCAACTGGTTGGCTGCTGTGTGAAATTGTATGCTGGACTGGATGGAGCAGTGGTCTATTGCTTTCCTTATGAGCCCTCCTCCAGAATGTAGAAGTTGGCTCTGATTGGAACCATCCAGGGATATGAACATGTGAAGACCATGAATATACTCTGTTTAGTTCTCAAGTGAAAAGACCTACGCCAGCCCAGAAGACGACCTACAATTTTGGGTTGCAGCCTTTCAGTGGAGTCCAACGACACGAGATTTATTCTAAGTTCTCCCCCCATTCCCTCTCATTAGCTGCTCTTTTTCCTTAACTGTTCTCTTATGCCTTTGAACTCACTGCCTCTGCTTGCCTGTTTACTAAGACCTCTTTCCACTCTGCTTTCCAGGCCTCAGTATGCCTTCCCATCCTACCTTTTCTAGGGCCTGTGAAAGGGTTCAACCAAAGCTGGTCGTTCTTCATGCATGCTGGACTGTTTGTGAATATTGTTGTTTTGAATGTTCCAAGAAGCTAGAATCTTGGTGAATGTTCCATGATATCATACAAGTTTCAGCCAATTGCTGCTTCAGCTGCTCCACCACCTCTCAGCATCACATACAAAGCCCTTCGTAGCCCGGGACCCTCATATCTGCAGAACCACCTCCTATGTCCCACTGCAGTTTCTGTCATCTGAACAAAGTCTTCTGCAGATGCTGCCCTGCAGATGGACAAGATCAACAACTACCTGTACATATGCATTCTCTGTAGTAGCCTCAGAATGGCCTACCTGAGGTCGTCAGGAAGGCTCCCACACTTAGCTTCCTGCACACTGTGTAAAACAGAACTGGTTAGGAGGGCATTTTCCTAAACTGATAGAGCTGCATTATAACATACCGGTTGAAGAAGGTATTTCAGTAGAGGGAACAGGGTCTTGGACTATACTATTAATATGTATTATCTGTTGCTGTATGTTTTAATCTTGCTCTCAATGCATTATATTTCTACTTAAATAATACTATTTTTTTATATGGTTTAACATGTCATGTTTAATACTTATGCCTTGTTTTAGATTTCTGCTGTCCTAGTTCTAGTACATCATTGAACAGATGTCTCCTCATCCTATGGATTGTACTATGTTATAAAATCCACCTTGAGTCAATGAGAATGGTGGACTATAAATAACATAACTTCTTAAACAGCAATGTAGTGTTAATGCTTTTTTTAAAAAATGGGAGGCTTCCCCTTTGTATGAACTGGAAAACTAAGAGCTAAAACTAAAAGCTAAAGCTTATGTTTCTTTTCTAATTATCTAGGCCAAATGCAAAGACATGGAAAGATCTCTATGGGATAAGATGCAAGAATTTGGAAGAGTGCAGTCGTCTTACAGAGAGATCGCTAAACACAACAAGGTACCTGCGGGTATTGAAAAGATGACTTCCTTCTGCTGGTGTGTGTGTGTATGTGTGTGTGTGTTTGACTGGCTGCAAATTGAGTACATTTGCAGGGAGAATGGATTCCTACCCATCTGATCTTGGTGCATTTTGCATGTGGCCCACACAGTTCTTGATTACGGGCTTTAATCTGTAATGAATAACTGGGTGTAAGGTAGAATACTCCTGCAGTGGGGAAAGGAACTGGATTTGATCACCTTCTGTCATCAGGGCAGATGTTTTGTTAGCCTTTAAACAACAGAAGGGAGAGCTTTGACAGGTGCAGCTTTTCCTACAACCACCTCATTAGAAACTGTGATGCTTAAGTTTCAGGTAGGAAGCTGTCTTGGTCTGCAGTAGAGCAGTAGGATTAGGTGCTTAACTGTGTATTCTTGTATGCCTGTCTACTCTTTTCCTGCCTGCAAGGTTGCATTGGAGGATTCTTATTGGCAAGCTCTTCTTGAGAGCAGAATAAGATTGCTCTTGTATACATTGGATAATGCACTGTCAGTGCACTATAGCAGTCATTTGCAACTGGATTTTCCTGTTTCACACAGGAAAATCCAGTTGCAAATTATTGCCATAGTTCATTGAGAGTGCTTTATGCAACATATGTAAAAGCAGCCTAAGAACTGACACTTTTTTAAAGGCAAGTCTTCCATAGATTGGTTCATTCCTGGCAAGGTCCCGTTTCTCCAGGACTGAAGGGTGCCCAGTGGGATGATAAAACACCGGTTTGCTCCCTGGTGGAGTCAACAGCCCTGTCTGTTTTTGTGTCTTCCTTTCTCATTCACCCTCCCACACATCTCTCTTGCCACAGGTAGAAAGTGCCAGGCTGGAGAAAGAGATCAAAAAGCAGTTTGAACACTTGCATGAGTTCCTGCAGAGAGAGGAGAAGGCCATGCTGGAGGAGCTGCAGGCAGAGACCCAGCAGAAAAAGGATCTGATTGAAGACAAGATCAAAAAGCTGTCAGAAGAAAGCAATATCTTGCAACAAGAGGTTGACCACTTGCAAGCTGACCAGAAAGATGACGATGTCTCCTTCCTCCAGGTAAGGTTGGTCGGCATCTGCTTCTCCCCCAAATCAGCGGGAAGATTCCACCTCCACAATTCTCTGGGAGCTGTTGGCAAGACTCTTGTTTGTTCAATAGTTGCTATGGTGTATTCACAACACAGCATGTTAAGGCACAGCGGAATCTTATAGAGATTGATTATGCTCCGTGTTTTTACTGTAAGGGTGTGATGGCTTCTGTCTTGCATGCTTGCACTAGGATTTCAATGACTTATTTATTTAGTATATTTTTATCCCACTTTTCTCCCCGATAAGGGCCCAAAGTGGCTTTAAAAAACCCTTAAATGTACAGTTTAAAAAATAAAACCCAAAGTAATCAGACTGTAAACTGTATTGCACAAGATAAGTGCCATGCCTTGGCTATAAATATGTGCAGCCAGAGACAAAAAAAATGCTTAGCTCAGTCATTTCAACCGGGCAGCCATCTTCCCTCAATTCCTTCTGCTGAAAGAGCCCCTGGCCATGCCCTGGCTATAAACTTGTGTTTAAATTTATAAAGGAAGAATGCTTATGATCTCTTAACTATTAGGACATAAGTAACCTGTGTTTATGTTCCTGACTGTGTCCTCTTGCATGCCTTGCTGGATCATACAAAGGTTGATCTAGTCCAGCATTCTTTCCAAGAAGAAGCAGAAGGTAGGAGATACTATGCGCTGTGGTGAGGCTGCGGCTTAGCGGCAGATAAGCTGCTTTGCGTGCAATAGGTCAAAGGTTCAATTCCTGACCGCTATTTAAAAGCACCGGCTAGTAAGTGATGTGTATATCTGACGAAGTGAGTTTTGACTCTAGAAAGCTTATATCCTGGGAATAAGATTGTAGTTTTAATGTCGGGGGGGGGGGATTTTAGGCAGTTTTTAATTGCAATATTCTGGTTTTGTTGTATTGGTCTTTAGCTTTGCCATTTACCTTGAGTTTCTGTAAAAAAAGCAGACTATAAATAGTAAATAAAACTGGCGGTTTCCACATGGAGATCAGCTTGTGTGGTTTCTCTATTGCTGGTATACTTGCTCATATAATGCAGTGGTGGCAAGCATGCCTCCCCAAGACAGGTTTCCCTTCTGCATGACAGCTTTCCCTGCTCGGGCAGCAGCCACCCCCCTCCCCCAGGTCATTGAGTCTGTTTCACTGTTTTAAATAGACAATTGAATATCTTTATATTAATACACCATTATAAAAACTTCCCAGCTTTCATTGTCTTAATAATAATAAAAACAACGTTCTATTTATATACTGCCCTTCTGGACAACTTAATACCACTCTTAGAGCGGTGTACAAAGTAAGTTATTATTATCCTCATGACAATCACCCCGTGAGGTGGGTGATGCTGAGAGAGCTTTGAGAAGCTGTGACTGACCCAAGGTTACCCAGCTGTCTTCAAGCAGAGTGAGGAATCAAACCCGGTTATTCAGATTAGAATCCTGCCACTCTTAACCACTATCGTCCCTACTATGGGCAGGGATTTGCTTTCCCCCTTATATATCCATGATGGAAGGAGCTAGTGACTTTTTAAAATGAAAGTGGGGAAGTCAAAGAACCCATGTGGAAATGGCTTCTGTTTTCATTTGAAATGCAACTTCTTAAAATCTGGCTTTTTCTCTTTTCCCCCTTTCTTTCAGAAACACAAAAACCGGAAACGTAGGTAGGTCGAGCGTTTCTAGTTATGATTTCAGCAGTCTATCAGTCTGTCTTATGGTGGGGGTAGAGGGGCCATAGCTCTGGTAGAATGCATGTTTAAAGTGGCAGCTCAAGGATTTCTACTAGGTCCCCCAGAGGTTCTGAATCACATTCGTATTTTGCAGGGAACATGCCCAAAGCATCACAAGAACTGCAACGCTTGTGCTACCACTAACGACTGAGCTGCTCTTTGCATTGTGCCTCTCTAGGCAGTTGGGAAATCCAGTTCATGTGCAGACAGGAATTATGTGCATGGATTAGTTTCCTTTTCTGAACCAAATGTAGAAGCCATTTCCAGAGTTCTGTGTATATGTTGGAGCTGTCTATGTGTGCCATAAACACTCAGAACAGATTACTGTGTGTTTCTAGTTATACAAGTATGAAGACTAGAAGTCTTTTTCTTTTTAAAAAAATGGAGGAAAGATTATCTACTCATTTAGGCTCATACAGGAGAAAACAGATGATTTGTACATCAAAGTGATCTCAAGAAGTTAAATATAAGTTTATTGTTTATAGTTACTATTTTATTGTTTATAGTTTAAATAGAATTCTAGGCCAAAAAAAATGTTAAATTCAAGGGAGAGCTTCTGGCTAGTTTGCAACATGCCTGGTGCTTCCTCACCATTGATTCTCATACCCTACTTTTATCTGGATTGTGCTCCCCAGAATTGCCTGGACAGCAGAAGAGCCAGAAGCAATCCCCCCAGGGATGTTGATAGAAATTACAAAATATCTAGATTCTTTGCAATACAACACATGGAAGAAAATGTTGGATATCATCAAAGTAGGTAAGTCTGAAGGTACCAGGTGATGTATGTAGATGAGAATGCTAAAACCTCTGGTGGCTGGGGAAAATGAGTGATGGCAGCAGGGCTGATCCCACTTCTCAGGGAAATGGCAACTATCATGATGGCCTGGGGTCCTCACCCCTGCACCATCTGTCACTTATTTTTTAAAACAGCAAGCATCCAAGGGAGTTCAGTGGCCCAGAGTGCCTACTTATGAGGAATCCTAACTGTTCTTGGGAAGCCCCTTCCTTCCCAAATCCGCTTCTTGGTTTTGGGGTCCCTGGATAGAATCTACCACCAATCAAAGTATCCTTAATACTCTGCCCCCCAAATCCACCCACTGCCTTGAATCCTTAGGAAGGTGGGATGTAAGTGTCTATGAGTGTATCTGAGCAACTAGGCAGGTGGGCACAGATTCAGTGCAGTCAAAACATCTTTTAATAAAAAGGCTTTTAATCAGTATACACCCTACAGAAAGAACTAACGTAGATGAAATGAGAATACCTAAAGAAAGATCTTGCAGAATTTAAGAAATAAACTCAAAAGAGAATAGCTAACTAGCCTTTTCGTAGTGTGATGTTACTTTGGCATTCTTCCTTCCTTTTTTTAAAAAAATGTTTTTAATTATGTTTGTATTTGTTATCCACCCTGAGCCTGCGAAAGCGGGGAGGGCAGAATATAAATATAATAAATTAAATTAAAATTGAATTAAAATTAAATTAAAATTCCTGAAGAACGGGGCATGAAGCAGCAGAAATTTAGCAAAGGAGGGTCTCTGTTGCCCCTCCACCTTCGTGACATACTTTCTCCAAATGATTAGACTTCTAATTCTTTTTCTCTCAGTTGGAAGGGTTTCAATGGAACTTATCTTTACTGGAGAAGTGGGGGGTGCTGGCTCTAACCCCCACCAAGCCAGCAATTCCCAATCCCGCAATGTTCTACATCACTGATTTTTAAAGCTCCAAGATGAAGTTATTCAAACCTATTCATCTTGTTCCCGGGGACAAGCTAGCCATATGTTGCAAGACTTCTGGTTTCTCATCCAATCACTATTTTCCTGCTTAAGGCTTTTATGGCAGTGTTCACACAGGTGTGTGTATTTTCTTTAAGGCAAACAGATTCTCATATATGACAGCATCCCACAGTCTTTTAGTGATCAAGCTGGGCTGCTGGCAGCAGGAAGGACCCTCCCTGCTCACACACCCCCCCGGCATTTGTAGAACTGGAGAAACTAGTATGATCTGTGAGAAACAATATGTAGTAGCAGCAGTGGCTGAAGATAGCCTAACTCAAACAGGACACAGTATCCTATTCCAGGACACTAAAATACTGGACAACACTTCCAACTACTTCGTCAGATTGCACAGGGAAGCCATTGAAATTCATAAGCACAAGCACAATTTCAACAGGAAAGAAGAGACCTTAAGAATGAATAGAGCATGATTTCCAGTCCTGAAAAACACCAGGCTAACAAAATACTCTATACCTGACAATAGCCCTGCGGAGAAGATTAGCATATCAAGCACCAATCCATATGCAAAAGAACCTCCTCAGGATACAGTAAAGTCTCCCTCCATTAGCATTCCACACCCTGGGAAACTCTTACAGGATGACTCAGCTCAACCCCACCCCTCCTGAGTAGATATAAATGACCTGCCAACATCTTTTCCACACTGTGACACTGAGAGATCTCTGTCTTTTGGTGCTACACCTCTGAAGATGCCAGCCACAGCTGCTGGCGAAACGTCAGGAACTACAACACCAAGACCACGGCTATACTGCCCGGAAAATCCACAACAACCAACAATATGTAGTAGGAACATGGGATTGTAATCTAGGTAGACACTGGAAACTGAAAGATGAACCTCTTATAAACGGGCAGAAGGATGAACATTATCCATATTGTATAGTGCATGTGATGATGTCTGTGCACGTTCAGGTGTCACAGAACGAAGACATCTATAATGAAAAAGTTCACTGTTTAGTTTATGTGAGAAAGAATTGCTCTTAAATTTAGTTGGGATTACAACTTTTTGCAGGCTTTATGAAAGGAGGTGCACAGGGCACCTTAAGTTCTGTACAACTGGAAGAGGTCTCAGGTAGTGGGAATATTGTGAGGTAGCCCAGAGGAAAAGTAGCTAATGGCAAACTTTTAGCATAATATGTGCAAACCTGTGAGAATCAAAAGCTGGAAGTTATGGGGCTGGCAGGTCTACGCCTGGAGTGTGCTGCTGTGGTTTCGTGTAGAAGATAGAATTAGGCTAGCTGGCTTTTCCACAGCATTGTGATCTGCCACTCCTAAGGGAGCAGTGGGATGTAATGCCGAATTTCATGTTTTGACTTAGCTAATTCTGTGGGTGCAGTGCTGCCAAAACTCAGATTTTTATCTCCACTTGGGCACACTAGGTCAGCCATAGGCTAGTCAGGTAGATGTCTGTGAAGTGACAATTGTACCTTTTAAAAAAAAGCCCTTCCTCAGTTAAACTAGAGCTACTGCTTTTCCTATCATTTTAAAGGTGTTTCTGAAATCTGCGGCTTTACTTACATAAGCAGCTGTTCTTTGTAGCCACCAGAGGGCAGCAGTGTACCTGTTAATGTGCACCAAAATAAGTCTGCTCACAAAAAAGAATCATGTATATTCAGTAGATAAGTGAAAACTGATGCAGATAGACTAGATTTCTTTATTATTTAAGCATGTATTGCTTTCAGTGATCATTGTCTTGATGTGATCTATACAACCCTTTAAGATAGGGATAATACTACCCTACTTGAAGATGGGGCGGGGGGGGTGGGGCTGAAAGAATATTATTCCTGAGACCACCTAGAGAATGGAACCACAGTTCATTCTCTTAAGTACTTTGCTACAGGTGTTCTCTCGAAAAGAAGTTCAGTTGCATCCTTTATTTGGAAAAAGATCCTTGACCTTATAGTATGCTGGCAAGAAGGATAGGCAAGCCCTTTTAAAATGGTGCTATAATTGATTGCCAAGTAAATCTAGTAAAGCAGTGCAGTTACACCCGTATTTGGGGGCGAACATTACTCAGAGCTGTGTCTACAGTTACCTAACCTTTTAATTTCAACCCTGCCCCCATCACACACTCAAGCAGGATGAGAGAAAGGTATGTTTCTTCCCACACACTTCCAGTTCATGCTTATGAACGAAGTGGGTGTTCTAATCCCTGTAAAGAATAGTGCGTAATAGAAATGGGGTAATTGTACCCATTGCTCTAGTGGGGATGAGATGATAGTGCAGGCAAGGGTTAATCTTTGTATTGGAACATCAGTGCTACATTGGAAAAAGCAGCTTTGGGAGGAAGGAATGTAGAGAAAGTGGGGTGAGGGGAAGCAGTGTGAACAAATCATTTTGAACCCTGCAAAGGGAAGAGCCAATGTATGCAAGGGAGAATTTGAATTGGAAGTTCCCCTCCTCCCAATTTCCCTTTCACTCAAAAAACTGCGGCTACTGCTTTTCTTGTCTATTTTTAAAGGTGTTTCTGATAGCTGCTATGGCTTTACTTGGACAAGCAGATGTTCTTTGTAGCCACTAGAGGGCAGCAGTATACTGCTGCAGATGTTTATGTGTACAACACATGCATTGGAAATTCTGTACTTAAGACCTCATGGTCAAGGCTGGCTTTGGGGATCCGAAACCTAGCTGGTAGAG
This sequence comes from Eublepharis macularius, assembly GCF_028583425.1. Lineage (NCBI taxonomy): Eukaryota > Metazoa > Chordata > Lepidosauria > Squamata > Eublepharidae > Eublepharis > Eublepharis macularius. The sequence continues at coordinate 222,166,325 of NC_072790.1, forward strand.
AAGTAGTTGGACTGAGGGTTAATGGTGGTGGGGGGATGTGTCTCCCCTCCAGATCTCTTAGAATGGTACAACACATGTCTAGTCGTAGCTGGTGTCCTGGCTAAGGAATATGGGTGGGGTGGGCAGCGTTTCTTTATGAGACACTAACTTTGCAGTGTTTCTCACTGTGGTGAACATTGTCCTTCCTGTAGAAACATCAGGCAGGTATGTATTTATTTGCAAGTTTAGTGCCCCCAGTCTGCTATGACAACTTGGTTGGTGTATTTATTCACGAGGAAGCACCCAAGCCTGTAAAAAAGAGCCATTTCTCTTGATCTTTTCCCTTTGCATGTAGCTACAATATACAAGATTGGATTTCTGCTTATGGGGAAAAAAGATTGAGTCCCCTCTGATCACCAAAAAGGCTCTGCTGGGGATTCTGGAACCCTTGTGGACAAAACCTGTCGTGTGTGTGGCGGGGAGGGGTGCTGTATTAAAGATGGGGATTAGGTGAGATTGAGCAAAAAAAAATCCTGGCTGAATCCAATTAGGTAAACCCAAAAGGCTGAGAAAAAGGGAAAAGAACAAAATTGTAAAATAACCTTTATAAAAATAGACATCTTTGATAAATCAAAAAAACACCGACATTTCCAAAAAAAAGTCTGATGTGCACCCTACAAGGAAAGCATATAGGTATCAAGCACTTCTTTTGATTTATTAAAGACATCTGTCCTTATATAGATATTTTACAATTTTGTTTTTTTCCTTCACAACCTTTTGAGTTACATTTTCTGTTGTTCTGTCCCAGGAGACTTAGAGAGAGGAGGAAAAATTTAAGTTAATGTACTTAAGAATAGAGAATCCAAGGTGATAACATGTTCATAAAGAAAAATCTACATTTATAACTTGCCATAACTGAACTATGTGCCCAGAATTAAACAGACATCACAAAGAAAACTAAAGACAATGTCTGAGAAATTCTGAGGGGGGATACCGTAGTAGGCAGTGATTGTTTTTTAAGACCAGGGTCCATTTAATCTGGCATTCTGTTGCTAACAGTGACTAGCTAATAGTCACTTTTGAGGCATTATGGTGCTGGGCCATTTCTGTTTTCTTCTAGAAGCTGGTACTCAGAGACACATTATCTCTTTGCCTGGAGGTTACATTTTAGCTTTGTCTATTGTGCATGGATGCTTTAATGTCTGTTTAAAAATGAGTTGGAATTCAGTTTGTTTAAAGCTCGTCATATTTCCTCCCTGGCCCCTCAGTAACTGTCTCTCCTTTGCAGTCCCTTTTAGCTTTGATTCCAACACATCTACAGGAAGGCTGGCTGTCTCTGATGACCTCACCAGTATTTCAACCGGTAACTACAAGCTGTCGGTGGGCGTCCCAGAAAGTTTCTCTGCTGGATTGCCTTGCGTCCTGGGCTCCAAGAGTTTTGCCAAAGGATCTCATGCTTGGGAGGTAGATATTGGCGGCATTAATAATTGGTGCATCGGAGTGGCTCGGAAGCATTGCGGCTACCAGTGGAGCTTTGGCAGTGATTCCTATCTCGGCTTCACGTACATGTATCGTATGCAGGGTGCCAGCAACAAGAGAGACCGATCTTCCAAGTCGATCCTGATGGGGTCTGCAAGCGGGAAGGACCTCAAGAAGGTCAGAGTGGAGTTGGACTGTGATGAAGGGGAGCTCTCATTCTACAACGCTGAGCATAAGAGTCATATTTATACCTTCCATGACAATTTTGGGGAAGTTGTCCCATACTTCAGCATCTGTGCAGTAGATGCTGTTGAATCGTCCTCCGAGTCGCTCAAGCTTTGCCCACTTCAGGTTCAGATAAAGGAAGATTATCCTGATTGAGTAGACTGCATTTTTTTTATATTCCCATCATCTATGTATCTCCCCACCCCCACCGAAAGAACTGTTATAGCTTACATATACATACGCTAACATATGTGGATGCTGTAACAACAATATATTGCTTCAGCTAGCTTGTATGCAGTATTTGAAATCTAGGGATATTTTCTGCCAAGGCAAGAGGAAGTGACTCCCTCAAGGATTTTGGATGAGGGTGGTTGAAGATGGATAATTCTGACTCACTGGGGGCGATCTCTGGGAAGCTGTTCTACATAGGCTTTGTGGAAAGAAAGGGCAATTGCACAGGAGCAGGATAGTACTTGAGGTTTGTACAGAAGAATTGTTGGCTGGTTTGAATCGGACGTGGAAACCTGAAGGGCAAGAAGGGACCTTTGGGTTTGCTGCCTAGGGCACTCAATTACCTTGAACTAGCCCTGTTGTCTATTCATTGCATGAGTCATAAGGGCTTTTGTTATGACACTACAATCCATTCCCCAAAATTCATTCATAATGTATGTATGTTATAACATGCATAAGATGAACCCAGCATGATGCAGTTATGAGCTAGAGGCTATGATGAAGGGAGGAGACAGGCTGTCGTTTCAGTGATGGAGTTATTGCATCTGATAGAAACCACCTATTTTCTCTGCTGTCTCTCTAGAACAGTAGACCACATTGCAATTAAACACTAATCAAATCTCTTCTTACTGTATCAGGCAAAGCAAAAGATATAAAGAGAAGAGAGGACTTGAAATAGGTGGTTTCTGATTGGCTCTCACGTGACAGCATTAAGTCATAGTCATCCAATCAGAAGAATCCTTTTCCCCATGAGGAACACAATGTGTTGCAGCGTGGCAGGGAATTAACCCATTGTGGTTCTGCCCTGCAAGAGGAGAGGGTTCTTACAAAGACTTTAGTTGCTGCTGATTTTCTGTCTTTTTAAAAGAAAGTTAGTCATCCGACTACTTTGTTCTGATCTGAATGTGCCCGCTCACTCTCTTTACTAAGTAGACCATGTCCCCGGTGTGTGACCAGTGCAGCTTTCCCTACCAGTCCTCAGGATGGGAAAAGCTGAGATGTACATTATTTGGAGTTGGGAAAGCTCTTGTATGGTTTCTTTGGGATATCAGGAAATGCCATAGTCTGGAGAAGAAAATTGAGAGGTCCAGAGAGGCATCAGATTAAATTCCCCTTGCCTTGTACCTTTTAACAGCAACTTTAGTTACAGATAATAGCTGTAGGTTAAATTGCTGTTAGAGATACAGAAGCAGGCCAGACTAGATTTTATAGGTAGTTACTAAACCTAGTAGGGCTTGGTTTAAAGGGCAAGTGTTCATTTTTTAGGATCTTGCCAATTCCCAGCCACGTTTAGGTCTGGGAGAAGAATCCTCTTCCAGGACAAATGAACTATCAGTGCTACCTGCCTTGTAGTATGGGGCTTAGCTTCCCTTTGTGACCCCCTTAAATTCTGCAAGCACCATTTTGCAATATAGCTGCTGTATAGGACATGCTTTAGTGTGATAAAGGTCGATATATGGGGATACAGGAAGGGAAGATCCTGCCTCACCTCCGTATATTTGCGGATCCTTACTGCTTATGTGTACATTATGTGCCATCAAGTCACTTTTGACTTATGGATACTCTATGAATTAAAGACCTCCCAAACATCCGATCATTAACTGCTCAGATCTTGTAAACTGGAGGCTATCTTTATTGAGTCAAGCCATTTGGGGTCTTTCTTTTTTCCTACTGCCTTCCACCTTTCCTAGCATTATTGTCTTTTTCAGGGAGTCTTTTCTTCTTATGATGTGACCAAAGTACAATAGCCTAGGGTTGCCAGCTCCAGGATGGGAAATAAATGGAGGTGGGAGGTAGAGCCTGGAGAAGGTGAGGTTTGGGGAGGGATCTCAGTGGGGTATGATGCCATATAGTCCACCTTCCAAAGCAGCCATTTTCTGCAGGGGAACAGGCCTGGAGATCGGTTGTAATTCTGGGAGATCTCCAGCCACCAGCTGGAGGCTTGCAACCCTACAATAGCCTAAATTTCGTCTTTATCTTCTTGGAAGAATTCAGGCTAGAGCAGGACCCATTTATTTGATTTTTATGGCCAGCCACACTATCTGTAAAACCCTCCTCCAGCGCCACATTTCAAATGAACTAGTTTTTTTCCTGTCAACTTCTTGTCATGTTGCTTACATTAAAAATAATTTTCTTTCCAATGGATTAGCATTTGGCAGCTAAGAAAAGCACATGTAACTGAAAGGATTGGAATCTTCAACCAATAATGAAATTAATAACTTATGCAAGAGATCAGCTACAAACTCATGGAAGGTTTCACTTTAAGCCACTATAAAACTTTGCTTGAAAAGATCTAATACTTGTGTCTTAGTGTGTTTGTTAAAAATATCAATTTAGGAATGAGGTCTGCAGAAAGTTAAACCTCAATTATAGGCTTTACGTTTGAATCTAAGTTTTTGAAAATGAGTCTCAGAGAAATGAATACACATGACAGATGTACAATAAGAATCATGCTGCTAGTATTTGGGACTGGGTTAGACAGATGTTGAGTTAGGATATTGAAGAAAGCAGGACAGTATGTAGATTAACATTTGTTAAGCATCCTATGTTAAAAGAACTGCTGACTTTTAAGCTAGCAAGCCCTGACTCTTAGTAGATTTCTGTATCATATTTTAAAAATTATTTCTATCAATTATGTGAAACTTTTCCCATTAAAGGGCTGAGACACATGCTTTGGAAGCAAATCTTCAAAGTACACAATCTTGAAGGATCTGGTGCTGGCAGCCTTAGCTAAACTGTATAATCTTTGGTTTGATTATTACCCAAAGAGTGCACAGAAAACTCTTATATCCTCTTCATCCTTCTGAAATACCACTAAAAATGAGAACTCAACCATTTATTTTGTACAATAAAAGATAAAACAGTAAATCAATAAAAGCAGCCTAGCATAAAATTTCTTGAAATCCAACAGTATAAAAATGTAACAAATATAAAAACAGCAATATAGACTAAAAGCTGACAAAGTACAAATAAAAATCAAGGCATAGGAGGAATTTAAAAAACAAAGTTTGAAATTGAACAATTATAAAATTGAGGCCCAGTGTAGTGTAGTGGTTAAGAATGTTGAAGTAGGACTTGGGAAAACCAGGTTTGAATCTACACTCTGCCATGGAAGCCCTCAGCCTAACCTACCTCACAGGAGTGTTGTGATAAAATGGAGGAGAAGAGCATTATGTAAGCTACCTTGGGTCCTCATTAGGGAGAAAAATGAAGTATAAATTAAAAAATGTAAAAGTTTGAAAAAATGTTTTAGTTGGACAGCAGGGTTTTGTGCCATTTGTGAAGGGTTAGAGAAGGTGATCCAAAACTGACGGCCATAACTGAAAAGCCTGTTATTTTTTGTGGTCCTTTAATTACTGAAGGCAGGGAATCGTGAAGCAGGGTCTATGATGAAGATTTTATAATTAGAGCAGGCTGATGTTGCAGCAGGTGGTTGTAGTTAAGAAACCCTGGACTCTAAAGTACTCAGAGCTTTAAAGCTCAGAAGAAACACTTGAAAAGTTGGAACTGAACTCAATGGTGAAAGGAGCCACTTTCAGCACTAGAAAAATGTTTTTCCTACAGTTGACACCTGTATTATGAATTAGTTAAAGTGCATGTTTTAACTTGCCCTGAAAGTGTAGTACAGTGACTAAAACTCTCCAATTCTAATGTCACCTTTGTCATGAGCTTGCTATATGTCCTTTGGCAAATTACTATTAACCTTCATTTTCCCACATCTTACCTTGTTGATTATGAGGCCACGTTTGCACATGCAAGAGAGTGAATTGGTAGAATGGACTGTAAACTACAATTGGTGCATTCATTTGCATTTTAAAAAATCCATGAAAAAGAAAACTGGTACAGCAGGGAGTAAACTCGCTGTGTTGGTTTTCTGTCATAGGTTGAGCATTGCAAAATGGCCTCAATCTTGAGGTGGTGCAGACCTTTTCACATTCTTCTGCATGTGTAAATGAATCCTGAGATAATGTATAGGAGGTGTTTTGAGTGCCCCAAAGTGCTATGCGCATTGTAAGTAATATCATTAGAAACCAAGATGTTGTGCCAGAAGAATTGTCAGAGAGGAAAGATACTGCCAGTTATTCTTACATTTATCTATCTGTCTGTCTTACATGCAAGGAGTTAGTTCTGCTGTTCACAGGCAGTCTCCACGAAAGCTCTACCTTTCAATTCTTGATAATGTTTTCGGGATTCGGTTTCGTTTTCTCAGCCATGCCGGACGCTCCTCTCGGCTGGTCTGGGAGGAAACGACCGGGCACCCTGACCGGGCGGCTGACCCGCAAGGATTAGCCCCCAGGACTCCCAGGGAGGGAGCCAGGGTCCGGGACGCGGCGGGAAGAACTCCCCGAAATCAATGCGGGGGGGGGAATTGCCCGTTTGTCCCTATGGAGGCCGGCAGATGTGCGCGGCGCCTCGAGTGCCGCCGGGCAACGAGAAACGGCAAGTAAAAGAAACAGGCGGAAGCCTGTAAACAAGCGAATCCCTTCTGTTCTACAAGCGTTTGTGAAGGAGAGGTTGATCTGAAGAAGACTCGCTCTTCCCCTTCGTTGAGTTCCAGAATTTTGTTGGCGTCCCCCCCCCCCCCCCAAATGGCAGCAAAGAGGCAAAGTCCCGCTCTCGGTAAGTCAATCTCGGCTACCTTGCAGAAGGGGGAGTCGCTCGAAGAGTTGGTACGCAGGGCGGTGGTGGAAGCTATAAAACCCTTTGTTGACAAGCTGAACGAAACTGATCAAAGGGTGGGCTTAATTGAAAGCGAGGTGAAAACCATTAAGGCAGCAGCGGGGGGGGGGCAGAAAAGTCTGCTCTGGAAAGTGCGTCACTTGTGAAGGCTACAAAAAAGGACCTGAAGTTGGTGGAGAACCAGCTGATCGGGCTACAGGTGGAACGAACGCAGACAATTTTGCGTCTCCAAAACGTGAAAGAGGAGGAAAATGAGGATCTGTGGGATTTGGTCTCGGAATTACTGGCGACACCCGCGAGGACGACTAAAGAAGAGGTTAAAAGCGCCATTTTGGAGGTCCGTCGGGCTTCTTCAAAATATGCAACAAAGCGACAGTTGCCTCGTGAGATCATTATTGACTTTTCATCTAAAAAGATTCGGGACACCATCCTATATAACTCATACAATGCGGATTTGGACTTTATGGGTTTGAAAGTCAAGATTTTGAAGGACGTTCCATTTCTAGTCCGGAAACGGCGTTTTAAATATAAAAAGTTTGTAGCACTTCTGAGGGACCATGGAATAAAGTACAAATGGTTATTCCCGGAAGGAATATGGTTCAGATATAAAGATCAGGCCTATAAGATATTATCAGAAGATCAACTAAAGGATTTTGAGAATAAAAACCCAGAACTCTGCTGCACCAAGAACGAAGAAAAGGAGGAGCCGGAGGGGGGGGGGGAGGAGGAGAGCATCGCAACAGCAGTTGCACAGAGAGAATTGCGTCCGGGACCTAGAAGGGGGAGGAAAGTTTAACCAGAATTTGAAATGTTTATTCTCTGTATGATTAACCACTCCATTATTTTATGGAGCTATTTTTGTACTGACAGTATGAAGGGAAACATTGAAGTGTAGTGTTTAGTGTTTGTAGTTCATTCCCCTCCTTTTCTTTTTCCACCCCCCCCCCTTTGTCCCTTCCCTCTCCCCTTTCCTTGTGATAGTTTTGTGTAGTGTTTTGTAGTTATGAAAAAAAAAAATTCTTGATAATGTTTTCATTTCAGATGTAAACATATTAATGGCCAATTTGTTGCTGTGGATTTTTATTCCATAGCCTTTTAAGTAATTGCTCTTTTTCCCAGTTCTGAATTGCCCCTCTTTTCCACAGAACATTCCTGCTTTACTTTTCTACAGTTTTAAAGCAGCATATCACACAAAGGCCTCTGTTCCATCTGTCTGATAATGATTTTTTAAAATCTATTTTTAAAAAAGAGTTAAATATTGTAATGTCTTTTTCTTCCTGCATAAGAGAATCTATGATCTCCCCTGGAAAAGTATCTTGCCATATCGCCTACTGCAGTGCCACTCCCTGCGTTTCTTAATGACACAAGGGCCCTATGACATAAAACTCCAACAAAGGAAACTGAAGCGCATGCTGCAGGCTAGCAGCTGTGACTAAAAACGAGTAATGGCCACTGTTGAATTCTGAAAAGAACTGGTGCTGGTTCTCAAAGAGGCGTGTATTTCCTCCTGGACAAGATGACCAGCTGCAAAGGACTCCCGAACATTTAAGAAGGAATTTTAGGAGCTGCAGATTGCCATATAGGGATGAGGAAAACTGTACTGTCTTATTTTGGAAGGCAAAGAAAGTCAGCTCTCCTTTATTACCTTATGCTTGGATATCTTCCCAAATCCAAGATATGTGGATATGAAAGCTATTGCTCAGATCATAAGGGAAATGCACTCTGCACATGTTTAGAAACACCCTACTTTTTAAAACTCGGATACCTTGGTATGGAAACGTGTTGTCATGAAATTATTCTTATTGTTCAGTACCATCAAAATGCATGTTTTTAAAAAAATAAAGTATAAGACCACCAGTCCCCGCGCAGAGAATTTTGAGACGTTCTATTACAAAGAGTGGGGAGGGAGGTGGAGGTAAACAATGCTAAAATATGTATTCATTTCTGTTAGTATATGCTTAGGTTTACTTTCAGAAAGGGAAGGGAGGGAACTAAGGGGATTGTGCTAATGGTGTGAGTTCCTTCAAATCACTGCTCAAAAACTAATCTTTTCCCATTTAGTTTCATTATTCTCAGCTGGGACTCAATTTAGTCTTAACTGTTTAAAATTTTATTTTGTGTTTATATTGGTTTATACTGAAAATGGGTTTTAAACTTTTATGTTTGGTGATTCGTTTCTAGTTACTGTTGTTTGTTGCTGAGAATATTTTTAATGTTTTGGATATTTATTGTTTTATGATTATTTTAAAATTTTTATGGTTATTTTATTGCTATTAATGGGATCATGCTTTTTAGCTGCCTCCAGAATCTATTGGTTCAGAGGACTACAAATAACTCAGATAAATATATAAGCAGTATGCACAGATAGCAACTTTCAGACTGATGGTTGTTGTGGGTTTTCCGGGCTGTATTGTCGTGGTCTTGGCACTGTAATTCCTGACGTTTCGCCAGCAGCTGTGGCTGGCATCTTCAGAGGTGTAGCACCAAAAGACAGAGATCTCTCAGTGTCACAGTGTGGAAAAGATGTTGGCAGGTCATTTATATCTACTCAGGAGGGTTGGGGTTGAGCTGAGTCATCCTGTAAGAGTTTCCCAGGGTGTGGAATGCTAATGGCGGGAGGCTTCACTGTATCCTGAGGAGGTTCTTTTGCATATGGATTGGTGCTTGATGTGCTAATCTTCTCTGCAGGGCTATTGTCGGGTATAGAGTGTTTTGTTAGCCTGGTGTTAGCATTCCACACCCTGGGAAACTCTTACAGGATGACTCAGCTCAACCCCACCCCTCCTGAGTAGATATAAATGACCTGCCAACATCTTTTCCACACTGTGACACTGAGAGATCTCTGTCTTTTGGTGCTACACCTCTGAAGATGCCAGCCACAGCTGCTGGCGAAACGTCAGGAACTACAATGCCAAGACCATGGCAATACAGCCCGGAAAACCCACAACAACCATCGTTCTCCGGCCGTGAAAGCCTTCGACAATACATCGAACTTTCAGACTATTTATTTTTTTTACTCTACATTTATATGCTGCTTTTTTCTCCATTGGGAGTCCTGAAATGGTTTGCCAAACCTAGGGGAAATATAATTTAAACCAATGGGGGGGGGGGAGTCCTAGGATGATCGTAGATCCATTGGAACCTGGCTTGTGGCCATAGGCTAAGTGCCAAGAGTCCTTTGGCTTGTTCCTCTGGCCATGCCTGGGATTTAAATACCAGGAAAGGAAACAAATTCCGCTTGGATGTTATACAACTGATTTCTTTCCTCCCTTTTTACTTCATTACCCTTTCATTTCTACTTGCTGCCTCATAGCCTTTTTTGGGGTGGGCGTGGTCAAAGGAGGGACCCTCTTCCCTTTTTCACTGGTGGAAAAACTGGCTGGATCCAACCAATCTAATGTTTAGTGGGCAGATGCTATAGTATACCATTGTCTAAGAGAAATGCAGGTCCTAGAATGGCCACCAGAGGGTGGATGTTCTTGGGCTTCTACTTCTGATTAGACAGAGATTAGGAGAAACTGATATCTGTAAAGCAATGAAATGTCAAAGGTTGGTTGGGGATTGACAGACGGGACTGGTGTTTGCTGGCATCCTCTGGATTTTTCTTCTTAACGCTGAGGCAAACCCAAGGAGGATTTGGGGAGGTTCTTTAGGTTGAGTGGAACATAATTGGATAGTAGCCAGTTATGCCATCACTAATATTTAGGATCAAAGGATTATTATGACATACAGAGTACCACACAGAAGGCTTTAAGTGATATGAGGTGGAGGGAAAGGTAGGGGGAAGTGATATCTGGATAATTGCATTTTTTAGTTTTGGTGGGAGGAAGTAACCCCACAGGAAGGAAAGGAGTCAAAGGAACTGACCTTTGACCATGACATGACATCACAGGATGTGATACCAATCCTGCCCTCTCCATGCACCCCTCTCAAATCTCCAGGAAATCTCCACGCTAGAGTTGGCAACCCTTCTTGCCAACAAGAAAACCTTTAGCTTATGGAGTGGATAGCTACTACAACCCACTACCCTAACAGTATTGACATTCTCAGTGCAAACCCTCTAGGAGCGTATTTCAGATTAAGGATGTCCTCTAAATGTGACATAAGGTTTCCAACCTCCAGGAGGAGCCTGGAGTTCTCCCAGTATTAGGACTGTTCTCCAGACCATACACATCAACTCCACTGGAGAAAATGGCAGCTTCAAAGGATAGATGCTATGACATCACATCCATGCTGAGCTCCCTGTCTTTAAGTTCCACCCCTGGGTCTGCCCCTAAATCTCCAGGAATGTCCATTATGAAGTTGGCAACCCTACTTGTCCTAGAAGGGCAGGCGAATTGGCACTGTGTATCACCTCCATTATCTCAGAACTTCCCCCCCTGCCCAGTGTCCCCTTGTCTGATTTCTCCAGTCATTCATTGGATATTCACTATGGTGTGTGTGTTCCCATCTTCTGGTCCAAGAGATTACTGGGCCTATTTTTCCTTCAGTGGTCTCTTTTAAACATTGTATAAGCATGTTGCCAACCTCAAGTGGTAGAGTCACCATTCCTGCGGTTTCAACTCCTTCCTATCTCTAAATCATATACTGGCCCAGAAGATGGGCCATTGTATGCACATGTGAAACGGGTATGTTGGCACTTAGACAGTGACTCTCTTCTTTCTGTGTTAATAAACTTGACCCGTAGGGGTTTTTTTACTTGTTAGTGAAATGTGAATATGCCACCTCAGAATCCATCTATTTGGTTCCAGCCCTACCTTCCATTCCTAAATGCCTTTTTTTCTTTCTATATTTAATTTTCATTTTGGTATTCTCATATACATCCTTTTGTCTAAAAGCCACCCCCCGCCCCGGAGGCTATCAATAAAAAATTATAAATTACAATTAAACGTAACCATTTAAAATAATAAAAGCAACAGAGATGCTAAAACCAACAAGCACCATTCCGCAATAAAACTCAAATGTCTTTTGACCGCCCTCCTCCCTCTCCATGGCCCCATTTGTCCTTATACTTTCCCTCAAAACATTCCCTTCACCCTGTCTCTCCCCTGAAGCTTTACACTGGCATTTAAAGCAAGTCTTATTTTCTTACCTCTTAACAGTCGTTTTCATCATGGCTGAGGCAGTGAAGTAGCCTTAAGAAGAGGGTGAGAAAGAGACCATCTCTACCCTAGAAGCCCTCTCCATAATTCTATCCCCCTTCTATTTTATAACGCCCATTTTTCTCCTCAGAATCCATGTCCATCCCTCAGAACTCTTCCTTTAGTTCCCGCCACCAAATCAAGGCTCCTTCTGGCCTTTAAAAAGAGTCTTTTTTCCCGCCATTTTTAACAGTCATTTTAGCCTGGGAAAAGGGCAGTGGGTAGAGGGGATGAAAGGAGAAAAATTGTGTCTCAAACGGGAAGTAATCCTATCACAACGTAAATATTCAATTATAAATTATAAGTTTAGAATTTAGCAAAGCAGACTGGTTTGTTAAATGAGATGATTGCAGTTCCTCACAAGTGGGGTAATGAAAGTTACTGTACAAGCTTCTAGTGGGAGGGGGAAATACTTATTAGCGGCAAGCCCCTCATCTCATTAAATGTTTTGGAAAACTTTAATTTCAGAATGTTTTCTTTACATCTTCTCCATAACAAAAATATGAAAATCCATCAGAGCAGCAAATAAAGTTCCTGTGTGCCATATTTTTAACAATATTAAAAATTCAGGAATATGACTATAATATTTTATCCTGTTCTTCCTTCAAGGAGCTCAGGACAGCATACATGTTAATAATATTTTGTGTTTTAAAAAAATGTTCTGGGAGAAAGAATGAGGCTAAGGTGTATCTACAAGTTTATTTCAGTCAAGATGGTAAAAGACTGAATAAAATATTAATAGAAAAAATGGAAATGGAGTCTCTTGCAGATTATTTAGATTAGGAGCCATAGGTAACAATAAATGATAATGAACGCTTTTGGTAACAAACAGCTACACTATTCCTAATAAAAGCCAGTATTTTATCATTAGTTAGCTTCGAAAGCACAGTGATACATAATAAATTAACTTTTTTTTCTTCCACAAAGCATTTCCTTTATAAATAATTGGCCATTAAATGGCTTATTATTATTTTGCTTGTGTCCAAAACCGAAAAAGGTATTCAGACATATTGTAGACATTAGAAAAGGAACATCTGGTTTATTATCTTTTCATAATACAGATGACTCCATATAGCAGTACAAAAGACCAAGTACACGATCTGTTAAACATAAAGCACTTATTGAATTCAGTAGGAGAGATCTGAGCATATAATTAATTCATTGAAATCAATTGGACCTAATAGGTCTGAACTGGATGGATCATGCATACTCTTAGTATGTAGCAGAACATCACCCTAATATTGAGAGCCTTTCTATGTTACACTGTTGCCCTCTTAATATTTCTTTCAATGGGAACTATCTAAGCACATGGTTATTTATCTGAATACAATCAAATGGAATAGATAGTTTATGAGCTTTCAAAGAACAGTAAGTGGCCAATCTACTGTTTTTGGTGAAATTGTGTAACGTTCCCCAAATATGTATAGACCATTCTATAAAAAGGTAAAGGTAGTTCCCTGTGCAAGCACTGAGTCATTACTGACCCATGGGGGGATGTCACATCATGACGTTTTCTTGGCAGACTTTTTGTTATAGGGTGGTTAGTAATTGCCTTCCCCAGTCATCTACACTTTACCCCCTGGAACCTGGGTACTCATTTTACCGACCTCAGAAGGATGGAAGGCTGAGTCAACCTTGAGCCAGCTACTTGAACCTGGCTTCTGCCAGGATCAAACTCAGGTCATTGTGAGCAGAGCTTGGGCTGCAATACTGCAGCTTACTGCTCTGTGCCACAGAGCAGAGTTCAATCCTGGTGGAAGCTGGGTTCACATAGCCTGCTCAAGATTGACTCAGCTTTCCATCCTTCCAAGGTTAATTTGGGTAGGTAATAGCTCCTTCACAAACAGGGCCAACCTAAGCAGAGTTACATCCTTCTAAGCCCATCAACATCAGTGGACTTAGAAGAGACTGTAAGATGGCACCGTAAGTCACTGATGTAGGTATCTCTTTCTGTGCTCCCATGCCATCCATCAATTCCTCACCATGCAGAAATGCTCCAATTATGTATTTCCTCTACATATATAAATCTACACGTTCATCCATTTTTCCAAAAATATATACATTGCCTTCATCCTCATAGATATATATCTATCCATGTCTGAATTTCCCAGTTTCTCATTAAAAACTAACATCTTCTCCTGGTCTACTTTTCTAGATAGGACTTCAGTGGGAACTACTTCACCTGCACACCTTGCAATATGGATTGGTTTCATTGCAATCAGTGCTTTATCCAGAAGGGATCTGATTTTTGTGTCACCAGCTGTGGACATATATTTTGCAAAACATGTGCTGGAACAGGTATGAGTGACAACAAGATGCATGTACAGTGTCTGAGACAGAATATTTAGGCACTCATGAATGCTTCCATCCATGTGAATGGGCAAGAAACCTTCACTGGATCATATGGTTGTATAAAATTGTGTTGCTCATGTTGGCAATGTTTAAGATTTTTGCAAAATCCTGTACTTCAAGTTGTTGAGTTTACCCTTTGGGGGATATAGGACAGCCAGGGTGGTACAGTAGATAGTGCTGGACCAGTATCTGGAAGACCCAAATTCAAATCCCTCATTTGCCATGGAACCTTGCTGGGGCCAGTCTCACACTCTCAGGCTAACATACCTCCCAAGATTGTCATGAGGATAAAATGGAAGACAGAAAGATGTAAGCCATTTTGGGCCCCCACTGTGGGCAAAGGCTTACACTATGTAATATGCTTTGAGTCTCAGTGAGAAAGGCAGACTATAAATAATGTAAATAAATAAATATAAATTAAGTAAATATAATGAAAAGCAATTCTAACATTTGCGCAGAGCAATCCTGAGGACAACCATGGCAAAAGCGGCCAGCTGCTGGTGCATCTCAGGCTCTATTGGTCTGTTTCATCTGGACATTCCACAAGGGAAATAACATGCACACGTCCCTGAGGCACAGACAGCATAGCAAGTGTGCCAGAGTCCATAGCAGCCTCAGCAGTAGCCACCAATCAGGCAGTGGTGCCCAATGATATTCCTCTGAGTGGCACACACAAGCACAGCCAACTGCTGGTCATTGATCTGGCTGCTGTCTCTAGACTCCACTCAGAGACCCAGCAGACAGGAAGGAAAGACCCAGCAACAACGCAACTCAAGAGAGGCAATGGCCTGAGTATTTCCCCCACCCATAGAGGAAGGGCAACTGTGTGGCTCTCAGGATGCCTACCCCTCCTTGGGCAAGTATCCAATTGGCATCAAAAGTGCTGGCCACATGACACCATTCCTGCTTGAAGTCACACACACCCTTCCCTGAGACAATGAAACAAAAAAGGAAAGACGATGAGAGGCCAAACCAGACCCACAACTCCCCCATTCAAAACCAACATCCTAACCACTGGGCCAAGTAGGCAGATGAAAAGTAGGCATGCCATAAGGCAGCAGACACTCCACTCCATCCCTCATGTTACCACCTGCCACATTGGGTTAGGCACAAAACACTGCAGAGACAGGCATGCACCAGTGGAAAGGCACTGGGAATACATGGCTAGGACTCTTCATTAGATCCCCATATGGGGAGAGGTAAGAGGCAAGGAAAAGCCTTGGAGCTGATCTTTGTCCCTTCAAAACACAAAAAGGGGGATGGGATGGCCCAACTGATGAGCCACCCTGAAGATCCATCATTTTGGGAGGAATGCCCCTCCATGCTGCACCCATGGTACCAGCTCCAGTGCATCCCATCCAGCCTGGGCCCCCGGTGCACTTGCACTGCCAAGCTCCATGGCATATCAGATGCCAGCAATGCTGTGGGGGAGTCTGGGACCCTGACATCTCTCATGATAAGCAGCCACACACACCCCTCGGACTACCCAATAGCCTGCAATGGGGAGGAAGGGGGGACCAATATGTACTGTCAATCATCAAGGTGCCTCTGGACCCCTGTTACATTATGCAAATGTACAAATCCAATAGCACCAAAATGACCAAGAATAGTGACCTCAGCATAGGCCTGCATGAGCCAGACTCCACCTCCTTGGATGCATGAAGGGAGGATCACCCCAGGAAGTCCTGAGAGGGAGTCACAGATTTGGAGGTAAGAAGAGGTGGGGCGGGGAGGGGCATGGATCAAGTCTCAAGCAGTCAGAAACAGACGGGGTTAGGGTTGGAGAACTCCCAAGTCTTTAATGAACAGCAAATCCTAATGAAGTCTGATGGGACTGGGTTGCTAACTCCCTCTGTCTGGAATGGCTTTTGTGCGTTTCTGAGCTGCTTCCAGAGAGCCTGGAGAGACAGGCTGAACTGTCCCTGGCATGGCACGTATGTGGGTAGGGCAGAATTGCCAGTCTGAAGGCTTCCCAGGGCAGGATGCTCCAGGAGCCGGGATGGTACTGGTGACTGAGCAGAGTGGCTGAAACCACTCAGGAGCACCAGATATGCTCCCAAGTCCCTGTCAAATCACTACCTGCACATATGCCAAACAGAAACATGTAGTGATGCAATATTTATTTTTTTATTTAATAACATAATAATGACATTTGATTTTTATACCACCCTTCAGGACAACTTAATGCCCACTCAGAGCAGTTTACAAAGTGTGTTATTATTATCCCCTCAGCAATAATCACCCTGTGAGGTGGGTGGGGCTGAGAGAGCTCTGGAGAACTGTGATTAGCCCAGGGTCACCCGGCTGGCTTCAAGTGGAGGAGTGGGGAATCAAATTCAGCTCTCCAGATTAGAGTCCCCCGCTCTTAACCACTACACCAAACTGGCTCTTATTTATTTGATTTATACCCTGCCCTCCCCCACGAATGGGCTCAGGGTGGCTCATAACATTCATAAAATACAATAAATTAATCATAAAACTATACAATCACAGCCATGCCTGTGTTGCCCCAGCAGTATATACAGTTCCGCCACATGGGAACCACCTTGAGGCACATCCAATTGGCATTTACAGATCCTGTGGGGAAGCGCTTTGCCGCTGCAACTCCTTCTCCACTATGACTGATGCTGCAAGGCAAAGTTGCTTGGCCAGCTGATCCATAGATCATAGGAGGGCAGTTGCCAGTCTCCCCAAATCATAGTTGTGGCTGTTCCCTACCTATGGAAGGTGATGCCCTGACAAAGAAGTGTGCTAACAGTCCAATATGGGGCTGCCACCATCCACACACACCCCATCACAGTCAGCTCTCCTTGGCACACTTTCCTGTGTAGCATGACGTGAGGCATTCTACTGGGTGAGCCTGGATCAGGTCACCCCATCACCCACACACTTGGCTGTGGGAGCCAGAAATGATATTAACTGTGCCCAACTCCCCTTTTTGTTTATATCGTAGCTGGGGAGAATGGAGGGGGCCACCATCTTGAGACTCTGTTTATGTACTGTTGTTTGATTTTAAAATGTTTTACTCTTTGCATTAATTATATTCAGGGCTTTTTTCTGGGAAAAGAGGTGGTGGAACTCAGTGGGTTGCCCTCTGAGAAAATGATCACATGGCTGGTGGCCCCACCCCCTGATCTCCAGATAAAGAGGAATTTAGATTGCCCTCCGCGTCAATCTAAACTCCCCTCTGTCTGGAGATCAGGGGGCAGGGCCACCAGCCATGTGACCATTTTCAAGAGGTTCCGGAAATCCGTTCCACTGCGTTCCCACTGAAAAAAAGCCCAGATTATATTATTGTAAGCTGTCCTGGGAGGGCTGGCTAAAAATCGAACAAATAAATAAATAAAATAAATGTCATTGCCACAGCAGCACCAAATTGGGATACAGTGCCACTAGGGCACTCCAGTGGCATCTCTCAGAATATGCCAGTGTAATGCTTTGTGCACCCCCCCCCCCGCAACTGCAATCTTAGCTATACATATAAGCAAATAGCCCAGTTAGTAGATACACATTCATTCTTTGGTTATGTTAGGACTCCAGCAGGTAAAAATGCTAGAATTTCAACCTATCATTAGCAGTTCAAAAGCTATGATACCAGAATCAGAAATTATACATTTTTAAATTTTAATTGAAATCATTGGGACCCAAAAGTGCTAAACTGGCTGGATTTTGTCCTTGGGATGCAGCAAAACTACAACCTAATAATTGGATTCTTAAGGCCAAACTATACTTTATGATGGCCAGAGGTCCAACCCGTGGCTGTCAGTGCCATTTTAGAGAGGAACTGAGATGTTTAAAATTGCTGTAAGGGCCTGCAGTGTGGTAGCACCATGGGATCTTGTTTTTACCTCCTGTGCCTTTTCACATGCTGAAAACAGCCCCCACAATTGTTTCTGCAAGGGTGGGACAAGATCACAAAGTGCTGCCTTGCTACAGCAATTTTTAAATAGCTATAATTTAAAATGCTATTTTAGATAGTCTACTGATTTTGAAGACTGGGTTCCGATTTTACACTGATCTATCTTGTGTTTTTGAAACATTTATTGATATTATCAATGGTAATTTCCAATAGGTGATGCTAAAAAACTTTTATATTTTAATCTTGGCAGATAAATGTCCATCTTGTGGAACAAGTAGTAAATATTTGCTTCTCAATGATAATGTAAGTTGTGACTTCTCTAAGACAAGCGCTTGCCTGCTTCCTTTCAACTCTTTGAAATACAGAAATTATATTGTGTCACATGCATTTCAGCTAATAAAGAAATCCATGTTTATATGTATGTACTGTCAAGTTGTGACCCCAGCAAGGGGCTTTCAAGGCAAGTGAGAAACACAAGTGGTTTGTCATTGCCTTCTTCTCCAGAGTCTTTCTTGGTTCCCTATCCATTCTTGCTTAGCTTCAAAGATATAATGAGATTGGGCTATACCCCGGGAATAAATACTGAGCAGAATTATAAATGGTGTTGCTGTCTCCATACTCGCCTTTAGTGAGATTGTGTGTTGCCAACTTTGGTCTTCTGAGTATACGATGATGTTAAAAGTGTTTCTTTTGTTGTTTTTATAGCCTGATCCTCAGTTACTGTAACAAGAGCGGGGGCAGGGTGGGGCTAGAAGACAAAATGCTTCTCTTCATTCAGTATATATAAGCTTTTCTCATAAAGAGATGCATGCACAAATCTCTTATGCTGCAATTTTAAAAGCAATCCTAAAATTGAGGAGTATTTGGTTTGGGATGAACCGGGTGGGGTTTGTTTGTTTTTTTGCATCTGCAAACTGTAACAGCATTTCATTAAAATTATTTGAGGAACAATTTTAACTCAGTAAGTATTTTTCAGCGTTCATGCATTCCCACAATTGATATAGGTCTGAATCTTTTATGCAATCCCAAAACGGGTATAGAGTTGGATGGATATAGGGTTGGATCCCATCAGCTTTTTTGATCAGTCTCATCTAATCCCCACTCTTATTACAGCTCCCATCCCACATGCTGGTTGTCCATGCATGTCCCACAATCTCCAACATAGTTTTGGATGATCAATAGGGAAGCGGTCTTCTCGCTTTTGCCAGCGGAAAAACTGGTTGGATTCAACCACTAGACTGTTTACTTATTCCTGTGTTAAATGTACAAGAACTGAGGGTGAGACAGAGGGCCAAACTACAAGTGACGAATGACACTTGAATGGCAAGTGTATTCCTTCCTGTTCACTTGCCCTCCACTTGCTCTCCACTAGATCCACTTGCTGTTCAAGTGTCATTTGTCACTTGTAGCTTGGCCCAGAGTAACTGACCAAACACCACTCTGTTTGTTGCTGAAGGGGAATTTAAACCTAGATATACAAAACCTGAAATATGCCAAATTTGTTAGCTGCTTTAAGAGGTTCGGAGGGGGAGGGACAACTAGTTGCCTACCCTTACATTCCCTCTATCTCTTTTTGACCCACAGACCCCACCTGAAGAAAAAAAGTTTTTCAAAAGCCCTGTTGAAACTGCGCTCAAGTATTTTGCCCATATTTCACAGGTAATAATGATCAGCCAGGTACTTTCCTGGATACTGGGCTCTAAAATGTGTGGCAGTGGCTAACAAAATGTGAGGAAGAGCAAAACCCAAAGAAGTGCCAAGATGGAGAGGGGGGCACAAGGAGTACAAAATTGTCCAGCCCCAACTTGATCTGAAGGCCCAGGGAAAACACTAGCACTTCTGTGAGGGAATAGGAACCACTGAAAACAATGTAGTAAAGAATCCATTAGCACCTTTAAAACTAACCAACTTTAATGTAGCATAAGCTTTCGAGAACCACAGCTCTCTTCATCACATGCATCTGACAAAGAGCTGCGGTTCTCGAAAGCTTATGCTACAGTAAAGTTGGTTAGTCTTAAAGGTGCTACTGGACTCTACTATTTTGCAACTACAGACTAACATAGCTAACTCCTCTGGAACTAAAAACAATGCATACTCTGCCTTCGTGCTTCTGCGGCTGCCATCACTTTTGAGGGAGGGTGCCACTGCTTGCTTTGACTTTGGCCTCCTTTCTCAGAAGAAGGACAGCCAGCAGCCATCTAACTACACAGGAGAAAACAATATTCTTCAGCTGTGCTGAGGGTTTTTGCCTTTGACAGGAAGCTACCATCTCCAGGTTCCCCAGCAGCACTGGCAGGAAGAAAAACCAAATCCATCATGGAGCATCCATTTTGGGGAACAATTGCAAGTGTAGGTGGGTGGTAGGAACAGACAAAGAGACAAAAGTCAGTGGGTTGTGGTTTGAAAGGAGTCAGATCTGCAATAGTTTCAAGTGGGTAGCTGTTTTGGTCTGCAGAAGAAGAGCAAGATTCAAGTCTAGTAGCAGCTTAAGGGCCAACAAGATTTCCAGGGTATATGAGATCCCTGGGCTTAGAGAGGTGTAACTCTGTTTAGGATTCCACTGTATATTACTTACCATATCCAACCATCCTATAGTTCTGTATGGTTCACTAGCTGTGTGGTTCTCTTGGCTCTTTTCCTAGGTGTGGACTTTCCAGAAAGGGCAGATGGAGCTGTTGGTTTCTTTTTACAAGCACAATGCTTCAAAGGCTAAGGTTGCCCTTCAAGAAGCTCAACAAAAGCTAGCTACCCAGGAAAAGTGAGGCATATTTCTCTATTTTATTTAAAGTATTTTCTTTGCAGCTTTTCCAAAGTTCAAGATACACAAAAAGTAATAATCGTATAAAATTGATAACACAAAATGAAGGGGGAAATTAGAATTTTTTTCTCTTTGTATTAATCTACATGTTTACTTTTTATTCACAGGTGGCATTCATGTGGCAATAATAATCATTTCTATAAGAGTAGTTTAAGACTGTTTTGCATTGTTATTCCCCTCTTCTTATACATACTTATGACCACTCCTTGTATGTGTACCGAAATCCTGTCAATGAAATATCCGTACATTCTTTTTTAGATCTGTAAGAGGAAGGATTTAATTTCTTTTTGTTGGACAGACACCCCCAATATAGGACAGAGCAGGCTCCATCATGATAATATTAACATTTGAGGATAGCCTTTCAGCCTCACTGTTGTTCTGTCATTAAGAAAGTGTTCCCAATGGGGGACTAAAGGCTGAAATGGCAAAGAGGGACAATGGGTGGTCTACCACCCTTCTACTAAGTCTTCTTCCTACAGAGAAAAAACTTTATTCAACAAAGAAAGGTTTATTCTAGGATTGCCATCTCCAGGTTTGAAAATACCTAGAAATGTTTGGGATAGAGCCTGGAGTGGGCAGGGTTTAGGGAGGGGAGGAACCTCAGTGGGGGATAATACCATAGAGTCCACCCTCCATTTTCTCCAGGGGAACTGATCTCTGGCCTGGAGATCAGTCGTAATTCCTGATTCAGTCATAATTGCCGGGAGGTTGGCAACTCTATTTTTTCTCTGTCAGAAGATGCCTTTGTTCATCAGAAAAAAGTACCATTCTCCACAGTCTTTCTCCCTTGAAGGAAGATTTAGCAGAAGAAAGTCATATTATCCAATCCAATGTCAACTCTTTGGTCAGACATTACTAACTTGTGTCCCCTTCCCCAAATATTTAGGGAGCTTCAGGCTCTGCATAAGGAGAACAGTGAACTAAAGAAGACTCTCAGCATTTTAAAGGTAGGAAATGTTTATTGATAGTAGGCCCAATTCTGTATGTGTTGGTTTCTGACTTCCAAATACTGGAAGGAGTGATATAACCTGCTTTCTCTGCGCAATTGTCTTTGCAATGAGAGATAATCACTCCCTCTGTATGTATATATTTGGTCCTGTAACTTTCCTCCCTGCCCCTTTCTCTTTCTACAGAATTCTCCACACCATCTCCAGGGTAGTAGGTTAGTATGTCTTCTGCTCACTTTGGAGTTTTTTAGGAGCTGCAACATATGAAATGTAATGACTGTAACATTTCCCACCCTGGTGTCTGTCAGGTGACTTTCTCCTGGTTCCTGTGACCAGCCAGAAAGCAAACAATAAACCTGCAACCCTGCCTGGAAGGCCAGGGGGAAATTAATTTTGTCTGAGTGGAATTCAGTCTTCCCCACAGGGATCCCTCACTGCTCCCCAACTCTCATAAGAGCTTGTGGGGAGGCTTTCCCTTCAGTAGCTGCCACCACCTCCCAGAATTCACCTCTCTCACCAGTTTAATGCCAGGAGGACCATTGAATAGGTCTATTTGGTAACATGGGCCATGATAAGGCTCACAAGTAGGAATCAAGTCAGTTTCTTTATGTCTTAAAGAGAAACAAAAGCTTTATGCTATTATCAACATCTCTAGACGAAATAATATTCTAAGAAAGAAGGAGTTCTAACCTAACTTAGAAACTACGATAACCTGGCATTTGCTTTTTGTCTCCCCTCCCATTCTGGTGAGAGCAAATGGGGACATGGTGAAGGATGCTCTCTAGGAGTGTCACATAGACACACAAAAACAAAGGGAGAACAGCTCCTTTTCAATCCCACCTTCCCAGAGCATATAAGGTCCTGGCCAATTTGAGTTCCAGAATCCTGACTTCTGGATCATAATAGAATGCAGTAGCCGAAATCAGGTGCTACTCACATCAGATATTATGCAAAAACATAGGTCTGGGATTGATGAGGTTTGTCCACCTGATCTATCTCCATCCACACTGGTTTATCTCTATAAATGACAGCCCTTCCTAAGATGAAACAGTTTCTCCTGCTTTCATCCAAGGATAGGCATCTTTTAGGGCCCACATGCTGAAAAAAAATGCATACCTGTGAAGATGGGGGTGTATGAGGATTATACTTAGAAAAACATTCTTGGACCAAGCTAAGATTTAGGAATGCGGACAGTATCTTGGACACACATGTTGCTGTGCAGGTCTGGGAGGTGATGACAGGTATAAGTCATGCTTGTTGCCTAATCCCACACCACTGGCCCCAGTCATACTGGCGAGTGGTTACATAAGTGGTTATCTAGCCCTGGGTGCCAAGAAAAAGGTCTGGTGTACCACTGTCAGCTTACATTGCCTACTGCTGCCTGAGGGACTCTTTCAGAATGAGGGTGCTGGGTTTGAATCTAAAGGGCAGCTGAATATCTGCCACAAGAAAGAAATGACTAGACAGAATTCCTTTTTCATTTAATACAGAAACAGCACTCCAAAACCAATTGCCATCACACCTCCATTACGGACAGGTAAGAAAATGGAGTTCTTGTAAAAATGTGTGCGTGGCAGCATAGTTCATGTGAGTGCCTGCATTATGGCCTAATGTTATAATTTCCCCCACTCTGGACATATGAAGTCCTGCATATTTTTTTCTTGCAGGGATGGAAATATGCTAACATTTGCCTTTCTTCCCCTTTGGCTATATAAGGAGCTACCTTACTCCTAGTCAGATCAGTGGACCCCTTTAGATTAGAGGTACTGACTCTGCAGCTTGCCGAGATCCACAGTCACAATTAATATCAACCAATACAGTCACATTCACTTCTATTCCTGGGCCCTGACATGAGGCCTGTACTCCAGGGAACCAACTGCCCAAAACAAGACCCACTGGATTCCTTCCTGAAACATGGGATAGATGCCTTATTGGGGAACAGTGTTCAGAAGAGCCACAGGAGGCTTGTCAAAGAGTCACATATGGCTCCACTGCTCTAGAAAGTACAGTTTAGCCCAATAGGCTTTCCAGAGCCTAACATCAAAAGTTTTTCCTTTGCCCTGTTGCCCTGCAGCAACAGATGCCAGCAACTGAACTTAATAACTTAATAATATCTTCTACGGGCAAAGCATGCATTGCTACCATTAAGTTCAATGTCACTCTTCCTCTTCACAATAACTTTCTGTCTCGTACTTGACAGTTACACCAAGGCCCAGTTTCCAGCACTCCAGTGAGGTGGTCAGGTAGGCACAGGAAGAATTTCATTATCTTTGGGTGTGGTAACAGTGGAAGATGTTAATTTAAACCATTTATACTCTGCCGTTTCATGAAGAAACCTTTAGGGCAACTGACCGTATCCAGTCTTCCCATCAATCATGTCTTGCCTTTTGGTGCCCCCCTCTCTCATAGCCGTTCTTCTTCTATGGATTCCATCTCCTCCATGGGAGGTAGCCACCTACCAAACTGGCATGTGAGTTACCACACCATCCCTACTACCACCTTCTCCCAGAAAAGCAAAAGGAAGGATGGGTATGTTATTTTATTCCTTATAGACTTTTGATGAGGCTTTTCTTTTTACCCAGCATGGTACAGGAGCCACCACGATGACTGAAGGAAGGACCACCCCAGCCAGCTCTCGAAATGGTAAGAAATATCAAGGGCAAAAGATGAATTCCAGAAGTGATTTCATTTTTCAAGGATTATTTGAGATAGGTTGGCAGCACAGGGCCAGAAATAATAGAATGTGAACCGTTTGCTTCTTCTTGCACCAGGACTTCAGATACAGCTTTCCTGGGCCAAGAAACCAACTTTCATTCCAAACAGCACACTGTAGCTTATACTGGAATACAAGTTTCTTAGCGTCATAGAAGGAAAAGTATGATTCCAGCTGTTCGATGTGTCATTTTCCTCTAGTCTGTACCCCAAATTAGACATCTGAGATCCCACACGCTAAGCCTTTCTTCTTCTCATGTCACCTTTCGGTAGGCATTTTCTGTTCCATGTCATATACAATATAATATTCTGTTTTCCAGTTACTCCTTCTCCAGCTTCCAATCAAAGTTTATTCTACAGGTGAGTTCTAAGGTGTGCTATCTCCACCATGATGGTACTATTGCATCACCATGAAACATGCCATAGAGCTAGCATTACTTGTAATTTTCACTATTAATGCAATTTTTTCCCCACTGGCATCTGAAACTGCCTTGTACTAAATCAGCCCGTTGGTCTCGCTAGCCAAGTATGGCCCACTCAGGCTAGGAGAAACTCTCCAGAAGCTCAGAAATAGTTTTTCTAGCCATAATGTTTAAAATTCCTTTGACTAGAGACAGCAAGGATTAGATCTTGGACCTTTTGTATGCCAAGCAAATACTCTGTCATTCCGTTATGCCCTTTGCCTGTTACACTTCTCCCCTCCCTACAATTTTTTTCCAGGCCATCTTTCTCCTCTTCTCATACTCCTGGCTTGAATGACTTCACCCTTCATCCCCCCATGGTGAGACAAAGTCAGAGTGCTAACAACAGTGGGCAGCATCAGGAAATCCCAAACGTCAACCTCAGCATTTTCAGCAGTGAGTCGGGCATAGCCTGCAGCCGTCTAGCATTCTCTCAATTCCAGATTTCCGCTCTGTATTCAACCCCAGCCTTGCTAACTACTCCACTCTAAGGTTGCCTGTTGCAGGCATTCTAGTGGAGAGCACTGTTCCTGCTCTCAGGGATGTTGTCTAAGAGCCAAGCTACAAGTGATGCCTGACACAGGATGGGAAATGTAGGCATCCTGGTCTTGCAGCTGTAATGGAGAGCCAAGCTGTAAAACCAGGATGCCTACATTTCCCATCAAAACTTGAGGGAAGCTGACAGTGTCCAACCTGTGTCAGGCATCACTTGTAGCTTAGTTCTAAGAGTTTAGGATAATGTATGCAGACCCATTCTAGATCCTCACCAATGTTCCTTATTGGTTTTGGCCTATAGCTCAGAGAGAGACGGTCCCTCTGTTAGAACGTCGCAGCATTGAAATGCTACGCCCCATACAGGTGAGAAAGCATGGGTGCATTTGGTCTGTATACACAGGTCTTGCTATAGAGATTATTTTTAATAATTACTTTTCTATTTCTATCTCCTTCCCAGCTAAGATTTACTCCCCACTCTATACCATCCTATCAGAGCAGGTAAGCACATTATTTAAGTACACATTAACCCACCTACAGAGAAGAGGGGTGCTAAAATCCTGTAAATAAGTAAATAATAGTTTACTTGGTTTAGCTCCCATGATTCTACAGGAAGCTGAGGAAACACAGAACACATGGGGAGGGTGGCTCTGAAAAACCACAAGTAATATCCATACACATTTCCTAACAAAGTAGGGACTTAAAGGATGTTTCTGTGCACTGTAAAAGACAAGGCCATAGATTGGTTACTGATATCAAGTAGGCATCATTTTTTCTGTCAGAAGAACTTCTGTCTCCAATGTACTTCTTAAAAAAGCCTGGAAAAGTGGCAGTTTGTTGCAGACATGATAAATCCCATATATATATTTAGGGATAGACAATCTTGAGCACAGTTCATAATTCCCTGTCTGATGTTAAGTATCCAAAAATCCACTTCAGCCTCTGCGTACAGCCAGATCCTTGCTCTATACTGCCACAACCTCTTCCCTCAACTGACATCCTTAAGATTGTATAATAGCAGGGTTAGTAACTAATGCAACCAGCTCATAATATTTTCTCTCCCAGGCCCAACTCTGTCAGCAGAGTCCACCAACAATAACTGGAAAGACCAAAGCAACTCTGCTCTTAGCAGCATCTTCATGGCACAGAACGTTACCTCAGTTCTCTATTCTGAGTGCTTAGGACTAACAGTAGAATCTCCGTTGAATTTTGGATTCTGATGAGGAAAACGTCCTTTATTATTAATATCTTTTCCTGTATCTTCAGGCAATAAATCTGAAATAAACATGCTTGATGTTTCAATTAGAGTCTGTGCTGGATGGTTCAGAAAAGATCCCAGACAAACAGTGATGCTTCCCCTTTTCTACAAACTCTTCTACAAGGGAAATAGCATTTATTTTATTTTTATTTATGTTATTTATAGTCCTCCTTGCTCACTGAGACTCAAAATGGATTATACAATGTAAGTCAATACAGTGAACATCTGGGACTCTCGATAAACAATACAACAGGGCAAGGACAGCAGAAATGTGAGAACAAGCAGAAATCCGATACAGAGCTGAAAAGCAATGCTGGAACAAAGCACAACAAGATTGATATGACATATTAAACAGCACGGAACTAATCCAGTAGGAGCATACCTACAACAACAGACAATGCACAATGGTATAGTCTACAGTTCCTATCCCTGTACCAATGCATCTCTCTGAACCATTTCCTTATAGCACAGTCCTATTGTGTCTAAAAAAGCTCTCCTGGACAATTTGGTAGTTTTTCTCACTCCTAAGTGGAAAACATTTTCAGTTAATATGATTCACCAATTAATATGATTACAACCACCCCATTGAGAAGTTCTAGGAGTACAATTTTACCTGTTTTGGTTCCCTTTGCAGGAGATAGTACTAGGGAGATACTGTTTTGCAGAATTTTCAGACAACTCACAATAATGACTTTCAGGATCTCTCTCAATCTCTTCCAGAATCTCAGCTGTGCTTTCTTCAGACACAGGCTGTATCCACACAGCGAGGATTCTCCATGTTGCATACATTTTTTTCCTTTGGCAACAAAGTGTCCACATGGTAGTTTTCTAGGCACTTTCTTCTGTCAGCCACCATTTTTTTTGTCATGCCGCCATACTGCTTTTAAGGATTTTTAAAAAAAATTATAATTTCTATAGAGGAAAGCTCCGACTCTCCTGGTTTTCCACAAACTATGGAAAAGTGAATTATTCAGGAGGGCTTTCTTCCCAGATTACAGAACTGTATCATAAGAAATAGCTCAGAGAAATGCCTTGGTAGAGACAGCGACTATATGCTATTCAATTGGGCACTGTCT
Source organism: Eublepharis macularius (assembly GCF_028583425.1). Classification (NCBI taxonomy): domain Eukaryota; kingdom Metazoa; phylum Chordata; class Lepidosauria; order Squamata; family Eublepharidae; genus Eublepharis; species Eublepharis macularius. Next base: position 222,194,035 of record NC_072790.1, read on the forward strand.
GCTGATGCAGATATGCACCTGCTATAGAGTTTCCACATTGCTAAACATGCCATGTAAATGTGTTACTCTTTGTTTCAGAAAAATTTCATCTCTGTGCTCAGCTTTATGTTTGTTTTAAAAATTTTCTGCAACCATACCCTATTGTATCTGTTTCCCTGAATGCCCTAACTGTTGTCCATTATTGTACTTTGCTCAGTGAATGCCCCAGCTGTTGATTATATTGTCTTTCACTTGCACTGTGTAATCCGCCTTCAATCTCAATGAGAAACATAAACCATAAAAAAATGGTTACAAACTGCTTTGGGTAGAATGGTACTTATAAGAAACAGTGTAGTCAAGAAACAGTGTCTGGGAAGCCTAACAAGAGTTCCAGGTACCTGTGAGCACAAGAAAAAACATTTTTTTTAAAATTCAGAAAGCCTTGTCTATTTCTGTTCACCATTTAGAACATAAGAACATAAGCAAAGCCATGTTGGATCAGGCCAGTGGCCCATCCAGTCCAACATTCTGTCACACACAGTGGCTAGAAATCCAGTGCCATCTAAAGGACTGTCAGTGAGGCCAGGACACCAGAAGCCCTCCCACTGCCTTCCTTCCAGCATCAAGACAACAGAGCACCACCTCCCCACAAAGAGAATACCATCTATCTCCTGTGGCTAATAGCCACTGATGGACCTCTGCTCCATATATTTGTCCAGTCCCCTCTTGAAGCTGGCAATGCTTGTAGCTGCCACCACCTCCTGTGGCAACGAATTCCATGTGTTTATCACCCTTTGTGTAAAGTAGTATTTTCTTCTATCTGTTCTAACCCGACTGCTCAATAATTTCATAGAGTGCCCACGAGTTCTTGTATTGTGAGAAAGGGAGAAAAACACATCTTTCTCTACCTTCTCTAACCCGTGCATTATCTTGTAAACCTCTATCATGTCTCCCCTCAGTCGTCTTTTCTCCAGGCTAAAGAGCCCCAAGCGCCTCAATCTTTCCTCATAGGGAAAGTGTTCCAACCCTTTAATCATTTTAGTTGCCCTTCTCTGTACTTTTTCCAGTGCTATGATATCTTTTTTAAGGTGTGGCGACCAGAACTGTACACAGTACTCCAAATGAGGCCTCACCATCGATTTATACAGAGGCATTATGATACCGGCTGATTTGTTTTCAATCCCTTTCCTAATAACCCCTAGCATAGCATTAGCTTTTTTTATGGCAGTCGCACACTGTGCTGACGTTTTTAGTGAGTTATCTATCATGACTCCAAGATCTCTCTCTTGGTCAGTCTCCGCCAGTTCAGACCCCATCAACTTGTATTTATATTTTGGATTTTTGGTTCCAATGTGCATTACTTTGCACTTGGCTACATTGAACCTCATTTGCCACATGGATGCCCACTCTTCTAGCCTCGACAGATCCCTTTGGAGTGCCTCACAATCCTCTCTGGCTTTCACCACCCTGAACAATTTCGTGTCATCTGCAAATTTAGCCACTTCACTGCTTAATCCCAATTCCAAATCATTAATAAACAAGTTAAAAAGCATTGGACCCAATACCGACCCCTGTGGCACCCCACTGCTCACCACCCTCCACTGTGAGAAGTGCCCGTTTATACTCACTCTCTGTTTCCTATTAATTAGCCAGTTTTCGATCCACAAGAGGACTTGGCCCTTTATCCCATAGCTACTGAGCTTACTTAGGAGCCTTTGATGAGGAACTTTGTCAAAAGCTTTCTGGAAGTCAAGATAAACAATATCTATCGGGTCTCCCTTGTCCACTTGTTTGTTCACTCCCTCAAAGAACTCTAACAGATTGGTGAGACAAGATCTCCCCTTACAGAACCCATGCTGAGTTTTCCTCATCAGCTTTTGGTCATCAATGTGCCCACTAATTTTATTTTTGATAATAGTTTCCACCAACTTACCCGGTATTGACGTCAGGCTGACTGGTTTGCCAGTAGGGATTAAATTGACAAAGGTCAGTGCAAGGCATTTCTCCCTGCTCGGTAGGGTTTGGACATAACATTATAGGGTACTTTACAGGAGGATAAAGAACAGATCATGTTGTTGGACATGTTGTTGGACATGGCCATAGATGAACCATTCTAACATATCATGTTCTTATGTATGTATTTAGGATAGCAGTTCAAATAGTCATGCCTTGAGCATATGTGGGTATAGCTATGCATGAAAACAAAGGAATTCATGAATATGTGTTCCTCTGAGTATGTAATGATATGTATGACTGAGGGAAAGTATACATAAATATGCATGTATCTGGTATACAAACAATTTTATACCTGCATGCAGGAATGTGCGTGCTCTAAGTAAAAGCAAAAGCAGGATATTTCTGCTACCTTTTTAAAGGCACAGTTGCACTAATCTCCCTTCTGAAGAAAATCAGCAGATGGGTCAGATAGATCACAACACCAGCCTCAGAGTTTAATAAAGGCTTTGTCTCCTTGTTTGGCCTCTTTGTTCTCCTTTGTGATTGGTTTCTTTGTTTGGGCCAGATGTGAGCACTTAGAACAAATTCCAAGAGATCTGGAAGGAAGGATCTCTGGAAAGAAATCAGACTTAAAAGTCTCACTTGTATATCACCTCATGATAAAAGCATTTCCTTTTCAATTAGCTTAGTCAATCGCTCCCCCTGCCCCACCTGCCCTTGCTCCTATGCCTTTAAGCCTACAGCTTCATCTGCAGACAATAACTGGTGGTGATGTTTATAATCTCCATATCATCAAAAGCTTCATCTGCTGATTTCTGCCAGTTAAATTGCCGAGCAGGTCAGGTCTGGTTTTCATGATCAATTGGCAACTGTACTTTTTATATATACAAGCGTGTAATGTTGGGGGAGAGGGAAGGACTTGTTTAAATTCCAGTTTGACACACGTTCCTGAGAGTAGATCTAATAATCAGTTCATGGGATCCAATCAAGTTTGGCCTTTAGTATAGGTCAGTATTTGAGAGCTATAGCTTAGAAAGTCTTTCATGTCTGTCAAAACAACCAGGCAATGCCAACAATTCTAAAGCACTCCAATTTCCATGTAAAATTTCACATTCAAATATTGACTGGTTAAATTCAGAAGTGTCAGCAAATTTAAAACAATTGTGTGTTTTTTCAAACTTTGCCACTGATTTCTTTGAATAAATTTACTGGTTAGTATATTTGCAATAACTTCAGAGAAAGCATAATCATGTACAAGAAAATGTTTGAAATGTAGGTCGAATCCACATTCACCCATTACCCGCATGTTTATCGGATATCTTCCGTTTGCCTCCAATCCGCAATTTTTTCCTCTTCGTTCACATTCCTGCTTCCAATCCGTCTTTCTCGCGCGTCCCTCTGGTCACACGGCCGCTTGAAAACAGCTTTTTTGGGCGGGACCTTTTTTCCCCGCCCATTTTTTAAAAAAAATTTTTGAGCGCACTTTTCCATTATTTCGATCTTGCCTTATAAAGAAACATCATTGAAGATAATGATGCCTCTCTTTCCCCCACTGACAGCACTGATGGCTCTCTCCCGTTTCTTTTTTGGAAATTTGGAAGCATGTGGGAAGCTTTCGTGGGCATTTCCTATGCAGGACAGTTCAGTGCCTGAATTTTACTGAAGTTTCACTTCCTTGGAGTGTCATTATTTCAATATTTTGTAATTTCGATATTACAGTAATATAAAATAAAAAAATAAAAAACAGTTAAAAAGGAAGTTTCGCGAGTCCGTTCTGAGGATGGATTCACCCCAAAATGATTTTTCAAACTACCAGATTTGATTCAGAAACAGCATAATCAATAAATTCAATGCTATGAAGTCAAAAACAGTCTTTTGCAGACTACGGAGCACTTGCAAGTTGAATCAGCCAATAGGAACTCTCGGAACGGCCGGAGAGACAGGAAGGGGGGTGGTTTTTTAAAAAAACCACGTAAATTGCGCATTGGCCCATTCACGGCCACCGTGAAACTCCCGTTGAAAACCTGTGACCACATATTCGGGAGAAATGCAAATGAAATGCGTCTGTTTAATGAGGTAATGTGACCGGCACTCGGGATTGCGTGGGGAATGCGGGGAACATGCGACTTAGAATGAGTAATGTGGATTCGACCGTAATTAGTTTCTACAGTTCTGCACATTTCTAAGATAAGTTGCTGGAAATGCTAACATTTTCTGAAACAAGATGAAGATGACGGTGAACAGCTTATTTATTGAAGTTATTTGGTCATTCTTGGGAGGTACTGGTGGGTGTCAGAAATGACTGAGTCATAAGGCCTGGTTTTCATTCAGTTCTAGATCGTAGCAAATGGTATCCTCTATGGGACAACACCCCTGTTGAACCTGCAAACACTTTTGGAATTTTGAGAGAAGAGTGTTGGGTGCCACGCCACCACAGTAAGGCTGCAACTGGGGTTGGGTTCTATCACAAAATGCTGGGAGGCTCCTTCCAACCTGTTTATCCTCCTATGAGAGAGGCAGCTGCTTCTGCATGTAAGACACAAGTTGCTTTCTGGATTCTTCTGAAGCACTTCCTGCACCGCAGCGATAAAAGAAAGCCAGGATCATCTTTTTGCTTTGGAGAAGAGATGCTAGTCGATTTCAGTTTCCATGGGTTTGCTCCTGATGTGGCCATAGGAAGAGGTTTCCAAGCCCAAAGATATATAATAGGGTGTATCTACGACAAGCCAAGGAGGCATAGCCCATGACACACCTGCAAAGATGAGGTCAGCATTTTGCTAGTTAGTCAGCTAGTAGGGCGCGACCCCCAACCCCGTGTTTCTTTCCATTCCACTCAAGACCCTTTTGATTTTATCCCTAAGCAGGCAGATACCAGGAAACATGTTAAATGGGGAGGGGCTGTGGTACAGTTGTAAAGCACATGCTTGGCAGGCAAATGGCCCCAGGTCTAATCCTTGCCCCTCCAGTTAAATGGATCAGGTTAGGGGAGGTGGCATCTACCATGGCTCAGTGGCAGAGCATCTTCTGGTCATGCAGAAGGTCCCAGGTTCAATTCCCAACATCTTTAGCTTAAGAAAGATCAGATTGTGGGTGATCAGCAAGATCTCTGCCCGAGACCCCAGAGAGTCGCTTCTCGTCTGTATGACTTTGATAGACCAGGGGACTGACTAATTATAAGGCAGCTTCATGTGAGCTCATAGCAAGAGCTGGGAAAGCCTCCACACTGCCTGAAACCTGGAGAGCTTCCAGCTTGATTCTGGCTGTTGAAACTCAACCAAAAAAAGAGGGGGGGGAACCCTGCATTTTAAATTCTGACATTTCTTTTTTTAAAAAAAGCTCAGTCTTTGAGGAAACTATTCTTGTGCAAATAAAAATGTACCAAATATTGTTTTCCGTCCAAGGAAATACCTCCTTCTTCAGTTGAATAATTTGCTGTGGATGGAATGGGTTTCATTTGTCCAGGCTAGATCGTTTAGATTGTCTCTGGAGCATCCCTCCCTGTCCTCTGATGCCAGGATGCTTGCTGTGTTCCCTTCCGCATCCTTGAAAATAGCATCTTTTGTGTGACATCATCCCCAGCCCACCAGGCTAGCCAAGGAGTTACTCAGGCAATTCCTTCTTCCCGAGAAGATGCTGCCCAATCAGCAGGCTTTCTGAGCACAGCCAATCGGCTGGCTCAGAGGTGATGTCATGGTGAGAGCTTGGCAGCCTGGCTGATGCTAAGTGGATCTTTTAGCATCTCTCCCTGGAAAGAAGCGAGCAAGAGGTTGGGAGCGGCTGGACCACAAACTGGGCTTGCAAAGGGGTGAGTAGCAACAGCCACAAGGTGAGACCCCACCCCATAAGCAGCTGGGGCTGGGAAAGACCCGGGGAGTGGAAGAAACTTTGAAGATGAAAAGAATCCTGCTCTTTTTGCCTATCATGGAAGTTACCTCCTCTAGGAGCAAAGCAAGTGCTAGACCCTCAAAAGCAGGAGTGGCACATTTGGGAGGCTAAGCATGGGGAGGCGCAGAACACTTCTGGTATAACCGATGTCCTCTGATTTTGGGGGGTAGCACAGAGTTCTCTGTCCCTTTTAGTCTGCCCACATGTAATTTTTCTCAAAGCACACTATTCTATAGTTGTTTCCGTTCCATGCATATTTCCTTTCTCTTCTCCCATCATTTTCACTCTTTTCAGTTATTATTCCTCCATCTATCAATAAATAAGCATCTCTTTACTGAATCCTATTGTCTCATTCTTTTCCTTTCTTGTTCTCACCACGTGGAGGGGGTGAACTGGGTACCCTCTCCTCATGGATTCTTTTCTTCCTTTCTTTCACAAAGTCCTCTACCCCTACCCTACCCCTGCATCTCTTTCTCTGTTTCTTTTCTTACTTCTTGTGTATGGGTGTGTGTGTGTGTGTTACAGTTACTTCTTAATTTTTTGTGCACAACAAAATCATTGATGAATTATAATAATAACTGATTATTTGTTAAACATTTGTATAGTAACTTGCTGTATTGTTCAAAAGGATGATTTTGTTTCTTACAATGAAATAAATATATTTAATTCATGTCATTGGTTATGTGTAGGGGAAATGCTTGTTGCACATCATTACAGAAAACAATATAGTTAAAGACGCCCATGGCAAAGTGCCAAAGTCTATCTAATTTCATTGGTTATTGTAGGCACTTTTGGGGGGAAAGGGAGGCACCTGTGACTCCCCCCCCACCCCGACCATTCCCGATCTGACACTGACATCCTTTCAAGCATGCCATGAACTCACCCTGATACCGATACAATAAGCAGGAAGAGATCTGTGGCTATGGCATGTGCTGTGAGTGCAGGAAAGGCACAGACCATGTGAAAATACCAGCTCTCACTTTTAACCTTAAAACAAATTAGCCCTTATGATCCTGGAGATGCTTGAAATGAATGGGTAGGTAATCTCAGAAGCCAGAAGGGGTGTGGCTTCCATGCCCCAGAGAACCCCTTGATCTTACCTAGGATGAGAATAAATTAGGCAAAAACTAAGAAAAATATATAAATTTGCTGTTTTATTTGCACACTTAGTTATTTGGTAAAGAATCCGGATTGCCTGAGTGCAGGATTTTACTGGGTTGGGAAAGGTGTTTTATTTTTGGTATGTGACAATGTGGGTATGAAACTGGCCCTGCTAAGGAGCTCCTTATAATGAGACAGTGCCAAAATATGTAGTCCAATTAGCAGCAGTTCTCTGGAACTTTTCCTCCCTTTCCTGCTACCTTAACAAAAAGCGCTTCCTTTGGTTCCCAGTGGCAACAGGCACACCCAGTAAAGTCATTCTGCTTCTTAGATAGGCTTCTCTCCGTTCCTGCCATGCTCTGCTCTACTGCTTATTTGCACAAATGAAAATGTGTTCAACTTAAACCGACTTTGCTCCCTGCCTTCTTAGCAGAAAGCTACTTCTATATAGGAAACCAGTGGTAATCAGTGGTTCATTCCAGGGAAACAAAACCAATTTAAATATCTTTGCTTAGCCATAGCACAGGCAACGGAGTAATTATCTATCTGACTGTTACAGTTTAATCCTTCCCTTCCTCTTAGGAGGCTGAGATAGTCTGTATGGTTTCCCCCTTCTCATTTTATGCACATAACAACCCTGTGAGGTAGATTAGATTGAGGAAAAAGTGAAGAGACTGAGCCTAACACTACAACTACTCCATGGGCTTTGTCTAACACTCTAACCAGTACACGTGACTGCCTCTATAATGAAGCTGTCTTTGCAAGCATGTGCAGATAATCTTTTCTAAAGCAGAAACAGGATTGCAAACATGGATAACTGTGCATGTGATCATTGTACATATGTGAGCATATATTTATTTAGAACTTTATAGTTTACTTTTCTCCCCAAAGAGGGCCCAAAGTAGCTTACAACACCATTCTCCCCCCTCCATTTTATTATCACAACAACCCTGTGAGTTAGGTTAGACTGAGATTATGTGAGTAGCCCAAGGTCACCCAGTGAGGGTCTGTGGCAGAGTTAGGGTTCGAATCTGGGTCTCCTAGATCCCAGTCTGATATTCTAACCAGTATACCACACTAGGGCTGCCCAGAGGGGGGAAAAATCCTGTCCTTTAATAGATACTTACTTTATAGAAATGGGCAGTTGAAGCTTTTTGTGGGATAGATGTAAATAAGATCTCCTGGTAAATATCACCCCATTAAACCGCTATTGGCAACCCTTCACTTCTCAGCTAAGGAACTGTGATCAGCAGCAGATTTTCCAATATGTGACTTGAGGGTTTCGTGCTTTTTATCCAGTGCTGAAATCCCGTTTCACATAAGTAAAAACATCAAGGAGTCTTTCGGTACTTAAAGAATTAAGAGGTATGGCATGCTACTGAGCATCCTTCCCATATTTCCAGAGAACACTATAAGCTATAGGGGAACCCTTCGTAGAAGCATTGGCTTCCTTATGGCATGGAATCTTTACTTTTGTTTCCACCAAAGATATCCAAAGGAAGGCAGCTGACTGAGCTGAAAGAAGTCCCAGAGCCCTCCCCCTTCTGACCCTGAAGCTGTGACCAAAACCACCCATAGTTTACTAAGGGTGGGTGGGTAAGACAGGGATTTCCAAGCTGGGTTGAGAATGCTTGGAGAAGGGTGTTGATGGGACATGGAAGTGAACAGAGGCACTTAAATGGGGCAGTCTTTTTGCAAACCTGCCAATGGATGCAGTTTTAAAGGAGAGGGTGGTCTTTGCCACTCCCTTGACTCTGCCATCTAAGGGTGAAAAGATGGTTGGAACCAACCGTCCCATCATTTGGTGCCACATGTGGAAAGAATAGATGGGTGGGTGGGGAGAACAGTTAATGGTGGAGAAGAAATCACAAGGTCTAGTACAAGGAGAGGGTATCGTTTTGTGCCTGCATATTTTGTTAAGGTGTGCTGTTGAGTTTTTTAAATTGCTGATGCTGCTCTGAGAGATTCGCTTCAGATAAGCAGTATGCAAATGAAGTAAATAAATAAACACACAGACACATGCATACAAACATCTTCTGATGTTCTCTGGAGCTTTCCCTTTGTAGGTGTCTGCAGTGCGAGGTCTCCAATCATGCTCTCCCTCCCTCCCGCCCTCCTTTTTGCCTGTTTTCAGCTCGAATGAGCTCATCCTGTATTATACAGAGCTGTGGGTTCCTCCTCCCACCCTGAATGATTAAGTACAAGAGCATTCCTGATGAAACCACTGGCCAGAAGGCAGCATTTCCCCGCTGCTTCTTTTGCACCGGCTTGGTCCTCTTTCATTCACCCCTTGCATCACTCTTTATTAGGAGTGGGTGGAGCAGAGCTTTCCAGAGAAACCATCTGCGGAGACAGCTCAGCAGATGCGTGGGGATGCTGCAGATCTCTGGATCCAAAATGGGGCTAAGCTCCAAGAGCTGCTGGCAAAAGCTTTTGAGCCTGGAAAGTCCTAATAAAGGAGAGAGGGCTGGTCCATCAGCACCAAGAAACTATTATAAATAGCATCCCCATCCCCCCAGCAGATCTAGAATCAGACGGAAAGATGCCCCGACAGCTTTGATTTTAGCAATTCAACATATGGGTGAGGGGAGGAAAGCTTCCAGAGAATGAGGGCAAGGAAGAAGCAAGGAATGTGAGGCTTACGTGGATTTGGGAATGATGGAAGATTCTTCATAATAGCCCATGAAACAAAATAGGACAACAAAAACATTGCCTCTGAGCATGTACTGAGTGCCCCATTAACCAGCCTTTCTGAGAAAACAGTCAGCTTCCAAGTTTTCAATGCTGAGGTACAGCTCTGGAACATATGAAGTAAAAATATCATGCTTTTGAGCACATGCAGAATGTTTTGCACATTTCCCATGTTCATCAGCTTGTGGAAGTGGACAGGGGTTCTCTGCATCCCTGCATGGAAAACCAACACACATGCCTGGGATGGGAGGGAACAGGTAAGTCCCCCCCCCAGTCCTTTCTGAAAACGCCCCCAGCCTCACATTTCCACATTGGGCTAAGAAAACTCTTTAAACCAGGGCTCTTTACTAATACCGTAATGAAAGAAAAGCACCTCAGTGTGATGGCTGATGTACATTTCCCATTGGCTTTATGGTCATGGCCAGTGCAAAACCTGATCTAAGCATGTGAAAGTGGATTAGGAAGATTTACTCCCCTTCCATTTCCTATCCACCGGGAAGTTTCTATGCAGTTGCAGCTTGCAAGGAGTTATGTAACCAGTGAGTGGGATGATCCTGGAAGTCTGACAGCAGCAGTGTCAGATGGGGAGGTAATGAATGCACAACAGCCCAATTTTCTCCAGGGCTTGTTGCCACAGCACCTGCTGCTATATATGGATTCGATCCAGCTAGGATGTAGGTTTGGAGGTCAGGCTCCACGCATTCTCATACCTTGTCTCTTTCTTTTTAAAAAACCTATGGAAAGGGTTTCATTAGCAGTCATCTAATCCAGACCTTTCCTATGGGACAAGAGCTATGGCTCAGTGGTATTGTACAAGCCCTGCACACAGAAGCTTCCAGGTTCAATGCCCACCATCTTGAATTTATTTATTGAAAAGAATTTATTGAAAGGACTGGGCAGTAGGTGATGTGAAAGATCTCTGCCGGAAATCCTGGAGAGCCACTGACACAGAATAGACCGTACTGATCTTAGAATCATAGAGTTGGAAGGGGCCTTACAGACCATCCAGTCCAACCCCCTTCCCAATGCAGCAACAGCCTAAAGCATCCCAACAAGTATTCATGGAGCTGCTCCTTGAAGACTGCCAATGAGGGGAACCCACCACATCCCTAAGCAGCCGCTGAATTGCTCTTAATGTGAAATAGTAAAGAGAGTCCAGTAGCACTTTTAAGACTAACCAACTTTATTGTAGCATAAGCTTTTGAGAGTCACAGCTCTCTTCGTCAGATGCATTCTGGACTGTTTACTATTTTGCAACTTGAAACTAACATGGCTAACTCCTCTTAATGTGAAGAAGTTTTTCCGAACATCCAGCCCATACCTTGGCCAAATCCACATTACCTCCGCGCGTCCCGGTGTTGCACTAAATGTCCGCGAAACACCCGGAAGTATAGCGTCTTTCAAGCGCGATTTCTGAATCGCACTTGAAAGACGCTATACTTCCGGGTGTTTCGCGGACATTTAGTGCAACACCAGGACGCGCGGAGGTAATGTGGATTCGGCCCTTCCCTCCTGTAGTTTAAACCCATTGTTTCCAGTCTCTGTTGCCAACAGGAACAGCTCCCTTCCCTCCTCTAAGTGATAACCTTTTAAACACTTAAAGAGAGCAATCATGGCTCCCCTCAGCCGCCTCTTCTCCAAACTGAACATTCCCAAGTCTCTCAGTCTTTCCTCGTAGGGCTCAGTCTCCAGTCCCCTGATCATCCAGGTTGCTCTCCTCTGCACCCGTTCCAATTTGTCCACATCCTTTTGAAGTGAGGCCTTCAGAACTGCACACAGTACTCCAGGTAGGGCCTGACCAATGCAGTATATAGTGGGATAATGATGACATCCTGTGATTTGGATGTTATGCCTTTGTTAATACACTCCAAGACTGTGAAATAGTAGAGTCCAGTAGCACCTTTAAGACTAACCAACTTTATTGTAGCGTAAGCTTTTAAGAACCACAGTTCTCTTTGTCAGATGCAAGATTGTGTTCACCTTTTTTTGGTGCTGCATCACAATGACTGCTCATCCCAATATCTTGTTCATAGACTGCTACCCAGAAGTGTATCCCCCATCCAGTATGCATGCTCTGCATTTTTGTTATCCTGGTGGAGAACCTGGCACTTATGTTAAATTGCATCTTATTCAAGTCTTGATAGATTAATAGTCTGACTCAGAATAAGGCAGCTTCATGTGTCCATGTGCCATGTTCAAATGCCACCTACCAAATTCCAGGGGAAGGAAGGAGAACATGGTATTGTGAATAGAGTGAGAGGTCCAGATAGGCATGCTTTTAAGGAATTATCTTATTCTAATCATGGGCATGTCCAACAATTCTTTGTTGCTTCATAACGTTCTTTCACTTCCCCCTAGTAAACCTATGGAGAACACACACAATATGGTAGATAAATAGATAATAGGATAGATAAATGGTAGATAGTTGATGGATAGATGATAGATAAATTAAACTTCCAGCTTCAGAGACCTTTAAATATCAAGGACATTATGGGGATAGGTATTGCCCTTGTGCATCAAGTGCTTTATCGGGATTGGTGTCACCCTTGTGTTCTGCTCCTGAGTTACACAGAGATATCTGGGCGTCCACCATTTGAAACCGGATGCTGGAGTATATGGATCTTTGGTCTGCTCCAGCAGGGTTTATGGTCTTCTCCTGTATGCCTTGTACAGGGCTGAGCTGTTCTGTACAATGGGGTGGGGGGAGGATGGCCAAGTTTTGCTTGGTTTGATGGAGCGACGCTCCAGTTGATGCCCACTGGCCTGTTAGAACGCAATGAATCACATCTCTGCTCAACGGCACACTTGCATCCCATTACGTCTGGAACTGAATAGTTTCCATTCTTTAAGTTTTGTTTTTCCTCCCTCACTGAGCAGCTTTTTATTTTTAAACATTGGAGTCATCAGAGACTTGGTGCCTGCAAGGTCCAAGTGCTGCCTTTGACTGACCAATGTGCATGAACCACATGGGTTGGAATGCCATTTAGAACTCTTTAAAGCTTTGTGGTTGAATAGAGCAAAGGTACCTGGCTTGGCTACAGGTGCTCCCGTCCATATTTTTATATACCTAAAGCAGCACAACTGGATTCTTCAGCTGATTACCAGGGATCATCCCTAGAGCATGTGAGCAATGATGAACAGATCAGCCTCAGAGCATGTGCAAAAAATACTGTGTGCCCCACTGCCTATCCAAATCCACCCTGGTACCTCTGAAATGAAGGGCTCCACTTCCACAGCAAAAGGCTTGGCTTCCCAATAGGTTAGACCCACTCGTAAGTTAATTAGACCTTGTGTTAAGCCAGTTGGACAGATGCTCCACTGGACACATGATGGTGGTGGGGAAGTGGGATATAAATATTAAAAATATTAAACATATTAAATATTAAAAGTGAGTTGAACCAGAATGTGGTGGGCTAGTTGGACCTTGCCGTGAATTGTCTCATTTGCAAGACCGTATTAGGAAAATATATTTCTACAGAATCATCCTTTCTTTATGAAACAGAGTTTACTGAAGAGTAAACAAGGTGTGCCATGTTCTTGGAACTATGAATTGCATTAGCCTAGTGCAACCACTCCCCTCTCCATAGCCATGTATTTAGGGTCCCCTCATGCTGAGGTTCTGTTTTTTCACCTTGGGGAGCACCCAAAAGGAGACTTCAGGTCAAGCCCTATTTCCAGCGGTGAAGGAACGTCCCATCTGTGCCTCTCAGTGCTCTGTCCTCTTACCCACTCTTTTAGAAATAGGAGAAAACAGGGCCAAATATTCAGTTGTGACTGGAAAGATTTCTACAGGTTAAAGAAAGCACTTTTTCTGTGGCATGGTATGTAGGATATATTTATCTTTTAAAAGAAGAATAGCCTAACCTGGATAGGAAACAAGGGGCAAATCCACACTTACCAGCATAGCGCTAAACAGTCGGAATGATAGCGTCTTCCCAGTGCATTTTATGACATCATTGCGCCACGATGCCGCTCTCATGGGGCGATGACATCAGAAACAGCACCAGGAAGATGCTATCATTCTGACTGTTTAGCACTATGCTGGTAAGTGTGGATTCAGCCAAGGAGTGGTTTTTCTCTTCTGTAGAATAGTGTTGTGTGACCAGAGCTTATATATCCTCCCACGTCTCCTGGAACAATCCAAGTACAAATCTTGACCTATTAAATCATGCTCCCCCCCCCCCCTTTGCTTGTTTGTTCCTAGAGTTCACAAGGAAGAGCTCATTTGCTGGACACGATCCTCATCAACCTACCCATTCGGCAAGAGGGCCTAGAACATTACACATCATGACACTAGCTGGTAAGGAAACAGGGTTAGGTTACCAATTAGATAAGCAATGAGATCCTTGAAGCTCTGCTTGCTATTACAGCCAAGAAACTGGCACACAGCTCATTCGGGAACCTGATCCCAAACCAAGAGATTCATGCTTTTGCTCCATTTTGCAGACATGGGCCACACAGGTGGTCAAGTGGACAGACTGGCTTTCCATGCCTGGTCCTTATTTCTGCAAGAAAATGGGAAGAATTCTGGAGATAGGCAGGCTACCTTTTCTTCTTCATTTCTTCTGGGGAATCCCAGTATTATTGTGATCTGGATTAGGCAACTGGGACCTGTTAGGCAGGAGAATATGTCCAGAACCCTTCACTCCTCTGTGCTACATTCATTATTCTTATAATTTGACCAAGAATTCTATTTACAAAAGAAAGGCCTTCCACACCGTGAGGGAAACTCAAGGGTCACCCTCCTCTCTCATATCAGCATTAATCACATGATAAAGAAGATCCAGAGGAGTTAGTCGTGTTAGTCTGAAGCAGCAAAATCATAGAGTCCAGTAGCACCTTTAAGACTAACCAACTTTAGCATAAGCTTTTGAGAACCACAGTTCTCTTTGTCAGATGCATCTGATGAAGAGAACTGTGGTTCTCGAAAGCTTATGCTACAGTAAAGTTGATTAGTCTTAAAGGTGCTACTGGACTCTTTACAATTATGATAAAGAAGAGAGCAAAGGAAATACTCAATAGCATTCCCGTGTAAAGGAAGTAATTTTTCTTTTGGGTGTTAAGCAACTGTTGTTGAGTACTTCCTTTTCTCTCCCTAGAGAAGGGCCCACGATCTTCTGGTTCATCCAAGAAATGGCAAGTGGGAAGCATGTGGGAAATACCTTATAAAAGCAAGTACTTTTTGTGTGTGTGGGGGGGGGTGGCGGCAGCTGGATAAGCTCTTTGATAGTGTATGGTTAGGGGTCAAAGATATAGACTCTTGGAAGGGAGAAAAGGCAGCCGCTTTTATTGATGGAGTTATAACTTTCCTTGGTGGTCTTTCTACAGCTTACAAAGAAAAAATGAAGGAGCTCCCCCTGGTGTCTCTCTTCTGCTCGTGCTTCCTCTCAGACCACTTAAACAAACCGTCTTACAAATATGAAGGTAAGTGGACAAACCGACAAGATGTTTGTTGTCTTGGGGCTGCTGCTGATTGCATACAGTTCACATAGCCTCTTTGGCATTTTCACAACACAACTGGCCGATCTGCATTGTGCTCGTTTGCATGTGGCAGCTGCTGGGCTCCAAGTGCCATGAAAAGACATCCAAAGCCTGCAAATTGCTCGCTTGAGAGCTGGTTTGCTCAGCAGAAGGGGGATGCTGCTTTAGGAAGAAAGTCCACAAAAATCTTGTTGCTTTAGGGAAAAAAGAGGATCTCCTGTATTGTTAATCAACTCCAGGTTGTGATAAAATGGAAGGATGGGCATTCTAGCTATCTATCTAAATTAGGATGGAGAGAGATGCTAAAAGCACATTTCACCCTCATAGAGGTTAGACAAAGAACCATGAGAAGAAGGTGGGAGCTGGAAGGAAGCCCTCAGAACAGCATTCTGGGTAAACAAAGAGACAGCAGCAGAACGGAAGGATATAGAGGAAACTGACCTATCCACTTTACTCGCTCTACGGCCCTCTCTGGAGATCAGATCAGATCAGATGCCTGTTGTTGTCAAAAGTTATGCTACTGTTTGGTCAAGACACCATCTGGTGACTAAAGCAACTGAATATCTGCAATCAGCCTTGGCTTTCAGTTGATTTAAGAGAATAGGGTTTCGTGGTCTCCCAGGGTCCCAGTACTTGCTGATGCCCCTTTTTATTTACTAATTGGCCTGTTAGGAGCTGAAATCCGCTCTGGGCAAAGTGCAGGAGCACTCCCACAGCTGGCGCAATGACATCAATTCTGGAAGTGATGTTGTTGCACCCAGCCGGAGCATGCACACCACCAGGTTGCCTCCCATTGGTGGGCAATAGCCAGGAGGCTTGCTACTTCCTGCCAATCAGCAGCCATGGAGCAAACTGCCAGGAGTTTGCCCACTACCAGCTGGCACCTGCAAACTTTATTTAAGAATGAGGAACAATTCATATATTCGCTTCTAAATGAGGCACACTGCTGTAGTGTATCAATTCTAATAGCTCTTACAGGCATCCACCCTCTTTCATCTCTTTCTCCTATGGCTCTATCAAAAAGAAAGCCACCATTTCCTGACCTCTCTCCGAACAGCGCCTCATCCTTTGTCAAGCTAATAAAGGAGAAGGAAATCAAAGCTTTCTTTTTCTGTTTAGTTTGCCCGTTTTTTCCCTGCAGGTAGGAGGAGGGAAGAGCAAGCTCTTAAGGAACAAAGAAAATTGTAAAAGATACAACATGTAAAATCATGAAACTTATTTATGTCATTTATAGTCCACCTTTCTCACTGAGACTCAAGGCGGATTACATAGTGTGAGATTGGCACAATCAGTATCAAGGACATTTCCATACAGTATCAACAATATTTCCATACATTGTCAAGAACTTTTCCGTAAACAATGCCATAGGATAAATAAATGCAAGTTTACAAAGACATAGCATTAGCAAGGATCCAATACAGACTTGAAGAATTACTGAAACAGAACATAATCATTTCTAGGCCTGACATTAGACAACATGAAGCACAGGTAGTACATTGGAGTACATATTTAAAGAAACAGATAATATGTAAAGCAACATAGTGGTGAAGTGTATGGTCCCTAACTCATTAGTGAAGCATCTGGGACCCTCTCCCTACAATACCACCTTCCTATTTGATTAAAAAGCCTTTTTGAATAATTCAGTTTTGCATCATTTGCAGAAAGCCAGGAGTGGCTCTCCTGACCTCCTCAGGCAGGCTGTTCCATAGGGTAGGGGCCACCACAGAGAAAGCCCATGTACGGGCTGCTGTTGATTTTGCCAATGTACAGGCTGGCACCTGCAGGAGACCCTGTTCAGATGAGCGAAGCTGCCATGGAGGGACACAGGGAGGGAGGTGGTCCCATAGGTATACTGGGCCAAGGCCATGAAGAGCTTTGTATGTAATAACCAATATGTTGAATTTAACACGGTAACTAATAGATAGCCAGTGGAGCGACTGTAGGATGGGAGTGATGTTCATGCTCCTGCTTACTCCTGCTAACAGTCGAGCTGCAGCATTTTGCACCAATTGGAGCATCCTAGTTAACTTAGATGGGAGACCAATGTGTAGTGCATTACAACAGTAGTTACGTTTTGATGTTTAGTAACAGATACAAAAACAAGCAATTTAAACAAAAACAAACATAGCCTGCTAGTTCAATGATGAGAGAATATGCAAGGGACAAACAGTCGTTGCCAAAAAGGTCAATAAAATATGTTTTCATTGGGTACCTGAAATGTGATAGAGGCGTCAACTGGATAGTTGCGTAGAGAGAAGCCCACTGGTCAGGTGCCACTACAGAGAAGACTCTGTCCCTTTTGGTGATATACCTTGGCTTGTTAAATGGGGCCACGTGCAACCAAGCCTGTGAGGAATATCTTAAAGTTCAGGCTGGTTTGTATGGGATGTGATGGTCTTTAAAGTACCCAGTTCTATTATATTACCAAATATCTGGAAGACGTCCATCGCCAAATCTGGTTCCTCTGAATTATTTCTGTGCAAATTGAGAGACTCTTCCCATCACTTTCTAACTGCGTCCTAGCATAGTTACACCCATCCTTTCCTTCTCAGTAGATACTGTAGACCTTACCTGGTGTGTCATTTCCGACATGGAGGTCATTGAACTTAACAAACGTACCTCAGGCCAGTCCTTTGAAGTCATCCTCAAGCCACCCTCCTTTGATGGAATCCCTGAATTCAATGCCTCCCTGCCTCGACGACGTGACCCTTCCCTGGAGGAGATCCAGAAGAAGTTGGAGGCTGCAGAAGAGCGGCGTAAGGTGAGGACCAGATCAGCACCAAGGGAGGGGAGGCTATTTCATGGGTTGGTCATGCAAGAGGACAGGAAGGGAATCTGTCTAATTTTTTAGTGCATTTTTATCCTCCCCTTCCTCCAAGGGGGTCAGGGGGGTGTACAATATTCTCTACTGCTGCATTTCATCTTTACAACAACTCCATGAAGCAGGTTTAGGTTGAGAGACAGTGACTGGCCCAAAGTCACCCATTGCTCTTCATGTAAAAGTGGGGATTTGAACCCAGGCTCCCCAAGTCCTAGTCCAGCTCTCAAACCACTACACCCCATTAGCTCTCACAATGCTGTCTCTGTCCCAACTTGCACATATTTACTTCACTGAGACTCAAGGCAGATTACATAGTGTAAGTCAAAATGATCAACTGTATGAGGCCTCCAGGAAACACTGGAATAGAGCGTGGATTGCAAAAACTGCATTGAAATAATCTAATCTAGATATAACCAGGGAATGTACTACAGCGGCCAAACTTTTTCTGCCCAGGAAAAGCTGCCGCTGGCTAACCAGTCAATGCTGGAAAAGACACTCCTGGCCACAGCTGCCACCTACTTATGGGCCTGGGTTAAAGACCATCCCAGACTACTCTATGGACCTGTTCATTCAAGGGAAGTATAACTGTCTAGAATGGGAAACACCTTAAATCCTGTGTCAGACCTTCTACTCACCAGTAGCTTTTTCATCTTGCTGGGATTAAGCTTCAGTTTATTTAGCCTGCATCCACTCTTCAACAGCTATACTTAGCAGCAGACATTATATAATGGAGATTTAGCACAGTTATTTCATATACCCTTGCACGGTTTTGGTGGGCTGTTCCTTGGATGAAGAGTACTAAACAAATAGACCTTGGAAGGATTTTCCTTTGTAATCTAGTCACTACAATTTATTTCCTTAAAAAAATGTTTACCTTCTGACTTGGACAGGTTGTCAAACAAAGCATTGATGGCCCCACTGGCTATTCATAGCTATCTTGCACCCTAAATTTGTTGCAGGGGGGTGAGGGATGGAAAGCCATAGTATTGCTAATGGCCAGGAGAAAAAATATTATTTTAGTAACTTTAAAAAAATGTACCAAATGCTTGTTCATCATTACAGTGCCTTTGTAATTGTCTGGTCAAAAGCCTGGAAGGTGGGAGCAACATAACCTTACTAAACAATGTTGCAGAATACTTCCTGTACAACTTCCCTTTGTGTCTCCACAAGAGAAATGTCTAGAAACTTACTTAA
Organism: Eublepharis macularius; assembly: GCF_028583425.1. Taxonomy (NCBI): domain Eukaryota; kingdom Metazoa; phylum Chordata; class Lepidosauria; order Squamata; family Eublepharidae; genus Eublepharis; species Eublepharis macularius. Next base: position 222,213,143 of record NC_072790.1, read on the forward strand.
AATCAAACCGTTCCTGAAAATTCAATGGCAAGGCCTAGAGAAGTCTTGAGAATTTATGCCCCTAGCAGTCTCCTCCACCAAGAGCTGCCAACAACCTGGAGAAAAAAAATGTCTTGGTCCTTTAATAGAGACTGAATGGGATGTTATTTACTAGGGGATGTTGTTTATTTCTCTTCCATGGAAAGCTTCAACTGCCCATTTCCAGACATTAAACTGCAGTTAAAAGGGCAGGACATTCCCCCCCCCCCTCTAGGCTGTTAGCAACCCTATCCCCACTCTTGTGGGGTTGTCCTAATGTGACTATTCGGGCTGGTACATTGACAACAGCACCAACTTAACAAAACATGGCATGATGCTGATTTTAAAGGGACCTATCCCTTCATTGCAGATGAAACAGTGCCAAACCACGTTTCCTTTCTGGGGGCAGGGGTGGTTTAGAAAAAAATTAAAGCGGTCCAGATGCAATACTGCTTGAAAAGCATTTTCAAGCAAAACGAGGCACCAAGCGCTGATCTAAGGAAATTCCCATAACAAGCCAGTTTGTGTGGTTTGCCAGCATGTGAATTATTGATCAGCCATTAGGTGGAATCTTTGTTCATATCATTGTCCCCACCTGACCTTGGCAGGCATGAATGGGCCTTACCAGCCACAAGAACAGGATGTGAGAGATGAATGAATTCCTTTCCTCAGCTCAGGTTTCCTCTCTCCAGAGTTAACCTAATCCACTATTAACCCTTCTCTGGGCAGGTAGGTTTCCACCTGAGAACAGATTTTGAAATATTCTGTCAACACTGTTTATCTTAATCCCGCATACTATGTCTAAAATCGTACATGAATTTTGAAGTCAAAGTACTGAGTTCTCCAAGAGAAGGTGAATGCTTCGTGTTTTAAACCAGGCACAGTCAGCTGTCCCCTCGAATAATTGTATCCAGAGACTCACTCATATTACTGGCTTTGCTGTGGATTTTGAATACTTGGACAACTTGTATTCCAAGGATTCAATCCTGGAATAGGTAATGAATCATATAAGAGTGTCACTGAGCACATGCAGAGTACTTCTCAGGCACCAGTGACTGACCACAGCTGGCTTCTTTTCATCTCACAGAGCCCGTGTGGTGTAGTGGTTAGAGAATCAGACTAGACTGAGGTTCAGATCCTGACTCTGTCATGGAAGCTTACTGGGTGACCTTGGGCCTGTCATGCACTTTCAGCCTACTCTACCTTATAGGGTTGTTGTGAGGATAAAATGGAGGGGAGGAGAATGAGGTAAACCACTTTGGGGTGAAAAGTGGGCTATAAATGAAGTAAATAAAAATAAATAAAATATGGAATTTGAGACATGGCTTACATGAATAGGGTGTGAAATCTAGTGAAGTGTAGTTAAAATGACGAACTAGAAGTGGTGAGATCCACAAAATGGGGAGGGGGGCAATCTGCTGTCCTGAGGCCTTTGGAGGAAAGACGAGATGAAAATTTAATATTAATAATCATTTTGAGATCAAGCGCTGGCATCTCTGCCCTTTAAAATATTTAGCCACTTCCTATAGATATATAGTTGGTGCTCATTAAGATATGTAGTTGCACATTCAAATAAATTCATTGGGATTGAAAAAAGGAAGTTGGAATAAGTCTTAGAATTTGCCCCCCTTTACATTGTGAGAAGCGCTTCTATGCTGGGCAATTCCAAAGTACAGGAGAGTACGTGGGCACAATGTAACCCCAGGCGTGAAGCTGATTCTTTCCAGTGGGCACCCTGCCACAGAGCTGAAGCACCTCCTGTGGTCCTGGGTGTGTGTATGCACAGGGGGCCAAGGGAATGCCAAAAGAATGCTTCGTGTCTTAAACCAGGCGCGGTCAGCTGTCCCCTCGAATAATTGTAACCAGCGGCTCACTCATATTACTCAAGGATTGCCCGCATTTTTATTTATATAGAAAAGAAAACCGCTATGCCTAAACATGTGCACATAGAATGATGACACTTTTACTGCTCCATGCAAGGTCCCAAGTTTGTCATAGTGCTTAACCAAAAAGGATCAGCCATGCAGTGGTATCCATCCCTGCACTGGACTGGAAAATATGGGAGACTTGGAATGCAGAAATTGCTGCTTTATTATGTGACAAGCAATCAGCCCCGTTTCTTTGATGATAATCTACTCTTGTGTGAATTCTTCACCCTTAGTGAAAGTCTCAGAATTCCAAAAGACAGTATCAGGTATGAGTAACAGGGCTGTGTGAACTGATCCCTTTGCCAAACTATGGAAAGATCTGTCATGCAGATCTAGTCTCTTTGGCACAACACAGGGCCCAAATAGACATGATGGCATCTTCATGTCTTACATGGGGACACACTGCAGCTATTTTAAAGCCTAAAAGGAGTGATTTAAAAATGTAGTTGCAGTGCAGTGGAAAGAGACATTCCCCCCTTCCATACTTTTTCAAGTGTTGAAATGCCTCCCCCCCGCCCCCAGCCATTTCAGCACTTGAAAAGGTGTGAGGGGGGAACAAGAGCGCCTCGTCCTGCCATGCTGTGGTGCAGCATTTTTAAATTGCCCGTTTTAGGTTTTAAAGTGGTAGCAGTATTCCCATGGTGGACACAAGGACACTGTCACGTCTAGTTCGGCCCATAGGTTGAAGGCACAGACTGAGATGGTAGTAAGCAGGGCATGAATTCACTGGACCAGATTTTTTCAGTAGAATTGAGACTACAGCGGTTGACTTCTGCATAGTTCTCCATCACTGCCAGCAACCAATACTTTTTTTCTCCCTCACATTGTTTGTGTGTTTAGTACCAGGAAGCAGAGCTCCTAAAGCACCTGGCAGGAAAGCGGGAGCATGAACGGGAAGTCATCCAGAAAGCCATTGAAGAGAACAACAATTTCATCAAGATGGCCAAGGAGAGGCTGATCCATAAAATGGAATCCAACAAGGAGAACCGAGAGGCTCATTTAGCTGCTATGTTGGAACGCTTGCAGGAGAAGGTGAGCAGCCTGCTCTAGTGAAAAGAGAGGCAAACTGTTTGGATTGGACTAAAAGGGGGGAATAGTATAGTAGGCCAAAATGGGTGGGAGCAAAAGGGACCCCTTTTTACTGATAGTGTTTTCATTTGAATATATTACAGTAGCATAAAGCTCAACCAAGATCAGTAGTCAGTTCTGTGGGAGCCGTGACAGTTAAAAGAGGACTAAAACTGTGGTGAAGACATGCCCTTTCCATCTACCTTCACAGGACAAACACGCTGAGGAGGTTCGGAAGAACAAGGAGCTAAAGGAAGAGGCCTCAAGGTAAAGAGGCCCCTGGGAACAGTGACAGTTTGGACTGACAACTCCAAGGAAGGATGGCGGCAGGCGGCGGTCATGGTGGCGGCTGCTTCAGCACAAAGTGTTGACTGACGAATTGGGATTGTCCTCTGCTTTCGTTGTTTGTGAATGTAAAGAAATTGATTGGTGAAGCCATCTTGTGTGTTTCAGGGAGGGAGGGGGACATAAGGGGAAGTGAAAGCTGGAAGAAGCGTGAGCATTTGGGGGAGGGATATTGGGTGGGGGTGGATGACTGGACACGCCCAAAATGGCGGCAAGTTTTAGCCCAAGTTCTGTCATTTTTTTCCCACACTGGTAGTGTCCAGTAAGGAACCCAAACTAACTTTGGTGTGGTGGGAACGTGTCGAGGCAGGGGTGGGAGTGGATAGCTATGTAAATTAATTTGGTGACGAACCAGGAGCAAGCAGTGGAAGGAAAGTCACCTCTGGGGTGAATGTTGTCTTGTATGTTGTTGCCATTAAGGTCTGTCACCAGTGTGAAGAAAATGTCCTCATTTATGTGTCTCCTTCATAATTCTTCCTCTCATCTCTAACTCCCAGGCCCTGTCAGCCTGGCATTGTTTAACCTGAGGTGGTTGGTTGTGGTGATTTCAAACCCACAGATCCTTTGTTTCAAATATAATAAAATAAATAGCTTTTGCCAGAGATTCAGTATTGTCAGATACGAACCAAATCCTTCCATCCTCCTTTTGAAATCAAAGCCACCCAATACTATAAATATAGGAGAATCTTGCTAAATTGTGGTCAAATTCAAAAACCTTCAATCTATACAATTTACTAGAAAATTCCTTGTAGAGTTGGGTTCAGAAAGGTTACCTCCTCAAAGAGGCCATGTCACCTTGTGGTAAAATGAAAACAAAAATGCAAAAATGAATTCTAACCATAGAAATAGCTCAGTTTAGATGTGCACCTGACTTCACGTTAGAAAACCAATACCAGATTTAAAACTGCTAAGGATTTGGGAGGAGCTTCTTAAGCAAGCCCTCAGAATTCAAATATCTCTGCATAAATTCAGATTGATATTCTTTCGCCTGCTTAGAATTCTCTTCCTCACAGCATTCTCATTTACAAAATGTGTCAGACTGAGAGGTTTTAAGAGGGGGAACCTATATGTAAAATCGACAAGATAGAATTTAATATGTTTGGCTAGATAAAATTTAAAATATTTACTTAAACATTTGTCATGTCAAACTAGATGTCCCATGTGAATGAATGCTTGTAAATCCCAATGCTTGCTTTGTTTATAGGGGGAAAAACCTGGGGAAGAGATACATTAAAGCTACAAGTGGTGGCGGCATTTAACTCCTCCTTTGCCTGCCATTTTCTCAGTCTACCCCCGCCTCACTCCATTCCTCCTTCTCATGAGGATTTCACATGTGCATGCAGTCTCTTGCAAAGGTTATCCAGGGAACAACTCTGGAGTAGACATGGGCACAATACGAATCAAATTTCATGATGAATCAGGCCGATTTGTGTTTTGCGAAACGCATTTTGTGGTGCTGCGGTTTCCACGAAAGTCATGACTTTTTGGCCCAACGTGTTTGATTCATGAATGGTTTGTGATGCCAGACAGGCTGGTGCCAATCCATTGATTCCATAGGCAACATAGGCCTGGAATGTCTGCAGACCTTTTGTTGCCACTGGAAACCCCAATCTTAGCCCACATAGCCTTGATAGGCAGCTCTCCTTGCCAACTGGAGAGCTTCTGTTCTGCCCTATACAGCAAGGAGCAGGGGGATTAATCCCCTAGGCAACCAAGGAGATGGGCCTTCTGTAGCCATGGGAACACCAATCTCATCTCTCCAAACTCTGTTAGGCAGGTCTGTCTGTCAACCACAGACCTCTCGTTCTGCTCTGTGTGAGCATTTGTTATATAAGGCACCTCTCTCTGCCTTGTGCTTTTAGTTCCAGTAGACAGAGAGGAAGGATCTGTTGCTGGGATTTGGAGTGAGAGAGAGTGGAGTTGAGAGCTTTTGGCTGAGTTTGCTGCTGCTTCAAAAGAGACTGAAAAGCCTCTTTCTTATTTTCCTCACTAGTCCTTGCTGGGAAGGTCTTTGGGTGAAGGTGCCTTTTTTCCTCCACCCCACCCCACCCCAATCTCAGGCCTTTGCCTGGCTCTGGGGCCTAGCTTGACTGAGGCCTCCCTTATTTTTAATTTGCTTGTCTTTGTTTCTTCTTAATTCTTTCTCTGCTCTTTTGAGGGCTCACACTCTTGTTTCCTTTGGTTTTATTTTGTGCACCTCTCCCAACTGGGCAGGTGTCTGTGTGGTGGTTTTGGGGCCCTCCTCCCAAGCCCAGTCTCAGGGCCACTGCCTGGCTCTGAGGCCCAGCTATGTGGGTTCCAGTTAACGTTTTGCAGTCTTGGCCAAACTGGGAAGGTGGGTGGAAGAGACCCTGCTGAAGTCTCCCTGCGAGTTTGGCATCTCTGGGTATGAAGGGGGGCGTTGAAGTGCCCCAGGTTCTGACGAATCACGAAACTAACAAATTGTATCATGAAAGGGGACAATTTTGTGGAAGTTCGCGTTTCGTGATTCGTGGAATGTGATGAAACACAAAACTCTCATTTTATTTTTTTCCCGTTTCATGCCCATCTCTACTCTAGAGTATGTCTGGCCATATGCTGGTAGGGACAGCTTTCTCTGAAATTTTGCTTAGGACTTCTACGGAAAACTTGAAGCATTCACTGGTTGTGAATTAATTAATTGCTATCCCACATGACTGCTTCGTCATTGATGCTGACAGCTCAGCCTTGGCCTTGGCCATATCAAACAGGTATTTTAGCAAAGTTGTGAATGATGAAACAAACTCCCAGCATCTACTGTGCCATCTCAAATGATCTTGGAATGTTCCTCTCAGATCATGTGGCACAGTTCATGGGGATGGAAAAATGTTTTGTGAACAGCAGAATTTGAGTCCAGTGGCACCTTAGAGATCAACAAGATTTTCAGAGTGTAAGCTTTCAGTCACAGCTCCCTTCTTCCGACACAGATGTCTGACTCTGGAGAAGGGAGTTTTGATTCTCAAAAGCTTACACCCTGAAAATCTTGATGGTCACTAAGGTGCCATTGGACTCAAAAATCCTGCTGTTCTACTGCAGACCAACACAACTACCCACCTAAATCTATTCTCATGGTTTGTGAATGTTCTAGCTCAGCTTTGAGGCAAAAGAAGTAGCAGTCAGAAATGCCTGTGTGTGTGCAGCATGCACACAATAAAAACACAAATTGGGGGTATATAAGAGTGACAAGGAGGATTCCAAAAGAATTAAGTTCAAATGACCTCTTCCGAGTTCCACAAAACAAAAAGGTTTGGGTAAAAATGGGTAATACAAATTTAATTATTTTCAGCCAGAGCCAGCCATTCCAGAAGGCAAACATGCACTTTTCAGAGCAGCATCACATATGGCAAGCCAACCACAGTTCCAGCTGTGCATGGATAACACGCATTTCCTATTAACTTTTTAATGCAGAAACCATATCTATATGCTAAAATCCAAGCCTCTGAAGAGGCCTATGGCTTGGGTTGGTTAAATAATGGGATACAGCCTGGGGGATCTCTTAAGTCAAGATATCTCAAGAAGAAAATACAAGATCAGCAAGCAGCAGGGCAAAGAGGAAAAGGTGGGTGTCCACTGGCTACCCTTCCCAGAGCCGTTGCCTAGAAAGCGCAGCCGGGTGGGGGTGGGGCGGCTTTTCAATGACTCCATTATTGGGAGGGGTAAGCTATTTCCAGCTTCCTGCTGTAGAGGTCTGTCATGCTTGGCATTATTGATTGCAAACCCCACTGGAACCTTTGGCTCCCCTGCTTCCGAAGGAGGCATTTAGGTCTTCGATTAGTGAAAAACAAAACAGCATCTCCAGGGATTGCTATGATGTGGGTCATTCATCACGAGCTGGCCCCTTCTTGACAGGGAAATGCTGAGTGAACAAGAGGGAGGGGGAAGGGACGGGAAGGAAAAGGAAAGGAAGGGACCTTTGTAGCTGTTCTGCTTGTGGCAACAAGCTGTCCCTTTTTTTGTACCTGATGGATATAAATAAAACTGCCAGCATTCCTTTTCTTTCTTACAATTTGGTGGAGCGGGTATATTTTGCGCACAATGAGAACACTGAGATATAGGGTGACATGTGGAGCAGTCTTAGGGTCTTCTCACTGGCCAGAAGTGGCTGTTGCATCAGACAAGTTTATCATGCAAGTATATGTGGACCTGGACAGCCCAGGCTAGCCTGATCTCATCAGATCTTGAAAGCTAAATAAGGTTGGCGCTAGTTAGTACTTGGATGGGAGACCACCAAAGAAGACCAGGGTCACTGTGCAGAGGCAGGCAATGACAAACCACCTCTGTTAGTCTCTTGCCTGGAAAACCTCAGCAGGCACTGCCATAAGTTGGCTGCGACTTCATGGCACTTTACACACACATGCCGTTTACGTTCGCCAGAATGTTCATCTGCATTACAAATGCCCCACTGGAATTTTCTTTGTTCTCATGATCGGAGGTTCTCATAAACAGGAAGAGAGAACCTCAAGGGCAATACCAGCCCTCACATATGAGACTATTGTTAGATCATAGAAAATCCAAAATAATAGAAAAAATGCCTCTGAACATGAGCATCCTTTCCTCACAGCAATGTGAGTTCAGCCTTATGTGGGATTAGGAGAGCAGGTGTCCATGCAAAAGCCTGTTTAAATGCTAGAAAGATTAACGCCAATTATTTTTAAAAAGAAATTAAACATCCTAGCCACAATCCTAAACAGTCGGGAGAGTTTAAGCCCACAGAAATCAGTTCTCCTAATGTGTAACTACTCTGCATTGCCTTGTCTTGTGTGCGAGAGCATCATGTGTTAGACCAGAAATATTGCCTAGGAACATTTTTTCTGTTCAGCTGGTTACGCTTCCTGACTATATGAGGGATTAAAGGATGTGTATTTTATACACAAATCTCAGGATTAATCATGCACTTGAAGCTGCCTTACAGTGCATCATCAAACCATCGGTCCATCAAGGTCAGTATTGTCTAATCAGACAGGCAGTGGATCTCCAGGGTCTCTTAGGAAAAGGTCTTCCACATCACCTTCTACCTGATCCTTTCCACTGGAGGTGCTGGAGACTGAACTTGGCACTCTTAGTATGCAAGCAAAGGCTCCACCACTGAGCCATAACCCTTCCCCTAAATCCTTTCTGAGAATATCAATACACTAGCATCAGAGCCCGTTGTGAGAAGAAAGCGGCCCGCATCCCTGGGCACGGCCTTCCCACTGCCTCTGTGGTGGCTGCAGAGCTGTGCTGCACCTTCCTGCTGGCTCCGCAGCCCCTCAGAGGCCTGCCACAGGTGGCACAGTGGCCTGGCACAGACCTCCTAAGGCCCCACAGCAGCCCTGCCAGGTCGCCATGCTGTGCTGACGACTTTCCTTTTATTCTGGTTCAGGCGCACCCACAGGCCCCTCAGTGTGCCTGCAAGGGGATTAAAAAGTGAGTCATCATCACCAATACAGCTCAGCTTTTATATAGTAGGATATTAAATAGTTGATGATGGGTAGAAACTAATCGCTGCTTTGGTGAACATTTTTGGCAATGCTAAAAAAAACGCTCCCTTTCCCAAATGGATTCCTTGCAAAAATAGATTATTCACTTCACTTGCCCTCATTTGCCCTCACTCTCAGTCACCCTCTCTTGTCTTCAGTAATGCCATTGCTCAGTAAGATTTGATTGACTACACAGTGGCATTATGATGTTGTTCCATTCACAATATGATCCATGAGTGAGCCATGTAACTAAGTCAGCAAGAAAGAAGCAGTTTTTGTCAGGGCAGTAATTATGTTAAATATTGATACATCACTTCACTCCTAAGCAGAATTACACTATTTTAAAACGATGGACTTCAATGGACTTAGGGAATCATTCCACTTAGGGTTGCACTGCAAATCTTTTTAGTGGGAAAATTTCATTCCAATGAAGTCAATAGTTTTGATTCTAAAATTAAAAGTAGGAAATTTTAATGCAATGCTGGTGGAGTTCCATTCACACATCCCACAGATAGATAATTATACAGGGACTGATTAACTGATTGATTCATCTAAACTGGCAACTCATCCCATATAAAGAAAAGATTAAAATGTCATGTTAAAATAAAATGGAAACCTGCCCAAGCATGGCAAATACCCTCTTCTCATCTTCGATCATCTTCTGCCAGGGTATCCCAGCTTCCAAAAGCCAGAACAGTCTTGCTATGTTTCTAAAGGAAGCTTTGGTGTTCTAATAGAGTTTTGAAATCCATGCTGGGAAATTCCTGGAAATTTGGAGGTGGAGACTGTGGAGGGCAAGGTTTGGGGAGTGGGGGGACCTCAGCAGGGTATAATGCCATCGTGCAGCCATTTTCTACAGGGGAATGGTTCTCTGTAGTCTGGAGATCAGTTGTAATTGCAGGAGGTCTCTAGGCCCCACCTAGAGATTGGCAGCTCCGTATTCTAACCTCACAGTAACAGGAGTGCGCGGTATTTACCATCCTTAATGCATATGGTCAGCTTGCTTTTCTCCCCAATCAGGACCCAAAGTGGCTTACAACATCATTCTCCCCTCTTCCACCTTTTTCCTAGAACAACAACCCTGTGAGGCTGCTTAGGCTAAGAGAGTGTGACAGGCACAAGGTCAGAGGAACGATATTAACTTGGTTCTTCCAGATCCTAGTCTGACATTCTATACCACACTGTCTCTCAAATGTATGTGTTCTAGCTTTGGTAAATGTACATATACCCTCCAAAATCTGGATTTGGGGTAGCAGATACCAAAGTTGGAAAACAGTCACATTGCTCTGTTCATACACATAATAGTGAGTGACCAAGAGGATCACATATAGCCCCATTTCTCCTTACATACAGTTGGGTAGCCAAAAACATAATGACTTAACAGGGCTCGTGTCAGTCAATCAAATACCAGGCCTGAAGATATCTAAAGGCTGTTGAGCCGGTTGCTTAGCAATGACTGAAAGGCCAAGGCTGTCAGAATACAGAGAATTGTGAGGCTAGGAGGTGCAAAGGGCTGTTGTCGTAGGAAACAAAGAAGGTGGTCAAGAGAGTCCTTTGCCATTCTACAGGCTCTGGTATTATATAGATGTTTACTTCAACACAGGGGTCATTTTGCAGAAAAAGAGCTGGAGGGACTCATTAGCATAACTCATTTGCACAAGTCATTAGTATATGCCACGCCCCTTGCCATCACCTGAAGTGTGCTATTAGCATAACTGATTTGCATGTGCCACACCCCTTGGCATCACCTATCCTAGCTGTTTTGGACCCAATCCTGGCCATTCAGGGCCAAAATTGGGCCCAAAATGGCAAAAAGGGTTGAAAATGGCTGAAAAGGGACCCAAAATGGTCAGGATCGGGCTGCTGCTGAGTGAGAGAGTGATCTACCACCATTTCAACCCCAATCCAGGCTGAAACGCGCCCAAAATGGCCAAGAGTCAGGTGGGCGGGGCCACCTGACGTGACCTCTTTGGGGAACTGCCGGAACTGCGTTCCTGCGTGTTCCCCCTCAAAATGAGCCCTGCTTCAACAGCAACCGACACTCCCACCTAAACAATGCTCTCCCCTCCTCCTTCTGGGAAAAGACCTGGTCTACTGCTGAAGCAGAATGAGACAGTAATGAGGTAACTGAGTACTGAGGTATTAGAATAGACTACTATTTCATACTGCAAGGTGAGGGAGCGGATTTTGGGAGAAGTTCCCTTCTATGAAGTCACAGGTGGGTAAACAGTGGACAGGCGCTCACATCTGCCCTGTGGTTGCTTTTCAGCTGGCCCTCAAACTCATCAGGAAGATAAGCTCACGAAATTGCAGCATTGAGTGTCAGGCTGATGCTCCTGAAATCTGTTAAGCAGCTTGAGGCCTACGAAGAGCAGCTGAGTAGGAGTGGGGCTGCCAACCTCTCGGTGGCTTGCTCTAGGGTTGCCTGCTCCCCTTACTCTCCTGGCGGGAGTGGGGGGAACCTGGTACTTACTGGGGGCTCTCCTTGCGCTCACACAATGATATCACTCTTGGAAGTGACGTCATTGCACCTGGTGCTGGAGAGTGGGAGTAAGCCTGCTGCCAGGCGCGATGATGTCAGTTCTGGAAGTGACATCATCACGCCCACTAGGAGAGGGCCTATTGTGCGCTGGCCCGTGAGGTTTTTTGCCTCCCAGGCCTGTTCCCTGGGGCTTTTCTGCCAGCCGGCCAGGTCAGTGGTGGTGAGGGGCAGAGGTTGGGAGCGAGGGATGCCCCGCCCCCACCAGGAGACCTAGCAGCTCTAGTGGTGGCTAGAGAGCTCTTGAAATTACAACTGATTTTCAGGTTACAGAGATTAGTTTTCCTGGAGAAAATGGCTGCTTTGGAGACTGGACTGCATGGGTCAGTCACAGCTCTCCGGAGCTCTCTCAGCCCCACCCACCTCACAGGATGATTGTTGTGGGGATAATAACAACATACTTTGTAAACTGTTTTGAGTGGGCCTTAAATTGTCCTGAAGGTTGGTTGGTATACAGGGCTTTTTTCCAGTGGGAACGTGGTGGAACAGAGTTCCGGCACCTCTTGAAAATGGTCACATTGCTGGTGGCCCCGCGCCCTGATCTCCAGACAGAGGGGAGTTTAGATTGCCCTCCGCACCGCTAAACTCCCCTCTGTCTGGAGATCAGGGGGCGGGGCCACCAGCCATGTGACCATTTTTGCCAAGGGCAATTTAAACTTTAAAAAACTCCCCCCTTGTTCCAGCTGACCCAATGTGACGTCATTGTGCGGTCCTGAGTTCCAACCACTGAGTTCCACCATCTCTTTTCCCAGAAAAAAAGCCCTGGTGGTATATAAATCAAATGTTTATTGTTGTTGTTGTTGTTGTTATACCCTTTTGAGGTCCTGCCCCTCCTCAAACCCAACCCTCCTCAGGCTCCACCCCTGAAGTTTCCAGGAATTTCCCAAGCCAGAGGTGACAATTCTAAAAAGGAGGCTACATCTGGGTCTCTGTCCACTTTTGAGGGCTTTTTCGACACTGACTTTTCCTGTTTTTAACCAGCCCTCTGTTCTCAAAAGCAGGCAGAGACCCAGATGTGGTCCCAGGCTGAAGGACTGAAAATAAAGTGGAAAACTAGCACAGCGTGCAAAGACCTAGAACAAAACTTTTCTCCTTGAAGTGCTAATTAATTTTCATATGCAGTGAGCTTTTTATACAAGGGGAGCATTAAAAATGGGATTCTTACCACTTGAGGCCCATTACATAATCTCAGCAGTCTACCACTTCCTTCTGCTACATGTGGAAAGCAGGCCCAAGGGCTATTTAGAAGTGGTTTCTGGTTGCTGAAGATTGTTTATTTATTTCTACTCTGCTTTTCTCCCTATTGGGGACCCCAAAGTAGCTTCCAACTTCATTGCCCCTCCTCTAAAGGACCATCCTAACAACAACCCTGTGACGTAAAGAGACTGATGGCTCAGATAAGCACAGAATCCTATACAATATGAAGTTCTGTAACCTCTTATGATGGGGTTGTGTCTTAATGAAGTGGCTTATCCTATCTTGTTTATTCATTGTAAAGATGTATTTCTGAAACAGAGGCTAACAAAGGCTAGAGTGACAGACTGAACTTGTAGTAAACATGGAATGTTGGCATCTGCTATGCGGGGGCTCTGGAATGAGGAGCCAGTTTGGTGTATAATCTGGAGAATCGGGTTTGATTCCTGACTCCTCCACTTGAGGCCAGCTGGGTGACCATGGGTCAGTCACAGGCTGTCTCAGAGCTCTCTCAGCCCCACCCACCTCACAGGATGATTGTTGTGAGGCTAATACACACTTTATAAACTGCTCTGAGTGGGTGTTAAGCTGTCCTGAAGGGTGGTATATAAATCGAATGTTGTTGTTGTTGTTGTTATTCTTTGGGGGCACACATTTACAGTGAAAGGCCCACATTGTTTGCACTGGAGGTTGGAGTGCAAATCAGTTCAGCCTTATAAGCAGCACTGCAGATAAGGACTCTTGTCTGTTCTTTTTCTTCCTCTTTGCTTTCTGATAGTTCTGCCCTCATGTGGTGAGAAGGATGTTTCACTTTGTTCTGAGGGGAAAAAAAACATTTTCTGTCATTCTCTTGCTTCAGAAGTCTTTAATTTTTTTCATCCCTGATCTAGATGGCCCAGGCTAGCCGAGTCTTGTCAGATTTTGGAAGCTAAGCAGGGTTCGCTCTGATTAATACTTGGATGGGAGGCCACCAAGGAAATCCATGGTTGTTATGCAGAGGCAGGCAATAGCAAACCACCTTGGAATGTCTGTTGCCATCAAGGATTGCCATAATTTGCCTGTGACTTGATGGCACTTTCCACCACAAGCTTGTCCCAAACAAAATGCTTTTGAAATGTGTTTATAGAGCAGAATACCATTTCCTTTAGATAACTGTGTTTTCTTTTGAGCACATAAGAACTGCTACAACTTTATGGACTTTGAAGTACATATTTGGCAAACTTACATACAATGGGTTGGGTCCAGTGATACATTTTTGCTAATGGGAAGAAGGATTCCCCCCATTTAGCTGAAGTCTTCCAGCACTTCTCATGCTATTCCTGGAGGCAAGGCTCAGGGTGGGGCTATGGTTCTTTGGCAGAGCATCTGCCTTGCATGCAAAAGGTCCCAGGTTCAGTTCCTGGCATCTCCAGATCAGGAAATAGGTGATCTGAAAGCCCTCTAACTGAGATCCTGGACAGCCGCTGCCATTTGGTATTATTGACTCCCCACAAACCAGGGCTGGCATGATGTATAAATGCATAGCCCAGCAGTCTCTAGGTGGCAGCATAATCCAGTCAGTGGTCTACTGCCCAGCACTAAGTGCAGTTACCCCCATCTAAGCCCATTCATTGCAGTGTTAATTTCTCAGTGCAGCTAATGTGCAAAGAAGAGAGTGTAAGTTCTTTGTTCAGTGCTCTGCAATAAGGGGCTAAGTATATGTTACATGCAAATATGACTGAAGGGGGGAGGGGAGAAAGGAGCTGCTTTTGGATGGAGTCATTTTGTGCAAAGAAGTGCAGAGCACACCAGCTGCCTCCAGCAAGCCCTCGGAAAAGCAGCTATTGTAGATATTTTGGAGGTTTTGGACTCTTGCAGTGGAGTCTTGTCGTGGGAAAAAAAAGAAGCACGTGCATACGTTTAGAAGGATACCTTGATTTTTAAAATTTCCCCATGCATGTAAAAAGGATTGTACCTCTCTGATGTGGAAGTCATGTAGACTCTCGTTTACTCATTACAAAGACTGAATTGGATGATGGCTCTAATTTAATGTTCTAAAAAAGAAATGTATTAAGGACATACAACTAGACACGGATAGTATCTGGGGTCTGTAAAGATCCCAGTAGCTCATTCTTGTGGGATCTTGTAGACCCCAATCACTTATTTGTACACTTTTCCTTCAACTCAAACCTCCTGAATTAAAAAGGTAACGCTGATGGTTGGTTAACACTCCATCTTAAGCGCTGCATCAATATAAAGCAAGTGTTCAATGAGAACCTTCTTTATGTGGGGGCTAATTTTGTATCAGATGACTAGTAGTTTGGGGATACTCTTTGAGTTTTGCCTCTGGAACCCCAAATATCAGCTTGTCTTTAATCAGCTTTGACTGATGCACCCACATCGCCCACCACTGAAGCCTACAGATGTGGCTGCTGTCACCCATGTCCAGACTAGGTCATTGCAAGGCATTCATCAGGGTGTGTGTGTGTGGGGGGGGTGTCCTGCAAAAAAAAAAAAATCTGGAAATTTTAGTTGGGTTCCTTATAAACCTGCAATGCAAAACAAACTGGCAGTCATTAATCACAAAGCATGGATCAAAACACAAAAACGTTTTTATTAGGATACAGAAAAGATCTGAAGAAACATTTTAAGCAAGTCTTTTAAATCAATATGAATGAACCAATCGGTTTCTTCCGGCCCAAGTAATAGTTCGATCCTGGCTATCCTCCTTCTGACATGATGTGACACTTCTGGAAAACCACAAAGAGCTGCTAGGAGGGGTCCAAATACCCTTTGACCACCCAGACCCACCACAAGCAAACCCATCATACGACTTACCCAGATCCATAGACCCCCCCCGCCCCCACCCAGGGTGATCATGGTCCCCAGATTTTGTCCCCTACTCTCCCTCTCCTTCTAGATGGCCCTTCTTTTTTAGAAGCCATTTTCCCTTGCAGTTTGTTGGGAGATCTTGAAAGAGTTTGACAGTTACAGAGGTAGCAGTGAACAAAGCAGAAAGGATGGAGGAACTGAACTAACAGGTCAGGACCCAGATTTACCAACAGCTCCCTAGGCTGAAGATGTCTTTGCCACCAACAGCTTCCTGCTCGGAAGACTTTGCGGGCATTCAGCAGTTCCATATGTTCCAGCTGCAACTGCAGTTCCTTTCAGGTCATCGGGAAGAAGTTCCTGTTCTCACAAATCTTACCTTCTTCCACCTTTTTCAAAAGTATATGTGGCCTTCAGCACCTGATATTTCCAGATGGTCTCCCACCCAAGTACTAATCAGGCTTGCTTAGAGAGAGGACAATAGAAACACAGGAAAAAACGCTGCCCTCAGGCAGATCACTTCCCTCCCTGTACAACACTTCCTTCCTCTTGCTTGCCAGCAGATGGCGCTGGAAAACAAGCATTAAGCCACGCATGTCAATTTGCTAAACTAAAAGAAGGATTTCTGGATCCAGCATTAAAGTCAGTCCCAGTTTTCTTCCGGCAGAGGGCAGCACTTTGCTACTTCAGTCTCACGGCCCTCAGTGATTCCTATGATGTAGCAATATTTTTAAACCCATGATCTCTGTTTGCAGCTTGTTCTGCTCTGACCAGCAGCCCACCCAAGATAGAACCGGAAGCAACATTCCAAAGACACCATAACTTCTTCTGGGCCTCATGTTGCCAATTCACATCCATTAGAAAGTCAGTTTAAGGGAGAGCTCCAGTCACCCCCCTCTCTCTCCAACTAGCATTGAAGTGAACATGCCTCGATGAGAACTTTTACAGGCCACAGTATGTCTGCTGACGTCTACTTGGTTCAGACGGCCGGCCGACAAGAGATGCCGCATCTCAGCGACCTGACAGATCATAATGCAGTCATTGGCTGCCTCTGAAACTTGTCACCCAGCTGAGGTGAAATGCAACAAATTAATCAATTCCAGATTCCTTCATGGAGAGAGATGCGGTCGGAATGTGCGGGGCCGGATCATCATGGTCACCTTCCGGAGAGAATAATAATCTGTGTCTTTCCAAGTGTACCAAACTATCCCATCGGGTCCTAGGAGCCTGCGGTTTTTCAAGGAGTATCTGCCACCCTGAGAAGGGGTAGGGGGAGAGAGGAGAAAGCACGGAGTAAATTAAGAATACTCTCACGCGTGGTACAGTTCAGCCTGTTACCTCAGCATCTTCATTCTGCTCCCTGCATAGGCTGGGCCTTATTTTGAGGTAACATTTCCTCCAAGAACCAGAAGGCCTCTGGGAGGTGCTGGCCTAGATTTCTACATCTCAGAACTCATGATTGACAAAGCCAGAAAAGATACACTTTGGAGAAGAAGCAAATGGGCATCCAGAAACCCTCAGTGGGCACAATGGCACCCATAAGCACCATGTTGAAGATCACTGGGTTAGAGTGTTGGATGAGGCCTGAGGAGGCCCAGGTTGGGAAATTCCTGGAGATTTGGGGGATGGAGCCTGGAGAGGGAGGGGTTTGGGGAGGGGAGGTACCTCAGCTGGGTATAATGCCACAGAAACCACCTTCCAAGGCAGCCATATTCTCCAGTGAAATGGATATCTGTGGCCTGGAGATCAGTTGCAATTATTTGAAATCTCCAGCCACCACCTGGAAATTGGCAACCTTAGTTCATTGTCATGTCTTCCCCAGGGTGACTTCAGGTCCATCATTTTCTCTCAATGTTGCTTTGAGGATAAAAGTTGAAGAAAAAACCATGTACACCACTTGGAATTCTTGGAAGAAGGGTGGAGATAAAAATGTAACCGCTGAATTCTGGTGAGCTTCATCTCCAGCAATGGTTATAAATGTTGTGTGGGTCAACAGCTGGACCTTACCTTGTAATAAACTCCATTGAGGTTGGAGAAGAAGCACTGGTGATACCACCAGCCTCCGTGGGAGATGGCAGCACAAATGTTCCCGGAATCTGGTGTACTGAAGCTCCTTTTGTTATGGTACCAGGCAAAGGAATCCTCCACCGTCCCACTGAAGCCTTCTACATGCAAGCGGTAATAGTTGGCTTCATCTTCAATGCTGCAAAGCAATAGGGAACATGCCAGGGACACTCTTCAGGTGGGGTTCTCAAACATTCCCTAGCTAAAGAGTTTTGGAGGTGATCTGGAATCTAAGGGGCAGTGGTGGGGGTGGGGGCTTGCATTCCTCCCCCACCAGCACAGCAAATGTAAAAATTCTGTGTTGAACTATGAACTGGTACACTGCATTCAAATAACCTCTAAAGCCCCCCTCACCTCCTATCACCAATGTCCTGAAAACAATTCATATGCATGACCGGAACCCCACATCTTATCCTTTGACTGACCCCATAAGGACTGTCTTGGGAGAGAAGATTGTAAGGGCTGCTCCCCATTCCTGGTTATGCAGCAAATAAGTGGCGGCCACTAAAAGTAAGTATGTGCAATTCCAGTCTGTTTCAAGTCATTTTTTGTATTGAACACTAGAAATTAGTGATCCACACTGAAGTGCACTGAAGTCAGTCTTTGCTTTCCTCTTAGCAAAGTTCATTGAAACGATAGCACCACGTGCTGTGAGCTCAGGAAATCAGGCACTCTGCATGTGTAAGCACTCAAAGAAAACATGGAAACTCCAGTAGATATAGGATGCCACACCTTGATTACTATCGGGAGCGAGGGGGAGTCTGCATATTATACCTGTTTTGTAGTTGCTCCATTGGTACTAACCAGTTCTTCCTCCTGGGCTAGCCTTTATGGCATGGGACCCACATATCTAGAGGACTGCCTCTCCCAATGTGCCCAGCTGTGACAGCTGTGCCCATCTGAGCAAAGTCTTCTGAACTTGCAACTGCACATGATCAACAGCTGGAATTCCACTTTGTGCATTCCATGTTGCGGAATGGCCTGCCTGAGGCGGTCGGGAAGGCTCCCAAACGTCTAGCATTCCCCAGAATGTGCAAAGTGGATATATTTAGGAGAAATTTTTTATAAAGGGGGAAGGATTATAGTTTAGGGCGCTGTTTATTTTTTACATTATCAGACTGCCTTGTTTTCTAATTTCCGAAATGCAATTTTCACATTTCTTATATGTCATGCCATATACAGTGATCACATGTCTTATACTGCTTCCTGTTGCATTGTTTTAAATTTTGTAATTGCCTTAAGAGTCTCAGTGAGAAAGGCAGACTGCATATAGAGTCAATAAATGTGCTGGACATGCAGATACATCTCCGATATGTGGGGATGTAAGTTCCTAATGTGTCCAAGAGATGGATGGTTTTAGGTGGGTAGCCATCTTGCTCCGTAGTAGAAGAGCAACATTTTGGTCCAATAGTACCTTAGAGACCAACTAGATTTTCAAACTGAATCTCGCTCTTAGAGAGATGGATGTTTGCTTTCCTCAGCTCACAGCAGGTGGTGCTATTGTCCTAGTTAACTTTGTGGAAAGATTGTTCTGGAGAGACAGCTCCTAATAGGAGCTCCTAAAAAGGATTGCCCGCATATGCCCTACCCAGTAGTTCCAGCATTGCCCACCCATACCTGAAGAGCTGGTAGAAGGCATGCTTGTGCTTATTATTCCAATCTTCCAGATCAACGCGGAGGGAATAGTCCCCTTGGTTGGTTATCTTGTGAATGTTTTCATTGCCCATCCAGAATTCACCATGTAAATCGCCAAACCCATCTTTGTACTCATTCCACGTCCGGTTAAAGTTGACGGTACCATCTTGCCGCCTCTGGATGACTGTCCATCCTCCACCTGCCAAGGATTTAGTCGGTTTGCGGAATTTCTAACCTGCCTCCATCCCAAGCGCTTGGGACAGGAAACGCCATTGAACACCAGAGCCAGGGTGGGTGTTGTGGGTTCAATTGTTGGAGTAGCACTGGGGGAGTGTGGACTCAAATCCCCTCTCACAGCGCAATCCTAAGAAGAGTTACTCCAGTCTAAGCCCATTGAAATCAATGGCCTTAGACTGGAGTAACTCTGCCTAGGATTTCACTGTTAGCCAGGGAGTCCACTGGGTGGCCTTGGGCCACTCTCGAGCGACTGAAGTTGCCTTTTTACTGAGTCCAATCTTTGGCCCATCTAGATTGCTGGGAGCTGCTACAGATACCCAGTTTATGAGGGATGCCACAGATTTAGTCTGGGACTTTTGAATGCAAAGCCTACACATTACCCACTAAGTTATGAACCCTCTTCATCTCTCAGCCCACCTCCCAGGACTAAAATGATGGCAAACCCCACCCTGAGCCCTTTGGAGAAAGTCTGGGATTCAAATATGATACATTTGGATCAAGGTGTTAAAGGAAAACCATGGATAAATTAGGTAGCAGAAGCAGGAAATGAGGAAGGTTCCACTAGCTTGCTGGCCTGGTGGATTCCACTTAAAAAGCAACTGCATTTCTCGTTCTCGCCCGCCCCCTATAACATTTAGTATATCAAGTGTCTCATGTTACGGCACTGCACATTTCTCTCTTCCATTTCCTCCGGTCCACACGATCAGCTGCTGCTGGTGGGGAAACATGATGTCCCAGCACAAGGTAAGTTTTACCAAATGTTTCAGAAGTAAAGGGGAGAGGAAAAGACACAGGTCCCGTTTCGTCTGCACTTGTCACGGACTAGGGGCTTCAAGCATGTGTGAACCACCCCAAAGCCACATGGAACGCTTCTGAGCAGGCGTGTTTTTCTGTAACCACTTCCTGGGAGATGCAATGTTTGACCAACCTTCCGTGAAAGCATCCCTCAGGACTGTCACTTAGGAAGTGCCCTTGCCTCTGGCCATACCTTCCACGTCCATCTCACACAGCACTTCAATCGGCAGCCCTTCCACGGACGGCATGATGCTGTAGGTGCCCGAGCGACGGACCCCATTGTAGTATATGGAGGCACAGTCAATGGGGCAGTTCTTGGCATGCCTCACATCTGAGAAAGAAACCGGCGGAATGAAATGAGGCTGGAGGCAGAGATTTGGTGCTTTTTGCTCTTTCCTCAGCCAGCAAAACTTATCGGGGGTGTATGAAGCTGCCTTACACCAGGTCAGACGAGATCAGGCATGTTCAGGCTGGGTTGGCCATAGGCTGCCTTACACCAAATCAGAGCATCACTCCGTTCAGACTTGTAGTGTCTGGCAGCAGCTCTCTAGGGGCACAAGCAGAGAAACCTAGGAGAAAGCTGATGACTATGTGGCATTCACTGCCAAAGGATGTTCACAAAGACAACAACTGTGCTCATAGGTCGCTCTTCTAGACAGATTAGTGCCCCACTCAGAGCAGTGAACAAGGTCAGTGTTATTACTGTCTCCACAATACAGCGGGGGCTGAAAGGAGTGGCTTACCCAAGGCCACCTGCTGAGCTCAAGGCAGTAATAGGATTCAAACCAGCAGAGTTCTTATTATCAGTCCAACCACTTAACCACTACGCTACAGCAGCTTTTGTTGTAATGGTCAAAAGAACAGATGTCTTTAAAAGGGGATGAGACAAATTCATGGAGGATGGGCCCATCATTGGCTACTAGCCATTGTAAAGAAAGGGAACCTCCACAATCATAGGCAGTAAACCTCGTGATGCCAAAGTTAGGAGGCAACCCCGGGGAAAGGCTTTGGCATCTATGTCCTGTTGTTGGCAATTCAGAACGACTGGTTGGCCACTGTGTGAGACAGGTTGCTGGACCAGAGGGACCACTGGTCTAATCCAGCAAAGCTCTTCTTACGTTGTTATGGGTTGTGGCTCAGTGGTAGAGCATCTGCTTGACATGAAGAAGGTCCCAGGTTCAATCCCTGGCATGTCCAGTAAAAAGTATTAGGTGATAGGTGGTGATGTGAAAGACACCTAAGGTCCTGGATAGTTGTTAGGAGTTGGAGTAGACAGTATTGGTCTTGATAGACCAATATAAGGCAACGTAATGGTTCAAGGTTCTTTCTGGGAATCTCCACCAGAGATCCCTGAATACAAAATGCTGGGGACTGAACCCAGGACCGTTTGCTTCCAAAGTACACACAACTGAGCCTCAGCCCTACCATGAATATATTATGCAAAATAGGTCAACATGCAGCTTTTCTAGATGCAAAATTAGTAGTGACGTTTCTCTGAGCATACGTGGTTTACCGCAGGATGTAAGGCTGACTGACATGGTCTCTTTGAAAGATAACCTGAGTAGCCCAGAGCCAGCTGGCTTAAAGGACTCGGGGCCAAACAGGCATGCTCTCCCTTCTGCTGGCATCAGAGGCTCAGGTTGGATTTGGGCCAGTGAGTGACAATCGTTGGGAGCTTATTCCACTCTACGGATTGGTGTCAGGAGCTCTGTTCCTCTGGGATGAAGGTCCCATAGGAATCTTTTGCTTGGGAGGGCCAAGGGCTGGATGGATCTGAAGCTTCTCAGTATGTTTAGGTGTGGAGAGTAAAAATCACCCAGTGGGGGAATAGCAAGATTTGAGTCCAGTTGCGCCTTAAAGACCAACAAGATTTTCAGGGTGCTTTTGAAAGTCAAAGCACAGAGTTCAGAGATGTGTCCTTTCCAGCTTTTCTACTTTTTTACATGGGACACAGGCAAGAAGCCATTAGATTGCCACATGAAATTTCCCCACCTCCCACCTCCTTCTCTTCCTCTTCTTCATCTTCATCTTCCTCCTCCCCCTCCCCCTCCTTTTAGTACTCAGACCGATGAAGAGTTCTGAGATCTCTGAAGCTTGCACACTGTGTTGTGTCATTTTGGTTGGCCTTTTGACTTTTTTTGAAGCTCTAGAATGTTTTTTGAAACTCTAGAATGTTTAGACTATGAACCTCTTGAAAATATGAGTCTGAAGCTATAGGATGTTTAGGTCATATATAAAGATGTAAACTTTCTGGAATTTTTGAAGCTCCAGAGAAAATGTGTTTGTTTTCTCTTAAATGTTCCTAGCATTTTCCTGAGCCTTCACATCTCTTGTCATGCATCATATTAATAGGTTAGAGGGATAAATCCCCACACCTACATTTGGGTTGCATTTGCACAGCCAGCTCTTCCACTGCAGCTGTCCCACTGCAGGAGAAGAGAGGGATCTCCTTTGTCCACCAAAAAAGCTATGCTGGGGTTCCTGGGGTCTTCATGGACAAAAGGCATGTGTTAATGGGGACTGAAGAGGGGCATTTGGTGAGATTGAGTGGGAAAGATGGCTGGATCCAACCATTGCAATGTATAGGTTATGCTGTATGGATCCTTGATGGGCAAGTAGGAGATTCTTTTTGTGGTGCTCACATCTGTAGAGTCTCCAAATGTGGAACTGATCTGATCCCTGAGACTCAAGGAACAGAACCTGGGAGTCAGGGCAGATGGATGGATCCTTGGAAGATGGGATGGAGCTGAATAGACACTGGCCAGGCTAGCCCAAGGAAGTGCCTGCCCGTGCCTGTGGCCTCCAGGTTCAGACATGGTGGGGAGGGAGTCAATTGCAAAAGCTCTTGTCAAGCCAAGCAAACAATTCTCTCCCTGCCCCCTTCAGTTCTGGTGCCACACCCTGAGATTTTGCTCCTTCCCTTGGGAACCACAGAGCAGACACCTGGCAACCTTATAGCCCAAGCCCAAAGAAAAATATACATTTGAAATTCTGCATGGGTGGGGGCAGGAGAGAGCATGCAGTGGGATTCCCATCCACTGGGATGAGTGCTTCAGCTGTCTGCACAGATCTTTGTCTGGAGTAGGCTGGTACCCACGTAAGCATCCTTGCTAAATGGGCATCATTTCTAACAGACTCACAATCCCTCTCTTCTTGGCCTGAAATTCTTAGTGCGTCATTCTGATTTCATTTGGGCAGATCTTGGGGCCTGGAGGAAGAGGGGCGGGGTCTAGCTTGATCAGAAAGAGGCTGCCTCGCAACACTGTGGCCCGTGGGGGTATGATTCAATAAGAGGAACATGTGAAACTGCATTGCACTGATCATGCCATTGGTTCAGTGAACCCAGAGCAGCGGCTCTTCTAGGTCTCCGCTGGCAGACAGCCTTCTAAACAGAGATGCAAGCACTGGAATGTGTAATTTTCTGTGAAAAAAGCCGGCGCTCTGTCACTCAGCTACAAGGGGAAGATAGACATTTAGACCACTGTTTTAGAGCTGTATTGAGCAGAAGCTGATGTTCTTTCCCTGGAAATGGACTGTTGGGTGGGTGGGGAAGGGAGCAAATACCTGGAGCAAGGGTCTGCAGTCTAGGGTTCCAGAAACAAATGTGGCTCCACATGGAACCAAATATTGCTCTTTAAGAAAGGAAATAGTTCCAGGTAGGGAGCCACGTTGGTCTGCAGTAGAACAGCAGGATCTGAGTCCAGGGGCACCTTAAAGACCAACGTGATTTTCAGGGAGTTAACTTTCGGGAGTCAGAGCTCCCTTCTTCAGAGGAGAAGAAGGGAGCTTTGACTCTTGGGAAGCTTATACCTCTTCGAGATCTTGTTGGTCTCTAGGGTGATATTGGACTCAAATACTGTTGTAAGAAAGAAAACAAAATCTTTAAGTTAAGGCATATTGGAGGGGATTGTTGGGAGGCTAGAATAATCAGTCTGTGGAGGGAATGGTAGGCAAAGGTTATTATGGGACTAGAGGGCTTCATGGACAGGCTTTACGGAAAAAGAAATGAGAGAGGAGAACAGCTGCCAGTAACCCAAGTGCAAACCATGCGCTGATTTATGCCAGTGTGCTAAATCAATTGCACAGGGTGCTCTTATGTCTATTTGAGACGTTGTGTGTGTGCCACTTCCTATTAAAAGACTTGCAACAGCCAGCATTTTGAATTCCTGCTCTGAATTTTGACACAGTTTGTCTTTTTTTTTTTTTAGTTGTTAAAGATAGCAGACTCCTGAATTGGAAAAAGCTAGGATGAATAAAAATCCAAGGGGGAAAACAACAGTATCATATGATGCTGTCATATACCAAATCATAACAATGGTCTGTTTAGTGTGCTATTATTTGCTCTGATAGACAGTGGTTCTCAAGTGCCCGTCTTTCCTGTCCTTTAGATAAAAGCTTTCAATAGAAGGTTGAGCCCGAGAGCATCAGCATGCTGAAGCATGTGAGCTATCCGTGAGCTATGGCCCCTCCCAGCAATAGGGACCACAGTCAGAAATCTCACCTGGACGGTGCATCTCCTGTTGCAGCCGCATCTCCGCAGGGACCAGGCAGCTGGGGTTGTGCCGTACCCATTCCATCAGCAGAGAGATGTTGTGCACCTGGGCCTGGATGCCGTACAGCAACGTGGCTTGCATGTGCTGCAGAGTATCGGCCTCGTGGTATTGCTGCTCCAAATCCTGGACTCGGTGCTCCAGAGAAGAGTTCCAGCTAGCCTTTTCTTCATGCTTTAGAGGAGGAAGAAGATTTGGTGTTAAAGAGTTGGGGCTGAGTTTCTTCAAGATTTTGCTGTTGCACTGCCTTTAACTATCTCCAAAACCCTTGTGTATTCTCTGCAAAAGAGTGCCCAAGCTTTTAAAATCCTTAAAAATAAAGTACTGTACCTTTTCAAAACTCACTTTAAAAAGCACTCGAACTGGCAGCTGTCGAAGTCAACCAGAACTATACAGGTGCTAACTAAGTACCATTGCTTAGATACCCATTGTACACAGCCATGTTCCACACTGGACTGATAACCAACCAGCAATCCATATGGAGCAAGGAGGTATGTACTGAAGGCTCCCAGGCAGCCTTGCATCAGTTTATCTTCAGCAAGCTCCCATAATGTACTTTCAAAGCATTATGATGTATGCCTGGAACCCCGCTTCCCTTGTTTATTGAATGTCTCAGGCTGATTGTATGATCTGCCTTGAGCCTCAGTGAGAAAGGTTGGCTATAAACAATTATTTTTTTTTAAAATGTATTCTTGCATAAGCCTATTCATGATGATTCAGATCTCACTTCTTCAGATGCATATGGAGTACATAATCTTTTTACAGACACTTTTATGTCCAAGTTACAACTTGGTGGGAGAAGAGGTAAGGTCTGACTTGTATGCTGGAATACATTTTGTCAGCCTTGAAGATGCTGTTAGACTTCTGTTTTAGTTTGCTGAGGTAGACCAACACAGCTGGCTCTCTGAAATGATTGTGCTGGTCAGTGTGGTGGCCAAGTTTAGGCTTTTGTGAAGCAGAACGACCGCAATAAAGCACCCATTTCATTAAAAGAGAGAGAGAAAACCTTGTAATTAAACCCGTTGTTTTCAAAATGGAAAGACACACAGTGAGCAAAACCAGGCTAACTACTACTGAGCAATGATTTTTTAAAAATTTGAGTGTAAACCATCCCCTTATTGTTTTAATAAAGGGAGAGAATAATAATGTTAAAGTTACTCAATTATTTTAATTTTTTTTTGCCCTGATTCTGTCCAGATCAGATTCTTGAAGCCATCTCTTCTTCAGCTAGGCCTCAAAGCCTCTTCCCCAGTTGCTGGGTGCTGAGCAAGAGCAGGCAGACTTTTCTCCTTGCCCAGATATTTACCCGATAGAAAACTGTCATCTTTAGTCCCCAGAAGGTTCTAATGAGACCGTTCTATTTTTCCTTAGGAAGAGAAATCACCACCAACGGAAGCTCTTCTCAGCCTGGCAGATAGGAAGCTAATCAGTGGAACAGGTTCTCCAGCCTTTCTTTAATTAGGAAGGCTTCATTCAACTAGCTCCAGAGCATGAGAAGAGTGCCCACCAAACATTTCTTTTTCCAAAGTGAGGCAAGGTGTCATTTCACCCTTGGCACAACCTGCCCAAAGCATCTACTAGGAAAGTTCTTTCCACTGGATCATGCCAGTGTAAGATCTACCACCCTTAATGGCTCCTCGTATCATCTCCTATCACGGTAGGTGTCACCTGTGTCGTATGCATGAGTACAGAGGTCTTACTCACTTGAAGCAGCCTTCTATCAAGTCAGACCTAGCTCTGGACTGTCTGTTCTGACTGGCAGGAGTTCTGCATGGATTCAGACAGGAGACTGGCCTTCTCCAGTCCTATCTGATATGGGCATGGTGGAACCAGGGACCTTTTGCATGCAAAGCAGGTGCTTTTCTCCTTCCCCATTTCCTTCCAGTGAGGTAAGTACAGGAGAAGATTCCCAAAAGATTGTACTCTCCTTCACTTTTTCATGATGATCATCACCCAGAGAGAAAATGCTTGGATATAAGCAACTGGTTTTATGCAGACGAAAATGCAAAGTGAAGAATTGTGCAGCCGAGTAGTCTTCATAAACAAATTTGGAGCTCCGTTTAGTGGCCGAGATTTATGAGGCTTAATAACAGGCCAACTTCATTTCTTCCTAGAGGGCTGGCCATTCCTTGGCTCTGCAATTCATCATACAACCCGGAGATCAGCCATCCCAGCTCTTATTCGTTCTTCTGTCGTGGCGCGATGGGATGTGTGTGGGTGAGTGTTTTCTTATGTCATTCCAGACCCCAGAATATTAAACAGCATATTAGAATTCATTTCTTTCTTCTTCCTCCCTTCCATTCCTTAAATGAACCTATGAAGAAGAGCTGCAAGCACATAAGTGCAGCTATGCTGGATCAGACCGGTGGTCCATCTAGACCATCATCCTGTTCCACAGTGACAAAAAATGCTCCTGGAACATGTGCAAGCAAGGCAGAGAGCACCAAGCCATCCCCTGTTGTTGCCCCAGGTTTCCAGGAGCTGTTCAAATTGCAGACGGGCACTGCACAGTGCTGGGACTTACACCCCAAGTACATGCTGTGTGATTTCTGGCAGTATTGTTAACTCAAATCCCCCTCATGGATTACTAGTTGTAACTTTCATAGGCTTGTGCACCTGGACAACGTGAGTTCGTTTACGGGGAGAGGCCTTTTTCAGAGGAACTTGTCCTTTCATGCTCTTGTCATCCCTTTGAAAACTGAAGCTTACCTGCAACTCCAGAACCTTGAGGCGATGTCGGTGGTTCCTCAGCTCTTCTTGGAGCTCAGAGATGAGTTCACGCAGTTCCAGGACCTGCTGCTTCCGCTCCTCATTTTCATGAAGCCAATAAGAGACCTCGTCTGTGCAGCGGAACATATCCGGGCACCTCTGTTCATCCAGCTGTGGCAGAGTGGCTACAATTTTGCACCTCCCATTGGGCAAGACCTGGTTGCTGTATTCTCCACACTGGATTAGCCCAGGACTCCCTTGGTGCCCGTCATCACTGCTTATGCCATTGCTGTCGGCTGCCAGGGGTCTCTGCAGTGAGTGGCGATTCAGCAATGCCAAGAAGAGGAGAGATTGCAGCACCATCCTTTTGGGTCCAAGATGGGTGGAGAGCTGCATGGTGCAACCAAGGGGTACAAGCCAGGGCCACCTGAGTGTGCTGTGGTCCCTTATTCAGATGCTGTCCAACACAGAGAAGTCCGTCGGTTGTAAACCACATGCATCGCATTGGTTCAGATCAATGGCGATCAAGTCTAGGAATGAATCTGTGGCTGCCGCAAAAGGGGACAACTCAAGGAGTGCACATGAAAAAGAAATCTGTAAAGAGTGATCAAGAGAACAGTGAAACTTGAGCATTATTCCCTTCCTACCTCTTAACATTCCATCATGTGTGAACTTTTGCCAACTTCCTCAATCTAGTTCTGTGCCCTTCTAACTGCCTCTTGGATGTCATATGTTCATATTCAGGAATTTCTTTCCACGAAATACAGTTAAATAGCTTCTCTGTAATAAGTGGCTTTCTTAGAAATCGTCTTAAAAACACAAAGAAAAGAATGTTTCTATGATACCTGTTTTTTCAGGACCCCGGAGAGCTCCTTCAGCAAGACATTTCCCCTCAAAGGAACTAGAAGAGACAGGGCATTTCATCACAATGCTCTTTAAGAAAAAAAAAAGTCCACTTATACCCCTTAAAAAGTCTTTCTGTTCTAGCCCCTTTCCAGTTTTCTTTATTTCTTCAGGAAACCAGGGGGAGGGGATTCATTTCTTACATTCTGGGGCTGCCAGTGCTAAAATGGAACCATTACTTCCATAAATGCAGTTGTCAGAAGCTTCTACAGCTCCACCACCGAGAATGGGGTTTTTTTTTTTGCAAGATATTGTTGCAAAAGTAGAAAGATATTTGTGAGCTTTATTGTGCAAAATAGTACTTAAAAAAAAAGATGCCAAGAACAGTCCTTCCTGGAATCCCCTCCCAGAAAAAGCTTGATGGTATTTTCTCCCTCTTTCTCCACTGAAATGTCTTTTCTAAAGCCTCCTTGTATGCGCTACAGGGCAGGGATGTGTCATCTGTTTATACTGCTCTGTAAAGTGCCGCACACTTTAAAATATGCTGTATACATTCAAGACAATGACCATGACTGAAAACAGCAACAGTCACATTCAATCAGCCCACTGATCCATCCACCTAATGTTCTGTTTCTGGTACTGATCGATTCAAGGTAACTTAGGAAATGTTAACAACCATGTAACCAAAGAGGCTGTCAGGATTGGCAATCAGTGAGAAAAACGGAAAGAATTGTCCCTCAGTTTCCCCTCTGTAAAATGGGAATATTTATGATTCACTTCCTCAGGTTATCTGGCAGAGGGTTATAAAGCTGCATAAATTATTCACCATTAAGTCTGTAATTACTTATGTGCTGTCCAGTGGTAACTGACTTAAGGCGATCCCAGCAAGGGGCTTTCTAGGCAAGTGAGAAGCAGACGTAGTTTACCAATGCCACACATTGACACTGAGAGATCTCTGTCTTTCGGTGCTACACCTCTGAAGATGCCAGTCTCACAGCTGCTAGCGAAACGTCAGGAACTACAAGGCCAAGACCACGGCCACACAGCCCAGAAAATCTACAACAACCACCATAAATGCCTTTGTCTGCATGTCCCCTCTCCAAGAACCAACCTTGCATAGTCTCTGAGATCTGACAAGATTGGACTATACCATGCCACTTTCCCTCAATTAACTCTGTACTCCAAGACAATGTATGTGCAGGGAGGGGGACAACAGGGGATGATGAAAATTTAATTTTTATCCAGCACACCTCTATGTTTTATGAATCTCAAGCAATCAGGAGTCCCCCCACAGCCCTCACCTTCTTTGTCCGTATAGTCAACGTCGTTTGGAATGGTCAAATATTCTACTGAAATATGAATTTAAATGGCTGGGGAAAATATATAAAATTATTATTGCTCAAGTCAACTTCTGCCCCTTGTTATACCCTGCCAAGCCTGGCCTCCGATGCAGCTTACAGTTCAAGACGCCCAGTAATAAATCCTTATCAATAAAACAATCAAAACTAATTAATGCACCTTTCAATCAATATTTCAAGTAGCCCAACAAACTTAAGTATGAAGCACCATAAATAGAAAACAGTGGGTGTCTCATATGGAGGAAAAGTGTTGTAACATTTTCAACCTGAACTTCTACAAGCAGCCCCCTTGTTAGCGTTCCCCCATCTTGCCAAAAATCTCTGTGCAGAACTTCTGCTGCTGCTGGCCTACTTTTTAACTCCCCCAGTTCTGTCTTTCTCAACAGAAGTAGCTTATCTCTCTGTGATAGAACTTCTCTCTGCTTACCCTGCTGAGAGAGAAAAACCTTGGCTGCTTTGGAGCGGCTTTCTCTTTGTTCTCTCTGCTGTATCTGGCTTCGTCTTGTGCAGCAAATCCCGAGCTGTTCTTGCCAAAGGGGAAAAGTGGAGGAAAAAGTCCTCACCACAAAGACACGCAACAATCATAAGAATTCCAAACTTCCCTACAAAAGAGCCAGCTGCTCTGTTACCTTCAGAAATGCAAAGATAAGCATGCCAGGGACTGCAGAAGCAGTGTGCTTCCAAGGAGCACTCAGGGCTTATTCTCCTTGATCCTATCACTGAACCATAAATAGCATTAAGGGACACTCCAAGTCAATTCATGAGAAGGCAGCCAGCCAGCCTCTGAGGCCCAGAATGACCTTCAAGAGTTTATCAGTGTGCAAAAGATTAATTATAGTGGAAGCTAGCAAGGACCAAGCTGCTCTGGTTTCCAAGGAAGGGAAGTAGCCAAGAGGCTATGTCTTGCTTGGGAAAGGAAGTGTGGGAGGAAGATGGAAATGACATGATATGACTCATCCTCTTCCTCCTCTTCTGGTTGGTTGAGGGCAGCTTTAGGTGGTGTCCACCCTAGGACACCACCTTTAAAACCTTTGCTTGCTTCTTTGCTTTTATTCTCAATATTGTCTTAGGGAGGGAAGGTAGCATGGTAAAGATCTTGGAAGCTAAGTGGAGTTAGTGCTTGGGTAGGAGCCCACCACAGAAGACTAGAGGAAGGCAATGGCAGACCACGGCCGTTTTCACACTGCTTACTGGACACGGAACATCACACCGAGCTCCTGGAACGACAGCGTCTTCCTGGCGCGATTTCGCTGCTGTTCTCACGCGAAATCGTGCCAGGAAGATGCTGTTGTTCCAGGAGCTTGGCACAATGTTCCATGGCCGGTAAGCAGTGTGAAAATGGCCCACCTCTGCTTCTCACTTGCTTTGAAAGCTGCTTTGTAGGGTCACCATAAATCAGTTGTGGCTTGACGACACCCATTATGTATGTAAGGCTTTTATAGAGCTGGAAATGCAGAAAAGGGCTTGGAGCACCTTCTCTACAAAGAACGGATGAAGTCTCTGGATCTTTTTTCTTTCTTTTGCATTTTAGGGAAAAGAAGACTGAAAAGGGATGTAACACAGGTTTATGGCCTAAAAACAGCTGACAAAGAACTCCCCCCCCCTCCCTCTCATATAGCACTACAAGTTGGGGATACCCAATGAAATTTATTGGCAACAGATTCAAGACAGGAAGAGAAAGAAAATACCAAGAATGAGAAGCCCATAATATAAAATGAGGGGCGGCATTCTACAGATGAGTTCCATGTGCGCAGTCATCCTTGTGCAAGCAGAAGTGTTAAAATTATTCCTTGCACTAAGTGAAAGCAATTGTATCCTAATCCTCACTCTGTTTTCCCTGTGTGTAAGCCATAGTACAAGGTACTTCACCTCCAGGGACCTCCAGGAACAT
This sequence comes from Eublepharis macularius, assembly GCF_028583425.1. Lineage (NCBI taxonomy): Eukaryota > Metazoa > Chordata > Lepidosauria > Squamata > Eublepharidae > Eublepharis > Eublepharis macularius. The sequence continues at coordinate 222,244,602 of NC_072790.1, forward strand.
CTAGTCTAACCCCCTGCACAATGCAGGAAATTAACAATACCACCCTCCCCACACCCCCAGTGACCCCCTACTCCATGTCCAGAAGATGGCAAAACACCATCAGGATCTCTAGCCAAACTGGCCTGGGGAAAATTGTTTTCTGACCCCAAATTGGTGATTGGCATTACCCTGGGCATGTAAGAAGGGGCTACAAAAATTAAGCACAGATGCAACACTTCCCGCCCTCCCTCTCATGATCTGCCTAGGTTCACAGAATCAGCATTGCTGTCAGATGGCCACCTAGCATCTTGTCAGATCTTGGAAGCTAAACTGGGTTAGTTCCAAGGTTTCTATCACAGATCCAGACCAGTCTTCCTAGGTCTGGGGTTACAGGAAATTCAACTCCTGACGTCCTTTTCCTTTTAGGAGCAGTGCTGAGAAGTCAACACTCCCTCCACCACATCAGACCCTTATTTGTTCTCAACATGTATTCAACACTCCTTCTCCACGAACCCCCTACTTCTTCAGCCTGCTCCCCCCCTCCAGCCCCTGAATATAAACAAGGCATCTATCCGATTTTTTCTGGTTTGCATTGGAGGCTTCTCTTCATTACAAATCATCCACAACAAGAACAAGACCAACAATAACAACAATGCCTGTTAAACAGTGGAAAGAGCTTCCCCCCTTTCCCTTTTGGTGTAACCAAAATGGGGGCAAATATATCCAAAATCCAGCCTTTAGGAAACTATGTGCAGCCAGAACCTGTGCGTATTTTGTAGGGCATTGCCGTGATTTCAGCAGGATAGCTGTACAAAAGACGGCATCCACAGGGTTTGCATTGACACCATGATGTTATGATGTTACTTGCATTCTTTCTGTTTTTATTATTATTAATAATAACAATAACAACAATTATAATTTAGCCACTTTTCTTCCCAAATTAAAATATAAAAAAATAAAAATATTAAAGAACAACAGTTAAAAACAAAGTTAGAACACAGTTAACAATCCAGCTCACATGAAAAAGCTGTCCTAAATAAACCAACCCTAGGAATAGTGGAGGTCTGGCACAGTTGCCATAGTCCATGGCTGTCTTCCAAGAGCACATATCCTTTTGGTGTGGGAATTCATTTCCAGGTATTTATCTCCTGTGCTTATTGATGGTTCTGACCTTTCTTCCCTTTTTGATCTGCGTTTCCAGAGAGGAATTCCATTAAGTAATTTACCTGTTGGAGTGTAAATGTTAACATGTTTGTTTTGTAAGTGTCAGATTAGAAACCCAGATTTGGCCTTTGACACTCATCTAGCTCTATTCTGTTCTGTGGCCGCTGAAAGCGATCTGCTTAATGAATGGCACATCCAGTCAGTTTGATGGAACTGAATGTATGTCAATATGGCTGGCAGTCCAGACTGTGCTCATGGAACGTTGCTTCCACTCCTAGACCTCCCTTTTCAGAGAGGAGTGGTTGCATTTTAGGAAAGGGATGCTTTAAATGTTTGGAACTGGATTTCTTGGTCCTATGCTATATTCTGGGATTAATTATAAGGCAGGGAGAACAAAAATGTTAATTAATTAAAGACAGGCATTTTGTTTTCTTCTGTTCACTTTGCATAGCACAGAAATTATTTCATATTTCTAATTTGCTTAGAGCACAACCAATTTATCAAACCCCCTTTAAGGCCATCTCCACCCCTTGAATTAGTTCTGATCAAATGGATGTCTATTGGGACTGTGTCTCTCTCTCTGTCGTTCTTCAGCCCCAGGCTGCATCATGCTGATAGGTACAAAGATCCTATTGTGTTTATGGCAAACAATCAACATCCATTATCTATGAGTGGGCAGGTCAACATGTAACATATTTGTCCCATATAATACAATCCATTAACATCACCTTTCACTTAAACCTTAGAATTGCACCCCATCCTTTCAAGGAAATTCATTTCTTTTGACCGATCCCATTTATGAGACATTCTTTCCCTGTTGGTGTTTAGTCTTTTAAATGGATTTGACCTCTGGATCCAGCACTTTGCCAAAGACTGCATTTCTTTGGCTTTCATGTCTCTGTCCATTATCTTATTGCTATCATGGGGTACAAATGAAGAGATGAGCAACGGAAAGGCTCTTAGCTCACCGATTGGCTTCTCCGTTTAATTAAAAGCTCACAGTACAACATTGTATCCAAGGCCCTTCAACTTATTTTTTGCAAGTGACTGTCTACTCCAGTCAAATTTAGCCAGCAAATCTACCTCCCAAGGGAAAGCAGAAATGGGTATTTCTCCCCCCTTCAATTATTCTCTAAATTGTTTGGGCAGCATTTAGCAGAATAGAGAAATAAATGAAATCAATGTAATTGAGCAGCAAATTTCAACCGTTAATGGCTCTCTGAGAATTCTCATCAAATGGAAACGTTCTCCAGAAAGGTCAAGGACCAGCAGTTATCTTCCTCCATCCCTTCACCATCTCTCAGTAAATTGCCCAGGCAATTTCTAATGGTTGAACCGGCCCACTAGAGCCAAGCCATTCAGGTACTTAACATGAAAAAAACACCCCTGCCGGCCAAAGCCAAGCAGATTTCTAGCCCTCATGGTGGCAGAGAAAAATCTTAATATGTAGGTTATTTAGAATACTTGTTAGCATGTTGATCCCAAGTGAAAACAGAAGGGGCAAATAGTTCTGCTGACTCCTGACAGGGAGGAACTTCTGTCCCCCAAGAACATAGGAACTTCTGTCCTCCATAATTACAGAGCGCTGTTTGCTGCAATGTTGCGGGAGGGGAAGAGAGAAATTAGCTTAAGGTTCAAGTAATTCCATTCCTGCCTTGAGACAGGCACTCTGAAGCTGCCAGTAATTCTCTTGCAGTGCCCTCTGGGTACGACATGGTGGTGAATATGAGATGGCAAGGACTGTAGAGCAGACCGGAGGGGAATCGTTGGAAGGAAGCTGGCTATTACCTTAAGCAGAAATTAAAATGGGAAGAACCTTACTTAATACAATTTCTCTGATGTTTTATTATTGCCCCTATGTATTTTGTCACAGAAAGAGTAATGGAATCATTTGTATCTGATAATAACCATATCACCTGTGCTCTCGTAGTAGGTAGTTCCATATTTTTAAGTAGAGGGATGATTAAGCTAACCCTCAGCTCATTAAATATGGGACACTCTATAATCATATGTTCAATGGTTTCAGTTTTATCATGTGGGCATCTGCATGTTCTGTTAGCATATGGTACTTCCTTCTATCTACCCCCCAAAACCGTCAAGGGAAGAGCATTCATTCTTGCCAGAGTAAAAGCTCTTCTGAGTTTTGGTAGTGTCAAATGATAAGAATACTTTGGCAGTTGCATCGGGAGGGCAAAACTAAGTAAAGAGAGTTGAGGACTCAGTAGAACAGTCTGTCCTAGTTAACTGGCTATGTTCTTGTTGGCGGTGGTGGGGATCGAAATGGGCTGTTTTGATACTCTTCCACTGAAACATCGTTCTGTCTGCTCTCTGCAAGTTCTGGGGTCCAGCAAATGTCTGACCTCACACCCTTTGGAGCTGCCCATGGATCAGATATTTTCCTCTTCCAAAATGTATGATGCTGGAACTCATCTTTAATATCGGTGAAAGAGCTGAATATTTATGCAGTGGCCAAAAAAATCCTGGTCATATCCCTGATGTTTGTCAATTTCTCTCTAAAATAGGTTAGTGTCATGCTCATTAATGCCTGCTGCGCTGTTGATAGCATCAGATCCTAGGAGATCCAAGGCTGAAATGTTTGTTGTCCAGTGACCTTTTCATTGTTGATGCCCCCCTTGGATTCATTTCCTCTCTTTTACATGCATTCCCTTCACTTTAATGTCACTACTGCTCTTTTTAGGAAACAGAAAAACTGATGCTTCATATCGCGTCACGACAGAATTGTTACAGCTAATGAGGAAGCCTGGCCTGCTTGGAGCAAAGAACCGAGGCAACGGAAGGATTGAACATTTGCTCCATTCAAATTCTGATCTCATTCTGCATCATCATCACAAAATATATGGCTCTCTCGGGACTGGGTAGGGGTCCCCCTGGGTGGGAGCCTGTTCTCTGGCACACAAGTTGTGGAACTTCTTCCTTGGTGATGCTTACCAAGCAAGCTCCCTGGAGATATTCAGAAGTCTGGCAAAGGTCTCATTCTTACCAGCAGCAGATCAGGTGATCGGCATACAGACTAAGTTATTAGATTTATCTCAACAGTTTCTTTGGACCAATGCTATACGCCAGAATAAGGCAGGTTCATATATTCATAGCACCTAGTCCCTCGGCCAAACATTGTCCAGAATATGTTTGTCTGGCTCCAAAGAAGAGACCCTACTGTTCCTGTTTGTCACCTCCTTCTTAGATTAGTATAATTCCTTGGTTTGCCAGGGTACTACGTCAGATGGTTGCATTACTCCAAGCGCTGGATCAAGTGCACAAAAGTGGAGCAAGCTTGCTTTGTCGGTTAATCTCTCCTTAGCCTCTTGGTCTTTGGCATTCTTCCTTTTCACTTGTTACGTCTGCTAACTGGATGGTGTAACTTTAAATGCAGCTGCTGAAATTTCCCTCACCCTCCTTCATCCTTGCTGGGTTCTTGACATATGATTGCAAGTGCAAAGAAACATCTAGAACCCTCCTGACAAATTTGCAAAAATTAGTAAAGGTATGTCAAATAAATGTTGGAAATGTGAGCAACATGAGGGGACATTTTATCATGTTTGGTGGACTTGAAATAAAGCTAAAAAAATTTGGTCACAAATTCACATGACAATACAAAAATGTTGAAGATAAAATTTTGGAGATATTAAAACTAAAAGTATAATGTTTGTTAAAATATGATAGGTGTTGTAGGGAAAAATGGAAAATGAAACCTGTATTATTGTTTTTTGTTATTTCTCATTTCTATCTCTCTTTTCTTGTACTCTCTTTTCTTTACTTCTTTCTTTTATTTTCTTGCTCCTTTTACTGTGCTTTTAATTCTATTAATAAAATAAAATTTTCTTGGAAATTAAAAAAAAGAAGAAGAAATATCTAGAACCCCAGAGAGGGAAAGAAGAGGGCAGGAGAAGGGTAACTACAGGGAAGCGAACAAGAGGGCAGCTCCTAGCTTCAGCAGACACATTTATATATTTATCTGGAAAATGTATATGCTGACTCGTCAGAAATGTGCTGGAGGCGGCTCATAAAATACAGTAAAATCAAAAGCAGTATTAAGATTATCAGTCACGAGCAGCCGTCAACACAAGGTATTAAAAACAAGACAAGGTGCCTGTGGGTCACTACCCGGTTGACTGGAGAGCTGACTCACAATCACAGCCTGTGAGTCACGGGCTAGGGGTGAGAGCGCTTTATCTCTTGCAAAAGGCTCGCGCTTCTGGCCGTATGCAGTCTTTGCAATACCTGCAAACAGGAAGGGAAACAGAAGGCTTTTTAAATTCAAAGACACCCACCAGTTCACTTCATAGTCTGTTCACAAGTCACACTCAGCAGCACCATCAAACATTTGTCAAAGTGCTTGCCTATGTTTAATGGTTCAAAGAAGCTGACTGCACATGTGCTATCTTGGACTGTTTCAGTTGGATAGCTGTGCTGGTCTGCAGTAGAAGAGCAAGATTCGAATCCAGTAGCACCTTAAAGACCAACAAGATTTCCAGGGTGCAAGCTTTCAAGTGTCAGCCTACCCTTCATCAGATACAACTACTCCAGATGGCTCTGGTCAGGCCTGATTCAGATATAGGCATCTAGTTAGCTTTCCTGTGTCAAATCATCTAACTCTTGGCAAGAGGTATACCATAGATAACGTTTTAGAATCGTTACTGGGCGTAGTACACATGTGATACAATTACAGAATCTCTGCTTCCATCCTATGCCTTTATCATTAAAACATGATTATTCAACATTCTTAATATTAGCTCAATCAACAGAAAAATCATACCATCAGTTATAACTTCATAGCTCATTAGAGGAGAGCAATTACATGAGTCCATGAAAGTATCTTATCCAAAGATAAGCTGGTCATAAGCAAGGAGACCCTTCAAGGAAGAAGCTCCTGATTAGAGATGAGCACAAACTGGGAAAATTCTGAACCATGCAGTTTGTGGTTCATCACGTTTCATGAACCACAAACCACAAACTTTCATGAACTTGCCCCAGTTCAAGAATCGGTTCTTTCGGTTTGTAAAAATGTCACTTCCGAGTCAACAGAAGGTCTGCAGAGAGCCCACCCACCCCCATTGCCTAGGAAACTGATTGATCAGTGCCAGGCTGTCTGCAGTGATGAACTGAAATATGAACCAAACGAACCGGGCTAAAATTCATCACAGTTCATGAGAAATGAGCTCCTATGAACCACTGGTTCACAAACCACGAAGTAGCCCGGTTCATGATGAACTCTCTTTTATATTTTGGTTCGTGCCCACCTCTACGCCTGATCAATTCAGCTTCTCATATTTATAGAATTTCAAAACCGTCTCCTAACAATAACTCACTGCCCTGATTCAAAAGGGCTTACATTCTTGGCTAACTATAACTTTAAACACCAGACAAGGTTATCTATCTATGGTCAAATCCACATTCACCCATTACCCGCATGTTTATCGGATATCTTCCGTTTGCCTCCAATCTGTTTTTTTTCCTCTTCGTTCACATTCCTGCTTCCAATCCGTCTTTCTCGCGCGTCCCTCCAGTCACACGGCCGCTCGAAAACCGCTTTTTTGGGTGGGACCTTTTTTCCCCGCCCATTTTTTAAAAATTTTTTGAGCACACTTTTCCGTTATTTCGATCTTGCCTTATAAAGAAACATCATTGAAGATAATGATGCCTCTCTTTCCCCCACTGACAGCACTGATGGCTCTCTCCCATTTCTTTTTTGGAAATTTGGAAGCATGTGGGAAGCTTTCATGGGCATTTCCTATGCAGGACAGTTCAGTGCCTGAATTTTACTGACGTTTCACTTCCTTGCAGTGTCATTATTTTGATATTTTGTAATTTCGATATTACAGTAACATAAAATAAAAAAAATAAAAAACAGTTAAAAAGGAAGTTTCTCGAGTCCGTTCTGAGGATGGATTCACCCCAAAATGATTTTTCAAACTACCAGATTTGATTCAGAAACAGCATAATCAATAACTCCAATGCTATGAAGTCAAAAACAGTCTTTTACAGACTACGGAGAACTTGCAAGTTGAATCAGCCAACAGGAACTCTCGGAACGGCCGGAGAGACAGGAAGGGGGGTGGTTTTTAAAAAACGCATTTTTAAATTGCGCATTGGCCTGTTCACGGCCACCGTGAAACTCCTGTTGAAAACCTGTGACCACATATTCGGGAGAAATGCGAATGAAATGCGTCTGTTTAATGAGGTAATGTGACCGGCACTCGGGATTGCCGGGGAATGCGGGGAACAGGAATTTGTGAATTTAGGGATGTTACACTGTAAGCTAAGCAGCTCAAAGAGTTCAAAGTCACAAGCCTTTCATTTTTCCCAGCTTTGTGGTGGAATGGATTTGGTAGGACCGGAAATTGCAACCTACCACAACTTGGTATCGTGTTCAATTGTTTGTGATACTTTTTTGAGAACAAGAGGGCTTAATCTAAGCCAATTCAGCTACTTAGTGCAAGCGGCCTGTTGTTTAATCCCCTTTGGATGCATCATAGAGAACAGAAAGCAACAAACAGAAGGGGGAGCAAAGCTTTGACCAGTTTGTCAGAAAACAAGAGCTAACTACCAGCACTAAGAATGAAGCCGTGGGTGCCAAAACAGTTAATCTCAAGAAAAACCACCCCATGGTTATGGATACTTGGTATCTCATGCCATTCTGGTAAAATACAATACATAAAAACAACCTGGAGACCTGTATGGAATCACAGGAGGCTGGAAAAATTGAAAATCCCACTTTGCCCCCAAAATATTCCCTCCTCCAGGATTCAGAAAGCTTACAAGGGCTTTTGCTGGCAGACGTCTCCTCTCCCCTTTTAAAAAAGTGTTTTTCCTTACTTTCTTCATTTATACCCTGCCTTTTCTCCCAGTGGGGACCCAAAGCAGTTCACATCATTCTTCTCCCTTCCATTTTATCTTCACAAAAATCTTTTGAGGTAGGTTAGGCAGAGAGAGTGATGCACCAGCCTTCCATGGTGGAATGGGGATTTGAACCTGGGACTCCCAGATCCTATTTCGATACTCTAACCACTACACTGCACTGATGCTGAGCTACTCTCACCAGTCAATGTCTCCAGGAGCATACAGAGGCCTCGTCAGGTTGGGGTTTTGTGTGTGTGTGTGATTTACAAAGTTGTATGATACCTGGGCTGTCTCCCAAGTGTGCAGGGACTCCTACTTTGACTGTGGGTGGCCCCCATGTGTGGCTGAATCTGGGACCTTCTGCAGGCAAAGTGGATTCTTTACCACTAAGCAACGGCCCTTCCCCATGAGATGATCAGTTAGCTAACTGTTCTTTATGCACTCAACACCCCAGATCCTTCTCTTCAGTTCTCAGCAACCCTGTCTTCTGCAGCTCTCTGCCACTCAGGAACCTGACATCTTTTGAACAGGGAAACTTGGGTTCAAAGACCCCACTCAGCTGGAAGCAAATCTTTAGTTCTTAGTCACTCTCTCTAGATGCAGCTTACCTTTTAGGGCTGTTGTGAGGATAAAATAGAGAGGGGAAGTCCCGTGCATGCTTCCCTGAGCTCTTTGGAAGAAGGCTGGGATTTCAAATGAGACAGATTCCCAGCCCCGAAGCCCATGCCCTGCAGCCTCGCTACTTGATTAAAGAGAAACTATGATAGTTATTTGAATGTCAACATTAATTTAAATCCTAGTTTTAAGTGAAGACCATGCCAGCTAGGTTACATTTCTATTATGCTTTTAAGTGCTGAACATATTTCACATACAGTATCTTGGTATTCCTAGCAAGAGCCTTAAAAAGGAGCTGGTATTCTTAGACCCCTACTGAAGTTTGTTTGGGGGGGGGGGGCACGGTAAAAATGAGAGATCCTGGCTTGCTGAAGATAGTGTCTGTGTTGGTCTGTAGTAGAAGAGCAAAATTTGGGTCCAGTAGAATCTTAGAGACTAACTAAATAATTTCCAGGATATGAGGCAGAGCTCTTTTCATCAGACAGACTCTCAAAACCTCACACCCTGGAAATCTAGTTGGTCTTTAAGGTGCTACTGGACCCGAATTTGGCTTGCTGGATATTTCCAAATTGTACTATCCCTGCAAAAGAGAAGAAAGGGACACAAATTTGTCATTTAAAATAGAAACATTCAGAATGTAGTCAGGGAGCATTTCAACCTTCCTAGACACTCAATAATAGCTTGGCTGTATTTGGTCAATGGGCTTTATTCAATGGATTTATAGAGGCAAATAAAAATTTGGCACACAAACCTTTATTAGAATTCTTTGCCTAGCAGCATGAGCAATTCTATCCCAGCACTGGAAACCTACAATAAAAATTAGAGCGAGCATGTGGCCTGAAAACCTTTGGAAAATAGCGCTATTCAACCAATTAACTCACCAAATCAGATTAACAAAAAACCAAGCAAGTGCTGATATTCTCTTGAAATGTGGGCCCATCTGCTTCTTTTGGCAACCTGCAAACAACTCCTCAATCATCTAGGTGCCAGGAATGTACAGAAAGATGAAACTTAAACAATGCACATTCCTTCATTAGAGCGGACATTCCATTTTTGTCCACTTGTAAAACAGTTCTTTCTTCCCCTTCATTTTTACTTCCCTTTGCTTTGCTGTCATAGCCTGTTGTTCTGTAACAATATCCATATGAATGTGTAATTTCAATAAGCCCGAATAAGAAGTTTAAATATGTAAAAACATACTTCAAAAATATTTCAAGGGGGACTCTACTGGGTACTGCTGGGTTCTCCTGAAAAGAGGAGGGGTCCATGGGAGCTGCAGCAAAATGACTAGCATTTCACAGAGAGAAGAGGGGGTTCAAGCAAACTTGAGGGTGGGTGTTTGGGTCTAGAACACACGCATATTGAGCACATGGCTGGACAGCCCAGTTATAGAGCAAAACATATCCTGGAGCAAAACCAACCTCTTGCTTCCAAAAACAGTATCTTAATGGCTTGCCTGGAGTTGGAACAATAAATTGGGAAAGGTGTGGTATGACTAGCTGGGCTGGACTGTAGGTAAAAAATATTGCTCGATGATCTGGTAAGTATCAGACAGGAAGGCTATCAGACATGCTGAATAGCCTGATTAGGTAAGTGGTGGAGGAAGGGGTCTCTTAGGAAGCCTCATTATCTCTGCTTCTCTCCTTGGTGTGGGGCTGTTCGGTCAGTCATTCCCCTGTAACTCATGGTCTGGTAACTTTCCAGTCTCCAGGCCGGCTGGCCTCTACTCTGCTAGGACCAAGCAGTGTCTGGAACTTCTGGCAAGGGGTTTAGGATATTTCATATCCAAAAAGTGCCTTTGCAGTGTGCGGAAGGGGTCTGACTGCTAACAAGCTTGGCATGCAGAAGGTCTCAGCAATCCCCAGCATCTCCAGCTAAAAGAGTCAAGTGGTGGTGATGTGAGAGACCTCTGCCTGAGATGCTGGTGAGCCACTGCCTGTGTGAGTAGCAAGGCCATATATAAGGAAGGGAAGGGGGTGGCTTGCCCTGGGTGCCGCCAAAGAGAGGGTGGCAGCTGCGGCTGCTGGCAGGGAGTGGACCACGCGGAGCTGGCAGCAGCTGCGCGTGTGGGAGAGCTGGGAGGCCGCCCGCACCACCCTGGCCGCCTGTTGTGCCGACAGGGTGGCCGGCTGGGTGCCAAGCTGGCCCTCTGGCTCCTGCAGTGGCTTGTAGCTGGGAGCATGCAGAGCTGGCAGCGGCAGCATGGGCGGCTGCACAGGAGGGCTGGGAGGCCACCTGCACCACCAATGGAGTGGCCGGCTTGCTGGCCCTCTGGCTCCTTCAGCAACTGCTGGCCAGGAGTGTGCTGCCATGTAACTGGCGGGGAGGCAAGGGACCTGAATCGTGGGAGCGCTTCTGGGGGGGGCAGGCATGCCCTGCATGATGATGTCATTTCAGCAATGTCATCGCGTGTTCCTGGGAGTGCGTGCACATGTGGTGACAGGGGTGCCACCTGCCAGGAGTTGCCCCGGGTGCCTGCAACCCACGCTATGCTGCTGCTAAGTAGAAAATAATGACTTCGATGGACCAACAGTCTGATTCAGTATAAATCAGCTTCCTCTGTTCCTGTGTGTGTTCATATAGCAAGAAGAAATCAAAGGCTGGATATCTGGTTTCAAAGTATGAAAGACCCCATTCATACAAGGCTGCCTGTATTCTACAACTGCATACCAAACATGCATAGAATATAGCACTGGCTGGAAAATTAAGTATCTTGAGAAACTCAGCTTTCTGTCATTCTTTTTGTTAACGCTGATTTCTAGTCCTTATGGCTTTGCCATAGGCTTTCCTGCCAAACCTGGATGAAATCTGTGGAGCTGGGAGGGGAAAGAGGGCCAGAGCAGGGCTCTCAGTAGCCAGGGAGCTGAGCTTTTGTTGCCTTCCTCTGTGGCTAATGCAAAACAAGTCATGTAAGCTCATTCCTTTACTAATCCTACATAGTACAGTTTTCCTTGATGTGGAATTTTCATTGTTTTTTTAAGTGCAATGGATACTACCTAACCCTGGATAAAAGCATTGCTTATATGAGACACAGCCCCTCCAAATCGAGACATTTGACATGAAATGAGGCATGCAAACCTGACTTCCAAGCAAGGTCATGTCAAGGGGCTCCGATTGCTTTATTCCTTACGTAAGTGAAATTCATTTTTATCTCTGGAATCAAGTCAATGTCTAAGCTAAGTGGTATGCACTTAGGCCCCGATCCGTGGACAAATCCAACAAGCTCCACTAAATTTTGTTTTAGCTGCCGCACTCATGCTAACTTGAAAAGCTGCTTCACAAGAGTTGGTGTGCCAAATGCATTTGAATGTATATAATATAGGTAAAAGGCCTGTGCTGTATGAAATTGATCAGACAGATGTCTTGGTAAAGGGACAGGATCTGTTTAGGTGGGCAGCCACGTTGGTCTGGATTTTAATCCAGTGGCGCCTTAGAGACCTACAAGATATTCAGGGTATGCAGTGGCTTATCTACTCTACCTGGCAGCAGTTCCTCACAGTTTCAGGCAAGGATCCTTCCCAGCCTTCAGATCTTTTAACGTGGAAACGGCAGAGAATGCATCTGACTGAATGAAGCTTCTGCTGCAAGGGAGGCATGCGCTCCACCCGCCAAGCCACAAACTGGATTGACTGGCAGATGGTGTGGCAAGAGCTGAGCCAACCACAGGGTGCAAAAAAGTGTTGCTGGAGAGTAGGACAGAGGCAGTTTGTGCCCACTCCATTCCAGATTCAGCACTCCACTCTGTGTGTGTTTTCCAATGCCTCCGGAATGTATTTATTTACACCCTGCCCTTCTTCCCAGTGGAGACCAAAAGTAGATCTCTCTCATTCTTCTCCCCCCCACTTCCTTCTCTCCATTTTATTCTAAAAACGACCCCCTTCCACAGGTTGTGCTTTCTAATGAGCAGGTGGTTTCAGTTGCACAGCCTGTCAGAATCTTCCTCCACAGTTTGCACTTTCTGAGTTGTCTGAAAGAAACAAACATCTGGCAGTTTTGGCTACCAACGCTGTGTTCCGATCGCCTGTTGTTTCTGCAGCTTTTGGAGATTTTTTGGGTACCATTACGAACATGCAGGAAACAAAACCTCTAAGCGTGCGTAAAACCAGGTGTGTGTATGTGTGTATGTTAAGAAAAGGATGACTTGGGATATAAAAGGCTACACCCTTCTTACCAACATCAGCAATGTTCTCAAAATAGAGCCGCTGCCATCTCTTTCTCCCTAGTTCTGCACCTAAAGACAAATGGCCTCTGAGCATGTGCAGAGTGCATTTGCCAGCCTTTTAAGAAAGAAAGTGGTGTTTGTTTCCCCAGGACATGTGCAAAGGATCCAGGAGTACTTTCACTGCCACTATGAGCAGGAAGAATGAATGAACATATACTATTAACTGTGGGATACCCAGAAGGCTGCAATCTTAACTCTGAACTTTATTATTTTAGTGCTTTCTGGCTATAACAATGTACCATATAGAAAGATGTGTATGATTGGCATAGCCGTGTGCAAACTAGCAGGAAGAATTTATGGCAAATTTCTACATATATGTTTGTGTTTCCAGTTCTTAGCTTTCCATCATTTGATTCACTTAGGATATGCATTGGTTAATACCATGCATTTGGTTTCTAGTGCCATAGAGTTACTAAAGCAGGGATGCTTTAGTTTGTGGGATAATTTTGCAAACTTGCAATGATCAGCATCAGTTTGCAAAGGCTATCTAACTTCTCCCCCTTTCCCACCTGTCCATTGCTGATGAATGCACACAATGAGAGATGCAGAAATGGCTGCAAAACATTACAAAAATCATTTGTTGTGGACTGCGGTGGTAGGCATTTCCCAGAATCCAAACTGATTGTATAAAAATAAAGGAGAAAATTCATAATGTAGTTTGTGCTGTCTTTTGTTAAAACAAATTCTTTAGACTCTAACACCCCATTAAGATTCACCTCTCTAAGTTAATTGGATTCTGTTTACATCATTTTCCTTTCAGCCGCATTGTTCAAGAACTCATCTCACAGCATGTTCCATGCTCAAGGTAGCTAAGGGTACTAACACGGAAGAGACAAGGAACGATTCCTCTCTACCCAGCCCTACTCAAATGGAGGGTATACAGATGGGAAACAAGCCAGACTTTTATTGAACTGAGAAAGTGATGGAACGTTAGATACAACAAGTCAGAGGAGCGGAGATGCCAATTCTCTTATTGCAGTATGGCACCTGTGCCTTTATGAGTACCATGGACAGACAGCAACATTACAAGGAGCGCAGTCCCTGTCACTTCATGCCCATGAAAGGAACAGCCTTGAGAGCCAAACCACCAATAGCAAAGCAGTTTGCATTAGTGCAAGAGCCTACCTAGGAAAGGGAGTTGGCAACCGCACACCACAGCAGCAAAGTGCAGGTAAAAATGTTAGTTGCGATCCGAAGCCCAAGAAATCCTTTCTCCCACCATTATGTGTGCATGCACAGAGGTCTCGTTTCTTGCATGTTCCTGATGGGACCTAACCCACCAAAGTAGTAGAAACAACTGGCTATCAGAACATATCTCTGTTAGCCCAAACTATCAGGTGTTTCTGTCTTTTAGATAGCTCAGAAACGGCCGCCTGAGGAGGAAGATGGCAAGAAGCTGTTTCAGACGGGCTGTGCAACAGAAATAGCCTGTTTCTCACAAATGGCAACTTGAGGAGGAAGATGGTAGGAGCCTGACAGAACGTGCAACAGAAATGGCACAGCCACAAGAATATCTTAGTATTATACTAGTTCCTTGACAGAAGGCATCCGGGACCCTCATGCAGTCTGTAGGTGCTTGGAGGCATTGTGTCTTTGGCTGCAGGATTTGGAGGAGAGAAACTATATGGCAACAAGTCTGACAGTATAGCTGGTGCCTTCTGAAGCCCTACCCATCCTCCCCCCTTCCAACAATGCTGTGCCTGGTCAGAGGCCTGGTTTCTTGTGTGTTCCTGATGGGACAGAACAACAGGATCAGTAGCAGAGCAAACCAGCTAGCATCAAAATATGTCACTGGTAACCAAAACTGACAGGTTGCTGGTTTTGACGGTCAGCGCAATAGAAACATTCACCCTGCAGAAACCAGTTTTGACAGGAAGCTGTTTTTATTGCCCTAAAAAACAAAAACTGCTGCCAGAAGACAAATCTGCCAGGGATGCTCTTTTTAACACTACATGGTTTCTTTCTTCTTCTTTCTTTCTTTCTTTCTTTCTTTCTTTCTTTCTTTCTTTCTTTCTTTCTTTCTTTCTTTCTTTCTTTCTTTCTTTCTTTCTTTCTTTCTTTCTTCAAACAAAAACACATTGATTTAAAAAAAAAATCTTTTGTGAACTACAGACCAAACAAACAAGCAACTCAACTGGCCGTTTTAATTCCAGCAATCTTCTGAGTAGGCTTGAGAAGAATATAGATGAAGCAGGTCTCTTAGCATTCCACGTCTTTCAGAAACAAGGTCCTGTTGACCTTAAACATGCCTGCCGCAGCTCACTTTGCTGGAGATCTCAGTGAGTGGAGGCTTAATGGAACAAAACTGTTGAAAAACAAAGAAGAATGGATAAGCCAACTGATGTATTCACATATCAGATAATCAAAACCAGTTGCATGGGAATCTGCTGGATGATGAGAGGTAAACCTAATAAAAGTCAGACCCAGTGACCAGAACTCAGGTCTGAAACATACAGATTAAGTATAAAGATCAGCACATCTGAGCATGTGCAGAGTGGATTCCATCTCTGCTGATCAACCCATAGCATGCTAGTCATACCACTGTGAGAGCCACAAATTAGTGCTGGACTAAGACCTGAGAGACCAAGGTTTGAATCTATCTTCAGCAAGGAAGTTCACTGAGTGACCTTGGGCCTGTCACACTCTCTCAGAGTGTTCTACCTCACAAGGTTGTTGTGGGAATAAAAGAGGGGAATTTGCCTTGAGCTACATGACTTTCTATCAGTCTTGAGACTCAGAGGCAGACTATAAATAAAGTGATAATAATAACACATCCTAGACAGTTTGTGTTCCAGCTACTGTTATTCTAAATGACTCTAGAAAGTGAGCGAAGGAACTCAAAGTAAAAAAGATCAATCTGCTTCAGAGTCACTAACTAATTTGACAGGCAAAAATGTAACATGATTTAGGGTTGTGGCAAAAAAAGAAAAAAAGTGTTTCACTTGGGCAATTTGTTTGTTTTGATAAATACAAAACAGTAAAAAGAACAGTATTTAGTTGCAATTAATAATGCAGCACAAACTTTTGCCATAGGGTGTTTTAGTTTTTACCCTGAAAATAATATCCATCATAGATACCAATATGACATGACGATAATTAAGAGCCCTGGAAAAATACTTCAAATTTCAAGGGAACTGTCACAACTTTTAGACTTTAGGAAACAAAAATTTCTTGAGGGCTATGTGATTCCTGGACAGCTGATCAGGAATCACATAACCATTTTAACAGTGGCGTAAGATTCAGGTCAAGATAGCACCTTAGAGACCAACTAGATTTCCAGGGCGTGAGCGTTCCAGAGTGCTCTCAGTCTTGAAAGCTTAACACCCTGGAAACCTAGTTGGTCTCTGAGGTGCTACTGGACCCGAATCTTGCTCTTCTACTACAGACCAACATGGCTACCCGCCTGAAACTATTTTAACAGTGTAGAAGGGGGAGAGGCAAGAGGAACAACAAACAGAGAAATGAAGAATGAAAGATGCAAGGAAGCCAGAGGGAAGGATGTGATCAAATGCATTTACACAGGTTTGAATTCCCTTTCTGACAAATGTTGGCGATTAATCAATCTGCCAGCAAGGCTTGGTATTGACACGCCAATGGCTTGTTCGGGTTTCCTTTCTTGTTTTTTTCCTGCTGATAAGCGGTGGCAGTGGCTCCCCGCCCATCTTCTGCCCTGCTGGCTTTGAATGTAGCTGTCAAATTCACATCTCTGTGCTGGGCTCATTCACACCTAGGTGTGTGGTCCTTCAACTTAGTGCCTGCCTTTCTCCAAAAGGCCAGCAATGACATGGTTGAGAAATCCCCACCTCCCCCTGCAACACCTGCGTGGCCTTTGCTCACACACAGGAGCTAAAGCTGCAGCCAATGCTCTCCTTCCTAAGCAACAGTGTCAGACTTCAGTAGGTCGAAAGGGGAAGGGAAATGAGGAGAGGAGTGGAGAGAAACATCTCTGGAATGTCCTAACTCCAGGGGATGTGCACCTGGTTCCCTCCTCGCAGGTATTATGGAGGAAAGCAAACATTCTTTAAGTTAAAACTTGGAAGTTAACCAATCTGTTTTGGGAGACTATGTTCGTTGATTTCTATAGATTGTTGCGGTAGTAACTAGAGTGATGAACTTGGATCTGGGAGACCCAGGTTCATATCTCCACTCTGCCACGGAAGTTCGCTGGGTGGCCTTGGCCCAGTTACACACTCTCAGCCTAAACTTCCTTACCGGGTTGTCATGAGGATAAAACGGAGGCAAGGGGAACTATATAAGCCCCTTTGGATCCCCATTGGGGAGAAAGGTGGAGCATAAATGAAGTAAGTAAAATAAATAAATATCTCATGGGGGTTGAGTGTATGTTGAAAAAGCTGGGTATAAATATGGCAAACGAAAGCTGCTGCAGCTGCATCACCAGAGATGGAGAAAGCCCTCCAAAGTTGCAGCCTTGGATCAACAATAGAACCGATGCTTTGCATGCCGAAGGCCCTGCGGTCTGTCCCTGGCAACTCCAGTTAAAAGATCCAGGGAGCAGAAGGAAAGACCTTCCTCAGCTTGGGGTCCTGAAGAGCTGCTTCCAGGCAGAGGAGAGCGATGGTCTTTAAGTATATGGCTGCACTGTATATTCATATTCCAGGGACACAACTTCTTGCAATTTTCATCTGGGTCAGTGTAAATAAATAAAGGCATGCAAAACAGACAGGAAACATTAAAAAAAAGGACTATTCTGCAATGGTTTTGAGTGCTCTTCTCTGATTTGAAACACACACACATCTTGTGTTTCAAATCCAGTGTAATGTAGTGGACTGGGGAGAGATGGGTTTGATATGAGCTTAGCCACATATTTAATTACTTTTTAAAAACATTCATTAGCCACTTTTTACCCTTCAGAACCTGAAGGCGGCTGAAATATGAATAAAATAATCATAAAATGAATAAAGGCAAAATTTAAAAACGCAGTTTAGAACTGCCATTGAACATAGAAACAAAGTTAATTAAAAGCAATCCTAAATCAAAATGTCTTCAGCTGCCTCCTGAAGATCAGCAGTGAGAGGGTCAAGCTCATCTCCCCGGAGATGCTGTTGCATAATCTTGGAGCTACCACCAAAAAGGCCCTCTCTCACGTACCCACCAGTTGTGCTTCTTTAGCTGATGGGACAGTTAGGAGGGCCTCTCACTGCTATCTCAATTCCCAGGCAGGAACATATGGGAGAAGAGAGTCCTTCAGATACCCTGGTCCCAAGCTATGAATACCAGCACCCTGAATTGCGCTCAGGTGGGGCGGGGTGATTGGTAGCCAGTTTAATTGCTGTAATATCAGGGTCACATGCTCCCAGTAGCTGGCCCCTGCTAGCTGCAACATTCTGCACTAGCTGCAGCTCCCAAACACTCTTCAAGGAGAGCCCCAAGTAGAGTGCATAAAAATGGGGAAAGAGCCAGGAAGGTGTCATACAAAACATGTGTATTCCAGTATTTGGTTGAAAACATTGACCACTGCTGTCTACAGAGACAGAGTGGTTGGTAGAAAATAGAATGAGCACCAGTTCAATTTTATAGATGAAACAGGGTTGCCAGGCATGGCCTGGTATCTGCCAGAAAATTGGGGAGGCAGGGACATCCGCGCACGTGGGGTCGGTGAGATCATTGTGGTACAATGACATCACTTCTGAGATGACCCAGAAGTGACATCATTACACCAGGTGTGTCGCTCTAGCATTTGCCCCAAACTCTACGGTTTAACCACAGAGTTTTGGTCGAATGCTACAGCATCATGCTGGAGAGTATCACCAAGCATAATGACAACACTTCTGGATTGTGCTGAAAACAATGTCATCATGTTCAGGATTCCAATCCCCTTCCATTTTGCCTGGCATTTCCTCCTGCTGCCCACCTGAGTGGCAACAGGCAACAAGAGCTGGGGGCAGGACCTGCCCTAGAGGAAAGCTGGCAAACCTGACCTGAAGTGACTGTACCTCCTTTGGTAGCACCCAGGCAATTAGAGTTTCTAGCTATTAGATCCAGGCAACCAGTCTGTGCATTTCCTGACCAGTGCTCCCATGTGATCTGGAAGCAGATGACTGCAGCTGGTAGCAGCTGTATGAAAGACGGGGAAGCTGAATCTGCCCTCTTCCTCTAGGTCTCCATTCTGAGAGTTTAATGGGCTCCATTATCAGGAAACATGTGGGACGTTCTTTCTGCCCATGCAAAGGAATTGTGGATCCCCTGGAATACCTGCATGGATCCTCAGGGTGTCCCCTGGACCCCATTCAGAGAAACACTACTGTAAGGGAATGGTTCCCATCAATGTGTGAAGTAGGGTCTTCTTAGTTGTGCCCCCCCCATGCAATGAAGCAACATCACAGAAAGGCTCTCTTGTCCCCTTTGCTACTTGTGTATCATCAGTAGAGTTGCCACGTCCCCTTGCCCTCCTGGCAGGACAGCGGGGGAGACCCAGCACTCACCTTTTGAGTTTCCTCGTGCACATGCTTCCAATGCAGTGCAATGATGTCACTTCCCAGTGATGTCATTGCGCCCAGTGGTGGGCATGTTCCTGCTCTTTTCAGAGGCCAGTTTTGGCCTCTGTGAAGGGTGAGAGCATGCCCAATACTGGGCATGACGACTTCACCCCTGGAAGTGATGTCATTGTGCCTTTGGAGAGCGTGTCCACTGTGCCCTGGCCTGGGACCCAGGCTCATTCCTTGGCGACTTCCCCCCCTTCCCCCGCTGGCCAGTTGAGTGGCGGCAGGAGGCAGAGGCTGGGAGCCAGGGATCTCCCGCCCTGACTGGGGGATTGGTAGCCCTGATCATCAGTGGTTAAGCCAGTGTTTCCTGACCAGGGTTCCTTGGAACACTGGTGTTCTGCAGGACATGGTCAGAGGTTCTGTGATAAATTGGCCAAGAATTCAGCATTTGTGCAAAAAGAAACTAGCTCAGATATCACACTGAAAGTCAATGTTATGTTGACTTTGAATATGAACTTTATTTTGAGTTGATATTTTGGTACTTGGGGAAAAAAAAGAAAAAATGCTTCGCTTTTTTCTTACAATGTAAGCTGACAGTATGTGTGTGTGTGAGAAAGAGAGAGAGAGAGAGAGAGAGAGAGAGAGAGAGAGAGAGAGAGAAGTTCCTCATAAACAAATTGAATTGCACTCTCTGCCTCCAACTTCTTCTGGCCTGTAGACATTTTCATAGGTATGGGTTCCTTGGGCTTTGAAAAAAATAATTTAACGGTTCTCTATGGGAAAAAAAGGTTGGGATGAAAACACTGGGTTAGGCTTTGGGGAAATTCTCACAGATTTTGGGCAATGCCTTAGGAGGTTATCATTGGAGGAAGGAAGGGAGTTCAATAGAGATGTGACGCCGTAGAGTCCATCCTCAGAAGCTATTTCCTCCAGGGAAACAATCTCTGTAGTCTGGTGATCAGCTGTAATTCTGGGAAAACTCCAAGCTCCCACCTGCAGATTGGGAACCCTACAAGAGTCTGAGCGGAGAGCAGCCAGGCACCCCCCATGAGGCTGGAATCCAGCGCCAACAGAAGCCTGTTGCTACCATTCTATTTGACCAGCGCATTTGGGGAGAATGCATTGCACACGATCCTAGTCGTCCCTCTGTTGACACGTTACAGTGCATGCACATTCATCCTTCCTTTATATGCCAACAAAAAGAGCCAGCACGTTCACTTTACAAAGGAAACTGGGGCCCACCTGGATAAATGTGGGGTTTAAATCATGTTCAGCTGGGCATGCATTGAATGTGACATGAGAATCACTCCACGCCTGTGTAAAGCAAAAGCAAACGTGCACTGTATACTAGGGCTGCCAACCTCCAGGTGGGGCCTGGAGATCTCCTGGAATTACAACT
This sequence comes from Eublepharis macularius, assembly GCF_028583425.1. Taxonomy (NCBI): domain Eukaryota; kingdom Metazoa; phylum Chordata; class Lepidosauria; order Squamata; family Eublepharidae; genus Eublepharis; species Eublepharis macularius. The sequence goes on from NC_072790.1 coordinate 222,265,282, forward strand.
GATCTCCAGAGTAGAGATCAGTTCCTTGGAAGAAATGGGCAGCTTCTGAAGATGGACCGTATGGCATTATAACCCGCTGAGGTCCCTACACACCCCAAACCATACCCCTCCCAGGATCCACCCCCAAATCTCCAGGAATTTCCCAACCCATAGTTGGCAAGCCAACTGTACATGGATTGTATATGCATTCACTGTGAGTCCTGATATACACAACTGCCATCTTCAGCTTTAGTATACATTTCATCCCTTTCAGATAAAGAGACAATTGTGCATATGCATGGAAGGGGGGGTGCATTATGGAGTGCCTCTCCCCATCTGCAAAACTGATGGGACCATGACTGGGGAACTCTGAACGGCTGGGGGTGGGGGAGTTACTGCATCTCCTCCTGCAGGCTCCACATCTGCTCCGGAATGGGGCACTTTGACCTGGCTAACCTGATTGACAGTATCAATTTTGGCTGCTGAGCGGTTCGATGTTGATGGAGGAGCCTTTCAAGGGGAAGATTCGTGGGCAGGTTTTAGCCTCTGATTGGACTCATAGAAATGTTTGAATGGCCTCTCTGTCAAGGGAAAGAATTTCTTGGGATAATTTGGGCCTCTAAAATTGTAAGCACCTAATGTTGTTACAGACATTGCCCCTGGCGTGAACTCCCCCAGGGATGCCGTCAAAGCCAGGCGCCTCTGTGCAGAAATCATCATTCAGGACAAAGCATGAGATCACCATCTGAGATCTTTTTTGGGGTGTGTGTGTGTGGATCTGAAGTGTCCCTTATCCCTTAGGCTTGGGGGTGACTACACTGGGCACAAGCTGGCCACCCTTGAACACTTTCCAGCCTCCTTGATAAGCCCATGTTGGATTCTTTCCCATTGCAATCTGTCTAAAAGTCCTTTGCTTAAGCTCGATCAAACTCCTCAATTCTTATTGCAAAAAACCCCTATGAGATAACCCAACAGATAAAGTGTAATAAATTAAACTGGCCATAAGACTTCAATCTGTGCCAGGTTGATTTAGGGTTGCCAGCTCTGGGTTGGGAAATTCCTGGAGATTTAGGGATGGACTCTAGGGCGGGAGGGGTTTGGGGAGGGAAGGGGCTTCAGTGGTGTATAATGCAGCCATTTTCTTCAGGGGAACTGGTCTCTGTGGCTTGGAAATCAGTTGTATTTCCAAGAGCACTCCAGTCACCACCTGGAGGTGGGCAACCCTAGCTTGATTTAATTTCTAGCTACCTGGTTGTAGACTGTAAACACGCATCTGTGTTTTGCTGTCCAAACCTTCCTCACAGAGACAAAACAGAGAGTTTGGGGGACAAACCAGGTTGAAATCTACTCTGCCACGGAGCAAACTGGTTGATTTTCCTAGTTGCTCTCAGCTCAAACCTACCTTACAGGGGTGTTATGAAGCTAAAATGGGGGATGTGTGACTGATTGAGTCATGGCGTGAGCCCTGTCCTGAGCTCCTTGGAAGAAGGGCAGGATAAAGTAAGAAACAGGAGACTGAGTGGGTCTGTCAGAGAATTTGAATGTGTGAGAGAAAGGGAGGCAGAGAGAGAGAGACTGAGTTGGATCCAGCCAACTTTTTCATTCACTCCCACCTAATTCCCCTCTTTACTCCAGCCCCTTTTATGCATGCTTGTTGTTCATTCAAATGCCATGATCCCCAGCATAGCCTTTCTGGTGCTCTTCCCTTTTCTCCAGTGGGAAAGCTGGCTGGATCCAGCCCACAGTCTTCAAAGGTGAGGGTGGCAGCTTTCTTCCACGGGACTGCAGACTGAGCTATATCTTACTGAGGAAATATCTCACCCAACCTCCCAATGTGTTTTAAGATGAAGAAGCAGGCATGGGAGAGCCTAGTTTAGAGGAAAGGATAACCCTTTCCCCAGCACTGGTGCCAGCTCAAAGGTGAGTGCCTGGGTCAGCTTTGTGAATGGCTTGGAGAGAGAAATCCGCTGCCTGGATTTTTGGAAGAGGCACAGGAAACACAAAAGCAGCTTAATTACCTGTGTGTGTGTGAGTGGGGGGGGGGGTCTCTGTAAGCGCAGATCTTCAGTGAAACGTGCAGTTTGGTCATTTGGGAAAAGCTAAATGAGACACTGGGTGACTGGGACTCCTGGACTGGAGAATTGGACCTAGGAAGCAGAACAAAGTGGGACAGTATGTATAATGGTTAGAGTGTTGGGCTGGAATCAGGGACATCCAGATTCAAATCTCCACTCTGCCATGGAAGTGTGCCAGGTGATGTTGGGCCAGTCACTCTCTCTTTCTCACCTAACCTACCTCACAGGGTTGTTGTGTTTTGAATAAAATGAAGGAGAACAATGCTGTAAGCTTCTTTGGAGGAAAAATGAGGCATAATGTTTTTAAAAATCCTATTTTCTTGATTTGAACTGTGTCTTTGAAATGACAATTTGGACCACAGAGGGAATGTACAGGTACCATTTGGTTCCCAAAAAATACTTTAAACTTTTTGATAAAGTGGGAAATCCAACCACGGATCTCTTTGGTATCTCATTGAACTGCTTTCCTTACTTCTTAAACTCCAACAAGTGCCTTGCTTAATCAAGAGCCTCCAGGACTGGCATGATGGGGAAGAATAAGGGAACATCCTCTAGGGAAAATAGAATTGCATTAAGGGTGCTGAAGGCACTCACCTTTGAGCTGGCACCAGTGCTGGGGACAGGGTTATCCTTTCCTCTAAACTAGGCTCTCCCATGCCTGCTTCTTCATCTTAAAACACATTGGGAGGTTGGGTGAAGGGAAACCATTAGTATCTTGAATTTGGTGGCCCCCACAATAGCTCTGGCAGACATTACGTGTAGTTACAACCGTACCCAGGAGAACAGGAATGCCTGGTGAATATCAGGGTATTTGTGAGAGGAATAGCTTAAAATGCTGGGCTCAAATTAGGGATGCCTTTGAAAATTCTGAAAGGCCTGGTGCCCCCACAGAAGCCTTTAGGAATCAGGACAGAAGAGTACCAGGCAGCATGCCAGTCAAATTCATTTTCATCCTGATGTGACTTAGGTGTTACCAGATCGACCTCCACTGCAGGAGTTTTCTTTCTCCCCCCAGTGAAGAAAGAAAATCACCTCATATAATTGGGGAACAAAATCAGATGGTGACGAACATCAGCGCACAACATGAAGCTCAGGGAAACCGAATACACCAAAACAAATTGATGTGCCTTTTCTTTGCTAATGGGTGTTAGGTTCCTAATTAAAAATCCCTTGTAATTTCCTGATCTGTTGGAGCAGTTTAAGAGAGTTTTTCCTTGGCCAGGCCTCTTGACACAGATGCGCTAATCCCCCCCACACCCCACCTCAATTGCCAGGTCTGGCAACTAGTCCACTTTGAGCAAGAAGTTGCTAATCTCTCCTTTTTTGTGTACACCTGAAACCTTTCTGGACATCCTCCCCCCCTCCTTTTCATGATTACTTCAAAAGGTCTGTCCGGAAGGCTGCTTTAGTTTGAAAGCCATGCGTGTGGTATAAAAGGAGGCGGGACGGCAGCTCAAGGCTTGCAGACGCTGACAGGGAGAAAGAGAGAGAGAACTCTACAGACCACACATTACGGCAACAGGTAAGAAAGAAAGGCTGTCTCTCTCTTGCTCTTCCATTGCAGTTTTGATCTCTAACATTCTCTAAGCCTTCCTTCCTTGCCAGGTTAATTTCCCCCCTCACCCTCCCCCCACTACATTCCTTTACATTTCACCCTTAAGGGGGGAGATTAAGGTGGATGCAAACTAGCAATGCCGTACTGCTCAGAGTTACTCCAGTGTAAGCCCACTGATCTCTATGGGCATGGAACGGAGTGACTCTTTGTAGGATTGCGCAATCAGTGTAGAAGCATCCTTAAATGTGGCAGGAGTAGAAGAAGGCTGTCTCTTTATTCATGAGGACACAGAGCACTACAAGGGGAGTCAATCGGTAGAGGGGGAAAGCTGAAGAAGGTGTTTCTTGGAAGACCTCATGACAGTGAGATGCTTTAGATGGATGTGGACTCAGGGCAAGGACCTGGACCTCATGGCCCAAAGAAGCACCCCCCTATTCCAGCTTTGTACTACTTAGAGAGGTTTCTTGGAGGGGCACCATCTCTCTGGGCCTCCTGCCCACTCCCCATTGATGCGAAAGGGAACGCAATGGATGGATTGTACCCCATGTTACTTAACCACTTTTTGTACTCACATTCAGGGTGCTTATTTAAATACTTATTTAAAACATCAAACTTTACCTTCCCCTGCTGGCTATTCGACGTATTATCCTAATCCATATTTGCTGTTGTGAATGCAAAATCTAAAGCAGTGGTTCCTGTGGTTTCATTAATCTGGAATTAAGGAATGCAAAGCTTTGAATTTCCCTTTTGATGCCTCTAAGCAATTCCATAGCCAACAAGAAATAAATCTCCCCTGTCCTTTGGTATTAGGAAGAGCCCTGTGGCACAGAGTGGCAGTACTGCAGCCCAAGCTCTACTCAGGAACTGAGTTCGATCCTGCCGGAAGCTGGGTTCAGGCTCAAGGTTGACTCAGCCTTCCATCCTTGCAAGGTCGGTAAAATGAGTACCCAGTTTCCTGGGGGTAAAGTGTAGATGACTGGGGCAAAGCACCCTATAACAAAAGTCTGCCAAGAAAATGTCGTGATGCGACGTCCCCCCATGGGTCAGTAATGACTCAGTGCTTGCACAGGGGACTACCTTTACCTTTTTTACCTACCTTGGTATTAGAACAGCTCCTCCTGCCTACTTCAGATTTAAATTTCCAAATGTAGGAAGCTCTGGCAAGGGGCTTGCTTTTAAAATGAAACTTTTAATCGTAGCTGGTGGAAACTGAACTTCTGCACTGATGCCTGTTTGAGTTGAAGAAAGAGAGTGGCCCTGACACCCATGTGAGATAATGGCTCTTTAGCAGGGTCTAGTCCGGAGCAGAAAGAGGATGCAATTGCAGTGTGGGGTGGGGAGATAACAGCATTGCCAAGAGAAAACACAGGGAAATCCCTTCTAGATATCAAAACTGAAATGCAACATCATTTTGCAGTGGATGAATTTCAGTAGGGAAATCTGAACGCCAAACTACATGAGATTCAAGAAAACCAGTGATCGCATCTCATGGGGTTTGATCCAGCAGTAGATTTCCACTACTGATGGGAGGGCGATTGTTACCAATCCCCACTTCCACTACAGACTTCCAACTCTCCCCACATGCTATTCATGTAGCTTTGCAAGGAGCATTTCAGGCTTTGTGGGGTGGGGAGGTGAGAAAGTCCCACAATGCTGATGAAAATGCCCTCTGCCTGTGGAAATTGCTGCTGGATCCAGACCATTTCATTTTGCCTTTAAAGTTGGGGGGGGGATTAATCTGAATTTGATGGGAGCTGTGAAGCTGGGGTATGGAATTTAACCTTTCCCCTGCTTCATTGTCCTGAGGTAAATGGAAAAAGTATTTACTTATTTTCTACCACTTTTCTCCCTAAAGGGGGCCCAAAGTGGCTCACAACATTCTTCCCTTCTCCATTTTATCCTTACAACAACCCGCTGTGAGGTAGGTTAGGCTGAGAATGTGTGACTGGCCCAAGGTCACCTAGCAAAGCTTCCCTGTCAGAATGGGTATTCCAGCTTGGGTCTCCCAGACCTTGGTCCAGCTCTCTAACCTCTACACCCCTCTAGCTCTCATACTTCTTGGCCACTGGTAAGGAATTAAGAGAAACAGACTAAGTTCCTTGGACAAATGGTGGGAGAAAACTCTAATAAATAAAATCAAAGCCACCAGAATGGATGATTCTAATCAGAAATGTATAGCTTCGTAGCCACGGGGCTTCATCAGGTTTCTACTTCTTTGTGCTCAAGGCTACCATCTTTCCATTTCCTCAGACTTGCTGCACTTCCTCCTAAAGATGCTGAATCCTCAGTGGAGCAGTCTTTGGGCCATTTTGGGAGTTCTGCTCTTCCACTCAGTGGGAGGAGATCACAGCCATTGCTTGGAGAGTGATCGCTGTAGGGATATGGACACAGAAGCTGGGATTTTGGTAAGTGGACTCTTCATTGGGACCAATCTTGGAAGGTTCCAACTCTCTCTCTCTCTCTCTTGATAAAGTTTCATTGACTAGTAGCTTGATCCTGACAGTCTCTCTACACATTACTAAGTACCTGGAGACACTCAAGTACAGGATTGCATGTGTAGCCCTCAGATCAGGCTGTTCTTGCTCTACGCATGTGAATGCCGCTTTCACGGAGCTCCCTTTGTGTGACTGCATCTGCAAGTGATTCCGGAGGGCAAAACACCACTTCTGCTCTGTTTTTCCTGCGACAACAAGTACTTGCCAGTTTGTATTTCTTTAAGGTGTGAGAAAGTGTCAAGATCTGCATTTCAATGAATGGGGGAAACTAGGATACTTTTAGCAGTTGGGGAGGAACTAATATAGAACATGTGAATGTATTCACACGGAGCAAATTGAAGTGTGCCTGTGCGAGCGAGTGCATGGAAAGTTGGAGGGGGGACACGTGAAATAAGGTTCACTCGAGCATCCCTAAGTACATGGTAATGTGTAGACAGACTGAGACTCGGCAGCAAAGTTTAATTTCTGGCAGAAATCACTAGCGCTAGGGATACCATGAATCTCATGCCAAATGTATTTAAACTTCCCTTGTTTGGCTGTGCTGATCAGACTTGACTTGAACCAATCCTCCAGTTTGTTTGATTTACACCAAATTACTCAAAAACTTTCCAAACACATTTGCGTTGGTAGTCTCCCCCCCCCCTCCGGCAAACTCTCCATGAGCCAAAATGCTCCCAGTCCTCACAGATCTGTAGCCATTAATGTCACTAAGGACTATTTAGATCAGTGGTTTCTAAACATTTTTGAGCCACTGCCCCCTTGGTTTCATAAACACATCCCCAGTGCCCCCTATTCTCCCCTATATAAAGCATTATTCAGAACAGCGGGTTTGCACAACCCGCTAAGGAAGGTAATAACAATAAAATGCAAAACAGTAACAATTTACTGCATATTTATTTAAAATCCAATTAAATTCTTTAAATGTAATTAATTCAAAGAAATTGACAAACTTGATACCAAAAACTTGAAAAATGTCAAAGGGACAAAAACACACACAATGATGTTTCTCAAAACATGGTCTACTGGTCTGACTAGACCTCTGGTGGCGTGTTTACTAAAAATTTGTGGCATTTCCACCAGATTTCAGAACCATGCAGAGGCAGAAACTTTAAGCAAGGAAGGTGTTTTGCTCTAGGCTCTAGTCTGGTCAATTGTAAACAAGCAAACAATGCATGCAGAGGGACCCACCTCCAGCACCCCCTACTAACCCCTTGCCTCTTAGTGCCCCTAGGGAATCCCACTGACCCACCCACCAGGAGGCGGTACTTCCTACTTTGACAACCACTGATTTAGATGAACAATAGGATAGATGAATAGTAATACAGAATGAATAATAGAATTTTTTTTAAATACTGTGTTTATTTATGTCTGACTTATACAATTTGTGACTGGTTTAACTGTCTGTAATATGTTCCCTTCCCTGTGCTGACTGACTCTTTTTAAAAATAGTCAGTCAGCATAATAATATTTTGCCACAATCAACTTATTTCTCTTAATTTCCAGTGAAAACTAATAGATCATAGCAACAGATCATTATAATGTTACTGCAATCTAGCAATGCCTGTTTTTCTTTTTAAAAGCCCTCAGGTGGCATGGGAGGGAGGAAGCATTCCTAATGAAGGCTGAGAGCCAGCACCTACCAGGCTCAGGGCAAAGGAAATAATAATGCCTTTGAGGATGAGCAGAATGCCTGAGCATAAAATGAAAGTTGCAATCCATTTGATCCTTCAGAATCTCCTTGGTTAATTTTAATGACAAATGTTTTCCAGATGGGGGAAAAAATTCTCCGTTTCAGAGTTCCCAAACCTTTTTGGGTCTACAGGTCCTTTTGAAATGTTAAGAGTAGAGGGTACCATCACAAAATGTGATTCATGGGGAATTGAGCCAATCACAAAGTGGCTGTCAGTGGGAGACAGGATTGGCTCTTTGCTTAGGGATAGAGGCGCTGTTTGGTTCCATTAGCCAAAGAAAGGGGAGGGTTTGGTCCTTGCATAGCCACAAAGAATTTCTGCTTAGCTCAGAGACATAACAAAAGTCTGAGGGTTCACGGCTGTGATGCACAGGCCAGACAGGAGCTCAGCACCTTGCTAGCCAGTCAGCTGTTAGAGAGTGACCAGAGAATCCATTTTTTAATGTGTTCCATTCAAGACCTTTTAGATTTTATTCCCAAAGCTCAAATACATAGGTTTCAGGAAACACATTGGTTGATACCTTAGTGCCCAAGGGTCCCATGTTGGGTATCACCACTCTGTTTGCTATCTATATTGACTCTCAATAATATCTGAATTAAATATTTTACATAAGACAATATGTGATAGTTGGTGATGGTATTCTACACTACTGATAGTTGCTGTTAGGGTTCCCAAAACAGCCTCAGCAAATGTTGGAGGCTTGAGGGATTGAGGGGTAATGCCTGCGGAGAGCAGAGTTTGGGGAGGATATGATGCTGCTATATCCCTTAGCTCCTACAGTCTCTTTACTATATTGACTATATTGACAAGGGGACTATGCTGAGGCCATTTTCTCCCACTCCTCAGTTCCTTGGGATATGGGAGCTGGAGGTAGGGAAATGAGAGGCTTAAATAGTTTATTTTATTTTCCAAACACCTGCCATTCAGGTGGGAGACTCTTTTTCCTTTAATTGAATTCAATAAACCTGAACATATGTAGTTGCCTTATGCAGGGTAAGTCTGCTAGTCAGAAGCCTAGTAATGTCTACTCTGACTAGGAGCAGCTCTCCAGGGCCTCAAAGAAAAGTCTTTCCAAACACTTGCTACCTGAAATCTTTTAACCGGGCATGCGAGTGAGTAAGCAGGTGCTGTACTACTAACCTACAATGGCTTTTCTAACCACTGTTTTTGACACATTCCAGTATATTTGGTGACAATTCTGGGGCGTGTGTGCACTGTCAATTCACATAAGGCAATATTTGGCCTTGTGTCCATTATGAACAGAGGGTGTATCATAGAAATCACCCAACTTTATACTACTGTGGCTCTAAATTGCAAAGAAACAGGACTAGAGTGATGGGTCTCTCAGTGCCTGATAGTTTAGGCCCTTTATTTATCTGTAAATGAGATGAGGCCGTGCAGAGTTTGTAGATGAACTGAGTTCTTTGGGAAAGTTTACCTTAATAGTAAACCTCCAACTGAGAATTCTGAATACTGAGGCATGAGGAAGAGCTGTCTGGAGTTGACAGCTCCAGTTGCTTTGAGGGCAGTGATTCCTGAATGTCTCTTTGTAACCCCTCCCTACCCTGCCCTTTTTCCTAATGCAGGAGTGTATCAAGGCCTGCAGACTGGATCTCTCAGCCGAGTCACCAGTATATCCTGGCAACGGCCACATGCAGCCTCTGTCTGAGAATATCAGGAAGTATGTCATGAGCCATTTCCGCTGGAACAAGTTTGGCAAAAGCAACAGCAGCGGTGGTGACTTAGGTCATAAGAGAGAGGAACTCTCCAAAGATCCCACCCTAGACTTCTTTCCATTTCCTTTGCAAGCCCAGAGCAACTGGAGAGGAGACAATGACCTGGAAAGACAAGACCTGGAAAGACAAGAAAGCAAGCGATCATACGCCATGGAGCATTTCAGATGGGGGAAGCCTGTGGGCCGGAAGAGGCGACCTGTGAGGGTCTACCCAAATGGAGTGGAGGAAGAATCCTCAGAGAGCTATCCCCAAGAGTTCAGACGAGAACTTTCCATGGAAATGGACTACCCTGAATTTGACTCCCATGAAGAAAAGAAGAACTCTGAAGCCGTGATGTCTGAAGAGGAGGACGACCTGCCAGAAGAAGTCAAGAAAGATGGCACTTCATACAAGATGCGTCACTTCCGGTGGAACACCCCGCCTAAGGACAAACGCTACGGTGGCTTTATGACTTCAGAACGCAGCCATACACCCCTAGTGACTCTTTTTAAGAATGCCATCATCAAAACCGCCTACAAGAAAGACCAATAAGAATGAAGGGGGTTATGATGACCGAAAGCACGGGAGGGACCCTGGGTAGATTTCTTTGGCACGCGTTTCATTTAGATACCGTTAATGATGATCATTTATTCTAACTCGTTGTTAATAATAATTAAGGAGCTCGTTGCTTAGGGAACACTTCATTCTGGTTCTGAATGTACAAATAACTTGGGGAGGGAGGGGGAGGTATGCAATGAAAGTTAAGCTTACATCCATTGTGTATGTGTAACAAAGTGGGAAAGCGAGTGAAGGGAATAGCTATCTTTCAGAAGGGCAGAGTATTTTCATATTTTAAACCAGATGTACAATACTGTAAATGAAAGGATAAAAGATATAAAATAATAATAATGATGATAATTACAATAATACATCTTTTGCAAGCTAAACTGGTCTCTGAGGTATCTTTGGTTACACGTGATGTTCTGCAATCATATATTTTAAGAATATAAGAGTATAAGAAACCTGCTGGATAAAACCAAAGGGTTCATCTAACCGAGTATCTTAGCCAGAGACTATCACTAGATATTTTTGACCCAATGCAAGTCACTTTAGATTTTCTTACACTGAACCAGGTTGGTGTCCACTCACCCGGTATGAAGACATCTCCTTGAAACTCTTCATAATCTACCTTGGTTTTTACCATCAGGAGTAAGTGGTAACATCTGCAAGCATGGCTGCTTCTCTGCTGTGCCACAATCCTAAATCATTTGTGAACAAATTATATAGCACTTGTTTCTGGGCTGTAACCAACCGGGCTGTAACTCACCCTCAGAAGGGTTCATCTTCATATATGATAACTGCAAATTTGACTCAGGAGCCTTTCTGGAGGCACTTTATCAAAAGTCCAAGAAAATAATGTTTCCCAGATTACCCTTGTCCATGTGCTTGTTAACACTGAAAGAGAACTCCAGAAGGCTGGTTGAGGCAGGACTGGCCTTTACAGAGTGCATACTGGTTCATCCTGAGTATAACTTGCTCTTTTAGTTCCCTCTAGTCTACCTGCAAAAGATGTTAGGCTAGCCAGTCTTACAGCGCAATCCTATGGCCGGCCCCAACGCCGACGCGGCTGCACTGGTGGTGTGGCGGCGCCGCCGGGCCAGATCCTGTGCCAGCAAAGTGTGGCCGCAGCGGCGCCCGCAGCGGCGCAGAGATGCAATTTTGGAGAACCAGAAAGTGTTGTGGGCGGGTCTGATGCACGGCCGCCGCCAGGCGCAGCCAAAGGGCGCTGTTCCTGACAAGCGTCAGGGGGAGGGGCCAGGAAAGGCGCAGCCTATGGGCAGCACGCGATCCCGGCCAGGCCCCAGAGCAGCAGGCAAACTGCGCCCATGCCGGCAGACTGCCTCGGCTCATGTGTCGGGCGGGGCTCGCAGTCGGGAAGGAGAGGGGTGGGCGTAGTCTGAGAAGCCTTTCCCCCGTTTGCCCAATGTAGCACCAAGTCCGTGGCGGCCGCGTCCAGAGAGGTTGGCATGGGACTGGCAGGCGCCCTGCCATGAGGAATCCAGGGCAGCAGCCAGTCTCTGGCAGCAGGGGACAGCCCCCAAGTGGCGCCAAAGGGGAGGGCTGGCCTGAGGCCGCCACCAAGAGGCAGACACAGCGGGCCTGCCCCCTCGTCCCCATCCCAAGGCAAAGAACACAGACACCCATTGCACAGAAATCAGCCTTTATTATTATATCATCCCACCTCCCCCAGCAGACGTGAGGAAGGGGAGGCGTGTAGGAGAGCCGCCTGTGCAGCAAAACACCCCACCCCACCCCCAAGGCGGCAGCGGCGGTCACCGGCGAGGCCGGCGGCCGGACCCCCTTGGCCGTCCACGGGCCCGGCCTCTCGCACGCAACTGGGCCCGAGGGAGGGGTGCCTCTGGGGCGGGTGGAGCTGCTGCAGCGGGTGGGGCCGGAGGGTCGAGGATGGCGACGAGCCGCCTGAGCAGGGCTTCGGCACGGACTCGAGAGGCACACCCCACCCCTCCCAACAACCATGGCCTGTTGGCGTGGGAGGCTGGCAACTGCTCCACGGGATTGGATGCGAGGCAGGACGCCCTGGGGTGGAAGGTGTTGGAATGACCAATGGGGCTGCTGCAGACGCCCGAGGGGCTGGACCCACTCTGGGAGGCGGCCGCTCATGGGACTGTGTTGCTGGGGCTGCGGCTGTGATGGGGGCGACCCTCCCCAGGCGCGCGAGACCTCCTGCCCGGGATATGGCATCCGCCTGCCACCACCCTGGATTCTCCATTGGTGGGGGCTAGGGTTCCCGCGAGCGGACCGTTTCCCCTGCCATCTCCCGCCCCCTTGCAGCGGCAGCTCGCAGCACCCTCTCCCTGGCTTATCGGGTGCCAGCTACTCTCCCCACCGGGGATTGATCCCCCTCCCCGCTCACATGCCCCGCCCCAACCCTCTACCTGGCCATAGATACAGGGGGGTTAGCCGTGTTAGCCTGTGGTAGCGAATTCAAAAAGGGTCCCGTAGCACCTTTACAACTATCCAATGTTATTGTGGCATAGGCTTCTGAGAATCAAGTTCTCTTCGGCAGATGGGTGGTACAGACACTGGTCAAATACAGGGGAGGAGGAGGGAGGGAGGGGGCGGGGAGGCAAGACGGGGTGTGTCGGATACATTTGTGGCAATGTGCAGGTGGGGAGATGTGACAGGAGTGTTGGGGGAGGGGCGGAGGACGAAGTCAGACTCGCAGACACAGAAGACAGTTGTTGTACATCTCGTTTTATTGCACTGGAAAGAGCGGGCTTGCGTTTAGGCTGGCGAGGGAGCCGGAGCATTCCACACAGCCCTCCTTCCCGCTCGGAGGGGCGGGGCTGGGATGCAGGCCGCGGCGCGACGGTGCTTCCTGCGCTGCAGCCAACCGTCTGTCAGAGATGTTTGGGGAGGGCGGGGCGCGGGGGAGCAGCCATGCCCTGGACGTGCCTGTGGGGGAAAAAGACACGTGTGGGCTTTGCCTCGTTCCACTGGCAAGGCAAGCCCCACACTCTGCCATCCGGGGGGGGGTTGCACATGGTCGAGGGAAGCAGCTGATGCCTGACGGTCTGGCGAGGATGCACTCAGCCTTGGGAAGCCTTTACCTTTATGGGAGGGAATGAGCTGGTCACAACAAACACCTGGCCACATGTGGTTTTCGAGGCGCCTGCCTCTGAGGCAGCCAGGGGCGGCCATGGTTGTCCCCCACCCCTGCTGGGCCTCACCCAAAGTGGCAAGTGAGCGGGTGGGTTCAGGTGAATGGGCGGTTTGCACTAATCTGCGGAATGCCCCCCCCCACCTCCTCCTCACCTGTCAGCGCTCCGTCGGTCATCACCAGGTGGGAGCGCCAGAGTCAGGGCACCTGCAAGGAAACGGGAGAGCATGCAGTTAATTTGCAAAGTGTCATTCCCTTCTGCCACGGAAGGGTTAGTTTGTTTGTGCTTAGTTAGAAGCAACTAGCATGCATGAGTCCAGTTAGCTGTTGAGTCATTCTTTCTATCACGGTAGAAAGAGAGTTAGGCAGACATTTGCACCTCTTCCCCTTTATGTGAAGTTCCCCCAGTTTTTTGCAAAGTCCCCCGAGTGCATTCTGCGCCTGCCAACGTGAATGCCCTCAGCCCGTTTCGGTTTTCAAAGGGGCAATGCCACTCAGCAGACGGGCAGAGCCTCCGGCCGAGTGCTCACTTACCTGGGGGTTTGGGCGGCGCTGGCCGGATGTTTTGTAGGGCGCGGTCGCAGGTGATTGGGTGCAGAGAGGGGGGCTCGTCCACGCCGGGCGCGCACGCTGATTGGTCCCTGGGATAGTTCTCATCCTATGCTCCTTCGGGCCATAGGGGCGGGGCGGGGCGCTCAGAGAGGGGGCTGATTTTTCGCCGTTCCATGGACGCCTATGGGCTACGCCTTCTTTTTCCGTGGCGTAGCTTTTTTGCGCCGCTGTGGGCGTTCCCGCTTCTGGAGGAGCTTAGGGAGCGGACTAACTCCGACCCCGCCTTGCTCCCCGCCCCCCCCTGCGTCGGCGTAGGGCTCTACGCCACTCCTGCGCCGCCGCCCGGGCGCCTGTGGCTTGCACCGGTGCTGGCCCGCCGGCGGGCCAGCGCCGCGTCCCAGCGCGGGCGGAGGGCCACTTACGCGGGCGTACGGGCTAGATGCGCGGTCGCAAGCCTTAGTTCGGTTCCTCTTCACTTTCTCTGCCCTTCTTAGGATTGGGCTGCCCATTTCCCAAATCCTTTTTTTAAAAACTGACATTGCATTTGCTACTTTCCAATCCTCCAATAGTGAACGATGTACAAATACAGATGTGCAAGTTTCGTATTATCATTAGGAGACCGTTAGCATATTAGTCATAGGGTCCCAGTCTTAGGGAGAGCTCCCACTTGTGAAACAAAATGAATTAAAATCTGGATGAAGAGACAAACTGTAGATGTGTTAAGGCTCTGCTTCAGAGAGATGCCCTCATTTTCAACAGAAGCTAGCTCTTCACTGGGCAAGTGTTCACCCTGACTTGTCCTCCAGAACATATAAATAAAGCATCTGCAAAGTACATTTTCCTCCCAAGCGCAGCCCATTCCTACACAGCTAGTAGAGACCAAGGCTTTCACAGTGGATGTTGATTAGTTAAGACAAAACTAAGCTCCAGCACTTTTAAGAAATTAATCATTAAATACTGCAGTAGCACAGATATTTGCTGCTCCTCCACATTGTTTTTATAAAGCATCACAGTTAGATTCATAGAACGCTGTGTGTGTGTAAAGTGCCATCAAGTTGCAACAGAGTTATGGCAACTCCAGTCAAGACTGTAGGCTCTGGTATATCTTAGGAATGATCTTGAGTCTGATTAAGAGTTTATTCAGGCACTACAACTTTGAGAAACAGAATAGATACTACCTTAGTAAACACGGAGGAGGGACTTCTGGGAAGAAACAGGAAGTAGCCTAAGAATACCAATCTGGAGACAGGCACGAAGGACAGAAGAGAGGAGGAAAGAAAGATCTTGTCCTGCTATCTAACTGTCAGACCTGCTGCCCCCTGCAGGTGTTCTGTGTCTTCTGCCTTCTCTGTACACAAGACATTGTATTTCCAACAGAGACAAGTGAGAAGCAAAGGTGGTTTGCCATTGTCTTCCTCTGCAGAGTCTTCCTTGGTGGGCTCCTATTCAAGTACTGACTCTGCTTAGCTTCCAAAATCTCAAAGATATCGAGCTCTGCCATGCCACTTTTTCTCCCATAGAATGCTAGTAGTCATCTAAGTGCTTAGGCAGATAACCAACCAGCCCGCAACAGTGTGTGCTTGATGTGTGGGCTCCCTGAGCAGACAATTTGTCAGGTGGAACACATGGGAACATCGGATCTGTATGAAGGGGTGGGGAGAAGTGCTCTTGAGAAGAACCCCACACCAATTTTGCACCCCTGCCAGCAACACACTATGGGAGAATCAAGAAAAAAGGAAAGAAGGGCTGGCAAAGTTATCACATGAGGCTGAGCAAAAAGAAGCATTGGCCATTTTCACACATCGTACTGGCCACGCAAAATTGCACAAAACTGAAACAATGGCGTCTTCCTGGTATGATTTCATATCATGACTCTGGTTTGTGGCGCGAATCGCACCACAAACCAGAGTCATGATGAGAAATCATGCCCGGAAGACACCGTTGTTCCAGGAGTTTTGTGTGATTTTGCAAAGCTGGTAAAACGTGTGAAAACTGCCCGTTTTTGGAGGCCAGGGGTCTATGGGCAAGGCCAAAAGAGATAGAGCATTTGTGGTTCTGACTTTCATGTTGTGTGCCAATGGGGTGTGATTGTCAGGTTGGACCAGGCTCGGGCTTGAGAGAGTCCGGGATTCAAGTTTCCATCTTACCAAGGGAATTACAAGGTGACTTTGGGCCAATCACTATTCCTTAGGCTCTCTACCTCACAAGATTGAGATGAAGATAAAAGGGAAGAGGAAGAATATATACCAGTGCAGTGCTTCTTAGAGGGCTCAAGTGTAATGAATAAACACTACTTTTGAAACATCAACATGACCTTTGGCTGCAGTTCTCTAGTTTAAATAAATAGATGATCCCCAGTTGTGTCTCTTGCAAAGATGCCATGATTGACGTCCCTTCTGGTGCTTTGAATAATCAGATCATAGCTTGCTACTGCCACGTGTGTTCTTATGTGTTGCTTGCTTCTGAGTCAAATGTTCTTTGGAACATGAATGCAGGAGCTCTGTTGTCCAAGGTTTTGTTTTGCCAGCAGAATTGTTGCAATCTACAGTAGCACTTCTGCACTTTTCTACTGGTCTCCTGGAAGATTGTTGTGGTCCAGAGTGACTTCAGGGGTGGACAAGCATCCTTTGGACAGGGCTGTGTCCCACCCGGAATGTCCCGGGAAAGTTAAAGGGCCACTGCCCCCGACTATAAAAGTGAGGACATAGGCACTAGGTCAGTTGCTGAGACATGAGGTATACCCGATTCAGCTTGGACACACACAATTACTGTGTAGTGCAGCTGCATTTATTATTTTGTTCTGAGAATTACTATGTTATCTTATAAATTGTTGTGTTATATTTAAAAGGTATTTTTAAAAAAATTGTAGGCAGCATTCTCTATTTTCTCCTTCGGAATTACACTAGACCAGAATGTTCAGGCCTGATTAGCACGCTCTTTAGAAGAGGAATGCTTGGCAGCCTTGACCAGGGGATGTCCTAGAAGACCATCAACCCCAGTGAGATGCTATAAGAAGCAACTGTGGCCCCTTCTGTACAGAGCTTTTGCTCCTCTGTGCCTTTCAAATTACAGCAGTTGTGGGTAGGCGGGTAGGGCTTTTGCACAACATTGCTGCCCCCTTCTGGGTTTTCCCTAGCTCCAATATAGGTTTTCCCAAGCATACATTGGTACAATCTCTCCTAAATAATCGTGCTGAAATTGGATTTGTGGAAAGCATGGAGAGGAAGTTATGGATTCCTGCATTTTCCCACTCACATCTGGCATATTTTCTGCCCACCAATTCCCCCTCCCCACAACACCACGAATGGGCTTTGTGATGGCTTTTAAAAACGATCAATAGTAAATATATTGCTATAGTGCTAAATGAATAGAATTTTAAATACTATATAAGCTAAAATACTATATTTAAAACACTACCACTAAAAAAGCTAGCAGAGCCTCCTAGAGGTGGGGAAGGGATAGGGTTGGTTGGAGAGGAAAGAGCAGGGAATTGTCCCCAATGGAGGCTCTGTGCATTTGCAAACTGGAGTATTTAGCTCTCCACTTGAGGAAGCAACCTGTATATTCTGGAACTAGTGAAGCTATTCGCCTAAACCTTTTTTTAAAGAAATGAGACTGAATCTTTTGAAAAAAATTTGTATGATTAACTCAGCCGATCCTTTTAACTGGAGACGCCTGGGATCAAACTTGGGACCTTCTACATGCAGTCTTACGCTCTACCATCAAGCCACAGCTAGTCCCTCCCCTTATATATTCAAGCACAAAATGTTTGTGCATTGGGTCCATGTTATTCTCATATATGGCCAGTGTTTGTTTGAGCTCCATCCTGGTGATTGGGAATGGTCTATGCAATCTGAACACTCTGTGCCCATGTTTTGGTGACTATGAGTTAGAATGAAGCAGTGTGCTGGTTCCTGCTCTTCCTCTCTGCATATGCACCCTCCGCCTCTGCACAGAGATGTCACACATAAAGTGCTACATTATCATACACAGTATTTTAGAGGCCGACCACCCCATATATGTATTTTGATCACTGTAGTTTTATTTTCTTCATTGTTCCTTCAATCTTCTGGTCTGTCACAGTACGCCTTGAAGAAAATACTGATATTTATCCAGAAGTATTGTCAAAGAGTGATTCACTGAGAAGAAGGTTGAATAGATGATCAGTTTCATAGAGATGAGTATCTGATTGTAGTAGTAGTAGTAATGATAATAATGATTTATATACCGCCCTTCAGGACAACTTAACACCTACTCAGAGCGATTTACAAAGTATGTTATTATTATCCCCACAACAATCACCCTGTGAGGTGAGTGGGGCTGAGAGAGCTCCTAGAAGCTGTGACTGACCCAAGTCACCCAGCTGGCTTCAAGTGGAGGAATGGGGAATCAAACCCAGCTCTCCAGATTAGAGTCCCGCACTCTTAACCACTACCCTAAACTAGCTTTTTTATCCTTGTCCATCTTCTTTGGTCCACCAAGATACAAATTCTCTGTCATTTGAATCTGGTGGTCATGAATGGAACTGGTCATCATGTTCCTTGTTTGCTCCTGGTTCTTTACATAAACCCAGAGAGAGCTGTTGATAAATTGCATATCACAGAACCACAGAATCACAGAGTTGGAAGAGGCCATACAGACCTTCTAGTCCAACCCCCTGCCCAGCGCAGGATCAGCCTAAAGGATCTTTGACCAATATTCATCCAGCCTCTTCTTGAAATTGCCAGTGAAGGGGAGCTCACCATCTCCCTAGGCAGCTGATTCCACTTTTGAACTACTCTGACCGTGAAAGAGTTTTTCCTAATATCCAGCCGGTACCTTTGTGCATGTAATTTAAGCCCATTGTTCCGGGTCCTACCCTCTGCTGGCAACTGGAACAGCTCTTTGCCCTCCTCCAAATGACAGCCTGTCAAATATTTAAAGAGAGCAATCATGTCCCCCCTCAACCTCCTCTTCTCCAAACTAAACATTCCCAAGGCCCTCAGCCTTTCCTCGTAGGGCTCAGTCTCCAGACCCCTGATCATCCTTGTCGCTCTCTTCTGCACCCTCTCAATTTTGTCCATATCGTTTTTCAAGTGAGGCCACCAGAACTGCACACAATACTCCAGGTGCGGCCTGACGAAGGCAGTATAGAGAGGGACTATGACCGCCTGCAATGGCCCTTTTGATATAACCCAAGTCCATGTTTGCCTTTTTTCCCCACCACATCACACTGACTGCTCATAATTTAGTTTACAGTCCACTTTTACCCCAAGATCTCTTTCACAGACACTACTGCCCAGAAGTGTATCCCCCATCCAGTATTTGTGCTTTACATTTTTGTGGCCCAGATGTAATACTGTGCACTTATCTCTGTTGAATTGCATCCTGTTCACAACCACCCACTTCTTCAGAGTATTCAGGTCTTGTTGAATTTTAACTCTATCTTCTTGGGTGTTTGCCACTCCTCCCAATTTGGTATCATCAGCAAATTTAATGAGTAGCCCATTTACCCCTTCATCCAGATCATTGATAAAAATATTGAAAAGTACCGGGCCCAAAACCAAGCCCTGCAGCACCCTACCGGACACCTCCCTCCAATTTGATGAAATGCCATTGACCACCACTCTTTGGGTGCAGTCCTCTAACCAGTTCTCTACCCACCGAACTTCCCTATAGTCCAGTCCACAGTCTTCCAGTTTGCCCATTAGAATGTCATGGGGGACCTTGTCTTTACTGAAATCCAGGTAAATCACATCGACAGAGTTCCTACATCCAATAAACTCATCACTCGATCAAAGAAGGAAACCAGGTTTGTCTGATAAGATCTGTTGGGGACAAAAAACCTTGTATATAACTGTATATAACCATACAGTATGTAGTACCCAAGGGATGTATCTTACATACCTTTGGGAACATGAATGACTGTAACAGACGTGAATAATCAAATATGGGCCCCAGAAGTCCATAGGAAATGTCTTCACAAGGATTCTAGAACTCAGAATCACCCATTGAACTGATCTGCAGTGCGTTCAGGATGAAAGTGATGCATTTCTACCTGATGTTGTGTTTGGGAACTTTTGTACATAAGTGCCTTTAAGACAAACAAGAACAATTCTCAACCATAACAGGCAAAAGGACTTCTTCATGGAATACAACATTCACTTATGAAATGCTCTGTCACAAGATGCATTAATAGTTTTAATTCCTTTTATAGGTCAGACAAATTCACAGAGAATAGGATTATCAACAGCTGTTAGCCAGGATTATGGTTGCTAGTTTTGGGAAGGCATACATTCAGAAAGAGGCAGGCTTTCCAGGGCACAGCCTAGCCAGCAGCCCACCGATGGGCAGACCAGTACGAAGACTGGGAGCAGGGTAAAGTGGCAGAGCCAATAAAAAATGTTCTGTTCATTTGAGGTGCACTGGCATTCCGTGTGCATTCAGTTCCCACCAAGCAATGCATTGAAAATGTTTTCCATGTAATGCCTTAGTAAAATGCTGCATGTACATGTGTTATCTATGTACTGCACTCTCACTTGAGCTATATGCCTTTTTTTTAGTTCTTGCTTAAAATTGCTGTCCAGAAGAACTGATTGCAAAAATGAAAAGAATGGACTAGTTAATGTGTTTCTTTGCCTTTGAATAATATTCTTTGGCTAGGAAAGCAGACAGGGAGGTTGCGGTTAGACAAATATTTATGCTTTGCCAATTAATTAAAAATATGGAACAAATATATAATGCTCATTTTGCCCCAGGTATCTCTTCTTTAGAACCAATCTTTTGAATATTGGCTGTAATCTAGAAAGGAATTACATTTCTTTTCTCATTGGGAAGAAAGAATACCTTTAGGATGGGGAATGAATTAGAAAAGTTTCATGACACAAAACAAGATTATTGGGATGGTTGGAGTTCACCTGAGTTCCAATACCTCCAAGTTAGGCATGCTGTTTCACAGGGCTTTTTTTCTGGAAAAAGAGGTGGTGGAACTCAGGACCGCACAATGACGTCACTTCGGGTTAGCTGGAACAAGGGGGGAGTTTTTTAAAGTTTAAATCGCCCTCGGTGAAAATAGTCACATGACCAGTGGCCCCGCCCTCTGATCTCCAGACAGAGGGGAGTTTAGATTGCCCTCCGTACTGCTGGAGCAGTACAGAGGGCAATCTAAACTCTCCTCTGTCTGGAGATCAGGGGGTGGGGCCACCAGCCATGTGACCATTTTCAAGCGGTTCTGGAACTCCGTTCCATCGCATTCCAGTTGAACCCCCCCCCTGCTGTTTCAGCACTATCTGGCTCTCAGCTATCTACACATTCACCATCTGAGTGGGAGCATTTGGTGCTTGCTGGTTTGAGGAAGAGAAGTAATCTTTCTGCAATATGTTCTACATTGCTGGCATTCAGTAAACAAAAAAACATGAATGTACAGTATCATAAGGAACTTTACACCCTTCTAAGTCTATGAGGTTTAGAAAAGTGTAATTCTGTTTATGGCTTGCACAGGTGGGCTGTTCTGGGGAAAGGTGCTTACATTTCTCCTCTCTGGTAATGTCTGGAGCAACATTTGTAAGGATATTAAACTGTCTTCTCTTAGTGGTTATTCAAGAGTTGCACAATCTAAAATTCTCTTTACATGGTCTTTTATTCCAGCAAGGCAAGAGAACTTGTTTAAAACAAACAAATTCAAATGTAGGAAATATATTGTATTGCATGTGGATTTTTAAAAAAGGTCTGTGGCAGACTGGTGTTCATGTGTGCCAGTATAGGGTACAATTGACCTCAAGACTGAAGTCATTACACAGTCCTAGGATACCATTTGACCATTCGTGGTTTTATTGAATTATTACCAGATTGACTGCCAATTTCCTATAACGTTTCTTATATCAGATCTTTCTTTTTAAATTATTTTATATTCTACACAACAACAAATAAGCAACAAGAAGATAAAACAGAACACAAAGGAAACAGCTTCCATCCAAATTGGCTATAATTGAACATACATTCATTAAATCCATTTCTAAATAATAACATTCTGTAGAATAACTATTCAATCAATAATCAAATTTCAGAGAAGGGTCTCCATCCAATTAAAGAACATTTTAAAAAGAGCTATATCCTGGAAATACCATTAAATAAATTATGAAACCATACCATACTCTTGATGGCAGTAAGGATAGTCCAGCCTAAACATTGGAAGTGTTTTTCTGTTCCAGCAATCAAAGAATGTCTTTATAAGGCGCTGGACAGTGCAGACATGGATAAACTTACAGACAAGTTTTATAAAAGACGGAAAATCTTGTTCATGGCAAGGATGAATCTCATTCATAAATTATCAGAACAAACACCTGGACTTTCATCAAAATAAGATTGAAAGCCAGCGTGATGTAGTGGCTAGAATGATGGACTAAGATATGGGTGACCCAGGTTTGATTCTCTGCTCTGTCGTGGAAGCTCACTGGTGACCTTGGACAAGTCACATATTCTCAGCCTAGTCTACCTCACAGGGTTGTTGTGAGCATAAAAAAGAGGAGAGGAGAATGGTGTAAGCTGCTTCGGGGCTCCATTGGGGAGAAAGGCAGGGTATCAACAAAATAAATAAGAACTCTTTAAGCAACTGAGAATGCCAATATGGTGCTTGACTGCATTTTCCGCAAGTGATGCATCAGTGTGGTGCCTGCGCCACAGAGGTTTTGCCTGAAGCCCATGTCCTCCTCCAAAACATCTCTTCAGTAAAGCAAAGAGAGAACAGCAGAACCTCAGATGAGCCCAGGGGGGTGCTTGGCTTGAAACCTCCACTAATATTTTGGGATTGGCCCCAGACCCTACGGCAGACATTTTGTGTGGGGGTAGTCCCTCAATATTCTCAACAGTTCCAAAGTGCCCACAGGCTCACCAAGGCTGGGCACCTCTGTGCTAGGTGGTTGCTTTACAGCAGTTAGCCATGCTGAAAGTCAGCAAAGAGAACTTGCTTTAAAATGTAGCCACCGTGGTACAAATAACCAAAGGGAGTGAGCTGGGTCCCAAACCACCTGAACTTAGCTGAGAGTTTATTGTATTGTCGAAGGCTTTCACGGCCGGAGAACGATGGTTGTTGGGGGTTTTCCGGGCTGTATTGCCGTGGTCTTGGCATTGTAGTTCCTGACGTTTCGCCAGCAGCTGTGGCTGGCATCTTCAGAGGTGTAGCACCAAAAGACAGAGATCTCTCAGTGTCTGAGAGAGATCTCTGTCTTTTGGTGCTACACCTCTGAAGATGCCAGCCACAGCTGCTGGCGAAACGTCAGGAACTACAATGCCAAGACCACGGCAATACAGCCCGGAAAACCCCCAACAACCTAAGAGTTTATTATTTCTTTGCAGATTCTTTTTGGTAATTAAAGAGTTTATAGCTAAGCCATGTACCAAAGTATCTATTTTTGTGCTCATACCACAAATAGACAATGAAGTGTTCCTTCTCACTTTTCAAACTGCTTAACAACACAGCATTTATATGGCACTTTTCCAGTGTTCAAAGCACTCCACACATATTACACACGTTCTTAGTTTTCAACCACTGTGCTAATAAGTTGTGTTGTGGATGCATGTGTGAGGGACTCCTGTCCTTCTTTGCCTGGCTACACTGCAGGCAGGAGTAAACATAGGACCGGTGTGGGCCACACTACTCTCCACATGGCAGGAGTCATAAATGGTAGCTATAACCCAAAGCTCTCCTTTTGCCTTTCTACCTTACCACACCAAATCTAGTGTATCCACACTGCCCTCCACAGTCCTTGCTGATGCAGACATGAAATTGGGAAGGGATTCATTTATACAGATTTTCACCAGTACCAAAAGTGGGGGAGGAAGCTTGACAATTGTGATCTTTTTGTGGTGGAAAGTGCCATCAAGTCATAGCTGAGTTATGGTGACCCCTGCTGGGGATTTCAGGGCAAGAGATGAACAGAAGTAGTTTGCCATTGGCTGTCTCTGCATAGCAACCTTTGTCTTCCTTGGTGGTTTCGCGTCCAAGTACTAACCAGGGCCAACCCTATTTAAATTCCGAGTTCTGACCAGATTGGTCCAGCTTGAGCCATCCAGGTCAGGGCCATAAAAACATAGAGATAGACGCAAACACTGGAAATCAAGAACCCTGGCCTTCCATGGTGGTCTCCCATCCAGTTACTAACCCAGGCTGGCCCCTGCTTAGCTTCCAGGATCTGACAAGATTAGGCTTGCCTGGGCTATCCTGGTCCAGGCCTGCTGATCTTTTAGGAGGTACAAAAACATAGGGAAACATATTTGGCTTCTTTCAATTTTTATTTTGCAATTACTGCAAATCCACATCATGAAGCGCTGTTCAATACCCCCGCCCCCCTTGCCAAAGCCCTTTAGGGAAGCACCTGTGGCCCAGTGGAAAAGTACACGCTTTGCGGGGAGGTTCCAGGCTCAGTCCCTGGCATCTCCTGTTCAAGGATCTCCACAAGGAGGTGCTTAAAAAACCTTTCTCTGCTTGAGCCCCTGGACAGCTGTTGCCAGTGGAGCGATGCTCTGGTTTGGTATAAGTCAGCTTTATATGTTCCATTTAGCATTTGTTAATTAAGCAAGCAGCAAAAGCACCGAAACTCCACCGCTGGCCTCAGCTCTGTGGTTTCTTTTGCAGATCTGAAACATGCCGAAAACTGCCCAGCTGAGTGTTCTATGACCACGTTCAATTCCTGGCATTTTTAATGAAAGCTCAGGCCATAACTGTTGGGAGTCTTTTTTTTTCTTTGCAGAGACCCTGGAGAGCAGCTATCATGAAAAACAGACAATATTGTTCTGGGTGGAACAAAGGCTTGACTGGGCACAAGCGATCATCTTATCACTGGCCATCTTGAGGGGGGTGGGTGGGAAATCTTCCACTGGGTTGAATGAAAAGCGCTTTTTCATAGCTTGGTGTGGACCTGCAGGAGCCCACCTCTGGCAACTTTCATGTTGAAAATAAAACCACGTGAGAATCTGGCACCTACTTCTCGGAGAATCTGGCAAACTACTTCAGGTAGAGGAAATAAGACTTCAATGGGTGGCTTCTGGGACCCCCCCCGCCCCCATATCCAGTCAGCCTATGTTTTTGTGCATTACAAAATGTTTGTTTAAAGACAGTCCAGCCCAAATCTATGACAACATTAACATTTATTTGAAAAGGGCACCGGATGATTTTATTCAAAAATCAACCAACAAATGTCCCCCACCCATAAGTGACCTTTGTGAAGATCAACAATGCAATTCACACCTGCTTATGTTTTTCTCCACCCCAACTGCAGACGAAAGCATTGTGTGCCCCAAATACTAAAGGAATGAGAATGTTTATCTGTATTGATATATCAGAAAAGTGGACAGACCAGAAGGTTTCTCCTGATTTTTGGAAATAATCCTGTTCATATTCAGAGCATTTCCTAACAAGGACAGTTTAGTTCAGATTTTGAGTAGCAGTCATCTAACTGCCCATCCCGACTGTTGAAAGGGGGCTCTTCAAGTCCATTCTTATTGTTTCTCAAATTACACAGCAAACCACGGTCCTTAAGATTCCACAACCACTTTTGGCGGTTTGGCCCTGCAACTCAAAAAAGTGCTCTCGACTGCTTGCTGAAGAATAACAGGAGGGCTGCTTTAGCAGAAAGGTTGGCAGTGAAATCCTATGCAAAGTTTGGCCCATTAAATTGCAAAGGCTTTAGACTGGAGTATTTCTAAATAGGATTGCACTTCAGCTTTGCCGTCAATGACATCCACTGACACTCATGGGCTTAGAAGGGTGGAACTCTGCTTAAGGGTGTAACTCTGCACTGTGACCACCAGGAAGCACTTGGTTCAAAATGCACCCGAGCCTTATAGATCCTATGGAATGACTTTTGTAAAGCTTGTTACATATTGAGCTGGGATCTGCAAGGTAGGGTTTTTAAAAAGGTTGGTAGTTGCGCATCTCTTGTGGAAATGCAGCTGTCAACGAATGCATTCATTTTCAATAGGTCTCATCTTGAAAGCCTTCTTAGCTTCAGGATGAAGTCAAGATTTGAGCTCAGCAGTGCCACCTGAAACCCTTCTATAAGCATCGATGGACTTAGAAGAGTGTTATCTTGCTTAGGATGGTGCTGTGGGTCTCCTTGGCCCCAGCATGGCCCTCTAAGCACTACATTACACCAGCTCTCATCCGATTACCCACAAGGAGCAAGAAACGAGACCAGCACACACAGAATAGATTCACTTTATGTAATGGAGTATCAGCACACATTTTCAATGAAAAGAAGGGGGGGGACCCTATCAACCCTTCCAAACTTTTTAACAGCTTCTTAAAAAAGGGAAGCCAATCAATCTCTCCCCACCCTCCACAGTCCGTAAAAGGCTTCCTGAATGTCACTTGCATCTTTTGCATGACAGAAAAACTAGTTGAGCATGAAGACGGGAGAGGAACAACATATGCTTTGAGAGTCTAGATGGAGGGGGTGCTTCTGTCCTTGGTCAGGAAGTGGTTATGGGGCCACGACCCCAGCCCCAAGCAGCCCCACTTTTGCTCATGCAGGCAGCATGACGTCAATTCCACTGGGTCTGGATGACTTGGACCTTGTCCCGGCATGCAGTTCGTCTCTCAGTACACACACAGGTCCGGGAACTTCATCTCGTACACCGGGATGGAGTGGCTCTGGGGCTGGCCATAAGCAGCTGTGATGGTCCCGGAGGGGCTCGGAGGGGGCCTGCAGTGAAGAGAACAGAAAGGCTGAGGGAGGGAAGGAAGGATGGCTTCAAGACATTGCAGTGTCTGGAGGCAGAAAATGTACACAGCACCCACCATGTGCATATGGGGCACAATCCAGGGGAGAATCCTGTGCAAGCCTCACTGAAATAAAAGGGGATCATTTGAGCATGAATACTTGAAGCTGCTTTACCCTGAATCAGATTATGGGTCCAACAAGGTCAGTACTGTCTATTCAGACTGGCAGCAGCTCTCCAAAGTCTGAGGCAGAGCATCTTTCACATCTCCTACTGCCAGATCCTTTAACTGGAGATGCCGAAGGTTGGATCTAGGGCATTCTGCATGCCAAACAGATGCTTTACTACTGAGCCACAGCCCATTCACTTCCATGAGGCATGTGCAGGAGAATTTATCCCTGGGTGGGGTCAGGTACATCTGGGTTCTGCTCTCAATGCTGCTATCCCAGATCCTTTCCTCCAGGTGTATGTTCCACAGTATGGGGAGACAGTGGAAGGAGTGGATCTTCTGCTTGGACCGATGCCTTTAGTTAAGGGACACAAGCCGAATACCAATAAATGTGGAACTGTTCCATGCAGAACCAGAAATGTCATCTAGTTTTCAAAATTCTAAAGAGAAGGATGCAGGAAGCACGGATTTCTTGCAGTTCCTGCGTTCAGGGGTGTGTGTGCATTTGCTATGTCTCTGCTTTTTAGAGCAAATCCAAGTAAACTATGGAACTAATTGCCACTGTATGAGACTGTGAATGAATTCTGAAAAGAGTTCTATAGAGAGAAAGGATAGAGGGAGGATTGAGAGTAGATCTCTACTGCTGGCTACTAGCTACATTAGATAAGAATAAACCTGCCCATGCATTAAGGTTTGCAATGACAATCCACTTGCCACCTACCAAATGTCAGATGGTCAGGGGACCACTTATCACCATCAGACATTTGGTGGGTGGAGAGCAGAGACAGGGCTTTTTCAGTGGTGGTTCCTCACTCAAGGAACATCCCTTTCCCCAAAGGTTTGCCTGGCAATTCATTTTTTAATGTTTTAATGCCAAGTAGAAAGATTTTTATCTGCTCACAATATTATTCAGTTTGTTGTGTCTGATTTGTTTTGACATGTTTTTAGTGTAAATGCTCTTTTCTTGTTTCATCTGCCAGTATTCTAATGTTTCATCCCCAGCTGCTCTGGCTTTTCAGGTATTCTGTGCTGCAACCTTTATGGTGTTCTGTGCCTTGTGTGTGATATTTGTATGTTGCTTCTTTCTATTGCTGCATTATTTGTATGTTTGTTGTTAATCACGGTAATTGGTTTTATTGCTTTTGTTCATGTTGCCACTAGCTGCTTCCAGCAGACATTTGAAGAAGTGGCCAACAAATAGCCTACCCAACCAACAAACAAATAATTTTTTTTATCTAAATATCGAACCTGCCCCCAGAATGAGAATAAACAAAATCACACAATGGGATCAGAGACAGATAGGGGAGATATTTCCATAAGCCTAGCGGAAGCCTCCAGGTTTGCACAAAACCCCTGAAACATTTTTAAAAACTGAGGGGTTTAGAAAAATCACAAATGGAAGAATGCGGACCAAGATCATGTAAAACATCATGAGATCACAGTTGACACTGTAGGGTTGCCTAGCAACACCAGCACCATGGGTGAGAGAAAGGAGAGAAAGCAGTGAAGGGGAGGGAAGAGTAGAGAAGGAATAAAATGGGTACCAGCAGGGGTCATATGGGATTTCCCTCCCTTGCAAGCGTCACATGGGTCCCCCTGCCTGTAAAACTTGTAATGCAGAGAGAAAAATGTCCATGACAAGTTGATCCTAATTAACTATGAGGTCTCTCCACAGCATCCTGATTGTGAACCTATGAGGCATATTTTGCCGGTCTTCACTGGCTGACAGAATGTACAGTGCAACATACAATTCGTTCTTTTAATTTATTATTCCTTCATGTATTTGAGTTCTGATTATCCCCCCACCCCAATAAAATAGTTTGCCTTCCTACCCACCTGCTCTGGAGTCAGTGTGCTTTCATCTCTCTGTCTATACGCTCTTATGGCCCTGGCATGGATGGCCCAGGCTAGACTGATCTGGTCAGGGCGGAGCTGCCCCTGGTTAATACTTGCGATAGAAGACCGTCAGGGAAGTTCAGGGTTGCTACACAGAGGCAGGCAATGGCAAACCACCTCTGTTAGTCTCTTGCCATGAAAACCCCACTAGGGGTCACTGTAAGTCAGCTATGAATTGAGGGGCACTCTCCACCATGTAGGGAACAAGGCTTAATTTTGAAAGCTGGCTGGTTCAATTCACATTTTAATTTCATCTCTCCCTTCTAAGAAAGGAAGCCGTGAGAGATGTATTTAACTTTCTTAACGGCCTTTCCCCATAGTATTTCTCCTCCATTAACCTGGATGCATTTTTCAATGATATTTTTGTGGTCAATAGCACACAAAACAGCGTAAACCAAACAAATGAGTTGTCAGCAGCTGCAAAGTGGTGCAGAAAACTATATACTGACTCTCAAGAAGAAAGGAAAATGGCAGCTCATTCCTGATCTCGTGACCTATCTTTGATCCTTTTGGTGAGAAAAGTAGGTTTAGAATGCCACCGATCGATGAATTACATCCCATTTCTACCATCCTTGGGTCCACTTGTTTGCCCACCTTCCCAACAAACACGAGGAAAGCAATTTCTAGGCCAGAGGCCCCCAACTTTTTTGAGCATGTAGCAAACTTCAGAATTTTGAGGGGGTGGTGAGCGCCACCTCAACATGGCTGCTGTAGGAGGTGGAGCCTACCCCAAAATCGCCATCGCAGACAACACTTCCCTCCCTGCTTTGCAAAAGAATAGCAGAAGGGGAATAAAAAGAAATGAAGGAAAGCCTGGAGTGATGAGAGGACGGGAGAAAGAGAAGGGGGAATAAAAAGAACAAAAGCCTGAAGGGGGAATGGATCCGCACACTGACTGAAGAAAGCCTGGGGATTACCAGTCCTCCTGACCCTCTAGTTGCTACTGCAGCTGCCGCTCGTTGGAATGAGGGCAACCAACAGCAAGCCTTGTCTTTCAGTGGCCCCATGGGTGTCACATTGGGGAACCCTGTTCTAGGCCATCAGAGAGCACCGAGAAACAGGGTCACGACTGCAGTCTTCTGCTTCCTAGTGGTCAACTGTGCATAGCCACCCTCCACTGGACACAAAAAAATATCTCCAGTGAGCACTTCTCCTCCCTCCCCTCTTTATGATGACATCCCGCCCCCCCCCCCCCCGGCAGGATCCTCTTACCTTATGGTGATCTCAAATATCTGGTTGAGTTTGCTCTGGAGCAGAGTTGCCTGCAACAAGAATGGGAATTGGTATCAGCACCATATTGCAATGCCACCTTTGAGCAGCATGGTTATGCCACAACCCAGGATCAATGTGCCAGTGCTACTTATGGGGTACTTTATTATAACCTTAAGGCTGTTACTGGAGGAGGGGAGAATGATGCAGGCTGCTCTGAGTTCCGTGTAGGAAGGCTGGGATAAAACTGCATTATCTAAATAAATAATCCAGTATTTTCATTCTACGGTGGCTGGTCAGATGCCCCAGAAGGATCACAGCAGGTGCCCCTCTCAGCAACGGGTGTTCTATCACGTTTTTATCCTGCCCTTTGTCCTCAGAGCACCGTGCAGTGTGACACAAGGGTTCTCGTTCCTCAGGAACACCCCCCAACCTGCACCCCGTTGGTTCAGAGCCAGTCTGGGCAAACTGGGCTCCCCTTGTGTAACATCTGGTTAGGAGGTGAAACAGATGAAGTCCAGAAAACATCCTTTGGTCACGGCCCTCATAAGAAGAGGAGAACGCCTACTCTAAGAAGGTGTCACTGGTGTAGCAGAGTGGTGAAGTAATTCAGCTATGATGCAGCACTCTGCTAGTTTGAATCTCACTACTGCCATGAAATCGCCAGGGGGCTGTGGGCCAGCCACTCCTCTCAGCCCCAGCTCCCCAGCAGCACTGTGGGGATAAGAACATTGACTTGGTTCACTGCTCTGAGTACTAAACTGTCCAGAAGAGCAGTATAGAAATGAACTGTTATTATAAATGAAGTGCAGTATAGAATGAACTGTTACTATAAAGAACTGTTATTATAAATGAAGAGCAGTATAGAAATGAACTGTTATTATAAAGGACCTACACTGCAACTGGTGGCCCTCGAGACTGACTCTCACATTTGATATCATTTTACAGTAGTGGAGCACCTGCTCTGCAGGCAGGAAGCCTCCGCTTAAAAACCTTGTCATCTCCAGTTGAAGGACCAGCAGCAGCAGCAGGTGATAGAAAAGACCCCTCTCTGCATAAGACCCTGAAGTTCTGCTCCTTCTCAGGACAGACGACTTAGAACTAGATAGAGCAACTCTCCATATGGAACTTCATATGCTCAAAAATGGGTCATGAGTGAATTAATCTCATGTGAACAAGGAAGCTTCAGAGGGATTTTCTTTGTCATTGGAAAGCATTAAGTGATTGCGGGTTTTTGTAATCATCTTATTAATATTGCATTTGTCAGCTCAACAAATCACATTTCATAATTATATTTAATTGATACAGATTTACACAGCAGGTTATGCACAGCAGGTATAATTAACAAACCAGAATATGCACCCAGAAGCTATGCCTTTTACTTACAATCCACACATCCAACAGGGGTTCTCTTTATATGGCTACACTCAGTAATGATGGTTAAGACCGTAGGGATGCAACCTATTTCGTTCCACAATGTGCTCACACAAAGAAAACGACACTCACCCGGGCACCGCAGTGAGCGGCAATCTCTTCAAAGGGAGCTTTCTGGAATTTCTCAACCACCTGCCGTCTTCTTTCCCGCTCTTGTTCCTCCACAGCAACACTGTCTACTAAAATAGGGAAAGGAGGGAAAGAGTGAAGTGGAGGGAATAGGCAAAACAAACCCTGTGATGCTAAGGAGAAAAAAAAGGGCTGACAGCCACAGCTCTGGCATCCCTACTGCTGTTCCTGATTGTGCGTCGGTTCTAACTCCAAAAGACAAAAGAAACCACACAAATGCATAATTAGCCGGGGGAATTCATTGCCACAGGATGCAGCAATGGCTTCTAGTTTCAGTGGCTTTAAAAGGGAACTGGACAAACACATGTAGAAAAGGTTCTTCAGTAGCTATCAGCTATACTGGCTAAGGGAATATCAAAGTTTCCCCCAAGAAACAAATGTTTAAGGCTCCTAGGAGCCCAAAGCATCCATATAGAGAAGGCTGTGTGCTACAACTCTACAGTATTCAGTGGTCCAGCTTTTTTCCCAGTTAATGTTCATTGCAATCAATGGGAAATTCTGATGCAGAGACTGGCATGGAGGTATTTTGGAATCATTAAACCACTACCTATAAAAAGCTTCATTATTCAGAGGGTTGAACTATTACGGCTTTTCCTGATCACTTCCCATCCTGCTCTCCTCTTTGCGCTTTCAAGCAAACTCTCTGAACTAGTGTTATCCCTCCTGCTACTGACTTCATTGATGCTACTGACTTCATTGAAGCATGCCAAGGAATACGTAAGAGACTAACAAAATTTGTAGTGGGGTATGAGCTTTCGTGAGTGTGACTCATGAAAAGCTCACACCCTACCACAAATTTTGTTAGTCTTATCGGTGCTACTGGACTCTTGCTCTTTTCTACCGCTACAGACAAACACGGCTACCCATCTTGAAGGAATACGTCCATCAAGATACACTGAGTCCGTTTTGTTTTTAAAATTTAATTTACTTCAAATATGCCTGTTTGGCCCAAAGAGGTTAACAAAACAACAAACGCAAGTTAAAAACATAATACAAAAAAAAAGGTAACACAGAATCTTAGGTTCCTCCTCCAAAACACAAACCAAATAGACATTCATTGCCCATAAGAAGAAAAGCCAATCCATATCCTAACTTAGTGTCAGCTAAGTAGCCGTGTTGGTCTGCAGTACAACAGCAGGATCTGCGTTCAGTGGCACCTTAGAGACCAACAAGATTTTCAGAGTGCAAGCTTTCAGGAGTCAAAGCCCCTTTCTTCATATATTCTTCACGTATCTGAAGAAGGGAGCTTTGACTCTTGCAGGCTTATACCCTGAAAATATTGTTTGTGTCTAAGGTGCCACTGGACTCAGTTCCTGCATATCCTAACTTAGGACATGTGCCCAAACACAATGGTTTTGCAGGCTTTCCTGTGGAGGGTCATCTGAGGTGGTGCCTTCCAGATCAGCTCATGAAAGATGGGTCCTCAGCCCGAGGGCAGTGACTGAAAGAGCCCAGGGATAAATGAAGGCAAAATGGACCCCATGAGGGAATGGAAAGACTGAGAACAGGGACAGCAGTGAAGGCTGCAATTGGCACATGGCCTGACATGAGGAAAGCTGGTCCTTGAGCTCCATAGGTCTTAGGCTGCAAAGGGCTTTAAACATCATAAACAAGGCCAGAGGCAAACCACCAACCAGTGCCGTTACTTTAGAACTGGTGCAATATGCATTTAGGGGCCATGCTGTGTAATAAGGTGTGCAGTCAGATTTGTCATAAGTTGCAGCCTCAGAGGTGTCTTCAAAGGCAGCTCATCATCTGTTGCACATGAGCAGGTAGCACCCTGGTGCCCACCCACAGCACATCACTGGAAAGACTAGAGTTTTAGAGCTTCCTTCCAGAACAGGTACTTACCGATTGCTTTCTTCAGCGTTTCATAAGTGATTTCTTCAGCAGGTGCTCTCTGTTTAGGAAGAAGGCAGAGAAGCAGGAAGAGAAGAGAAGCATTAGGAGGCAGATGCTCGCCCATGAATACCAGAGAGAGACGGTTTCACAGAGTCGTATGACCAGGCAGCTTCGTGTCAACATATGACAGTGTGATAGAGCAGTCAGATTGGAGAGACCTGGCCTATGATCCACGTCATAAAACTTACTGGGTATCCTTGGACCAAGCAGGCTCACTCTTTCTATCTAACCTACCACAAAGGGCTGTTGTGAGAGGAAAGTTGGGATTAGCCACAGTGAACATCTTGAGTCCCTTGGAGGAATTTCAGGATCTAAGTGAAGGGACAGACTGCACGAGAACGTTAGACGCCGCCTTCTGTATACTTCAGCAGCCTTTTTCACACAGTGGACAACCAGAAGCCTCTGGAGGACACAGAGGCCAAGGCCTTCCCCTGATGCTGCATCCTAGCTCTGGTATTCGGAGGTTTACTGCCTCTGAATATTTAGGTTTCCCTCCAGCTGCTCCGTGTGTCCTTGGGATGCTCACCTCAGCCACCCTCTTCTCCTAATTCCTGCTGCTTCCCAAGCACAGTTACCTACCCACGAGTACCTGTCCCTGGCCAGATAATCAGGCCCTCTTAATGAGCCGTGCAGTTCTTCATTGGTATGCATCAAGGAGAGCTCCCCAGATGTGGCAGTCAGAGAGCGAGGAGGAAGAAAATCCATGTAGTGTGGCTAACTGTGTGGGAGGGAGGGGAGCCATGTCCTGCAGCAGAGATGTGCTGGACAGGAATGGAAATGCCAGCCAGGCTGGGTCTTCAGCCCACACTCCAGGGAGCTCACAGAGAGACTGGGCTGGGGCTGGACCCACCTGGAAATTGTTGCGAGAGCTGTTTCTCTCTTTGATGGGGCTCACGCAGGAGAACTTTCCCAATGAATCATACTCTGAAAGACTGAATTTGTAAATATGAACATACTATTCTCCTTATGATCGCAGAGACCTAGCAGACTGGGATAAATGCAGATTAGTTCTGGCTGAGCTTCTCCTTGGTTATGCACGCAGAATGCCAGGAAGACTAGCAGTGTCTCAACTTAGAAAGTGGGCTTGCTACCCAATTTCCCCCCTTCCCCCCCTTTTTAAAAAAAGAAGAAGAAGAAGAGCAGTTTATTTCCTCCGCATCCCAGTTCAGATCCATCTGTATTTCCAACTACATTGCTGGGAGCACGGTGAGGTCAGAATCCTTCCCCCAGTCCCTGTGAGCATCCAAACCCCAGCTGTTGCTGTGGTGGAGGCGAAGAGGAAGGAATTCACTCTTTGGCACCTGAAATGCCAGGAGTCCTTGGAAATGTAGCTTTTTTCCTAATCAGAGCAGGAGGAAAACTCGGCTGCAGTGATCACCTGAGGCCAAAGTCATCACAAGTTACCAAGGTTCAGAGTTTGCACTGAGAAATTAGGAACGGTGAAGACATCACCAGAAAAGACTGTGTGTCAGTTTCTTCCTTCCTTCTAACTAAGCAGCCTCCATGGAGTATGAGGCCAGTCAGAGAGCCCAACACGGAGGGAGAACACCCCCATGGTGGTTTGGGGTTGTCTTTTTGCTCTCAGGTGTGTTTCCTGGCCACAGCACAGCTGCCATAAACAAAGGCTATATTAGGCTGACCTGACTATCGTGCAAATATTAGCTTCCTTTACCACCAGTGCTTTCTTGAATTTATATTCCATCCTTCGTCCAAGGAGTTCAGGGGGATTATGGATAGTCTTCCCTCCTTCAGGTTATCCACACAGCCACCTTGTGAGGCTAGATTAGGATGAGAGTCTGGTCCATGGTCACCCACTGGGCCAAATGGCTAGGACTAAGAGTATTTCTACAGCCTCAGGTGTGGCTGTAAAGAGGAAAGAGGCCCATAAGGAATGGAAGGGAGGGTAAATGATGACCCCAAGGGGAGGAGGAAAAAGAAGACAAGGATTTCACTTGGCTGGGAGGGGGGAGGTTTCCCATCCAGGCTCCCTCTGTTGGTATAGCATGGGCACCTCGGCCACTCTTCCCCTTCCCCTGCCAATTGTGAAAGTGCCGTACCTCCTCTTTTTCGGGGCTATTTCTCGACTCCACTTCAACCTGCAGGGAGATGGTCTCTCCAATGCTCTTCCTTTTTGACAGCCGATCTTCATCTGAAACAAAAAGTAGCTCCATTGTGCCACTGTCCCTCAGTGCAGGGAAGGAGATGCCTTCTGAATTGACTCTCAGGGACATCTTAAGAATCGTAAGGTGTGAAGATGTCCAATATTAGAAGATTTCATTGGTTCATATGGGTAGCAGCTCCACAGGGTCTCAGGAAGAGATGGATCTTACCCTCATACCTGCTTTCTAAGATCCTTTTTAACTGGAGAGGCTGGAGGTTGAACCTCTCTGCCCCGGACCCTTGGCACCTCCCCAAATTAAAAAGCCTTGCATTGAACTGGAAGTGTTAAGGTTCTCAGGCAGTTACAGCCCAGATTAGTGAGTTGTTCCTTGACCTACACTAGTTATCTGACTATCCCTTATCAACAATAGTAACTCCAGAAGAAAGAACCCAATTCCAGCCCTCCCTTGTTTCTGAGTTCTGAACAAGCAAAGCACACCAAACATTGTGTAAGTGCTTTTAGGTATTAAAATCTTGCATGGATTGAAAATTTCCAAGCATACTCTATTTTCAAAATGGCGTCTCCACTGTACAAAATAATGGCATTGAGAATATTCAGATTTCTTTGCTATTTGATTTGAATGAAAGTAACTCGAAACATTTGCACAGTAAAACTGTACATTGCCACTACATCCAATTCAGCAGTGACATTTCTGTTTTATTGATGCATAGATTTTATTGGATGACACCTCTCAAAAACAAACAAAACAACATAACCCTCTGTATAGCAAAGAGCCCAATTTTGGAAACACGAGGACTTTGCAACAATGTGAATGTGTCACTTGTGGTGTGCAGCCCACTGAGTCAGAGGAAATGTTAACAGTGGAAGTGTGATGGCAAGTAAGGCACAGTCAGATAACAAGCGTAGGTCAAGGAACAACTCACTAATCTGGGCTGTAAAAACAAATCCTTCACTTGGGTAATTCAAATTCGGTGCCCCAAACTGCTGAATTTTGCAGATTTGGTCTTATTTTACATAGTCTACACTATGTAAAATTTTTGCTGCTTTGAAGAATTTATTTTTCTAGTCCTAGGGAGAAATGCAAGGCACAAATCCCAATCACTGGAAATTGTATTCAGTCACTCTTGTGTCAGCTAAGATTACAGCAGCCATTGCCTATATGTATCGAAGCATAAATTCACAGCTAGACATCATGACCGGAAACATGCATTTCTGTTTTTTCAAAAGGTGAAGTGCCCAGGAAGGTTAATTCCGTACCCTACGCCCCGACCCGCACTTCTCCTTTTTGCTCCCCTGGAACCACGCCATTCACAACTCCCAAGGCCATACCTGTCAGCTGGGGAACGTAAGGCGTACTGAGCCTGTCGGAGTTGTAGCCACTCCCTCCCAGCACTTCACTGATCTTGCTCTGCCGGAAGAGGATCTCAGGCCCAAGGCGGTCCACATTCCTTGAAAGCCTTTGGGAAAGAAGAAAAGATTCCAATGAAATTCTCCATCGGTGCTCCCCCTTTTGAACTACATCACAAAATATACATCTAAAGAGACTACTGTGCCTAAGAAATATATTGATTTTTATTTATAGTAATCATTTTGGATTTGTTATTATTTCTCATATAACTAGTATTGTACTAATGTTTGGAACAAAGTTATTGTATTGCTATTGTTTAGTATTGTTATAAAAATGTATAAATAGAAAGTTATTAAAAAAATTCTCCATCGGGTTGTTCATGAAGCCGGCTGTCAGGGGAGACAGGTAATGTGAAAGGAGGAACCAAGAGAGGAGCAGGGCACAACTGAACAAGACCAGGAGGTAAACCTTAGGAGCAGAGGAGGCTAAACGGCGGCTCAGAAGGGATCTTTTTTTCATTCAGCAATTCATTGATGATGATGGCCCACCAGACCGGAGCACTGGTGAGTGGGCTGATGCTCCTGGAATACTGTGAAATAGCTCAAAGGCTGAATGCCACTGTCAGCAGCAGAGTTGGAGAGAGGCCTGCCCCTCAGTCCTTACTTGTTTTGAGGGCTGCTATTTATTTATTTTATGTATTAATTAATCTTGTATTCCACCCTCCCTGCTTATGCAGGCTCAGAGTGGCTAAACAACAGTAAAATCACATTTAACCATAAGTAAAACGTACAGTTTAATAAAACATCTCTTGGCGGCAGACCCCCATTACCTAACCCCAGCCAAAACATCCCATCAGAATGGGGGATGGAGAAACAAAACAATCAAGTGGTGAAAAGACTGGGGCAGGAGGGGCACAATACCCCCCCCCAGGAGACTGGCAGATAGGACTCACCTATGCCCCAACCTCAACCATATGCCTGGCAGAACATCTCTGTCTTACGGGCATGGCGAAAAGATAACAAATTTGTCCAGGCCCAAGTCTCAGCAGACAAGAGAGTTCCACCAGGCTGGGGCCAGGACCAAAAAGGTCCTGGCTCTGGTCGAGGCTAGGTGAGCCTCCCTGGGGGCAGGGACCACCAGCCGTTGTTTATCGGCAGATTGAGGTACCCTCCAGGGCACATACGGTGAGAGGTGGCCCTGCAGATATACTGGTCCCAGTCGGCTAACTGAATGCTGGCTTGTCTAGTTTCCTGCAACAGCCAGACTGCTTTTAAAAAAGCACTCTGCAACTGCTGGAAACAGGAAGAGTTGGTGTCCAACTTGGGAGACCCAAATGTGGCTCTGCCAGATGGAAAATTTACCCACCCCTGCTTTAGAGTGATCCCCACCTTTGAAAATAAGCCGTTAAAAATGCCCAGTGGGTTAGCATATCCAGAGATGCTTCCGTATTTGGTTTCTATCCAACGGATGCAGCCACACTGAGGCCAGTGGTGCACCCCCAGAGATGCCTTACCTGGGTTTCTCAGCAAAGACGCCTTCGGGAAGGAGGTAGGGCGCCTCCTTCTGCCTCATCTCTATGACCTGGCAAAGGGAAAGACTTGTTCAAGCCCGCTGGGAGGGTCTGACTCCTGTTCATGATCGCCGGCATCTGGCCATCAGGGTCAGGGATCCCCTGCCTCGCCCTCACTGAACGTCACATGCTTATCCTGGTGCCTTCCTGAGCCATTTGGGCTGCGCAGGCATACTCAGCAAAGGGACACGTCCAGGCTAAACTCTGCGACTTCACCAATCTCAGTTGACTTCATAGCCCAGGACACTTTGGAAGGCAGCCTTCCAATTTTTATTTTTTACATCTTAACCATTTTACATTGTTGTATTTTAAGTTGTTAAAGCAGCGAAATAAGTTTCGGCTGGACAGAAAGGTAAAGTATTGTGTATCTTTCATTTTTTCCCCCAAATGTATTTTTTCCCGGGGGGAAAATATGAAGAGGATTTTTCCCCCTCCCACTGCTTCAACATTTCCAGGAATGTTACATCTTTTCTCCAACCTGCTTCCCCCAACAGTGTCAAAACCACACAGGAGACAGCTGTTGCTCCAAGAAGTCAACTGACCTTGGCACTCCCTGAAGGGTCGACCCAAAAGACTACTTCCTTTGCTGTTGCCCCGTGGGGGCAATTGGCTCGTAGTGGTAAAAAGAAAGACTTGTTTGATTTTCCATCCTCCAAGTTCTTAATGAAGCAACCTTCAAGGCCAAAGTGGATATGACTCAAAAGGATGGCCGCTGCCAATGAATGTCCCTCTTTCTTCCATCTCTCAAATAACATCTGCCAGATGTGTTCAATGTTTCTACAGCCCTGCGTATGGCAGCCCACAAAGTGGTGCAAGGGAGTGGGAAGCACTGCGCAAGAGAATCCAACACATCATAAGCCTAGAGTAGCTGAGTTACGGCAAGACATGAAAACACAGATTGACAATAGCAGTGCAGTTCAAATAACATCTGGCTTGTCCTGCAGCAGTTGGCTGTAATCTAGCAAATGGCAGGTGGCCCAAGAAATAACAAAGACAGACCCAGGAAGGGATGAGCAACAAGGATTGACCTCATGAATGTGCTGGCAGAAGGCAGGAACAGTCGTCAGCTGGCTGATCAGGTTCAGGTAGGCGGCTCCCAGCGCATAGAGAGCACAGCGGTTGTAGAGCGGTAAGTTATCCTCATTCACCAGGGCCAGCTCCTAAAAGGAGAAACATAGTGTTACAGACCCCTCTGAGGTTATCAGGTCTCTGCCTGGAAGGCGAGGAACTGTCCAGAGGGCCATTAAAAAACACTCCTGTTTTTGCAATGAAGCAGTTCTCATATTTAAAAATCCCAGAAAGTGAAGGGCAAACTGGGAGAGAACTTGACATCATAGGATGGCAGGCACTGCTGACAACACACGTTAGCAATAGTCAGGAGAACATTTGTGAGGCAGCCTAGTGCCCAAAGCACATGCTATGCTGGGGGTTCTGGGAGGTAAAGCCGAGTTGCAAAAGGCAGCCCACAGTGCTGAAGAAAGGAGAGTTTAAATCTCTTGGCTTTGGTGTTTCCCAGACCAAAAATGCCCTACCTGGTGCGGACACAGGTCCTGTATTGTGTCGGTCTTCTTCTGTCTCAAGTGTAAAGCCGCTGGGGGTGGGGCATTTCCAACTGGGAAACAACATGTATGGGTCTGGGGAGGTGGTGGAGAGCTGGCCCCCTGCTTCCCCCCTCAGCGTCACTTCCCTGATCCATATTGGATTTCTCCCAGTGGCTAATTGTTGCCACTCAGTTTCATCACACAAGTTCACTGAGACAAATTTTGGCATCCTTCCTATGTACACTTGTTCTGCAATTCACCACCCCAGAGACCTGCTGGCAACTTGCCACTCCCTTCTGCCATTCTATAGACTCCCAGTGAAGGTCAGGGTTGCTTTAGAAGACTATTTCCTCCTCAGCCTACCCAGTCCTCACCTGCATGGCCAACACTAGGCGGATGAGGTCCACCACCACCTCCTCGTTGGCTAGCTCAATGCTGATGAGCGCCAGCAAGCCGTACAGAGCTTCGTAGTGAGCACGCCCATTGCTCTCCTCCTTGCAACTCAGGTACATGTGCCGATACAGTTGCTGGGAATGCTAGGAGCAAAGAGAAAGCATCAGAGAGAAGCCATGCTGCAAAAAGTTTCACCACTGGATTATTCTTTATCCAGACTGAAGGTT
The DNA here is from genome assembly GCF_028583425.1 of Eublepharis macularius. Lineage (NCBI taxonomy): Eukaryota > Metazoa > Chordata > Lepidosauria > Squamata > Eublepharidae > Eublepharis > Eublepharis macularius. Next base: position 222,305,662 of record NC_072790.1, read on the forward strand.
GCCTCCATCAGAACAGAGAGACCAAACAGAAAGACAGGGAACAGAGACTTCTAAATGCTCGTTCCTGGATCAGCTGTGGGTCCCCCCTTCTGTTCCTTTGCTTTTTTCATGCTTCTTACTCTCCATTACAACTTGCTCTGCTCCCATTTTTTGTCTTTCATGGCCCATGTCTCCCCAGGAGCAAAAGTAGGAAAAGTCTCATTCAAATACCAGTAGTAAAGAGTCTAGTAGCACCTTTAAGACTAACCAACATTATTGTACCATAAGCTTTCGAGAACCACAGCTCTCTTTGTAAGATGCTGTGGTTCTCAAAAGCTTATGCTACAATAAAATTGGTTTGTCTTAAAGGTGCTACTGGACTCTTTCTTATTTTGCAACTGCAGACTAACATGGCTTACTCCTCTGGATCAAATGACAATGACACTGAAATGCTTAAACACTAAACATAAAGCACCTCAAAGATTTAAATGCTGTACAAAAGTAGTAACAAAGGCCCTGCACACAAAAAGAGACACAAAACGAGGTGGGGAAAGGAATCAGGCATTTGTTGGTGGCAAAGCATTCCAATGATGACGCAACTTCCGCTGCAACTCAGAGCAAAGCCAGACAAAACCATCCATATGCAAATGGCAACCTTATGTTGCTTCAACTGGCTTGGGTGCCAATTAGAGGCTGATATGTCCTTGCAATCTGCAGACAGATGGAGACGTCTGACCTTTGTTTCATTTGGTTTTGTCCTGAGTCTCAGCCAGGATTGGAGCAGCTGTGCTGCAACTCATTGTGTTTTTGATGGTGCTGCACCTGGCACCCATGGGCAGCATAATAAGAGAGAAGGTAAGTAGTACAATCAATTCCAGCTACCTTTGGCGAAAGAACTCTGGAGCACTGAAATCACCACTGATAATAGTTTCCGGCGGGTAGCCATGTTGGTCTGTGATAGAAGAGCAAGATTTGAGTCCAGTAGCACCTTAAAGAACGATTAGATTTCCAGAGTATGAGCTTTTGAGAGTCAGAGCTCCTTTTGTCAGATATGAAGAGAGGAAGATGGAAAGAGTCCTTATAATACAGGCAGAGAGCTTGCAGGAATATTGTAAATCTGTAAAGCTAGCTATAATACATGTCGTAGTTAGCTTGATAGAGCCTAGGTGCGACATGCAGAAAATTAGCATCTGTAATGCGAGAAAAATCCTGTGTCCCAATTCAACTTAGGGTGATCCATTGTTCCGAAAGTGCAAATAAACTCATTTCAGAAATCTGTTGTAGTTTTCCTTTGAAGTTTCTCTGCTTGAGAACTGCATCTGATGAAAAGTCCTCTGACTCTTGAAAGTTCATACCCTGGAAATCTAATTGGTCTTTAAGGTGCTACTGGACCCGAATCTTGCTCTTCAACCACTGACAATGTTTCTGCTCGTCACTCTAACTGATGTTGGCAAGGGTTGGTACCCTAAGCTGGGCCTTGCTTGAGTATCTCATAAAGAAAGGGAGATTCTATCAGTAGGCACAACTTTATCATCTTGTATGTCTTACTCTGAATCCTCTCTCATGAATCAAACCTCTGGAATCGTGGTGCCCAGAACTGATCGAAGATGTTGCATCCCCTACACTAAGGACAGAGATCAAAAGGATTTCTTTAAGTGCTGGAAAATATTTTCTTGCTTGTGCAACCCAAGAGGGTCTTGAGCTTTTGAACAACAGAATGCTGATTCAATGACAGCCTAGTGTCCTACTGCAACCCATAAAACTTTCTGTGATGTGCTGATTATTAACAGGATAATTCCATTGGAATTTAGAGTTCTGTATTATTAGAAATATTTACTGGAGTGGAACTCAGTGTTGAAATCTGGGATTCTTCCAGAGTTGCATTTCTGACATTCATGAAACCAAAAGGCATAAAACTTCTTTTTTAAAAAGTCCTCCTGAATTCTACTCTGTAATATTTGTTTTATGTTGCAAGAATATGATTACATTTTATTTAACAGATATATAGACCTCAAGGGAGCACTTTTTTTGTCTTGTCCAAAGTTTTCAAAATTATTCTTTCTTGCTGTAAGAAGTCTGGAGCTGAACCCAGGACATAAGGCAAGCACAAAAGAAGAGGCCGGGACATCCTGTCAGCCCCCATCTTCTGCTTGCAAACCTTGGTACGCTCACACACCTGCCTACCTTTTTCATGAAGACAGTATCCTGGCGTGAACACTTGTCCACTTTCAGCTTCAGGATGGAGATGTCGCTGATGGTGCTGTGCAAGAGAATGACAAGAAAAAATTCGGATGCAAATGGTATGAAGGATAGGAGAAGATCCTTTTCTCTTCTGTGGCTCATTTCGGGCCCTTAGTAAAATTTTTGCGGCAAGGAAAACAAGGATGTCAGCCAGAAAGATGGAAACAGGGATTCAGCAAAGACCATGAAAGCAGCAGAAAGTAAACTCCATGATTGCATGATTTAAGTCAAGAGGCATCGCAGTCACTTGTGAAACTTCCCCCCTGGTTATACAGTCATACAAAATGTGCCCTCATTTGGAGAACCATTATGTACAGCCACAGAAAATGGAATGCTAATTTTTCAGCTTTACGATTCCTTCATGTAGTGTACTTGAAACTATAAGCAACAGTGGACACATTTGGGGGAAATGCCACTTTTTAATGATGGCATAAACTCTCCCTCCGCAGGACTTTATTTATTCAATTAATTTACTTCCTTCATAGGCCACCTTTCTTGCTGAGACTAAAAGAGGATCACACAATTAAAAACAAAGCACAAGAACAGTGTAGTCCACTGATACTCACTCTGTGGCTCAAGAACCACAGAAGCTCTTCCGGGCACTGTTCCCCAGTGTGGCACCCACCTGATGTTCCAGGAATGTAAGCAAGGCTATTGCCCTGTGAGAGTTATGGTTGGCAGGTGGTTCTCACCTTAAAACAGGCACTGGAGGATGGGAAAGTTACAAACCTTCTTGAGCTGCAGGCCTCATGCTACGGATGGAAATAAAGAGTCCATCCTTTCAAACACACACACACCCCTCTGAAGTCTCTATACTCTCATCCTAGCACCTAGGGGACTGCTGGGTGGTGAGCAAACTGGCCAAAGAGAAGGGAACAACCACCACGGTAGCCACCTGGGAAAAGAGCAAGCTGGCCACAGTGGGGCATTGCTGGTGTTTTTACTACCCATTCTCTACACTTGTTGTGCCTCATGCCGACGAGGGAAGCCCTTCCTTTCATTGCTGATACAGAAATGCTAGCTATGGTTCAACAAGGGTGGGGAGAGATAATCTTAAATGCTCAGAAGGAAATGAAAGAAATGAAATCTAGCTCTCAAGTCAGAGGTCTCTTATGGTGACCTCTGGTGGGGTTTTCATGGCAAGAGACTAACAGAGGAGGTTTGCCATTGTCTGCCTCTGCAACCCTGGTCTTTGTTGGAGGTCTCCCATCCAATTACTAGACAAGGCCGACCCTGCTTAGCTTCTGAGATCTGACGAGATCAGGCTCTCCTGGCCTATCCAGGTCAGACAATTCTAAATGCTCAAAAGTAACTTGTAATTTTAAAAAAGTTATAGCCCTATGTTTATAATTAATAGTTGCATTGTTGTATGTCAGTTCTCTTCTTCAGATGCATCTGAAGAAGAGAACGGTGATTCTTGAAAGCTTATGCTACAGTAAAGTTGGTTAGTCTTAAAGGTGCTACTGGACTCTTTTCTATTTTTGCTACTACAGACTAACAAGGCTAACTCCTCTGGATTGTTGTATGTGTGCATTTGGACATGTGGCTCTTATGCTTGATGCTAATCAAGAATGTGGCTTTCTGCGAGCTGTGGAGTGAGTACTGTTGCATAATATACAGAACAAACGATGCAATAAAAACTTGGGTTAACAAATTAGAGAATGCACCAGAAAAAAGTACAGTAATACAATAAAACTGGATTACAACCATTACAAGGGCTAGTTATTTTCATCCAGAAAGTCTCTGATCTTTTAAAAAATTTCCTTCTCTATCCTCCCCTCCATCCCCCTACCCCTCAATTTTGGACCCTGCAAAAATAACTGTAGTCATACAGGAACTGCTTGTTCTGATAATAACTCATGCACAGCTAGACAGACATTTAAAAATCCACCTCATAAGTATCGGGCCAGCTGTCTGACACTTTGCTACAGGATGGCATCTCCCTCCCCCCACCCCCAATCACAACTCTAAAAATACCTGATAGTTTGGAACTTGGGTTTATTCCCGTGGCGGTCAATGAAGCTGATGAGAATCTGGAGGACAAAGAGGCGGATCTCTGCATCTTCCATCAATGTGGCCGACAGGAGCCTGTCTAAGAAGGAGCTGGGCAGGGCTGTCAACATATTACTGCACTGGAAACCGGTGGAGACCTGCAGTTTCCCCAAAAATCGCTGTTAGCCAAAGCCACGGGGCTCGGTTGCAGCACACATCCTATCAATGGAGGGCACCTATGACAGACACGGACTGGAAACTGGGTGGTGAAGAGCTGCCTAGGCCCCCTTTCCTGTTTAGATCTGGAAGCCTTGCCATGCAATCTTATACATGATTACTCAGAAATAAGTCCTAGTGAAGCCAATGGAGTTTGCTTCTAGGAAAGAGGACTGCTGTCTAGGCTTGCTTCTTTGCCTGTAGGGTGTGTCTGGGCTTGCTTCCTTGCACTATAACGGCTCTGCAAGCACTTTTCTGCAGTTAGTTGGCTCTCAACTTGTATGTAATGCATAAACATCCATTTTGGTGTTGTTTGTATACACATGCAATACATCTGGGTGAGCTTCGCTGAGATCCAGTATCAGTACTCAGCCTTAGTTGGTCAGCCGCAGGGTAAGGCGCCAGGAACTAAATCTTGCAGGCACAGTGGATATTCATGTGAAGTCTCACCTGGACCTTTATGTTGGAGGATGCTTGGATAGGCGAGCTTACTCCAAAGCCGAGGAATGTCACAGTACAGCGATCACTCTGATGTGCAGTCCTGAGAGCACACTGAATGGGGTAGCAGTGCCAAGGACCAGAAGGTCCCTCAGACAGACTTAAGGACTCTTTGCAGTTTTATAGCCACTAGCTATTTGTTCTTTAGGTCCCTCTCTGCAGCATACCTGCACTTCTCACCACTAGAGGATGCAACAGGAGACCTGTGACTATCTATAAAGGATAGCCAGTAAGATGGAAGTCGTGGTAGGACCGGGAAGCAGCTGGTCACCAGGCAGGGAAATCTATCTTACTATGAGTCTGTCCAGCTGCTCATCACCTGCAAATTTGGCAGAAGTGGCTGTGCCACCAGCACTTACCTGCAGAAGTGATTTCAGTAGCATTATCTGTGTCAGGCGATTCCTGTTCTCCCTAGGGGGACCAAACCGAAAATTAAAGCCAAGCAGAAAAGCAGCTGTGAGAACCTACTTATTTACTTAGAAGCAAAACAAGATTCATCAAGAACATGCACAAGTCCCTCAGCTGGCGGCAACAGTGTGCCTACAACGCAAGAATTGCAAACAAACATTGTTTGCCAAGGCAGGACACTTATGCAGGCATCCCACAAAGTGAAGGAGCACTCGGGAGAAATCAAAGTCTGATGTGCTTGTACGGCAAAGTGAGTGGACTGGAGGCTGGGGGAAGAGGGCATGAAAAAGAGATCCTATGTGGCAGCTGCTACCATCACAGTCTGTCCAGTCAAAGGAGGTGAAGTCACTTTGTTTTCTGTCTCACACCATAGGGAAGTCATTCCAACTGGGCCTACAATATGTTGTCTAGGAAAACTATTTCAGTCAGCACAAACTGACCACAATTTGTTCATGATGCAAACAGTTTTCAAAGCCTCAGACTCACCCGTTCTCTCCTCCCCGCCCCTGTCCTTCCCCTCTTCACAAAAGAATTAATATTTGAGTCTTCCTAGTATAGGAAATCTTGAATGCATAACCACATCCAAATTAGGGGGACTTAATTAACTGGGGCTCATTTCCTGGCAACTTGGAATCAGTTCAGTTTGGGTTTAGAATCCTGACTTCTGGGAAAGGAACAAGGCCTAGCTTGTTGAAGAGCCCAAATTCAGATGGTTCCATGCGATGGATTTAAGTGAGGAAGTCTTCAGTTGCCCTGATGGGCAGAAGGGCAAAATGAAAGTCTTGTAAATAATAATAAATGAGGGACCTACAAGGACTTGTGGGGGTATCTCATGTTGCCCTCCCACACCATGTCCTCTTTCCCTTCCCCTCTCCCACAGCCTCTCCCCTTTTCCTGCTTCCTTATCTCCTCCCCACCTGCTTTTGCCCCCATTTTCTCTTTCCCCCCTTCTACCCTAGGCAGTCTCTCCCCTATGGCCTGGCTGCAGACTGCCAGCTGAGCCAGGCCCAGAGGCATGGTAGGGAACCTGCAAGGACTTGTGTGGAGTACTTCACTTTTCCCAGTATCCCCTTCTTCACAGTATCTCCTCTTTGCCTCCTCCTGGCAGCCCTCATATGTTCACCTTTCCCTATGTCCTTCTTTCCTTTGAACCCATCAAACAACTTATCTGTCATCGCACCCCCCCCCATCTTTTATCTATATTTACAAAGTTACTTCATTTATATACTGCCTTTCTCTACAGTGGGGACGCAAAACATCTTACATCATTCTCCTTGCCTCCATGATCCCCACAACAATCCTGAGAGGTAGGTTAGGCTGAAAGTGTGACCAGATCAAAGTCACCGCCTTCATAGCGGAGTGGGGGTTCAAACCTGGGTCTCCCACATCATACTCTGAAACTCTAACCATGACACTATACTGGCCTGGGGGGTGGCAGCTGTTGAAGAGTAGCAAGCAGCCAGGCCTGCGGGAGTCATGCAAGTCATGTGATAGCAAGTCTTCTGGTAGTTGCTTCTGGGCCTGGCCCCAATGAGTCCTCCCTCAAAGGGCAAAACAGTCCTGGAACCCTTCCCCCCCACCTTTTCCTGACAGAAACCAAGCCTAGAATACTGACCCAACTGTTACTTGGTTGCCAAGCAACAGCAACTGAGAGCATCTGATCAAAGCTACAGGAGCTCCTTCAACCATTTTGGGTTTTCCCCCCAACCACCAATGTGTTTTTTTTATATTTCAGATTTTTCTGCAAACCTGGGGCATTTTTTACCAAGTGTGTAGGAAGATCTATCTTGTCCATTCGTGGCTCCTGTCTTCAGATTTAAGCATCCTGAGGACATGGACACTTCGCCGTTAGTATATAAGATAAACAAACTGTGGCTCTGTACACAAGGGGAGCAGGGAAGGAGCATGCAAACCTGATAATCTGAAGTTCGTGCAGCTCAGAAGCAGTAGTTTGTTCTCTGTGCTTTCATGCTCCCTTTTCTAGTAAGCCAGATCAACAGGAAGTGTTTCCATTCTTCGAAGAGTTACTTCCTGTTTGCCTACTAATATCGCTAATCCCACCAATGTCTAGAAGCATGCCAAAGCACATTATAACATTGCTAAAAAGGTGCCTAGCTGTCAGGTCCGTTGCCCACAGTCCCTCCATCTTTCTGAATTATTGCAGTCATCTCCTGTGTGTGTGTCTATTTTTCACACAAGCTGTCCAGCTCCTGGGAAGGCTGCGCTCTTATCTGAGATGGCTCACCACAGCGGCCTTGGGACAGTTCCATCCTACTCTCCCACTGACTGTACCAGCTGGTTGGGCACCAAGGGTGGGGGGCTTACGTAGAGGGACTGAAACTCTGTAGCAAGCACTCCATACGTCATTCTCAACAAGAAACCTGTGTACAGCCAGATGCTTTTACTTGCCTCTGTGTAACCTATGGACACATATATGCTGAAGCTATGATATCTCATTAAAGTACCTTAACTCAAGAGAGCTTGGATTTCTTGTTGCAAAGGGTGGGAGTCAACTTCAACGTATCCTGTTCTCTACAGACTGACATATTGCTGAGAATGACGTATGGAGTGCTTGCTACAGAGTTTCAGTCCCTCTACGTAAGCCCCCCACCCTTGGTGCCCAACCAGCTGGGTACAGTCAGTGGGAGAGTAGGATGGAACTGCCCCAAGGCCGCTGTGGTGAGCCATCTCCGATAAGAGCGCAGCCTTCCCAGGAGCTGGACAGCTTATGTGAAAAATAGACACACACACAGGAGATGATTGCAATAATTCAGAAAGATGGAGGGACTGTGGGCAACAGACCTGACACTTGCAGCCCAATCCTATTTATACCTAATCAGAATGAAGCCCAATCTAGCAAGCAAGTGGGCATAGGATTGCCAATTATTTGAATCAGGGACAGACTATTATCCAAAAACTTCTAGGAAACTTAAGGAATGACAGAGTTCCTTCCCCCAGAACCTTGTAAAGAAAGCTTCTCTGATGTTCTGAGAGAAGAAAGCTTCTCTGATGTTACGTAATGTACCCCACACATTATTGCTCGGACTCAGCTTCATGCTTGCTGTACTAAATTTAGCCACCTTTCTGCTCCTTTCACCTTTTTTTGCCAATTAGCCATAATAAATATCTCTTCCTAGGGTTCCAACCAAAAAAGTTAAATTATTTTTAGTAGCCCAAGATGAACTTTCTGGACCAAGTAATGAACACGGATGCAGGTGCTTTTCTGAGTCATGCTGGATGGAACCGACAGATCTTGAAAACGATCACATCAGTTGCGTTCAAGGGTCGAAAGTTCCCTGCTAGGCAAGCAGACTGTAATGGGGAACGGAAGAACATCTAACACCTTGATGGATAGAACTCTACAGGTATTATGTTGTTTGCAGTATGGGCTTCTAATATGCCTGAAGATGACCCCCCCACACACACACCAACTGGTACTCTTAAAGGTCAATTCTCCCATGAGGCTTTGCAACAGCCAGAATTTCTTGTGGAATTCACATCAAAATTCAAGAATGGAAGGGTTAATATTATGTATTTGGAGCATTTGTATCCCAACACACTTCCAAGGAGGTCAGGGCGGCATTCTTGGAATTTTCCCATCACGACAACTTGGGCAAGCCAAGAGTGTGATCCCGCCCAGCAAGACACATGGCTGAGTGGGGATGTGTGTCCAGGTCTCCCCAATCCAAGGCCAACAATCTGTCTGAGAGGGGTAGCCCATAGTATGGGGGACCCTTGGCAAGATGCCCTCCAGACCTTCCCTCTTGGCCATGATCCATTTGCTCACATAGAGGAGAAATGGGGGGGAGGGGGGGATCAAGCTGGAGGTGATGGCATGAAGGAGCAGCAATGTGGGCGGGGGCCAACTTTCAGAGATGGGCCCCCTCTGGGGCACTTGTCTTTGGCAGATACCCAAGGAAGCTGACCCACAGTGCTGGCCCTGTTTCTCATCTCACACCCCTGCTGGCACATACATCATCTCCATGCCCCCTTGACTCTCAATCCATCTCTTTGGATGAGACCAGGTTGCTCTTTTATGTTCAGCCAGATGCATCGTACTCCTTCACATCCTTAATTGTGCCACTTAAGCCTTATCCCACCTGCGCCACTGGATGCTTCCCAGTCCCATGCACGCTGACTACACTCATTCATGGGCCCCTTCCTCTCCTGCCTGGTGTTGACTGTACACCTTTTGAACAGGGGCAACAACACTTCTTCTGCAGAGTACTTAAACTGCTGATTCAGTCATCTACCATCTTGATGTATGGTGCTCCACAGGCATCTCTGAAAACTGAGTTTCTAATATGTCAAAGGATGATCTCAAGGCAGACGATTTCATTGCTGCCAAACAGCATTCTTAAGGACCAAATTCTGCACAGGACTGTAATGTATATCAAATAGGTAGCAGTCACTTTGAAATGCTCTTTGTTTGGCAACGTTTGAGCATACTGTGAAAACAGAATTATGGCTGTCCTTTAGTGACAAGGGGCAGGGTGGGAGGTAGGCTTGGAAAAGGTCAAATTAGTAGCCTACCTTTTGGCCCTTGGGAAGGAAAGGGACGTAAATTCTATTATATAATAGCAGTCATCCCAGAAAGATGCCAAGCCAAGCCAGGGCCAAGACAGTGGAGTGCCTTAGAGATGAAAAAGACTCTGCACTCCTCGCCCCCTTTTTTGCCTTGCTTTGTTCCTCCTATCTCCCTGGATAGTGAGAGTCATCAAAAACTGGCAGCATGCCTAGTGCTTGGGCCAAGCGTACTATGCTGGAGCCATACTTTGATACTTGGAATATACATGACGTACAACAGGAGCTGTTTTGCAGCACATCAGGTCAGGCGCATAGTTATTTATTTAGCCCAAAGGCTTTGGGGTGGGGAGCCCAAGGACAGAGTACCCACCTTGCAGGCAGAAGGTCTTGGGCTCAACCCCTAGCATTTCTGTAATTAGGCATGACAATCACCTGTCATATGCAATTCTTCATTGATATCAGGTGCTGGTAAAATCTTGCTTCACCTGCAACCCTAAAGACCTGACAGCCAGTCAGAACAGACAGACCTGGGCTAGATAGGCTAACATTCTGATTCAGTATAAAGTAGCTTTGTATGTTCCTATCCATGGAAAGAAGCATACAGAGCCCTCCCCTCTAGCAAGACAAGCTCATAGTATTAAAATCTACTGACAGTTCTCTCCTCTGTTCCTGACTTAACCTCAAGCCTCCAAGAGGAGAAACCAAACAGGTATGTCTTACAATGTTTCCTAAATCCGCTCAGCCCGTGTCTTTGGTCAGTGTGCTTGGGAAACTGTTTCATCATTGGGGGAGGGGGGAGGTTGTGCCTCTTTCCATGCCCTTGCTGTTAAGATGGCATCATTAAGATAGGATGGCTTCTAAATTATGTTGAATCTCAGCCATTCAGTGTTTTGTAAGGTAATAAAGCCCAGACCTTTCAGTGGTGCCTGGAAGAGAATAGGGAGCCAGTGCCAGTCAAGCCAAATTTGGTCAGTCTCAGCTATGAATGGATCTTCCAGGCAGGTTCTCTTGGCATCACTTCACTGGCACTGAATCTGGTACCTTCTCAGTGCAAGATTTGATTTCTGTGCCATTTCCATTACCAGTATCCCCCCCAACTTCCTGAGACTGTGGCACCATGCATTCACTTTTCTACATGATACTTGAATGTGGATATAATTATTATTCTTCACAGACAGAAATTTTTTCATCTCTAGCCTAGTTCTCACTGTTACAGTCAACCTTGGCTGGTCCAGCTTTCAGGGAGGGGCTCACGTGACTGAATGCTCCTCCATACAGACAAGAAGTGATCCATGCCTTTGGAAAACTAACACATGAGAGAAAAGGCTAAACTAGATTCTTTCTTCCTGACATGCTCATTTTCTATGGACAGAGAAACATATTATTTGAATGGAAGGACGTATATGAAGTGGTGAAGCACAGACAAATGTTGAGCACCTCAGTAAGAATCAGACCTTTGTGTTTCTGAGGCTCTTTACTGTAGTCCAAAATTACTCATGGGCTCCAGAGTTCAGAATCAAAAGTATTTTTTTTATAAATCAGATAATCAAGAACTGCCTAACATGCTCCTTCATCTGCCATCTGCAATGGTACAATCCAGACAAGACTGCACTCCACGGGTTACTCTAACAAATTTGCATTGGTTCCCCTTTTGTTTCCTTGAGACTTAACACATGGACTTTCTTCTCCATGATGGCACAATTCAGTGATGCCTCATAAGTGTATACATACAAAGCTAGGGAAATGGGCTTCCCCATTCGCTTCAATGGAGCAACCAGCTCTATACTAGCTTCCTGTGTGCAGATGTGCGTGCAGAGGTGTCTCCTCACTTGAAATTAGTGGGGAAACCTATGCACACATGGAGCTCCACCCAGACCCTGGGACAGGATTGGTTTTGCAGTGAACTGGGCAAGGAACACAGATCCAGAAGTACTTGTTTGCAGCACCCGGGGTATTCCTGGAGAGCGTGTTTCCACAATCTGCTTTTGCACTGTGACATTCCACAATGTTAGAATTTAATAGCAAAATTTCCTCCTTTCAATAAGGAAATCAGAAGTGGGGAAAACAGAAATGAGAAGGGATAAATGGGTAAAAAGAAAGGGGGGCTGGAGGGGGAGAAAGAAATATGAAGAAAACGTATTTGTCCTCACCCAGCTCTGCCAGTGTCTAGTGGGTGATGCAGAGAAGGAAGTGGAACTTTGCTCATGATAAAGAGCATGACCTCCGACCTCTGATAGGTGGGCAGGGTGCTGGCAAAGGAACCTGAGGAAAGATAGAGCAGGAAGAGAGCATGCAAGACAGTCTAGCAGGGTCACAGAGACGGCGTGAAAGAAGGGAAGGGGAACTCTTTTCAAGCAGGATGCGCAGGCTAGCATCAGCAGACAGAATCTCTACCTAGTTTAGGAAGGCAATTTCACTTACATGAATCATCATCAGTATTAATAGTCTTCCCACCATGATAGTCAACCCTTTACCTCCTCCCTTTAGGACTCTGAAGAAGCACCACAGATCTTGACCCCGCTTAGAACTAAAAAGGGAAACACGTTTATCAGGAGGGCAATTGCCTTCTTTCCATGGAATTGTCTTCATAATCATATTACTCAGCCAATTAAAATGCAACAAAGGAGAGGAAAGTTCTTTAATCAATCCAAGGCTGAGACGGATAGAGTCTCTGCATCAAATAGCCTAAATTTTTGCCCTCTGGCAGAAATGGAAGACATTTCAATATCATCCAAAGCTCCTATGAAATGTTGGAAGCAAAAACCAGGTAAGTCGCTCTGTTGGATCACAGCTAAAGCCCACCTAGACCAGCACAGTGTTTCCCATACTGGCTGGCCAGGTGCTCCCAGGAAAGCAGTTCTCAAAGGCCTTTCCTGGCAACTGTCATTCGGAGGTATACTGCCTCTGAACATGGAGGTTGCATTTAAAGGCTTGTGGCCAGACCACCAAATTTGTCTAACCATCTTTTAAAATCCATTTAAGCCAGGGGCCATTGCCACTTCTTCTGTCAGACAGTTTTGTAAGTTAAGTACGCTTTGGCTGAAGATGTCTTTTCTTCTTCTTTTGTCTGAATGCTTATTTTCACTGGAAGAAAAATTGCTTACAAGCCTTTTTATACTAGTCTCAGTCAAGTCCTCCTCCATCATCTTTTTGTCTAAACTAGGTTTTCCTAGCAGGTAGCTGCTAGTAGGAAAGACTTTGCTCTGCCCAAGAGCCATTCAGAGGAAATAATACTGACCTACATGGGCAGGTAGCCTAACTCAGTACAATGCAACTTCAGAGAATCATGAGATCTGTACCACCACACAGTTTGATAGCAGCACTGTGAGAATATCAGCTCACTTCCATCTGCCCCCCCCTTTTCAAAGCAAGCACGAGTCCACTTCAGTTGCCCTAAGAAGCTCAAATGCTTTTTTGTATAAATCCTGAATAAAGCCAAGGGGGCAGCAAAGGAGCTGGAAAAGTTCCCAGTGACCAGAAGGGTAAGTCTTCAGGGCTGCACAAAAACTTTGTACTCCACTCCACCCCTCCCTGCACAACAAACAGCAGCACAATGACCAAACATGCATGAATTTGTTTTCTGAATCAGTGAAGTCAGCATTCTCAGAGCAGAAGGTTCCAAATTCAGTCCCCGGCATTCCCACTTAAAAAGGACTGCAGACGGCAGGGCAGAGAGAGGTTTTTACTGGAGCCCTTGGAGTTCATTTGCAGTAGACTGTACTCAACTAAAAAAAGTGCAAGCACCCTTGCTTTAAAATTCACACCCCTGTCATTTTAGATGCATGTTAGTTTTGTATGGGTGAATGGATCCAGATTCCTGGGGGTTCGGTCCCGATTCACACACACACTCTTACATCACCAAGGGGCAACAGAGATAGGAGCACCTCCTGTGTCTCTGCCATTTTCTATAAAAAGGCCTCATCAATTTCCATCACAGTACATGTGAATCTGCGCACACAGCCTGACAGGCACATGCAGGCTTTCCGGGAAAGACACTTTTCCCTACCCAAAATTGTTAGCTTAAAATTCAGTAGAATTCCCCCTTTAAGACGACCAGGAAAGAGTTTCCACCTGTTTCAATGATCCCTAAGCTTACTCTGACCTCTGCTGGCTGCTTGGTGCCATTCTTAGAAACAATGTGCTTGCCTGGTTTCTATCACTGAACTTACCCACCCACTCTGGTCACATTTGGCTACCTTGTTTTTGGGTGCCCCTGCCATTTGGGGCTAGATGAGTGGCACGTGAGAAAAGGCCTTCTCAGTTGTGGCACCAAAACTTTGGAACCCACTCTCCAGGGAGATTTGGCTGTCTCCCTCTTTTATTGTCTTCTGCCAGTGGGTGAGGACTTTTTCATTTCAGTTGCCGTACCCCCTAGTAAACTCTTATTGGCCCTCATCACAGGTTGTGTGTATTTGTTTATATATCAATATGTTTTTATTGTATTTATATATGTAATGCAAATGTAATTTTCATATTTTAATTATCTGTTATTCGCTACCTTGGGGATCCTATTTTGGGTGAAAAGGTGGCACATAAACATTGCAAATAAATAAATGTCTGTTTTGGACAGACAGGGAAAGCTTCTGCTCAACCTCAGAACACAAAAGAGTTTTGAGTGCCATGAAGCACACATGAACTGCCTTTCCCTCACCAATGTTAACTGCACAATGCTTCCACATATTTGGGAGTGTAGTCTCCTCTTGTCTCTCCTGCCAGCAGGGCTTAGCCCCCAAACCCACTTTTAGTGCTAATGCAAGACTTTTTCTGCACATGTTCAGAGGGCACTCCTCCCACTGTGTGGAATGACAACATGTCCCTACACAGGACTGGTAACAGGAGGAAGAATTTTCACCTTAATGGGAATAGCATCCAGAAGGAACTGAGAGCATTCTTCAAGGTGAAGAGCCAGATGCGAAACCCTGCTCTGTACACAGTGCACAGCACAGAATTATTGTTGTTGTTATTAATTTATTTTATAGCCCACCCTCCCCACGAGTGGGCTCAGGCCAGGTTACAACACAGCTAAAGATATAATAATAAAAACAGTAAAATCATGATTCTCACAACATACATTTCAGTAAATCAAACTTAGCAAAATAGTTCTGGTGTCCCAAGATGGGACCCCCATTCGTCCTTCTCTGTGCACTATATAAGACAAGGGTGCAGGTGTGAGTTGGTATTCAGTAACTAAGCATGGGGGTGGGGGGCAGATGGCCATATAGTCCCCCCGCTGGTTTTTTTTTTAAATTTTTTAATTAATGCATCACATATTATTACATTTCAATACAGTCACAGTTCTCCTATGATACATCTTTAGTCCCCCCGCTGGTGAGAGACCAGCAGGGAGGCTTATATGGTGGAGCTAATGCTGGCCTCAACCATACACCTGGCAGAACATTTCTGTCTTGCAGGCCCACCGAAAGGATGCAAGATCTTGGCAGGCCTAAGTGTCCTCCGACAGAGAGTTCCACCAGGTCGAGGCCAGGACCAAAACCACCCTGGCCCTGGTCGAGGCCAGATGAGCCTCCCTGGGGCCAGGGATCACCAGTAGGTGTTTACCTGCCGATCTAAGCACTCTCCTGGGTACATACGGGGAGAGGCAGTCCCTCAGGTATGCTGGACTCCAGGGTTTAATTGCCAGTACCGCCGGAGATCTTTGCACCCCTGGCTCTGGCACTTGGAGCCAGCCTAACGCTCCACACCAAAGCAATGGCAATTAGTGCTCCTACTACAGTATACTGGGATGGGGAAGGAGGCTGCCTTAGACAATAGAGGGGAGGGGCTGTGGCTCAGTGGTATAGCATCTGCTTGGTCTGCAGAAGGTCCCAGATTCAATTTCCTACATATGCAGGTAAAACCATCAGGGAGTAAATGATGGGAAAGACCTCTGCTTCAGATCCTGGAGAGACCCTGCCAGTCTGTGAAGATGACGGATCCAGGGTCTGATTCAGTACAAGGGAGATTAATTTGTTCATATGAGAAGGTCCATTGTGCAAGGAATTTCAGAGGGTGGACAGCTAATCCTCAAACTAGCAATTGGAGTGCAAAGCTTGTAACTCCAGCCTTGCTTTTTTACCAGCTGACATGGAAGACCTCATGCTTTCCAATGCTGAACTCCACTTTTGAGTGCCTATCAGTAGGCTGATGATTAGCCACCTACAAACTGGTGAGGGTTTCTGCACCCTCAAGGAACTGCCCATATTTTTTTAAAAAACCTATTGTACAAAATAACAAAAGAAGCTCTCCATTCATGCAATAGCCTAGTCAAGACTAAGCATGCTCATTGCACTCCAAGGAAGCAGGGAACCCTGAAGGCAATTTAGCAATTAAAGAAATTTGTGGATTTCAAAATAATTTCTCTCCTTTGCTCCCTGCTCAATTCCCAGCTTGCAGGATGTACCAAAAGAATCAGTGTATCCCTCACTGGGATATACTGCTATTGTACATCGCATCAGTTGTGACTGTTCCACCTTGGAACACTGGAGAATGGAAAGTTTGTTCACTTACCATGAAGTTTCCTTCTCAGTGGTCCTAGGGTGGGACATTCAATCCGTCTCTGCTGACAGAGTCCCAGTAGAACCTTGGTTGATGGCATGTCACTGTCTCTCCTCTTCTCTACTGTTCTGTATTTTCTTTCCTGTTCTAACTTTGTTCTCTGACTATTGCAGTGTATCGAGTTAATAAGTTTTACCACTGGGAGTAGCACAGCTTCTGTGTTACCGGAACTGGTCTTGCAATAAAATGATTTGTGGGGGAATTAGCAAGCAAGGAGAATGGCTATGCGAGAAGGGTAACAAGCGGGAAATCTCCACCAATTTCTACCAGGTCCCCTCCTTTCTACCAGGTAGCAGACGAGGACGGTGCTTTTAAGGTCAAAGAATAATTTTATTTAAAGAGGAAAAACTAACATACACACAAGAAGTTAATAGAAAATGGTTGATACACAGAAAGAGAGTCCTAGGAGGCTAGCCAGAAGTTGGAATAGAGTATGTGTGTGGGGGAAGTATATTTACCAATCAGAGGAGCAGCGTGGTCCATGGAGGAAGAGAGCTTCAAACGCCAGCATTCTCAGCTGGGAGAGAGGGAGAGACTTAGGGAAGCAACCCTAAGGGAGCAGTGCTTGGACTCAGGAAGCGTGCACAATTTGAATGGGCCAGGGCCCTACCTTTATAGGTAAAATGTGCCCTGAGGTGGGAGAGCCCACCTAGCCATTAGAACGAAGGCTCCAACTGTTGGTTCCTGGGTATGACAAGAGGTTTGATTACCTTGACTGGTAACTGCCGGGGTGTGTGAAAGCAAATGCAAAACATGTTCTAGCACTGTACAACAGGGATAGTTTGTTAGTGAATTCCACTGGAGCTAAGTTGATGGATTTAGGTGGGGACTGTACTTTCCCAGGAACAACTGTATATACTTACAAATGTAATTTGATTAGCTCCTCAGTCAAGGATAGGAGATTTCATCATGGAAGAAGGGAATGTGTTAAGTGGGGATGACTCTGCAAGACCTTTGTTGCACTGGATTGCTTTGGGGCTGGAGGGACTGCAAATCCAATCACCTCTAAATCACTCCGCATTCCTGTGCGGCATTCCATACATGCCTGGATCTCCCAGGTGGGACTCAGCAACTGTTGGAGGCTCTCTGGTGGCAACACAGCAGCCATTTTAAATCCAGAGGCCTGGTGACTTTTAATATCACAAGCAGCCATATTCAAAATGGCTATTAAAATGGCGGAGGCCAGGCCGACTGCTTACATCTGAACCAATCTGAGAGATTGAAGGAAGGAAGCCCCTTCCACCAGGAGTCAGCAAAAGAGTGATGACTCTGCCTGCCTCCAGGGAGGAGCTTCTATCCATCAGTTGTGATTGTCCCACACTGGACCACTGGAAAATTGTCTTTTCCCCAACCTTGCTCGCTGGGATCATTCCAACTGGTCAGGAATAGAATCTGGACACACAAGCCATTTGCGCCTTCCCTCCCATTGGGCAATGGACCTTTCCCAAATCTCCTGTCTACAGTGCAAGACCCACTGCAAGAATATGGGCTGTGAGCTCAGAAACATAGCATGTATCCAGATTGCAACAATGCACATTCCAGGATGCTGCTGCATAATTTGGTTCTGTTCCTTCAGGGTTTTAAGGGGCTAGCCAAATCATTTGGAATGCACAGTGGTGCAAAGGGCCTTTAAAGGGGGAAAAAAAGACTTATTTTAATGCTGCTGTGAATGGTAATTGACTGTTTTAAATGAATTTGTTATTCCCTTGATTATCGAGTGTTGAGGCCACTGGAGAGCTAGGAAGGGCCAAAAGCCAGAATAATTTTTTTTAAAAAACTGTTAATTCTGGCAAGTGCTATGAAGCAGGACAACAAAGAAACAAACCAGAAGACTGGGGAAACTTGATTTTAGTCCAACTGAAACGGAAAGAATTAGGGAACAGTCAACGAGAATCTCGAGGCTTGCTTTTACTGTAAAGTGAAAATCAATATTAAACTGTTTTGTTAAACAGCTAGGTTAGGAACTTGGAGAGATTTCCTCTTTGATGATGACTTACAGGAAAAAAAATCTGTCGCTTCATTTTATCTCCAGCACATTGCTCCATTGACAGACCCTTATCTGTTAACAAAGCCTTGACATAAGCAGCTTCATGGCTCAGTTTTGCTTTGGCACAAAACGACTCTTTCAGACAAACCCAGAGGCATTTATATTCCAAAAAAAATCAGACCGATCCATTGTGGATTCAGAACCTTCCCCATTAATTCTCAGAGGCACCTCTGCTTTAGGTGGCGGGATGTGAAATCTCTTCTATGATAGCTGCAGACAGTTATCCCTTTGGACTGGGGAGTGCCTCTGCATAATGTGAGCTCTTGCTACTCTATCCTTGCAGCATCCCACTATAACAGCTGGATCAACTTGACCTGTCTTGAGGATGCAAACCAACAAAGCTGGACAAATGACCCAAAGACCCAAACACTTGCTTCCAGACTTCTACACACTGGTTGCTCCATATCAAAGGGCATCTCGCTCTGTGACAGCTCACTGTGCTATGAATGCTTCCATTATTCCATTGCTGCGTGTGTCTAAAATGCTATCAAGTTGCAGCTGCCTTATGGTGACCTCAGAAGGTTTTCAAGTCATGAGATAAGCAGAGGGGATTTGCCACTGCCTACCTCTACATAATGACCCTACACTTGGTTTCCCATCCAAGTACTAACCAAGGCTTTGCTTCTGTGATTTGACAACATCGAGCTAGCCTGCTCAGGGTTATTCCCTATTTCCACAAGATTTTATTTCCCCAAAATTGGGGTCTCCACCTAAAAGACATGCTGACATCACTGTATTTGAAGAAGTAAGCTATGACTCATGAAAGCTCATACCCTACCACAAATTTTGTTAGTTGTATAGGTGCTACTGGACTCCTGCTCTTTTCTACTGAAATTACTGCTTCATTCATTGTGGTACGATTTGCTTCCCCATCCCTAACCCCCACCCCAAAATGCCATCCACCGAGAAAGCACTCCTATGCTCAGCAACATCAAATTACAGGACATGTTCTCATGATCACTCACTGCAAATTAATGTTCTCTTTAATCACTAACAACATTTTCATAATCCCCTTCTTTGCATGCTTATTGGTGGAACTGAGGGTTTTTACTTCTCATTCATAACTATGAAAATTAAGCTGTGGATGATTAGGTCTTCGCTCAAATGAATGTGTGCTTACACACGTGTAGGGGGCATTCTTTCATGCTTTTACACACAATTTTGTCCATACATGCATAATCACCTACTCTTTCCTATGTAACCAAAAGCAGCTATTCCAGTGTTCAAAAAGATGGTGCTTCGGTACTCTGCCCCCACCCTCCTGGGACAGAAGCACTGCTGTGGAAAACAAGGCATCACACAGAAGCATAGGCATACATGGCAAAGCACCACAACTCTGCCTCTCAGTCAGCAGGGGGGAGCAGAAACTGTCCTAGGACTCCCCCACTCTCCCAACATACCTGTGGTCTTGATAACAGCTTCCTGGAACATGCGTTCTTCATGCTCTTTAATGATCTTGGTGCCGCCGATGATGGCACAATCATAGCTGCCTGTCAGGGCATAATCGATGCTCAGGCGCAGTTGCCTCAAGAGGGTATTGAACACTTCCAGCACTGTTGGTCCTGGGAGAGGCACAGAATATTGGACATTGTGTCTGTGTTCTAAAAACACCACCAAACTCTGCTCCCCACTGCAAGTTACCTGAAGTTACAAGAAGATGGTGATGGTGGGTGTGAGTGTGAGAAGAGAATGCTTTCCTGGTTATGTATTTTTGCTACTGATACCAGTCACAGATTGCCATTCTTTGCAATCTGTGGGTTCCCTTGGTAGACAAGTTTCTACACCTACTCCACATGGGATTTTATGTAGACAATGCATGACTCTCCTGCTGATTTGTTTTTAACTGAAAAGCGTATCAGAGGAGGTGATCAGAAGAACAGTAGAAGAAAGGAGGTAGGGCTGCTTATCTCCCCCCTTTGCTGTTCTCTCCCTTCAAAATCCGCCCCCTCCTGAACTGCTTAAGGGATCCCCAAAAGTTCTTCCCCTGTCCCAGTTAGGTTAAAAATAGAAGTGGTGTAATTTAGTGGCTTGAATGTCAGATTGGAACTGGAAAAATGTGAGTTCAAATCCCCACTCATCCATGAAGCTGAATAAATTACCTTGGGGCCAGTCGTAGCCTAACCTGCCTAATAGAGATTTTGAGAGACTGGAAATAAAAGCTTGAAGAACTAAGTCCACCATTCTGAATTCTTTGGGAGAACAGCATGATAGACATGTTATAGTTGACAAGCAGCAGCTTTAGGGAAGGAGGTATAGTGGTTAAGAGCACAGGATTCTAATTTGGAGAGCCGGGTTTGATTCCCCACTCCTCCACTTGAAGCCAGCTGGGTGACCTTGGACTAGTCACAGTTCTCTGGAGCTCTCTCAGCCCCACCCACCTCACAGGGTGTTTTGTTGTGGGGATAATAATAATATACTTTGTTAACCGCTCTGAGTGGGTGTTAAGTCATCCTGAAGGGCAGTATATAAATCGAATGTTGTTGTTGTTGTTATTATTGGATTCTGAATAGGAGACAGGGTTAACCCTTCAGTTAACCACCTGTAAACCCAGTGCTTAAAATGGCAGCTGCCTGTGACTGTTTTTCAAATGGAGGTGGGGGAGCACAATAGGAGAGAGACTCGTGCATTTTCCAGAACATCTAATTTGGCCCTCAGGCCAAAGAATAATCTCATTGCCTTTTCTGCTTTTCCGATATGTCTCCCTTGCCATGGTGTCCATCTTTTCCATAAATCAGTCTTGGCTGCCAGTTTATCTTTCTAGGATGGCAAACAGTTGTTGGCATTTGAGGAGTTCCATCCAATAAACAGACATCCTCCTGAAGGCACCAAGGCCCAAGGGGCCTTTTAATTTACTAAGTGAGTTTCCTGCAGGGCTGCTAGCAACCAGCAGCAGCTACAGCAAACCCCAGAGGCTTTGGCAACACTGCAGGTGTCGACTGGCTCAGAGCAGGCCAGCAGAGGCACAGGAGGCAGCGGCTGGTGGCCGACCTCTGGCCAGGGTCATAGCTGAGCAGACCCTGCTGTGCAGCCAGAGATTTCGGCGCTTGGCTTGCTTCTGGGCTGCTTTAATGTCACCCCCCTACCCCGTCCAGGGCTGACTGTACTCCTTACCAACAGATCCTGAGGCTGCAATGACTGCCGCCTCCGACAGGACTTCTACTATCCCGGCACGCACTGTAGCGGCGCTTCTGCTGTTTGCATCCAGGTGGCCCAAAAGCTGCTGGATCACTAAGTGGGAGTGCTGGGGCTGAAAGCAAAGCAGAGAAAAGAGGATAGAGCCAATCAGGGAAGGTAAAATTCAGTGGGCGAGAAGGGATAGGAGGTTCATCTGTACCAGGGGGCTGTGGGGGACAGGGGAAGAACGCAGAAAACTGCCTGTTTGATCACACCAACAGCAAGTAGGAGCATACCTGTCTGTTTCCTAAAGCAGTTTTACACACACACACACATGTAGCTTGATGACCCACCCCAGGCTCAAGATCATAATAAAATCCCAGAGAGTTAAAAGATTATAACAACCAGACAACCCAAGACACATCCTGTACTCATATTTTCAAGCCTCAGTCGTAAGGACTAGAAATCTGAGTTGATTTATCCCCCTAAATGTTTAAAACGAGAGGAGTTTCCAGGGTGCCCAATTCTGAACATAGTAATGGAATTGCTGGTTTGACAAACTGGGCTGAAGTAGAGCAGAGAGGTCTCTATTCCTCCAGTGCAATTACTGACGTGAACATGCAAGGGAACTGGGGATTTTGCCAAGACTGCTACTTTGATGCATAAACTACCTTCCTGTATAATAACATTTAAGGGCGGTCAAGTCACAACAAACTTATAGCAACCCTTCATGGGTTTTTTGAGGTGGGGGAGGTGGTTTGCTATTGCCTTGCTCTGCATAGCAACTATAGTCTTCCTCTGTGATCTCCCATCCAAGGACTATCCAGGGCTGACCCTGCTTAGCTTCTAAGATCTGATGAGACCACGTTAGTCAGGGCTATTCAGGTGGCTCCCTGTAGTAGCATTCAAATTGGGAGGAAAATTTGAAAAATCTTAGGAGAAGGCAAGGGCCCCTTCTATCCTGCCTGAGGTTCTCTCCCTCCCCCACCCCTCCCGCATGTGGACTGCTTGAAACTGACATTGTTAGCCAGTGTGGTATAGCAGTTTGAGTAGTGGACTGAGAGCCCACTCAAATCTGAGTCACTTTCTCTCAGCCTGATCTACCTTTCAGGGTGGTTGTGGGAGACAAATTAGAGGAGGGAGGACAATGCACTCCACCCTGAGCTCATGGGAGTAAGGACAGGATTTTGAAAAACAACAGATAAACTCTTGTTACCTTGCTATGGGAGTGAGATGCTGCTCCTGCAATACAAACCTTGTTCCCTTATGGCACAAGATTGAAATGAGATGTCCCCTCGCTAGACTCTCTCACCTGGATCGAGTACATGATGATCTTAAAGCAGCGGACGGCAAAGGTCTTTGGCTCCCATAGTGAGTGGTTGTCCAGGTGGCTTGTGGGAAAGATGAAGGCAAAAGGATCACAAATTCAGTACATCCCATCATTACACAAAAGCAATGATATCCTCAGCCACAGACGAGCCAGTTGGCACTCCTTCCACTACAGTCCATGAAAACATGGTGGCAGACATGGCAGGACAGGTCCACAAGGACCAGATGTGAAAAGGGACAGAAAACCCAGCACTCCACAAGCTCTCTGGGACAAGAAGACATCCTCTACATTTTGAGTGACAGTGGGGAGTATTTCTTATGCCTGGGAAGTGGCAAGATCTACATAGAAACTTGACAAAAGATAGCCACCGTTTAACAAAAAGCAACAAACGGAATCCGAAGTCAAATTAATTGGCCATGTGAACTAAAGTCATTGCAAAGTCAGCTCCACAGCTTCATGCACTTTTTTCGATCCTCTCCATTTCTCAGCATAGAGTTGTCAGTTGTCCAGCCAGTTGTCCAGACCAGGAGGACCCATTTAGGTGCTTAGGCTCCATTAATCTGGCCAGTCCTTTTTTTAAAAAAAGCTATCATCACACTGCCAGAGACTCTGTGCATTAAACAGCATGCTCCCACAGCAGCCCTCGACTCAAGAGAAAAGGGAAATTCAAAACCAACTTTCCCCCCTCAATCTCCCCCAATCTACTTCCTACAGCCCCAGTCCCTTGTGGCTTTTATCTATGTGATTCCCAGCATGGCCTTTTTTGGGTGGTCAAAGTGGACCTCCGCCTCCTTTCCCCCCAGCAGAAAAGCTGGCTGAATCCAACCCAATACTTCCCCCGTCGTGCTTCACTGTACCAAACAGATCGCCAAGGGATGCTGCCGAGGCAGGCTCAGACATCAGCAAAGCATCACTTCGAGGGACTTACATCATGACGGGCTTGATTGCGTTTTTGATGTTGCCATAGGCCGCCCGGCCCAGCAGCTCTCGCAGACATCGCTCAGACAGTTCCGCTGGGCTCTCTTTCTCCTTCTCGGTGGTTTGTAAGGGAGAAGGAGAACGGCTAAACAAGAGAGGGAAAGCAAAAGAGGTGGCTGAACTGCATAGTTGGGGTCTAATGACATATGGGGGAGGGACTGCAGCTCAGCAGGCATAGTCCCAGGTCCAGTGCCAAGCACGTCCGGTTCAAAGGATCAAGCAACAGACCCGAGACCTTGGAGAGCCACTGCAAGCCAGAGGAGACAGTACTGACCTTGATAGACCAATGCTCTGACTCAGCATAATTTCAAAAAACTTTACCAATAGATGTAGCAGACTTAACTTTAAAAGTCTGCTACATCTATGGCTAAAGTTCTTTTTAAAAATTATGCTAAGTCGCTCCATTCTTCCAAGCCAACTGGAGAGTTGCTTCATTCTTCTGCCCCAAGAAATTCTCTCTTAAGAACCCACCACCTCACTTTCTGCATGAACCATTCATCTGGACATAGCTCCTCATTAAAAGAGGCAAGGCTACAGCCATGAATCATACAGAGGCACCACAAACTCCTGGATGGGTGGAGTCAGCCTGGATTCTCAAGAGCCTTCATTTGTTTAGCTGATTTATTTCTGGTAGCCCCAAGAGTAGCTTGGGAGATCTGCTGCCATCTCAAAGCATCACAGACACCATTATGCAGGCACAAGCAGGCAGGTCTGTCTCACCTTTCGGCTTCCTCTGCGTGCTGCAGATTATAGAGCAGCGAGGGCACAATCTTGTCCATATGTTGAGGGTCCCAGATATTGGCCTGCAGTTCATCGTTGACTGTCTTTCGGACTACACCTTGCAGCCCTTTTATGCCAGACATCCGGATCCTTGGAAAATGGAAGAGAGAGCCGCTGTGTTTCAGTACTAAAAGGAAGTGGAGCCTTACTGATGGAACCAAAACAGCCTATATGTATACCCAAGGGAGATCAAATTTGGGAGGTAAAAGGTTGTTCTTGAGTAAAAGAGAAAAATAAAATCCCTGCCTTATGCAGGCGGCAGGAACGAACACCTTCTGACTGTTTCCAAACCTCTGATTTAGAGGAGGAAGAAAAGGGGAAATATTGGGAAGTTCCTAACCATGTAAAGACTCTTCTCTGCACAATACTATTTGGGGTTGTTTTTAATTTGTTTCTCCTCTTTTAGTCTGCTGTTCCTTTAATTACACTGATTGCAATCCGTTTGAGAACAGAAGCTGCAATAACGGAAGGCAGGCTGTAATCATAAAAATACATACTTAAAAAAACAAACAAACAAGGATATATCTCATGGAGCAGAATGTGTGCTTTAGTTGGGGGGTGGGGGAACATAAAACTTCAGCTCCATTTCTGCAACCTGAAATCTTGCAAGTCGTAGCAATTTGCTTAACTTGTGATATATATATATTTGACGCATCGATCCCTGGGAAATGTGGGTCTGGTTAATGTATGGCCTGTTAACCTCTAGGCTAACCCACAACCATTCACTCTGCATAAAACTACCTTTGAAAGCAATCAGGTATTACAAACCAGGAACCCAGGATGCAGTGGCTACATTATTGGCTAGTGCCAGCTGAAGAGAACAGAAAGCTGCTGTTCTGAAGCCCCTGTACTGGCTACCACCAAGTTTCCAGGCAAAATTCCTAGTTTTTCAGTCTTAAGGCCCTCAGCAGCCTGGTTTTCGATGTCGGAAGAAATGCCTCCCCCCCCCCACCCTACACTCCCTTCTGTGTCTTGAGTGGGCATGTTATTCATTTATTTGTTCATTCCTCATACCCCATCCTTCTTTCCACAACCTCTACGCAGGTGGAGTTACTCAATTTTTCCTCCTTCACAACCATTAGGTAAATTAGAATGGAGATCAGACTAGATGAGAAACCACAGAAATTCTGTTCACCTTTTTATAACAAATGTGAGCTGTCATGTGACCTGGATTCAGATCAGTGCTACTCACAGGGGAAAGGGGGCAGGGGGGTTAAATCAAAACTGGGCTCTCTGGGCTCTTACTGGTCTTTTAAAGGGAGGGAAAAGAAACCACACGGGGTAAAATGATTAACTCCCCTTCCCGACTGGTGCCTATCCAAATTGGACTAGGATTTAGCTTAAAAATGTACTTCCAAAGCACATGGTATTTAGAGGTACACTGCCTCTGGCCTTGGGGCTCACTTTCAGCTGACATGGTCTCAATAGGCCTCTCCTCACAAATTTGTCCCGTCCCCTTTTAAAGCCACCTATGCTAGCAGCATCTTGGTGTTGCACATTCTGCAAATTAACTGGGTGAAGAAGTACGTCCTTCTGTCTTCCCGGAACCCACTGCCAAATTAAGTTTAATTGGCGTGACAGTTCTAGCCTTATCAGCGACTGAATAATTTCTAAACAACGAAATCGAAGACAGGAACAGAAAAATAAGGAGACAAGTTCAGTGCAGCTAATAACCAATTCTGTGCCCACTTCAACAGCCCCTGTTGCGATGCAGGCCAACCCACCACCCTCACCCTGACCTTAGCGACTCATTATCCCGCCACCTCTGGAAAACTTCCCCCGGCATCCAGCTTTGCCAAGGGGGTGAGAAGCAGCAATTAAAATACATCTTTGGCAGGCTAATTGCAGGCTGAAGAGCACTCTGAGAACAGTTGGGCGGGGGACTGAAACAGATCCGAGGCAGCGACAGTGAACATTCATTGCAGAGGGAGGGGCGCTTGTTTCCACTGCAGCAGAGAACAGCTCCAACGGCCGTAAATAATATTCACCTGGGCCTGTTATTCTTAATTAGTCCCTCTGGGAGGCAAAGTTATGAAGATGCTCTTCAGTGCTCATGTATTGAGGCTGGATTTTCCATGGTGAACATTCCATTGAAAAAGTTTTAAGGTCTGAGTTCAGGACTGGAATAACTCTTTTGCCCTGACCAGGATGGCCCAGATTAGCCTGATCAATTCTTGGAAGCTAAACAGGATTAGCCCTAGTTAGTACTTGGATCATCAAGGAAGACCAGGATTGCCATGCAGAGGCAGGCAAAGGCAAGTCACCTCTGTTTGTCTTTTGTTTTTAAAACCCTACGGGGTCTCCATAAGTCTGCTGTGCCTTGACAGCACTTTTCACCATATAAGCTCTTTTGACACAGCAGAGGAAGGGCCAAGCAGGCAGGGCCAGAGAAGGCATAAACGAAGCCCACTTCAAAAGAGGTGTCTATCAAGGTTGGTGCACCCACTGTGGCCACCCTATGAAATCTCTGTATAGGCACAGCCAAAGACATTCTGGCACCTGAGGCAGCCAATTCAGATCGCTCCACCCCTTCTCAAAAATCAAATTAACTTAAAGAGTCCTAGAAAGCTTTCTTCCTTGAACTGAAAGGAGCTCTCAGTACCAGAGATAGGAAGGGCCCCAAAATGCAGACAGAGCATTACCTTTACATTTTTGCTTAGGAATGTCAATGTCAGGGCTAGAATACACAACAGACACTGATGCTGGGACCTGAGAATTGTGCAACAACTCTGGCCAAAGGAATGACGTGCATTTATCTCATACTCTGTGTGGCATAGAGGCTGAAATATTGGGCTAGGGCCAGAGGGACTTGGGTTAAAATCCTCACTGGTAACCTGGGGCCAGGCACACCCTCTCAGGTTAGGTGGTTGAAAAGGGGAGGGGAGAAATAGGTTTGATGCCTTGAGCTCATTGATGAAAAAACAGGATAAAACAGTGTGATAGATCAGCAAGGAAGTGTCTCAACAGCTATAGGACACAACAGATCAGCTGATGACCCCAGATCCTTATGAATGCTTCAGGGGCAGGCTTTCTCATTGGGCAGAACAATCCAGGGACTTTGTTCCTGGCCAAGGCTCCCTCACTGCCTTTTTGGGCTTGCTTCCTCCAGATCTTCATCAGTCCAGCTTGCATCTTAACTAAGATGGGCCTGACATCCAGTTCTTAATGGGTTAAAGCTTACAGCTTGCCTAAACTGCCAACTATAGTTGGTTGCCACTGTTCCTCTCCCCTAGAGTATTTGGGACAGGAAGAAGGGTCACTTATTGCACTGGCAAACATATTAGAGACCCAACGATACACACAGAGGTAAGTGACCCACAGAGCCAGAGGACGGACGGACGGACAGACAGACAGACACAGAGTGCGCATCCCCATCTTTCCTGTTGCTTCTGGCTGCTCCAAAGCCCGGCATGATGCTTTGTGGGGGAGAGGCTGGGAGTCAAAGCCAGGTGGACTCAAAAATCGAGGCTGGGAGGGGAGAGCCAGTGGTGGGCCTGGCTGGTCATGTTAGTGGGGGGAGAGAAGCAAACTCTCCTCCTGAGAGAGGAAAGCTTGCATGACTGAGCCCCAGTTCTGGGGTGAGCAAATGGGACTGACTGAGAAGGGCCTTGACTGTGGCAAGGAAGAGGCCCATGCAACCCGCCAGCATCAACTTAGTACTCACTTTGTGCGGATGTCCAGGTCATCATGGCTGGAGTGACACATTTCACTGAAGCGGGACACGAAGAAGTCATAGCTCCTGTGATAGGAGGGGGTGTCCTCTTCAATGTTTGCAAACTTCACAAACTACAGGTGGGGAAAGAAGATGGAATGGGAAAGAAGAAGGAATTGAGAAATGCTGCCTCATTCCATCTCCTGCAGGGAACGCAGGAAAGATAAAAGCTACTGAGTGACTTGCCAGGAGGGTTTTTTTTTTAATTTCCACATTTGTTTGTGGAGACAGTCTTGAGACAGTTGGAAAAACCAAATTTTGATGGAGGCATTCCAAAGCAAGCTGGCTATGGGCAGAACTGCGTGTACTCTGCCCAGATAAAATAAAAACCTTTGCCCAAGGTAGAAAAGAGAAAAAAAGCAGAAACCTGAAATCTATATACATTACAAAGGTCAATGAAACAGCCTAGGGTCATAGAAGGAAATGGAGCTGTGGTACCTACAACTAATGGGAGCAGCTGACAGAGCAGCAAGTCAGTGGATTTGGGGGAAGCAGGCAGAGAGCGAGGTGGGCACATCCAACATGCTGAGCTAAGTTTACATTCAAGGGCCTCACACCGAGTCAGTTCACTGATAGATCTGGCCCACTATTGTCTTCTCTGACTGGCAGTGGCTCCTTCCCTAGACCAAGGCCAAGTAGACCGACATTGGTACTGCAGACCGTATAGTAAGAGACTGAAAATATGTCATGCACAGTCAGACCATTGGCCCCTCTAGCTCAGTATCATCTGTTCTGACTGGAAGCAGCTCTTCAAGGCCTCTGGTTGAGAAAGGCCTTTCTCCACACGGGCTGACAGAGATTCTTTAACCTGGGCTTCTACATGCACAACACGCACTCAACCACTTAGCCATAGAATGACTCTCTACCCCTGTGCCTTCTAAGAAAAGAAATAAAAACTGCCTTTATTTTCCTCATCCCCTTCTTTTGAAACTCTGGAACCCAGGCGGGAAGAAAGGAACAAGGAGAGGATTCCGATTCCACCTGCACTGAAGCCATGTGGTACTCTATTACTGCCTGTGAGATTGTGCCCGAAGTCAGTATTACCCAGTCAGAAGGCAAGACTGGGGGAACAATGCAAGGGTTTCCCTTTTCTAAACTCTTTAGAACAACTGCATGGTAATTTTTTAACCACTTGCATCCTGGTTCTCCAGACCTGAGACTAGGTCTCCCTGTAGCCACACACCAGCTGAAGGAAAAGGCTGTTTAAAATATCTGCAGGGCACAATTTGGCTCGCCACCACAGCGGGAGGAGCTCCTGCCCTTTGCCCTGTGCTGTTTTTCTGAGCCAAAATGGCCCTGGGGGGAGCCATTTTGGACCCACACTTGCAGTATCCTGTACACGTGCTGCTTCAAAATGGGGCAAATAGCTCCCAGCTAGGACTGCCTTGGATTGGAGAAATGGTGTAGGGAGGAGGCAGGAAGCCCTTCCTCTCCCACATCAGAGTCCCAAGCCAAATAGGGTCCCGACAGATTTTTAAAATGCCATTCCCTGCAGCTGTTGTGGGGTGCAGGGAAAGTGAGTCTAACTGGACCCAACTTGTCAAAAATTGTGTTGTGTAGCTTGGCCCTTTGGGAAGCCCTCTCAAGAACCCACCAGGACATGCTTGGGCTCCCATCTCCAATCTTATACATTCTGTAGAACGTCTCCTGCCCCCTAGGCCTCTGCCCAAACCACTGGGCCACACAGCCTCCAATGTTTAAATCCATGCCACTCAATTAATTCCTCGGAAGCCTCCTCTGTTATCACTAGCTAGGCTAGGTTCAAGCTACAGACTAAAGCTCTGCTTTCCATGTCCTCACGACCCAACCCCCTCCCCATTTTGGCCTTCTTCCACCATAACTCAAAGCTTTTGCTGAGCTGCATTTGTGACGCAGTCTCAAGCTGTGGTAAGGATGGGCCCTGTGGTTTTTGGGCAGCTCAGAATAGCTCGAGGCAGGTTTCATTTAAAAATGCTTGCTAGCCAGCGCATGTGAGGTTTGGTCTGGCGCCAGCTGCATGTAGTTCTACAGATCTTTAAAAAACAGATAGACTCCAGTGCGTAGATGCCCAGAATAGCCACTCTGGCAAATCCTGGAACTGTTCCCATCTTGATAAAATTACCAAAGATCTTCCGCAAAAGATTTATCAGGTTGGTTTAAGCGAATGGACGAAATTCAGCCCACCAATGGCCTGTTTTACCTTCAAATCTCCCCCCCACCCACAGTTCCTTTACAGGTTCTTTCCCTTCTCTGCAAAAAGCACACAAACCTACCCAGGATCAGGCCTTCTTTTAAACCATTCCAACCCTCCTAGCCAAAATTGATCTCTGCTTTTCTGATATTGCAAGTGGCCAGCAGGCAATCACTAGGACAGCTTCATGAGCTTCCTACATGGAAAAGCACATGTGCCATATTTTGTACAGAACACGTGTGTCTATTTTGCCTTGTGTAGGCACATGACAGAGTACACGGGTGTGATAATGCAGCATTTCCTCAAAACAAGAAACTGGTACTCCGAGTAGATGAACGGTGCAGCGTCCACATTTATTATTTACTTACTTTCTTACACCCAGTGGGGACTCCAAGTGGCTTAAACTGTTCTCCTCTCTTCCATTTTATCCTTACAACAACCCTGTGACACAGGTTGGTCTGAGAATGTGTGACTGGCCTAAGGTCACCCAGCATGCTTCCATGGTTGAATGGGGATTAGAACCTGGGTCTCACAGATCCTAGTCCAACACTCTAACCACTACTCCACGCTGGCTCTCCACATGGTCACGCTGCAGATACACATATACACTCACCAGATTCTTTGCTTCCCTTATTGCTCTCTGAAGCCATCCTTTAATAAATCATAAGGGAAAGGGGACTTGTTCCGGAAGCAAAACTTCATGCTTTTAGGAACACATCTACCATGCCTGGGTGGGCCATCCATCTTGTTTAGAAGGGGAATGATTGCTCCATTCACCTGGAATAGGCTCCGATACCACCAGAAGTGTAACTGATGTTTAGGGGCTCTCATGGAAGTCCTTTCCATCACTGATCCTGTTCCCCTTCATTTCTTCTGCTGTTTATCCTTGTTAAGTCCCAATTTAAACATCAAGGCAGCAAGGTAAAGAGTTCCTCCCATATGACTTTGCTCTGGGTCTTGTTTAAACCAGTGCTACAAGTCATGCACATGTTTAATTTGTGCATCAGAGATCCATAACCATTGCAAATATTGGGCTGGTTGCTAACGGAGCATGGATAGCTACCGTACATGGGATGCAGCACAGTTTAAATGAGACACCGAGGCTCTGCAAAGGTGCATGTGGACACGCCATCTTGTCACATTTAAACCTGGCCTAAGTTGCAGGTCAGCGGAGCCAAACTAGACACAAGGTTGCTTCTGGTCTTTTCTCTGAAAGAAGCCAATTGGCACCCGTGGCCTCCTCACATCAGCAGGCTCCAACCTGAAAAACAGCAGCTCTTCCCCCCAGGCCCCAAAGGCCTTTACTGTGACCTGGAAGTTCAGAGGGGCCCAAGCCCAGGCTTCCATTATCACGAGGGGGGAAAAGGACAATAAACTGATCATTCCTGAGGATATCTATATAAACTTATTTCCTTGTATCTATGTTTACTGTTGTACAGATCTTGTGAGATTTGGTGGAGCCAATCAGAAGCAGTGTTACAGCAGCAATTTCAAGCAACATGCTGAACTGCTGGGGCTCCTGGGTCTATCATATCAAGAACTATCAGTCCCAGAGTACCTTTGGCATGGGTAGGAAGGAGGGACATGGTGGGAAGGGCAAAGCAAAGGACCATAAACCAGTGGGAGCAAGTGCTGCTTCTGGTAGGATTTGCAGGACCCAATATAAGCAAGTGTCTAATTCACGCACAAACACATATGCTCCCTGCTGCCATATCCGGTGGTGGCTATAAATACAAATCGAGTAGCCAGAAACGAAAGGAGGTAAAAGAGAGGGAACAAAAAGAAGCTATAGGAAACGATTCTATGCTCCAGTTTTTCAAATCAGACAAGGGCTTTCTGCAGTCAGACAATAATACAGTAACTAAAGAAGCAGATGAACAAAGTCAAGAAGAAAAATGATTTCGGTACAGAGACTGAGTCTGTGACAATTAATTTTCAGTGAAGTGTGTACAGCTCTGTGGATGCTTTACACACTGCCAGTCTAGCACTCATCAGAACCTGCAGGTGTTCTACAATGGAGCGAGAACAGTCAAACCACCTAGCCGATGTCTACAGAGTACGAACTTGCAAGAAAAATTGACTTTGGGAGGGCTAGTTCATGATTTTGCGATGAAAAAGGTCAGAAAAATAAAGCTTTAAGTTTATTGGCCTAATCTTTGTGCAACATTTGCAGCCATGTTGGTCCATTAGACGTTTTTTTTTTTTAAAAGTGATCCCTTTTTCACTATCAAAAAGTTACAAAATAGATAGCAAGCTTGTAGGACTCTGAGGGTGTTTATTATTAAACAAAAGTTGCAAACATGGGGATTTTTCAAAACCAAATATGTAACAGTAATTTCATAATTAAAACAAAAAATGTTCATGATTCATGGGATTGTATATATGAGATGAGGGACTATGGGGTGGGGCATTTTACTAATTTGTACTGGGCCCCAAAAATAATGTTTGGGCCCTGCTTAGACTTTGGACTCTTTAGTTAACATGTTACTTGCCCTCCCAAAAGAAACGAATCCAGTATATAAAAATCCCTCTGGCTAGTGACAAAATTGGCTGTGTTTAGCAGTAAATGACATCAAGGCAACTGCCTGCCACGTCCTTTATCTTCCTTGCCTTTATATTGATAAATCATTAGCCAGCTAGCAGGAAGGCAAGGCCTCTGGCTGGTTAGTCATTGCTCATTCCCCATTTCTGCCCCTATTTTAAGACCCTGTTGTGTCGTCTCTGAGGCACTGGGCCCACGTTTTGCCTAGGCATGCCAATTAGCCTGGGGTGGTGAGAGTTATTTGACCACAACAGAAATTATGGTAATTAAGAAACCTTGCCTCATTCAGGAACAGCTCACAATTTGGGTGTCGGAGCCAAGGACAGATTTTCACAGCAGCCAAGGATTTGATTCCTGCTGCCTCCAGTTAAAAGACTGTCTGGTCTAATGGCGGGAAAAGACAAAGAGGCCCCAGGAGCTAGATTTAAAAGCTGCAGTCCTCTCTCATTTCTAAGTGCTCAGATATATCGATAGTTATGTACTATATAAAGCTCCCTGAAAACCACATTTCTCTGCTTCTACAATTCACATATCATCCTACTTTCAAACTGTCCCTGCACCCAATTTTTCCTACAAAAAAAACTTCCCTTTCTTCCATGAACTTAGATATTTATTTATTTATATCCTGTTTCCCCCACCCCAAATAGGATCCAGAAACAGCTCGCAACATCACTCCCCTGCCTCCATTTCACCCTCACAAAAACTAGCCTGTGAGGAAGGTCAAGCTGAGAAAGAGTATTGAGCCCAAGGTCACCCAGAGAGACCCATAACAGAGCGAAGATTCAAACCTGAGTGTCCTAGATCCTAATCTTACTCTCTAACCACTAGACAATGCTGGCTTCCATTTCTGCAGGGGGCTCTCAATGATCTCCTATCTCAAGAGTTGACCAAAACTGTACTTAATTGAGTTCTAACAAATTCTGTAGCATTCCTAGGCCGCTCTCAAGGATTCCAACTTCTTTGTGAACTCAGGTCTTCAAAACAGGAGCTGACAGGAGAAATCAGCAGACGACGCTTGCCCAATTAACTCCCATGCCATCTCAGCTCAGTTTTTGAAGAAGGAGGGTGGGAGCAATCAGTTAAGTATTGCAACGAGCCCAGCAGAATGACTGTATGGAAGTCCTGGCAAAATCTCATGGCTACCTATTTATAAACAAACAAGATTTTGGTTGAACAATTTAGCATTTGTATACATTTGCTTCACATACATCATCAGCAATGCTGATTCTGTGAACCTAGGCAGGTCATGAGAAGGTGGGCAGGAAGTGTTTAGTTCTTGTGGACCCCTTCTTGCATGCCTAGGCTAATGCCAATAGCCACTTTGGAGTCAGGAAGCATTTTCCCCAGGCCAGTTTAGCTAGGGGTCTTGACAGTGTTTTGCCACCTTCTGGGCATGGAGCAGGAGTCACTGGGGGTGTGAATTTGCTGCATTATGCAGGGGGTTGGACTAGATGATCCTGGAGGTCCTTTCCAACCCTATGATTCTATGATCTCAGTGACCCTTACAACAATCCTGTATTCTTATACCTGTAACAAAGAGCACGAATGAAGGTGTTGGTTTTGGCCTTAAAACCCTATGACTTGGGACAGGGGTACCTAAAGAACTGTCATGCCCTCTATGTTCCTGCTTAGGAATTAAGATCACAGGGAGAGGCCCTCCCAACAGTTCCATCAGCTAAAGCTTACCTGGTGGGTACAGGAGAGAGGGCCTTTTCAGTGGCAGTCCCATGATTATACAGCAGCACCTCCAGGGAGGTGCCCCTGACCCCCCACTGCTGATCTTCAGGAGGCAGCTGAAGAGGTTTTTGTTTAGGACTGCTTTTAATTAAGTTTGGTTCTTTCTTTCTGTGTTTAATGGCAGTCTTAAACTGTGACTTTAAAATTTGTTTAAACTTTGTTTTTATTCATTTTGTAAGCCACCTTGAGTTCCTGCAAGGTAGAAAGGTGGAAAAAATAAATGTTTTAAATAAATAAGAGTGGCTGAGAAACCGAGGTGCAAATTACGATCTCTGGTTCAAATCTACTCTCTGATGCAAACAGTCATGGCGGCAGTGGGCTTGCCTAGTGGAATATCACCACCCAGGCAAAATTTGAACCAGGGACTTGATAGTTCATAGCTCAGTCTCCTATGGTACTAAAAGCCAGTGTGATATGGTGGTTAGAGAGCTGGCCAAAGAGCAGGTAAACCTGAGTTCAAGCCCCCAACCCAGCCTTCCCCAGTGACTTTGGGCCAGTTGCCAACCAGCTTTGTAGGGTTGTGAGGACAAATTGGAGAAGGAGATAACCATGCATGCCAGCTGGAGCTCCTGGGGGTAAAAATGTCATAACTCAAGATACACCAGCTCTCTGAGAAACAAGCATTTCCATCAGCACATTGTGCATCTTCTACTTACACAAGCCAAGTACGGACTGTTCCTGAGACTATCACTTACTGAATTGGTGCCAAGGATCTGCAGGTCAGGTTTCTCAGACTCCAGCAACTTAGCCACCATCTTCAAGAAACTCTCCACAAACAGGTTGATGCTCTGACAGTGGCAGGCCATCAGCAGCTGGTCCAAAGCTTCCATTGCAATGCACACATATCTGTAGGCAGGAAGAAGAGAGAAGATAAAACAAACCTCAGAGTGATGGGTTAGAAGGAGAGAGAGGAGCAGTGGGAGGAGGTCTCTCAATGCTACCATTGATCACATAGGGACAGCACTGGTCACACTGCACAGATTTTATATAGACTACATAACTCTGCAAATCAGCACAGATGGAAATGCATGCGCTCCAAGAAGGAACGGCTCAGAAAGCAGCCTCCAAGCTAAGGATGTGATGCATTATTGATCTCCACTTAGATGGGTGGCTTCTTGGGTGCAAACTACAGGCCATGGTGGCCGACCCATTTCTTTAGGGATTGTTGTGCTCCAAGCACATGTGGGGTGGAAGATGAGCTTTAAAGCACCCAAGGGTGACACAGGCAGAGGGTGCCAAGACATCCCTTTCCTCAATAAGTTGATTTCCCCCCTTCTGATACCGCCTAGATACATGGAGGGAGGTTTCAGAACAGCAGGAAGGTTCATCTGTTTTTTCCTGGAGAAAGCACAGAAGAGGGCAACTAGGGATGGAACACCTTTCCTATGAGGAAAGGCTGGAGAGCCTGGGGCTTTTCAGTTTGGAAAAGAGATGAGTAACGGGTGACATCAGAGAAGGCATCCAGTGAAGGTGGTGGACAGGAGATTCAAAACGGACAAAAGGAAATACTTCTTTACTCAAGAAACGATCAAAATGTGGGGTCTGCTGCCAGAGGCTGTAATGATAGCCACAAGCACGGATGGCCTTAAAAGGATTTTAGATAAATTCATGGAGAATAAGTCCATCAGTGGCTACTAGCCATAAAGGGAACCTTTATGCACAATCAGAGGCAGGGAGCCTCTGAATACCTGTGCTAGGAAGCAATTTCGAAGAAGGTCTCAGCCTCCATGCCCTGTTTGGCCCTCCAAGGCAACTGGCTGGCTGCTGTATGAAACAGTACGCTGGACAAGATGGGAAACTGGTTTGACCCAGCAGCTTGATCATATATTCTCCATGTGGCCCCTCTGACAGTTTAAATCACATGCTCACACCCTAGTTATGCCATAGCTTGGGGCGTCTGCACCTGTATCCCGCCACCATTTTGTCATTTTGGCCTAGAAGTCCCAAGGAAGCCACTCTGAGCTTTCTGAGGGGAGAATAAAAATATAATGAGAAATAATCAACGCTTGGTTCTCAGTTCAGCATTTGGCATTTTATCCAAGTAACAGAGAAGTAACAATGTCCATCTTAGCATCTGATCCCAAACATCAGAGCTATATGTGTTCTGCATACCCACAATCTCTCCATGAAAACACAACATTTGATTTCCAGGAGAACCTCATTTTCAAAGGAATGTAAATTCCTAATATGTTAGAGAAACATGAAGTCACTGGAGTGAAGGTTACTGAAGATGAGAGGGAAGGAAAGTACAAGTGAACAGGGCTTCCAGTGACTAGATCTATTCTATCTGTGGCTAAACTTATATGTCTCTCCCCCTATACCAGAACGAGAACATCTAAATGCAAACTAAGATGGTATTTTGCATATATTTATTCATATAACAGTACCTGGCACTGCCTACTGCATAATGTATTTACTATTTTGCAGGAAATATTCCATTGTGCCTGGCCAGAAATCTTGCTTGCACCTTCTTCTTAGAGAAGTATTTCTCAGTCTTTTCCCCATGAATTAATTTTTCAAATCCCAAGGAACCCCTTCTTATGTAAAGGTTATCAAAAAGTTGATGGCAAGGAGTGCAATTCAATTACTGCTAAATTATTGTCATTTTGTGTTGTCAGTGCTCTGTAACAACACAAAATGAACACAGACACAATACAACTAAATGTAACCTTACTGACTGTGATATTTTGAGGGATATTTTGAGTTTTTCATACTATTCCCAAGTGTTTGTTTATTTATTCCATGATTTCTTGTGGAACCTCTGACAATAAACTGCAGAACCTCAGGCATCCAGGGAAGTCTGGTTGGGAAACATTGGCCGTTTCCACACTACTCACCTTCATCCGGAACGCTGCCGAACGTCGCGAAAAAACCGCGGAAGATAGCATCTTCTTGCGCGAGTTTTGAGCAACATCGCGCAAAACTCATGCGAGAAGATGTTATCTTCTGCGGTTTTTTCGCGCCATTCCAGATGAAGGTGAGTAGTGTGGAAACGGCCATTGTCTTAGAGGCACAAATATCACATTAGTGATGAGAAGGTAACTGAGGGCTGGATGAAAATCAGGTACCAAGACTTGTATGTACCCTGGGCTTCCGTTATTTGCTCCTGAAACTCTTGCTTTATTAAATTCCACTTGTGTGGTGACGGTGGATGGGGCTAGTGAGGCCAGGCCCACTGATGTCTAGTAGCCAAGGACAGCTACATGTATACCATGGATTACAGGATGCTGTGGATAAGACGACCACGAACTGCCACCTCACATGTACACAGGATTAGCACACACATTTTTACAGAAATCAAATGCATGAGCTCCCCCCACAAGTTCTCACTTGTCACTTTAGGTAAACAGCACTCAACCCTGGGGCTGATCCCGCACAATCTTATCATGAGGCTTTGATTACTCTCTGTTTAAGGCTAAGCATTGGATATAGGTTATGGGGCTGAAGATCTAGGGCCGGGCTCTGTATTTCACCGGGACCTGCCCAATGTTAGCATCACAAAGGAGAGGCAGAAGGAGAACTCCTTCCCCTGACCAAAGTCAAGGAGCATCACAAGAAACAGCAGCTGGCCTCAGAGGAAGAAGCAACTGCTTCTTGCACCTCTTGAGGAGTGAGCCAACCTGACAGGCAAAAATTAATCATCTGGCTGAAGAGAAAAATGGAGCATTTGCAGGCTGGGCTGTTTACAAGACAGTATTGCTGTGGGTTTCTAAGGTCACTTATTAAATCATTCCAATAATGATTCTTTCTTTATTGGAAAAGGCGAGGGAAGAGAGAGGAAAGAGCAGGAGAGGCGGATTGGCAGGATATGAATCTTTATTGGACACGCATTACTGGGCAGGTTGCCCAATTAAGCTTCACTCTCAGGACTTGCCTCACGTCACATTTTGTTTTCAGAGACAAATTGGAGCTCGATTGGGGCACAGAGACAGAGGGGCCGCTTTGACAATGAGTAGATTGAAGCAGAGAAGCATTTCCAGGACTATATCACTACATATTTTGCATACTTCCCCCCCCCAATAGCAGGAGTGAGGGGGAACCCTTCCTTGCATATAGAAAGCTAGCATGTCAAGAAAAAAGTTCTACTAGTCACCTTCAAACAGGGTAAGAATTAGTGCAATGACAAATATTTGCCTGCAAACACTTTAGCAAAAAAATAGTACTGAGGAAACTCTCTCTCTCCCTCCTTCCCTTCCTCCCCCCTCCCCATCCCCACACCTTGTCCCTCTACCATTTTTTAAAATGGTTTCTTGGAACTGCGGGCCTCAACGATTAGCGAATCACACATTGAACCTAATGACGCAGCTACAGCATTGCCCAGTCAGATTGGGCTACACAACAACATGACAAAGACAATTTGGAAGAAGTAAAATGGAATTCCGCGTTGTTATTGAGGTTATTTCATGGTGAGGCTTATGGATACCAGAGGCAGGGTGATTTCAGAAGCTTGTACAGAGCAAGTAGATATAAGTAGTCTCATGCCTTAATAAAATATTTTTTAAAACTCTGCTGAGTTACAAAGTTCAGCAAGCAGTCAGCCTCACAGGGATGATGAAAATCTACGACATCTCCTTGGAGGAGAAACAACAAAACCAACAAGACATATTAAACTGCTTTATGCTACTTGTCTATCTAGTTCACGATTATCTATTCTGACTGTCAGAGACCCTCTACAATCTCAACAGACCCTCTACAATCTCAACCCCTGAGATCTTTTGACTAGAGATGTTAGGATTTGAACCTAGAACCTTTTGCTTATAAAATTGGTGCTCTACCACTCAGCCGTGACAAAGAGAGAATTTGAAACTGGGTCTCTGAGATCCTAGTTAGATGCTCTAACCACTACACCATAACAGCTTGGAAGGGTGTAGCTGTGCTTATGATTGCACTGTGAAAGCAGATACACCTTGGGTAGTTTTGAGGCCTTCATCGCAAGAGTGCCTTAAAGCAGTGCTGTTTCTACAGTTTCCTGTCTGTGCGTGAACCCCACTGCAGAGCCAAAGAGGAAAGCACAGCCTTCCAGAGACAGAAAGGGAGATTTACTGAGATGCTGAACCATGAGGAACACATGAACTACACCAAAACAGAGGGGAACCCCTCACAGCCAAACATGGGCTTCTCTTCAATAGATTTTCTAAAGATTAATGTCTTGCTGTAGCCGGCTGAGATTGCAAAGCTGAATGCGTCTTGCTAGCCAGCCTAGGAGTGCTGATCAAAAGAAAGACTACCATCAAAAACAGGGTGGGGAGACACTCCTAGCTTAGTACCAATGGCCATCTGCTGGAAGAACCAGGTGGCTGAATTATAAGCCCTCAAACAGAACCAGAATGAGACCTTCTATCTCCAAACTGGATCATCAACATTATGAAGAGTCAATCATTGCTCAGAAAGGAGAATCAAACTGAAGAAGTGCTTTAATGATGTTATGAACTTGTGACAGAGAGATGAGATGGAGCAATTTTAAAACATGTTTAAGCATGTTTTTAACTAGAATATTCAATATAATATTGAATATTTTTGATATTAGATTATATTTGATAATCTGCTTTCAAAAGAAAAATCTAAACACAAACACATTCCTAGTTTACACTTATTAATATATCTTATCAAAATATGTTGCACTGAAAACTGTATCTCTGCATCAAGAAAGAGCTATCAGGGTGGGGGCGATCATGCATGCTTCTTGAAGGTCAAGCATTATAAACATGGGGAAATAACCAGATACTGTATTATTAGCTAGACTGGTTTTGGGAGGCTAGGCTGTCTAGTCATCAAGCAAGATCCGAGCTCCAGAAGACCCACCATGCATCTCAATAGAATAATCTAGGGAGCCCAGTGGGGAATGGATCCTGGTTCTTCTCTGTTATCCCTTCTCACTAAATTCCAATATGTTTTAACGGCTTGATGTTTTAATGGCTTGATGTATAGTCAAATTCCAAATCAGGAGTCAGACTCTTCGACATCACGACCAAATGTGGTTCACTGTGGTCTTCATGGTTTGACCATTTTGGAGCCACAAACAAGGGAAGAGGGGAGGGGAATGGAGGAAGGAATGCACAAATCTTTCGAATGTTCTTGGCTCAAGCAAACTGAGGTTTGCTTCTGGCACTAGAATGCAGCCTCTGTCTGTAGATGGAGAGAATACTACCATGCAAAAGGAACTCAAGGCTCTCATACATACAGTGAAGCTCTGAAAGCTGAAACTAGTACACACACAGGAGGCCTTTGCTAGCCAGGGCAAGTGCCATGCTGAAGGGAAAACAAGGGGCTCGCTGCTTCCGTTCACCTGGGTCCTAAAGGAGAGGGGAGGAAATTGCGTTCCAAAGGCAGTGTGTCATTCAAGCCCAAATTCTATTCCCCTGCCTCAGGAACCTTTGAAGCAGAGGAAGGTTGCCCCTTCATAGCCCCAGTGATCAGGGGGAGGGCATTGGCCTCAAAGGTCGTGAGCCAACAGTCCCAGGTCCATCTCTAACATTTTTACCTCCACCCCTCATCTGTTAACAACTCCCTTTTTCAAGCTCACTTATGTGTGAAGCTTTCAGTGTTAGCAGCTACATTTTATGATTTTTTAATTGGGCGATTGCTCATGAGACCATAACAAGCCTTCAGAAGAGGGCAGTCGCATCCTTCTTACACTAATTGTATTAGTCACTCACAATCCAGGCGTGTGTTCTAAATTTTTCAATCTCCGCTCCCCCCTCAGCAGCACATGTAGTATCTTTCATTTAATCCTAACACTAACACTGTGAAATAGGGCTAATCTGAGAGATGGAGGCTTGCTGTTGAACGGTCTGGCTGGAGGTGAGATTGGAACTTGCCGTACATCTCAGCTACCTCATTACTGGCAGCTTCCTCAAAGCTTATGCTATTGCATCTGCACAGGGAAAAACCACACAAGCTATTAGACCTTTTCAGTGAAGTCATTCGCAGTGTACACTAAAAAAAAAGAGTATGTTTGGGATTTGGGTATCTGGAATACTGTATGTATTTAGTGTTCCCAAAATTCACATCCAAAAATACCAATAGAGTATTCAGATTCAGGGTCTATTCAGAATTCCAAATTCATTTGGCTCCACTAATCCTGATGAGGGAATCTTTCCAGGGTGGGCTGGAGGGGTGTTGGTTCAAGCAAACAATACCAAAATTGCAGGGATCCTAGTCCTGCCTGTCCACTTATGCCTCAAGTTTCAAATTGATTGGATCAAGGAGTTCAATTCTATGGATTCCTGAAATGATGCTCCCAGCCATTCTTCCATTATTTCTTATGGGGAAATGCTTTTTCTAGGTCAAAGACAAAAGCCTAAAAAGAGCCTTAGCCAAACACACAAGAGTAACAACACTGGCCCAGCCTCCCAATGCAAACAGAGCCAACAAAGCCCAATGAAACCAAAGCCCAATAAAACCAAAACCAGAGAAACCCAGCAGAACCAATCTTCAGCAAGGGATACTGTTACATGCCCTACAGAACCAGTGTCACTCACAGATGCCAGGCATAACCCAGGGCCAATGAAAGCCCACAGAACCAACATCAAATCAGAGAATCCCACCAGCCAATTTGGCAAGCCAGTAATAACAAGGTAGCCAGCCAGACTTGGCAATGGCATCTGACAAGCAAGCAAGGCTGATGCAAACACACACAGTGTACATTACCCCCCTTCTCCCTCCTCCTGTAACCTGGGAAACCTGCAAAGGGAGGAGCAGACAAGGTGCGGCAACCTTTAAGATGCAATTCCCAGATATTCCCAAATGTCTTATTTGGGAATGTAAACACTGGTTTATACAAAGATGCCCAAATAAGACAGATATATATATTCGGATATACCCGAATAGTACTGAATAAGTATTTTGGGGTACATTTAAACCAGATAGACCAAATCGCACATCCCTAGATATCACTATATTTCTAACAGGTCACTCTTGAAGCAATAAAATCTTGCATTCCAGGAATTATACTCCCTTAAAAGAAAAAAGAATTTACATTGGTCCCCAAAATGGATTGTTTACCGTATGTGTGAAAGCATCGTCAGAGAGACTGGAGCTGAGAGCTTTTGTCAGGGTTCTAAGTCAATTAAACACCTGAAAATAGAGGAAAAATACATTTCCCCCCAGAAATTTTTATTTCAGACATCAAACTATCATTCTTCAAAGGGTTTCTTTCTATACTGCAAGCAAAACCTCATTAGCAGTCTGTTGAACATAGAACCTCCAACAAGGCTTTGAAGGGATTTTTCAGTTCCGATGAAAGCAGAAGTCTCTGCAACTTTGAAACGGCTCCCATTTTTTATGCTTCTCTCCCCGCTACCCCTCCATTCACCAGCACATAAAAGCCAAACTCAAAGTGCAAACAGCAGCACAGAACACAAAGAGGAATTGGCCAGCATCTAGGTTTTGTTGGCAAGACAAAAGGGAATGAATCCCAGAATTATTTGAAAGGAATTTCCGTTCAAGTTCTTCCGACATCTCTAATTGGAGCAGCAATTTATCCTGCATGACAGCAACACCCCCAGAAGTCCCTGGAACATCTCTCCAGCAAACATCACCTGTTAAGATCATATTTGTGAAAGAAGAGGCAGGTGTTAGGAGAGAGAGACGGAGAGAGGACAGATATAGAATCTACTCAATCAGCCAAGCTAAAACACTGTCCAGAATGAAAATTTAAAAATAATAAAGAAGGAGACCAACAATATCCTGTAGACAGTGTAGAGTCGCTGTGAGAGTAGTGGTCTAGAACAGGAGACAGCCATGTTTAAATCTCAGACCAGCAAGTAACCTTAGGCCTGTCTCTCTCAGCCTAACCTAGCTCATAAGGTGGAAATGCAGGAGGAAAGAAAAACGTATCCTTCACTCCTTAGGAAAAGGGCGGTATAAAAAAAACACTGATAGATAACCCATTGGCCTTCAATTGGGTGACAAACATCAACACTATTACCACTGAGAAGAAGAAGAAAAGTAAGGAAAGCGCCAGGGAGAGGCACAGCAGATTCACACAGGCATGCACATCAAGCAATGACCTGCACGAGATGGACAACACCAGAGATTGAATTTCCATATTATCTCAAGCACTCTTGTCAGTAAAATGAGACCACAATCCTCTGCACACATTTGCCCATACTGAAATCAACGCATGTATAGGAGGAGTGAGCACACCAGAGCACAATTTCCTCCCACCTAAGCCCAATTTCCAGCTTGTGAGCACTGAGCCTGTGTGTACAGAAAGGATACATATGCAAAGGCTCCTTCTCAATGTCTGGGAATGCTGCTTTCCCCAACATTCCCAATCACAGGGAGGGAGTCATACATGCACAGCCTCCTTGCTCATGAACAGGCAACTGTGCATAGTCGGGGGAGGGCAGTGTCAGCATAGTTATGTCCATGCCCCCTCTGCATGCATTAATTTCATGGGCATAGCGCCACATGTAGAGGTCTCATGTATTCAGCATCACTCAGGAAGGGTATGGTAGTCAAATTGTGAATGTCAACTTATAGCAACTAGCAGCTAAATTTCAAGCCATGTCAGTCAGTTACAGCAAAACAGAGAGCTTTATGGCACCTTAGAGAAACAGATTTATTGTGACGTAAGCTTTCAGGGGCTACAGCACGCTTTGTCAGATGGACAAATTGCATTCTCAACTGACAGGCACACACATACACACAAGATGAAATGCAAGAGGGATGTATGATGTTTCTCTGCAAAGCTCAAATGTATACAAGGTAAGCATAGCTACCATTCACAACAGCAGTAACAGCCTACTATTATTCTGCTAGTCAGAGTGAATAGTGCTGAGCTAGATGATCTGACAGTATAAGGCAGCTTTGTATGTTCAAAGCCAGAAACAGCAAATGCTAAAAATACATATTTAAAAAGATCTTGCAAGGGACAGTGAGAAAGGAGTGGGAGAAGAACAAGAATGGAGGAAATCCCAAGGCCAAATGTTAAGCACGGTGCATTAAGGGAACTTAGTATCTGTTAAGCAAGATAATTTGAGATTTAAAAGAACCTGAGACAGAAGGATAACAGGTCACACACTGAAAGGTGAAGGCTCTTGTGAAAGATGAGAGCTATACGTGTGCGCACTGCCACCACTGGCCCAGCTGAATTTAAAAGCAGCTAGAGCACAGCCCAAGTTGGTGGTCCAGCTACCTCTTCCTCAGGCCGGAAC
Source organism: Eublepharis macularius (assembly GCF_028583425.1). Lineage (NCBI taxonomy): Eukaryota > Metazoa > Chordata > Lepidosauria > Squamata > Eublepharidae > Eublepharis > Eublepharis macularius. The sequence goes on from NC_072790.1 coordinate 222,350,648, forward strand.
CTGATAAAAAGGCAGTTCCAGCTGGAAAAGAAGAAGGACAGATGGCTATGAAAAAAGGCTGCCAGGGCCAAAGCAAGGGAAAATTTTCTGGAAGGCAGCTGGCTCAAGGAAAGAGCAGAGATGGAAAGAAAAATCTCTGGGACTGTAGACAGAGAGGATCAGGCAGCTGAGACCAATACCAGACAGAGCTGCTCCCTAGGTAAGGCGGGGACAGCAAGCAGGCTCCAAACCTAGGTAAAAGACTCTGTTTAAATGAACAGCAGTCTTTAGTTGTGGGAGGAGGGGATTAAATAAAGGGATTACGGCAGCTGATGGTGAGGATGGGCAAAAGGGGGCACTCTGTGTGATGGTTGCCCCTGAACCCCAAAGCACCTGAGTGTGACAAATATCAATCAATCAATCTCCTAAATCCAACAGTCGGAATCTGCTATGCATGCAGGTAGGAAGTGACGGGAAAGCCTCTACCTGAGACCCTGGAGAGCAGCTGTCAGTCATAGCAGAAAATACTGACCTTGATAGACTGATGATCTGACTCCATATAAAGCAGTTCCATGTATTCAATGTACCTTAAAAGCTGCATATAATGTTGAATTTCTAGTGATTTTTCACCAGCAACAGGACCCCTTACCCATATCGGTGTCTGCTCACATCTCGGATCAGCTTCTCTGACAGGTAAGCACCAATGCGGTCCAGCTTCTCAGGAGCAGAGAGTGCGTAGAAGGTCAGCTTCTCCATGTTGGTCTTCACCAGCCCATCCTGGAGCAGGGGAGGAGGAAAGCATGCTTGCCTCAGAACTTGAGCCTGCAGCAGGTCTAAAATTCAGGAGTCCAAGTTGGCCAAAGGAAGAAATTAAAGAGAAAACCATCCAGAGGGCAAGGAGGCTCATGCTCTGAGTGGAACACTAAACAAGTGGGTCCCAATTCTTTAGTACGGCGACCCACAAGTCCAAATTTACCTGGTATGGTTTCCCAATGAAAAAGACACACATCATGCACAAATCGATAAAACTGCAAAATCCTGGGACCTACTTTGGGGTCAGGCAGAGCCCACTTGTTGGGAAGTGCTGAACTGAATGGTCTTTGCCACCATTCCTGTTGCCTTGTCCTCTTCCCTTCACCCACCCCACATAACAGGAACCGGATTTGCCACGTGTCCCCACGGGCAACTCTAGCCTGCCTTGTTTCATGTCACACCCTCAATGCAACGTTCCCTCCAGAGAAAGCACGCTGGCACAGAAAACACTGCTGCAGTGACATGATTTTCTTTCTTTCCAGGCAGACAACTTAAACAAACAAACAAGCAACGAACTACAAGTTACCAGCACTCTATTTCCACAACAGCACAAACATAAGAAGGGGTTGATTAACCAGTGGCGATCTGTTCATAAAAACAGCTACTCTGGGACTGCCAAAGCAAGGGGAAGGCATGTTCCACTGGTCAGAAGTCCAAGGGCCACTGGGAGGCTTATTCCTCAGAAGAAAACCATCTCAAGGGGAAGACGTCCTGACTCCCAGTGGTCAACGGTCCTCTTCTCCCTCCCTGCTGGAAGGTTCTATTTTAAAACAAGCTGCCCTGAGGCCCCGGACATAAGAGGACTTCTGTCAACAGGAGAACTGCACCACCTCCATCCAATCAAGAACATCAAAAAGGGAAGATCAGCCAGGGCCCTGAGGCAATAGCATTTTGTTTCCACACTGCCGAAACAATCCTGCTTTTCTACCTTTTCTTGCCACTCCTTTCCCCTTATGGGTCTTTGCCTTTTAAAAGTATAAGCCCATCTCTCAACTAACATGAGCCTCTTTGGGAGACAATTGTCTGAAAAGCAGGATATAAATAGAACCAATAAATAAAATATAGCCCTTTCGTCACAGATGGTTCAACCCTCTCCTCCGTGTACCTCAGCGCTAATAACTAACAGTAATAACTTCTTTATTTTTAACTGGTTGATTTATGTGTTATGAGCAGACTGTGGCCCTCTCTACAGGAGCTGACTCATTAAGGCAAGCTAGAAATCCATTAAGCGAACAGAAATATGCTCCTGTCAGGAGTTAACATCACTTGAATACTTTGTTATTATTCACGACAAGCTGGGGGCCCACAAAGAATCAAGGTGTGAGTGGGGAGAAAAGGACCTGCAAACACACAGACACCACCTCCTCCTCCAAGAGTCTATAAACTCTTAGGGGTGTGAGCAGACCAATTTCCTCATCTCCCTGTCTTGTTTTCTTCTTTAACTGACTCACAGTGCAATCCTAAGAACAGTTACTCCAATCTAACAACAACAACAGTTGCCCTTCAGGACAACTTAATACCCACTCACAGCAGTTTACAAAGTGTGTTGTTATCCTCCTCATGACCATCACCCTGTGAGGTGGGTGGGGCTGAGAGAGCTCTGAGACAGCTGTGACTGACCCAAGCTCACCCAACTGGCTTCAAGCGGAGGAGTGAGGTTCTCCAGATTAGAGTCCTGCCGCTGTTAACCCCTACATCAAACTGGTTATATGAGCTTAGACTGGAGTAACTCTTCTTAGCATTGCACCTTAGATCAAAATTGGAAGGGGTCCCACCTCTTTTACTTTTGGTTCATTTACAGAGTTATATTTTTTTCCGTAAGACAGCCCTCAAAACACACCCCAAATATGCAGAAACCCCTGTCTTGCATGAGGTTGGCCTGATTTTGCTGTTTTCATGAGTTTCATGAGTCACCCAGTTTACTATTAGATGAAGCTTTGAGTTGAAGGGAGGTGTCAAAATGTTCCACATAAATAATTTCTGTGATCTCTACCAACCACCTCATAAGGTAGATCAGCATTCTCATATTGCAGATCCTGGTTTTGAAACACAGAAAATGACTTCTGGCAAACTTCAGGATTTGAACTGGGGACTTCACATGGACACATGAACGGCCTCATATTGTGGCAGATCATTGGCCTATCAAAGTCAGTATTATCTACTTTGCCTGGCAACAGCTCTTCAGGGACTTAGGCATTGGGCTTTCACATCACCTACTTCCTTGTCCTTTTAACTGGAGATACCAGGGATGGAACCTGGGACCTTTTGTACGCCATGCAGATGCTTGACCACCAGCCACAGCATAGCCCCGATGTTCTGAATGCATCTTCAGATGCTTCAAACTGCCCAAACCATGCCATGGTCACTGGCCAGTCTTACCTCAAGGGAGCATATGGAAATCTGCAAAGCATTTACTGCAAGATCTCTCTGCACCTATGGCAAACTTGCCCACGGATCCTGAGGTGGCTCAGATAAACTGCCCTTGTCTACCATGGGATCAATGTAATAAAAACATAAAAGCTTTGCTCGATAGCATGATGATGACAGCAACTTCAAAGTAAACAGTGGAAAGGATGAGGAAGACAGGGACTGTCACGCTATGTGGGCACATAACTATTGCTAACATGCTCATGTGTCATCTGGGCTCTAAAAAAAACGGCTTCTCTTCAAAAACTGGCTCTTGCAGAAACCAAGTGATAGATCTACCACATTATTCCTCCTGCATTTTATATCTTAGATCAAGAAGGGGGGTAGCGGGCAGCATACACAAAGAACAAAGAACAAAAACAGACCACTGCTGCTTGACTATCTGGCTTGGTAGTTAAGTTACCAACCTACAAATTTATAAGCAAAAAGTTTGCAGAAGTACTCTGGCTCAATCCCTGGCATCTCTAGCTGAAAGGATGAAGCAGTAGGTGATGTGAAAAACCTCTACCTGAGACCTCGGAGATCTGCAGCCGGTCAGAGTAGTTGACAGGAAGCCATTTTCCCCAGGCCAGTTTGGTTAGGGATCCTGTAGATGTTTTGCCATCTTCTGGGCATGGAGCAGGGGTCACTGTGTGTGTGTATAGGAGATAGTTGTGAATTTCCTGCGTTGTGCCGGGGGTTGGATTAGATGACCCTGGAGGTCCAACTCTATGATTCTATGACACTGACCTAGATATACCAATGGTCTGACTCTGTACAAGGCAGCCTTATGCAGGAGTGTGAGGATGGATCAGAAGGAACATGCTATGTTCCATGGGTGTTCTGGAAGAGTGCCCCAAGCACAGGATCAACAAAAGAGAAGAGGCGAGTCCATCTAGTCCGGCATCCTCTTTTACACAGCAGCCAACCAGTTGGCCTGGTGGGCCAAACAATCAGGACATAAGAGGCTGAGGTCTTTCTCTGCTGCTGCCTCTCAGCATTGCTATCAGAGGCTTGCTGCCTCTACATACAGAGGCTCCCTTCAGTCATCATGGCTAGTAGTTATTTATGAACCTCTCCTCCCTGAATCGGTCTAACTCCTTTGAAAACTACCTCTCATCATGACCATCAGTTCCTCCACTGGCAGTGAATTCCACAGTGGAATTACTCACTGAGTAAAGAGGTATTTCCTTTTGTCTATCCTTGACCTATATCCCAACAACTTCATTGGGTGCCCCCGAGTTCTAGTATTATGGGAGAGGGAGAAAAAGCTCCCTCTATCCATCTTCTCCACCCCTTGCTCTTACATGTCTCCCCTTAGCTGTCTTTTTTTCTAGAGTCCCAGATTGTCCAGCCCATCACAGGAAAGGTTCTTCAACCCCCCTAATCATCTTATTCCATGAGTGCAAAACTCACTCAGAAGTATTTGGTGTAGTATCTTGTCAAAAGCCTATTAGAAGTCCAAGTATATGATATCTACCAGACCTCCCGTATTCACGTTTGTTAACCTGCTCAAAAGTCTGTTGACACAGGACTTCCCTTTGCAGAAACTATGCAGATCCCCTCAGTAGGCTTTGTTCCTTCATAATTCTCTAGTTAACAACAAGTTACACTAATTTACCTGGAGAAAATGTTAGGCTAACTAGCCTATAATTCCCTAGATCCTCTCTGGACCCCCTTTTAACATATTGGGGAGACATTTGCTACTTTCCAGTCATTTGGCACAGAGGCTAATTTTAGCAACAAGTTACTTATACTTGATCCACTAACAACAATTTCACATTGAAGTTCTTTAAGAACCCTTGAGTGTATGCCGTCTGGAACTGCAGACCTGTTAGTTTTCAGTTTGCCCAGAAGTCCTAGCACATCATCTCTTGTCCTTTCAACCAGACTCAGTTTTTCAGACTCCCTTCCCAAAACAGCAGTTCTGACATGAGCACGTGCTCCACATTTTCCACAGTGAAAACAGATGCAAATAATTCATTGTTTCTTTGTCATCTCTGCATCTTCCTTAAGCAATCCTTGTAGTCCTTTGTTATCCATTAGCCCAACTGCTTCGCTAGCCAGTTTCCTGCTTCTGATATATTTGAAGAAATGCTTATGATGTGTCTTATTATTTTTGGCCATCTGCTCCTCAGATTCTCTTTTATCTTACTTTATTGTCAACATACATTTGTTTCTGCAGAACTTGTGCTCCTTTCCGTTCACCTTGATGGGGGAAACTTCCCACTTTTTCAAGGAAACCTTTTATGGCTTCCTTGGCTCGAACGAACCACGCAGGTAGCTTTTTAGACTTGGTGGAAATTTTCCTGTGATTGTTCAGTGCAGACACTGGGACCAGCAGGGCAACACATGAGCAAAAAGGTTTGGCTACATGAAACATGCTTAAAAACCTCAACAGAAGGGTCCTTTACCTCTGGATCCTCTGGGAAAATATTGTCAACGAGCCTCTTGTAACGAGGACGCAAAGCTCCGCAGCAGCCACAGACACCTGGAAACAGAAAGGAGAGCCCCTTATTTAACAAGGCAGCTGAGCTTATTATATAGAACCAATATATGTAACTAATCTTCCTTTTATTAAAGCAGAGCTCACTGTTATACAAAAACAGAACTGTTGAACAGTTAAAATTAGAACCAGATGAAATCATCACCCCTTTAAGCCACGCTGAGCAAAACTGCTTCCCCCACAGTTCTAAGCAGTGAGACATTCTGGGGCAGAACTTGCCTGGTTTGGCTTATCTATTTATTTACACTATTTATATTCCACTGTTCTCTCCTACAGAGACCCAAAATGGCTTATATTATTCTCCTCACCTCCATTTTATCCTCACAATCACCATGTGAAGTAGGACAGGCTAAGAATGTGTCACTGGCCCAAGATCATAGCAGAGCTGAGATTAGAATCTGGGTCTCACAAACCCTATTCCAATGCTCTAATCGCTATGCCACACTGGCTCTCATACTTGCTGAGAGAGGGCACTGGAGACACAGGCTGCTTCCACACATGGGCAATTCAAGCCCTCGACAGTATTTGGGAGCATCCAAACACTGTCGTACCCATCCACAGCATGACTTGTCTGCTTCTTGTATTTTTTCCCCTTTGATCTGGATCAAAAATAAACTTACTTTAATCTGGTTGCTTGAGGGAACTGAGGGATGTCTGGGATGGAACATCCATTTGGACACTCATAGCCACTATGACAGGGCAGACCTAAGATCTCCTCTCCCCAGCCTATTCAGAGATGTTCAATAAAGTTTAGGTGTTTTGTTTGTTTGTGAATGGATGAAACTAAATCCATGCCCTTCCCTGCCCCATTTCTCTCCCTCTCCCCATCTGTGACATGCCCTTAGGGCTGCTCCTTCGCATGTTTGAGAGCGTGGGCGCAGGTCTACCCGGAGCCTCTAAACTTCTGTTTTGTTCAGCTGCAAAACACAGCAGAGGTCCAGTGGCCCCCTGAAGGCTGCCCCACATGCTGATCCCCACCCCTTCTCTCTCTCTCTCTCTCTCTCTCTCACACACACACACACACACACAGACAGAGTCAGCTGGCTGCTGTGTGCAACTTCTACACGGAACGGGGTGGTGGGTGGTCCAAAGGTGTGTGTGCCTGCTCTGGCATTGGAGGGAGGCTCGGGGTCCCTCCTTCCCCGACAGCACTGCTGGCATCTGATAAGCCATGCATCTTGGTGGTGTAGGTGCAGGGGACCCATGCTGGATGCAAGGGAGCTGCTGCCATGAGTGCAGCATAGAGGGATTGCGGAGAGGCATCCTAGCCAAAATGATGGATTTCCAGGGAAGCCCATGGGCTGAGCCATCCCATTTTCCTTTTTGTGGCTTGCAGGGGCAAAACGTCATAGAAACACAGAGCTGAAAGGGATCCAAGGGGTTATCTAGTCCAGCCCTCTGCACAATGCAGGAAATTCTCAGCTATCTCCCCCCTTCCACACTTCCCCCAACAATCCCTGCCCCCTCTCTTCAGCCAGAAAGGGAGGATATCACCTCCTCCAGCACCAGTGTGTGGGCGGACAGAGACATTTCTGGACAGCCAAGGCTTATTGTGGAGGCATCAGCATTCATTAAGAAACATTACCACACCGTTTCTCACAGGCTCTGCTTCTCCCGGGCATGTCCCTTTAGGCGAAGCCCATAAATTAGAGCAATTAATTACAATATTTATACAAGCAGTAAGAACAAAGCAAAATCCCTGGCCACTTTACCACATGGACAGAATTTACTGTAAAGCTCTTTTATAGAAAATGTCATATAAATACGCATTTCTATCTCACCCTTCCACCAGGGAGCTTGGAGTGGTATATGTGGAAGGGGTTGTCCCATTTCCCGCCACTGCAGGTAGATTAGGGACAGTGGCTGACTTAAGAGTCATCTGGTGAGCTATGTGAACTGAATGCAAACTCCTCGCTCTAGTCATTCTGACACGTAAACACTACGCTGGGATAGGTAACCTCCGTCACACATGATGAATGGCAATACATCACACGACATGTAATTGATGGTTCTAATCCCCCAACGCCCACGATGAACGGTAGCACGCCAGACTATTTTGCTTGGTACAGCAACTCCCTTACTTCACTACAACAGCAAAGGTGTAGTCAAGCCATACTGGATTGGAGCACAGCTGTGAGTGGTATTGTTTGAAGCGCCTTCCAGTTCTACCCTCAGTAAGTACCATCAGCCTTGCTTCAGTAGTTGGTGCTTCACTGAGCACGTGCACAGCATTTCTGGTTACCAACTGCAAACACGCGGCTGCCTCCTCTCTGAGCAGTGGGACTTAAAATATTTATAGGCTTATCTTTCTCCCAAACAGCCAGGTCCAGGTGTGTAACAAATGAAGCCAGTTCAAAATATAAGATTAAGCAAGAACATCATAAAAAATATTGAAATCATAAAAACAGCAGTGGCAATAATGAATCCAGAGCCCATAAAAGAGGCCAGTAACTTCCAACCAGCTCATATCATAACCAGGAAGTAACAAAACTCAGTTTACATCAAGACGTTCCAAAGACGGTCTTCAAAAGTTCTATTTATAGGCCCTGTGAAACCATAGCGGATAGCAAATTTTTTAACTTTCGCTGGAAGGTCACTCCAAAGGGCTGGAGCAAGCACAGAAAAGGCCCAGGAGTAAGTGAGTGGCAGATTAGACATGGGCACGAATCTAAATACGAAGCGATTTTGGTCACGAAATTGGCCGTTTTGTGTGCCATGAAGCAGCATTTCATGGGGCTGCGGCTTTCAAGGTTTTTAGGAAATATACGACTGTTTTTGCCTGTTTCATTCGCTTCGTGAACGTTTCATGACTGCAGACAGGCTGGCGCCAATCCATTGATTCCCTAGGCAACAATGGGCCCAGACCTTTTGTTGCCTCTGGGAACCCCAATCACAGGCCACTTACCCTTGATTGGCAGCTCTCCTAGCCATCTGGAGAGCTTCCATTCTGCCCTATACAGCTGGGGGGTCAATCTCCTAGGCAACCACGGAGGTTGGCCTTCTGTAGCCATGAGCACACCAATCTCACCACTCCAAACCCTGTTAGATAGGTCTGTCAGCCAACCACAGACCTCCTGTTCTCCCCTATGTTGGCATTTTCTATAAAATGCCCCCCTCTCTGCGCCTCGTGTCTCAGTCCTGGGAGTCAGAGGGAGGGCTGGCTGTTGTTGCTGCTGGGGTAGCTGGATTGTGCTTTGGCTGCTGCTCAGTGCTGCTTTAAAAGAGACTGAAAAAGAAGCCTCTTTTCAAGCTCTTGGCCTTGCTGTGGGAAGGCTGGGTGAGGGTGCCTCCCCCACCAGCCTAGTCTCAGGCCTGTGAGTTTGGCATCTCTCTGGGTGAAGGGAACCGTTGAAATGCCCCTGGTTTTGACGAATCGCAAAACTAACAAATCATTTTGTGAAACTAGCCAATTTCATGAAAATTCGTGGCTCGCAATTCGTGAGAAATGACGAAACACGAACTTCTTGTTTCAGTGTTTTTCCGTTTCGTGCTCATGTTTATGACAGATTGCACCTTTGGAGAGGTGGGGACAACCAAATAGATTTTGCTGGGTAAAACAAATTTGCTGCACAAGCTTATATCAACAGAGTCAGTCTTTCAAGTCTGAGGGTCCCGTGTTATGAAAAGTTTTGAAGGAAAGCACCACCACCCAAGTTTGGATCCAGAAACTATCTGGCAACCAATGAAAAGTTTCTAAAATGGGAGTAATACGTTCCTTGTAGTTCGTTCCAGGTAGCAATCGAGCTATCACATTTTGTACCAACTGCAGTTTTCAAGTTGTCTTTAAGAGAAGCCTAGTGTAGGGTGCATTACAATTCTAAATCCATCTAGTTAGTTTAGCAGGAATCAGTTTGGTCTCCAAACTGGGTGAGGGGACACCCTTTAAAAGAATTTGGGGGCGACAAAAGAATGTGACACTGTGAGGCCTGATTAGAGAACCACTTGACTATATAACAGAGCTGGATCCAGCAGAATTCCTTCAACTACCCTCCCCTGAAGAACTGGAATTAGCTCCCTTCCCCTCTCCACCTCCAGACAGCTAGCATTGCCCCTCTCTCATGTGAAGCACCCTCTGTGACCAGCACAACCCTAATCTCTCCCCTCTTTTGCTGTCACACCAAATCTCTTTTCAAGTAGATGTTGCCTGTCCTCTGGCATTTGGGCCAAAGAGACTGTTTGCCTCCACGCTTTACGAACACTGGCTGAACATGAGAAGCTGGCTTTATAGCAAGTCAAACTGCTGGTCTGCCTTGCTCAGTATCATTGACTCTGTCTGGAAGTCTCTCTCCAGGGTCTCAGCTTGAGAAGAAGTCTGAGTAATGCAACCAGAGATCTTTTCGTAGGAGATGTCCAGGACTGAACTGCAGGCCTTTTGTACGCCAAGTACATGCCTGACCGCTGACTTACTTCTTTTAAATCATTCCTTTAGAAACCTAAATGTATCGCCTTAATAAATCAACAGTTATAACTGCATTTTGGGCTGGGGGAGTCAAGCAGGAGACTTTCAGGGACAGCCATATTGAGCAGATAACTGTGTGTTTCACTCCAAACGTAAGGCAAAATGTTATTAGTCAGACACTGCCTGAAGCCAGCGGTGCTTGCAAAAGTGGGGAGGGGGGGGATGATTCATGGGAGCAGAACGCCCCTGCATCATTTCACCGGCAAGAAGACAAGGAAAGTGATGAAGCTTCCATCAGTCAAATGTGGAAAACTGGTCTGAATAAAATACTAGAAAAGTAAGGTGGAGGGAGTCATTTCACAGCAGCCCAGGACAGATGGCCTGGGTAGTCTTTTCTTTCCTGAAGCCTGAAATGTTTTATTTCATATCAGCCCAGCTGTTATAGCACTAAATAAATAAGAAAGAGAACGACAGTGTGATGTAATGGCTACAGTTCAGGGCTTGGTTATGGGGGACCAAGGTATAAACTCCGGCATAGGTAAGAAAGCAGGTGCCATAGCTCAGAGGTAGAATCTGTGCTTTGATGCAAAGGTCCCTGGTTCAATCCCTGGAATCTCCAGCTAAAATAATTTTGTTAGTAGGGCTAGGAACCCCCAAGGAGAGCTGCTGTCAGTCAAAGCAGACAAAACTAGGCTAGATGGAACCAAAGGCCTCACTCTGTAAAAGGCAGTGTCACATAAACCTGGACTCATAAACAGCCCCTCCCAATATCCTCCATCATCCTTCATTGAACTAGGCAATTATTCAGTTGCTCTCTATACATGCCATCATCTGCTGCCCTTTATATACATGGCCCCAATATGGTGCTGTAACAGAATAGGTAGCTCAGATGCACATTTTTTTTTTAAAAAAGGTTGCTTCCAATGGAAGGCCTGTAACTTCAGTTCTCAGCATTGCTCCGTCTTCCTGCAGTAATTACAAAATAGACTTTTCTGAGCTCTCTGTTTAGCCTTGAAACAGACAAGCAGCTAGAGTGAAACAGATCTATTGCTTGCTGTTAAACGTTGTTTGCTGTTATAATGAGTTACGACTAGTTGGTTCTATCCCTAGAAAGTATTATTGCATGTTCAGAGGATTATTCTGCTTTTAGCTGTTGTTGAATCTCTCAAGTATCAAATTCAATGAAAGCTGCTTTTTTATCTTTCTACAAAAGCTCTGGGTAAGAATCTTAGAAATTTCAATTCATTCTGAAAACCAGTTCAGGTAGAGTAGAAATGTCAGTTTTGCTTACCTGTTCTTAATTGCTATGATTTATGCTAGTTTAATCTGTACATTGTTGATGAGTACTTAACTAGCCATTTCAAGAATAATTAGATTGATTTTAAATAAAGGTGGTGACTAAACCACGGAGTGATTATTGGCTGGGGAGTATACGGTTTCCATTCTGAACCTGGGACAAATCAGCCAAATTACAATCTCCCTCAGCGTCAGGAGGCTGCGTCATGGAAAAAGCAAACACTTGAGAAATTTAAACTTTCCGCAGGAAGTCTTATGATTTATACAGCTTACTGTGTTGCTTTAACTCAGCCAAAGAGTTAGTTCAGATCAGTATAAAGTGCTAACCAGCATGGTGTAGTAGTTAGAAACCTTCACTGGGAAACCCACAATTAAAACCCCCACTTGATCATTAAGTATCTGTCACTGTCTCTCACCCTAACCTCTCTCAGGGCACTTGTGAAGCTTTTTTTTAAGGGAGGGAACCATGTACACCATACTCACTGGATAAGGATGCCTCTTTATACCTAATCATGTCCTTCGTCCATTTTCTCCAACTTCATTTGGAACCCCTCAAAGTTCTTTGCACTCACTGCAATTGATTTAGGAAGCCAGCCAATGTCTTTCTAGGGTCACCCTCTGAAATTGATGGGCAGTAGTTTCAGGAATGGGGGGGGGGGGAGGAAGTTCCTCTTCTCACACAACTGATGAAAATTTGCTTTCCTAGGATGTGCTGATAGGCCCATCTTCCATCTATATTCTTTGCCCTAATCTCTCTCTTAAACCCAATTAAGATGGTGCCTGTCAACAGCTGCCTGTCAACAGCTGGGTGGTCTTGGAGAAAAAGTGCAAGAATAGATGGATTCCTTAGTCCAAGCTTGGCATGCAGGACAGTTTGACTGGTATCAAATATTCCGTGAAGCCAAATATGCCATTGTGTAGATGGCAGCTTTCCTTTTCCATTTCATTTCATAACATAACAGTGTCATTGGCCAGCAAGGGCAAGGAGGAGAGCTTCTCATCTCCTATCTGAACAGCAGTCTGGGGCAAATTTAACGACAGTTCAAAGCTGCTCATACTGGCAACATATATACTAGAGCCACAGGCCATCCCCAAACCAGAAGAATTAGCCTGCTGCCCATTTAGGAGAACTGCTTTTAATTTCACTTCTTTAATTGAAATTTTTGGCCGCACCAGTGTTCCTGCTTACAAGAACAAAGAAAACTATTTACTGAATTGCATACACATATAGAATATTGACCAGACCTGAATGGCCCAGGATAGCCCAATCTTGTCAGACCTCGGAAACTAAGCAGGATTGGCTTTGATTAGTGATAGGATGGAAGACCACCTAGGGTCACTACGCTGAGGCAGGCAATGGTGAACCACTTCTGAATGTCTCCTGTGTGGAAACAGCACTGAGCGGGAGTTATTCTCCATTTTTGCTGCTTCACATGCACAGAATACTCCACACAGAGCATATTTGGTAAAACATTTTAATTGGCTTCAGTAATTGCTCTCCTGTTTCTATCTATGTAAAATCAGTGGATGATCCTATCACATTCTTTAATTTTAAAAAGTATAGTTAGGTTTTAATTTTTATAAAGTAAAACGGAAGCAAGCATTCTCTGGTAATATTTTTACTTGTACACTATACCAGGAAATTGATCTGATACAGAAAGCTTCTTGTGTGCGTGCCTGTATCTGAATCAGGCCTGAGTAGAGTTATCCGGAACAGGCAGCAGAAAATTCCACTGCTTCCCGCATCACATCTTCCCAAGGAAATGCTGGACAAATATTGAAAAGAAATTGTTGGCAGTCTAACTGCCATGGGTTGGTGATGGGCGGAGAAGCCATCCAAGCATCCCTTTCAAAGGAGAGACAATTATTGTAGTTAACTGAGCCAGACAGGGATAGGAATCTTCTAATTAAAACTGCATGGGGTAGGAATAGAGACATGAAGGGCTGAAAAAAATCCAAACACAGGGGAGGGGGAAATACACAGGGTTCCCCCCCCCCATCCTCCTCCGGGGACTTTCCACCCCCTCGGTGTAACCTCCAGCATAATAATATGTAATGTTGTAGTGAAACAATGAAGCAACAGAATGTGCACACACCCTGGGAAGTAACGCCTCTCCCTGTGCAGTCTTAGAAACTATTGTCCATTTCCAGCCTCAGTTAAAGGCATACTTATATTCTGAGCTGTCTGAAAATAGGAGAACATACGGCTGACTGTATGAAGAGGAGACAGCTGCGAAATTCAGATCATGAAAACTTCCTTTTGTTTTCTACACTGTTGATGGCTTTCTGTTTTCATCTCTTTTATGTGTCTTATTTTCTACAACTTGCAAAAAGTACAAGTCTACACATTAGGTTACACAGAAAGTATTCTATGTGTTTCAAGTGGTAGAATAAAATTTATTCATCTAAACATTTGTATGCTGCCTTTCTACCCAAATAGGGTCCCCAAGTTGGTGCACATTAACATTTAAAGCAACGTTTTAAATATTTTAAATTTAAAAGAATATGTGACTCAATGAAAACACACACTGTCAAGCACATATTACCAAGAAAGAAGAAGGAGGGCCAATAACAGTTACGCCAAATTAAACAAAAAAAATATTCACCTGCTGCTAGAAGAGAGCAATAGAAGGAGACAGATGAATCTCCCTGGGGAGGGAGTTCCAAAGTTTTGGTGACATGACCAAGAAGGCCCAATGCAACTGCTGAATCTCTGGCAGGTAGGTGAAAACAGAACAATGGTGAATGTGAACATTGTCCAGACTGAACTGTCCAGCATCTATTAATGTGTATCCTGCTTTTTGGGAAAAAACTAGCAAAGCAATTTGAAATAAGACAATTTAAAATGACTACTCAAAGCAAAGGACCAAGCTAAACACCAATAAAAACCAGGCCAGAAAAATGGATCAAAACCAGAGCAGTGATCATTATTAGCTCAACCCAAATGCCTAAGGAAAGAGGTGGGGTTGGGGGCAGGAAGCCTTCTAAAACTTTGAAGGGAAAGGCCAAACAGACATTCCAGGAGAAGAATGGTGGAATTCCTGAGTTTTAGTGTTGTCGGTGGCACAATATGGGGTGGGATAGAAGTTCACCAGCGGAACTGCAAAGTAGATAGGTTTAGAACTGTCAGTAGCCAATCAGGGCTTCCAGAAAGCCCACAGGTACAACAAGAAGGACAAAGCTACCATCATTTTCTGTCTTCACCCACGAATAGAAAGTAAACAAACTTCCCTGAGGAAGATGTAGGTTGTCCTTCTGTGGAGATGTTCAAGGATGGTGTTGGACGGACATTTCAAAAGGATGGCTTACATTTATTTAGGATGTTCCATTTTTGGTCCAGACGATCAACCCCTTTCACCCTTCAGATTCTCCTGGCTCTGCTGATTACAATCCAGAGCAAGCTGTCCTCAAATCAACTGAAAACAATTGGTTTAAGCAGTTTACTCTGAGCTGGAGTGCAGCCTCTGGGTTTTACTGCTGTATGGCTGTTTATTATCTTTCTCACAACTGATCCGCGCAGCATTTCTACTTTCCTTACTCCCCTCCTCCAGCTCCTTCTTTAAAAAATGAGTAATAGATTCATCTCCCAGGAAAAAAAATCCTTTAATCCAATCTATTAATGAATTCTCAGTCTCTCTTCACACCAAACCTTGCACCTTATGATCGCTTAAAGCTTCTTTAATATCCTCATTATCACGGATTCCATAATGTATCCCTTTTCTAAAGTTGACAATGTGTACTGCTTATGGCGGCCTCCGAATACATTCCTTCCCATTCGTTGCAGCCCCCACCAATGCTAACCTAGTGATGTGCCGCACCGAGTGCTGGTTCCTCCTGCATATCTGTTCAGAAATAAGCCCCCTTGATTCCGATAACCTTGCCAAGGTTTACAACTGGTTATAAGAAAAGTTCTGCTCCAGTGGAAGCAAATGAAAAATAAATCAGTCCTTTTGGGCTCCTGCTTTAAGACTTTCTTTTCCGGCTTTCCTATAAAAGAATAGAGCATCTCTTCCTGTAAATCATGGGAACATTCCCAAGGATAAAATCATCCTTCACATGTGCTTTGGATGGAATTGCATGTTGTGTGGTACGTTTCCTTCAGAGGCAGAGAAGAATTTGCAGATTTACAGAAGGGAGGTGTTTACCCTTTCCATTGCCCACTAATTCTTCTCTTACCGCTTTCCTGGAGCAGAAGTATTTGTCTTGGACCCACTGGGAGGAAAATGGCAGGGGAAAAAAGACACTTGGGATGTTATAGAGAAAAATCAGCAGGTAAAGTAAGGGTTAAGCATCACACTGCTTACCAATTTTTTCTGGCCAATGCCTTCCCAACCCCACACTCCCACTACGAGCAAGCACGTGCTAAGAAAATACATGTAGTTTACAGAGAAAGAAAGAAGAAGGGAGAAGCTGGAATCCTATTACTTTAGCAGAAGCAAAAAAGGGTGGCCATGCCCTGGTTTCCCTACAGATGCTCATCTTATGCTTCCTAGTTACCTTTTGGGTACCAGGAGAAAGTATATTCTGTTCACCCAAGCCTTTAGCAAACACTGTGCATATTAGTTTACCTGTTTGTTTTTGGAGCTGTACTTTTGTGGTTCTGGTAGCTGCTAGGCATGAGTCAAGTGATTTATTATTTTGCTGGGTTTATGGCTGCTTGACATTTTTCCTCTTTGAATCGTTATTGTTTTACTGCTTGTTTTATAACACCGTATTTATGAACTGTGTAACCTGCCTTGGAGACAATAATGGACAACCAAAAATCTTTTAATAAATGAATGGCTGCATCCTACGAATCCCTCCTAAATGTTGGTGGTCTTCCTCAAACACCTGCTAGCAATCCACCCTCAGATCCTGAGCCCCTCTGCCAGCCTTGGTCACTTGACAACTCCTTTCTTCTTATCCACTCTTCATCAGCTCCACGCCAATTGCAAAACTCTGGAATGCTCTCAAATTTATTACAGAAATCCAGTGTGATATAGTGGTAAGAATGTTGAGCTAGAACAAGGGAAGACCTGGGTTCAGATCCCCACCCATGAAGTTTATGGAGTGACCTTGGAACATTCACTCTAGCCTACCTCTTCTCAAAGGGCTGGTTTGAGAATACAATGGGAGAAAGAAATTCTAGGCATGCTTTGGAGGAAAGATAGGGTTAAAAAACATGATAGAAGGGTTCCCTCCACCGATAGATTCTACTACATTCTCTCTTTCCCAACTACTTTTACGCAAGGGCCACTTGTGAGTTTGGCATCCTTTTAATAAGCAGGTTTCTAGTCCTTATGACTGTACCGAGAAACTTGGAAATGGAGACCTTGGGGCTCTGCATGGTTTCCTCCCGTAGCAAGTAATTCTTCCTTTTTGCATATGAACATGAATTTAGGCCACACCTCTCTGAGCCCATGCTACCAGCCAGAGAAAAGATGTAAACGTTTCTTAGCCCAACTGTGGAAATTCCTTGCAACAACAGGCTCATGTGTGAGAAAAATGGAAAATAGTTCCACATGTAGCTCAGAAAAGTTCTCCAACTAACCAGCCACCCACTGACAGTAGTCATTTTTAGAGGAGGCGTGTCATTGTCTTCCTGCTACCTGAGCATGAGGCAGATTAACACCCCCTCCAACTACATACCACCTACTCCCCCCCCCCCCCGCAGCAAGCAAATTCATGCCTGATTTGAGACACACAGCAGGTTTTAATTCTTCCCTCTCTGCTCTGTCAGAAGCAGACAACACAGCTCTACCCTGTAGGGGCAAACTGTAGATGCAGACCTTAGATCACCTGTAATATGCTGGCCTCAGGAGTCTCATGCTGTGTGTGTGTGGGGGGGGTGGGTGGGTGGTGTGGTGTGGTGTGGTGTGTGTGTAAATGGCAGAGTATTTTTATATCTTCATTAGAGGGATAGAGAAGATTCCTCCCTCCCCACCCCCTTCAGAAGCAGAATAGAGGGAAAGAGCTGCCTTGGCATAGGGCCAACACCCAGAAGGTTGCCTCAAATTTGCATTGGAAGGCTTAGCTTTGATCTCCAACTTGCCATGTTCAACACACTTTGCAAACATTAACTAATTAATCTCACAACACGCCCCCCTCCTTGGTGAGATAAGCTAACCATCCTCTTTTTTTTTTTTTTTTAAAGCACAGATGGCTGAGAAAATGGAATTGCAGAGGCGGTTTGTTCCCTACAGGAATATAACAGACCTTCATCAGAGGCCTTGCTGCCATCTCCCCTCCCTGATGAAAGGTGGGCAGCACATGCGATACAGCCTTCTCAGCAGTGGCCCCACAGTTATGGAAATCTCCCCCTAGGGAAATTTGCTCGTTCCTTCCTTGCTGGCTTCCAGATGCCAGGCTAAGTCCTTTGGAATGAGACCCATAACCTAACTTTTTCTTGCAATTCTTTATTTTTATGCATTTGTCCTTCCCTTAACTCATAGTTCCTTAACTGAATTATGAGCCACCTTGGATATTTTTTTTTGTAATCAAAAGGTGGGCTACATATATTATAAGGAAACAAAACAGACACCACCTGCAGGCTCACTGCACATTAACAGTTGCCTGGTAGGGTCTGTTCCCTACAGTGGCCAGCCAGAGAGTCCACAGAAGCCTGCATAAAAAGTATGAAGGCAACACCTTCTCTCTCTTTACCCCACCCTGCAGCAGCACTTTATAAAAGAAGTAAAATAAATAAACCCATTCTAAAAGCTCTTTGCAGGTAATAGAAATCTACCTGTGCAGAAGAAAATGAGCCTCATGCATGTAACATTCACTTTTACAGACAAGACAGCCTGGATACAGTTTTTATATATTTAGCTATTTATACTGTGCTTTTCTCTCCAGTGCAGACCTAAAGCAGTCTATAACACAGTTATGCCCTTCATTTTTATCCCACAACAATGATCCTGTGAGGTAGGTTAGGCTCGGAGCATGACTAGCCTAAGGTTACCCAGCATGCCTCCTGGCAAAGTGGGGATCTAAACCCAGCACTCCCAGATTTTAGTCCCAAATTCTAACCATTACACCACACTACCTTCTTTAATGACACATCTCCCTCTCAGGTCTTGCCTCACTTAATCTTCTAATGCCCAGATATGCCCCTCTAAAACTGTTTCCACACTGCAGCAATAATTAATGTGTTATGGTAGCCCCAAAAGTGGTAGGTGAGACAACCACATAGAGTGGGCCAGCTCACTCCACGCGGTCCATGGCACCAGCGCTGTGTGGGAGGCAATCACAAGGAAGCAGCTTTGTGATGACAGATGTGCCAGGGGAAAAAAAGGCAACAAATGGGCCCATGTGCAAGCAGCACGGGAGTTAAAGAGCAAATCTTCAGAATTAGCATCTAAAGCCATCACACTTTAAAAAAGATATTTTATGAAGACTTTCCTACCAAAGCCATCAGTGCAAACCTGCCCATTCATGGAGCTACTAACCAGATGATTACTTTATGAACATAAGAGTAACGCTGCAGGATCCGACCAAGGGCCTATCAGCATCCTGTTCCCTATAGTGGCCATCCAGCCATTTCCAGGAAGATCTTAAGTAGGTCAAGAAAGCAATAGTCATTCCTTTATTGTTGCACCCCAGCAACTGGTGCTAAAGATACACTGCCCCTGAACATAGAGGTTTCATTGTTAGAATGTGTCTAACTCCCATCTAAAGTGAGTGATTGTTCCCAGAACTTGTGGCACTGAATATCATCAATTCTGTGTTGTGTGAATACGTCCTTTAAAAAAAAATCTGTCCCACTGCTGATGCTTGCACCATGCAAACTGGCTCTGAAGGAAGCATAGCGAAGGGATGTTCAGACACCGTTTCTGCCACAAGTTCATAGTGGCTTTAGATAAGTTACTCTCTTTCAGCAGCAGCATCCCCAATGCAGGGATAACATCTGGCCTAATTTACAGAGCTCTGAGGATTACCGAGATAATGTACGTGAAATGCTTTGATACAGTCTATTTAAATGCTATGTTATCACAACAAAGGCACACCTCAAATGTTAACTCTCAGAACCTGTTATCGAACTGTGCCACCTGCAACTTGGACTAAAGTAAAAAAAATTATCCCCCAAAGGTGAGAATTATAATGCCTCCAGACATCCACTAGACATTTCTGAAAGCTGTCCAGGTAAAATACACCCTAAGCAACGAGCTCTTCCTGTAACATAACATGAGCTCCCCTGTATGTGAAAAAACACAGAAGGGAACTACCAAAAGCAAGAGG
This sequence comes from Eublepharis macularius, assembly GCF_028583425.1. Lineage (NCBI taxonomy): Eukaryota > Metazoa > Chordata > Lepidosauria > Squamata > Eublepharidae > Eublepharis > Eublepharis macularius. The sequence goes on from NC_072790.1 coordinate 222,370,264, forward strand.
AAACAAAAGCCACTCCAGAATCAAAGATCCCTAACAGAGGGGGGCCTATCTCAGCTGCCAGATGTTTAGTGCTATAGAAGATGGGGAAATACAGAGGATCTGGACCACAGGGCACCATCTACTGGGAGATTTTCTTGTGCAAGCCCTGTTCTAATGCATGGGAGCTGCACGTGCTGTTTTGCAGCTGCCATTCCTTTGGACAGGGCTGACACTAGAGAACCTCTCACTGGATCGTGCCCCACAGTCAATTGGCTACGAGGATGCCATTAGGATTCTCTGACTTAAGCACCTAAATGACTTAGACCCAACCCTCCAAAGAAGAAGGCTCAGAAGCAAGCTGGTGGAGCAAGCCACATAGATATGGAAAGGGGGAAAAAATCGTACTAAATAACATCACCAAGAAGAATGAGAAAGGGGGGTAAAAGACGTCTACACAGCCCAGCAGACACACAAGCACCCACACACCCCGCTGTCCCTCCCCACAGCCCGATTTACTTGCGGCCTCCATCTGCTCAGACAGGATCATGAAGCTGGCGACAGCCAAAGTCTAGCCCTTTGTCTCCCTGACAAAGAGTTAAACCAACTCGAGACGGAGCAGCCGTCAGCAAGCCCGGCCCATCCCTAGCCTGTGATACGCTGTACCAAGGACCAGGCAACCTCAGCCGGCCTTACGGGAGCCTCTTCCTCTCCTCTCCGGGTACCAGTTCCTTGCCGGGAGGTACTGCAGGAGGAACCTCCTGGAAGTCGGCTGCCTGACAAGGGCCGGGGCCCACGTGGTCATCCCATTGGTATTCCTTAACAGCCAGCTCAATTTTCCCAGGGACGGGAAGAGTGTTTCTTCTGACTTTTCCCCATATAGGCCAAAGTCCCCGAGGGCAGAAAAGATGAGATGATATAGCTGCATCTTACACAGCGATGAAAGGTTTGGGGGCTTGATTTTTAAATTTCAAAGCACACACGCAGCCAAATCTAATATTTCATGGCTTGTTTCTTAACTGCCCTAATTCCAAATGGGAAAAATACAGCTTGTTGTAATAAAGAAGACCATGGAACTGGTTGCTGTGGGATATGTCCGTCACAGTGACAGAGGCTAACAGGATGACTGGCACTTTAGCACAACATTTGCATATCACTGGGGTCAAGACGGAGAAGGCAGAAAGAACACTGCGACTACAGTGGCTGGTATAGACAAAACAGTCTTCTGCCACCTTAAAGACAAATAGATTTATTCTGGCGTCACCCAAGGATGGGTGTAAAATCTCCACCTTAGTACACAGATAAATGGCCTCTAGCCCACAAATGCCAATTAAATCCATTAGTCTTTTAAGTGCCATAAAGCTCCTTTTTGGTTTTTTGTTATAACAGACAACCACAGACAGTCCACTGAAATTTGTAGTCTAGGATAAACAGAGGGTTGGAAATTCATGTAAAGAACCACATGAGCTCCCACTGGGCAGACCCCAGTTTGCCATCAACTGAATAATACTGTATTTCTCTCCCCCCCCCCACAAATTCAGGGTGGCTTACAAGGTTGTCTCCTTCCTCCTTTCCTCACCCCCTCACAACAACCCTGAAAGGTGGTTATGGTGAGAGAAAATAAGCGGTCTAAGACCAACCAGTGAGCTTTGTGGCTGAACAGGGTTTTGAACGTAGGTCTCCTCATTGGTAGTAAAGCACTCTAGGGGACTAGTCAAACTTAGCACAATCATCATAATTTCAATCTACTTTTCTCCAGTTCTTTCCTTGTTATGTTCTGAAGCAGACGCTAGGTCAGTCTCCAAGCTACAATTTTGGCATGTTCTTAGGAAGACATGAATTTTACCACGTGCTAGAAGGCACAGCTCTGGTTGTTAGTCTCTGGCCTGCTGCTTTTGTGGACAATTTTTTTTAAAAAAATGAAAATGGGTGCTGTTTCTATTTCTACTATTAGGTGCTGTTTCCAGTGTCACACAACATAATAGCAACAATCAGATTGTACAAAAAATATTATGCAGATCTATTTCTGTGGATGTCAGTAAATGGGGGGCAGATTTCATTATTGTAATACAAAAGGAACCCCCCCCCATACAGGACAGGATAATGTAAGAGGATACACCATGAGGGCAGGAAAATATGCAAAGCACATTATTTAGAATGCAAATGTCCACTTTTGTATGGCTCCTCCAATGAAAATCAACTGCTGCTACTGATTTTTTAAATTTTTTACATCATATATACCTCTTGCCTTTTCCCCCAATGGGGACACAAAGAAGCTTACATCATTCTCCTCTCCTCCATTTTATCCTCACAATAACCCTGTGAGGTAGGATAGGCTGAATGTAACTGACGGTCACTCAGCAAGTTTCCATGGCAGATGGAGGTTTGAATCTGACTCTCTCAGATCCAAGGCCCACACTCTAACCACTGCACAGCACTGTTGCTCAACTGATTCCCAGTTTGAATCTTGCTGTAGCCATGTACAGAATCATGGTCCTTGGATAAGCCACTGTTTCTCAGCCTTCTGGCTGCAGTAACCAACAAGATGGCTTCCTCTGGAGTAAGCCTGCCCACTACCTATTTACTATTTAAAATTCTGTGGAAAAGCTTTGGTGCCCATTTTGCCTCCCAGACAACCAAATGGGTCCTCAAATTTCTGATGCCAACGATAAGCCTATCCATTTATTACATTTTTACCTCGCCCTCCCTCCAAGGAGCTCCAGGTAACATATGTAGCTCTCCCTTCATCCATTTTATTCTCACAACAACTCTGTGAGGTAAGTTTGCTAGCAACCAATCTGTTACTTAAGCTAAGGAGGGAATTGGGGGAGGAGGCAATGTTATTGTAACTTAAACAAGGTTCAACTCTGTCCACAGAGATGGATTATCACTCAAAAAATGACAGGGCATACCAAGGAAAGCTGCTATGCTATACTCCAGCCAAAGCTGGAGTATCGGATGACAACCTGAGTTTAAATTACAACTGAGCCAACTCCCAAACTGAATGACCTTGGGCCTACCACACTGCCTGAAGCGTGACTTCACCTCACAGGGTTGTTGTGAGGATGAATGGAAGAGAGAAGCATGCATGCCATCCTTGCAGGGAGGGAAGAATAAAAATATAATGGATAGATAATAAAAAATAAGGGCTGTATTAAGCAGACCTGGATCTACTCCAACTTTCTGCAGCAGAAAGAACAAACGGCAGTTGTGGCTACTGGTTAAGTCTAATTAATTGCTTTCTTAAACAAATTCCCACCAAAAAAAAAGGCCTAAGAAAGGTACCTGTAGCCAGGCGGACCATTTTCCAGCACCACTCCAAGCTCACACTACACGGATCAACTGCAGAGGCGGCTGGGTGAAAAGGGGAGGCCATGATTTGCCCGGCTAAGGAGACGGACAGGACGAGCGTCTTGCAGGAGCTTCTCTGCCAAGCTACAAATGCAAGAGCAGGTGCCAGAGGCTGGCTTGGGTAGCAAGGCTTTTGTGCCTCCCGGGACAGCTGCCAGGAGAGAGGTTTGCATCTCCAGAGGGCCGCTCCATCCGGCGGCAACTGATGTAAATAAAAAGGAGCCTGTGCTGAACTGGCAGGAAACTTCTGTTGAGTCACAGGGATGCTTAGGAGGACAGGACAACTCAGGTGGCAAGAGAGCCTTCCTGTTTTTGTCATGGGCCAGGATGTGAAATGGGAGTAAGAGGACAGAAAGACAGTCAGGTGGCTCTCATTTGGGATTACAGCAGAAAGAAAACAGACCTTGTTTGCATTTAAATGTATGAGTTAGGCAGTGAAGGAAGGCAGAGTGAATGCCCAATAACCATTCTTTGTACCTTTCCTCTGAGATGGAAGCTTGCATTATGGAAACACCTGCGTAAATTGACTCCCATGAAAAGCAAGTACTAGGAAAGGTACCTCCAGTTGGGACCATTTCCCAGCACTGTGCCAGGCTCCCGCCATCAACTTTGATTAGTCTCAAGAAGAGCAGCATTATCAGATTTCAACCTGGGGTAGGTGGCAACATGAAGCTATCCTGTAGGCCAGAACAGCAGGCATTTCTTATGCTTATAGGGGAAGACCTGTAACTCAATGCAGGAGTACATGGTTTGCACATAGAACACTCCAGCTTCAATCCCTGGCACCCCCAATGAAAAGAATCTCAGGTAAGAGGCTATAAAAACAATTGGGTTATTGGAAGGTGCCCGTGAGTCAGTAACCACCATTACCCAGGTAACTGAAATGGATGCAGCGGCAAGGGGACCCACACTTAGGGCTGCCAGCCTCCTGGTAGTGGGTGGAGATCTCCCAGAATTGACAACTGATCTTCAGGTGACAGAGATCAGTTCCCCTGGAGAAAATGACTCTCTCCAGTATTATACCCCACTGAGGCCCCTCTCCTCTCCAAACCCCACCCTCTCCAGGCTTCACTCCCAAAATCTCCAGGAATTTCCCAACCTGGACCTGGCAACCCTACACATTCCAGGGCAACTCTGCAAGTTTTGATTATCTACCATGGCATAGCTACACCATGCAAGACCCTGGAAGTACAAAAGAAAGTTGAGAGAAAAGGGGGGCTGAGAGAGTAGCCCCTTCTATCAAAAAGGCTGAGGGCCTACCACAAGGACTTTTCACCAGACAGGCTTAGGAGGTCTGGGATCAGGACTTAATTCTCAGGCTTACATGTGCCTAGGAAGCATAGATCTCCCACAGTTTCTGATCAAAAGGCCTTGAGGTTGACCATGAGGACTAGGGAATTGGGTCCGAGCTGACTCCAGAAAAAATAGGAGCCAGCTCCTAAATGTGATTCCTAGGGCTGCATGCTTTAATGGGGAGAGAGAACTTGACTTCATGAGGCTGGGAGTTAAATGTTTCTGCAGTTCAATTGCAATGTGCTCTAATAACTACCGGTGCAGTATTTTATTATTATTAGATTGAAATTAATCTACCACTAATTTCAGCATCTTGAAAGGGCACATGTACTCATGTTTGGAAAGTATGTCCTTTTAAATCCATCAATTACTAGTAATACATGTACGATTTAGTCATTGGCCTTCTGTCAACAGCCTTATTGTTCGCCCATAAGCACTGAGAACAGAGCTGTATGAAGGCCCCAATTCCACAGGAGTGAAAGCGGGGGGTGGGGGGGTGATAGAATATGATTGGGCACAGAATTAATTCCTAGAAATCCCAAAACTGTCTTTAACTTGCCTAGACCTTTTGGCAGGAAATACCTCCGAGATCTCAGGTGCGAGAGGAGTTGCTGATTTGGATTCCAGCTGTCAAAAAGGTGAGGGTTAAAAGCTGTCAGCAAATCCTTGTTCCTCCACAGCATGCAAAATAGATGCAAACACAGCAAACAAAGAACAAGTTATGCAAAAATAAAGAGTACTAGCATTTGGTAAATATGCAGTTAATACAGGCCACAGACTTCAGCTTTTGCTTGGGGGAGAATTTTATGTAAGCTCAGAGTCTATCCAGCCCTAGTCAAGGACCATCAGCTGCACAGACAATATAATGCTTACGAACTTGTGTTGAGTAACATGGGCTGGAGCAGTAATAACTGAAGCATCTGATAGAGGCAGCAGGTCAGATCTCTGAATTACTCTTGTATGGGAGAAGGGGGGAACCAAAAAACAGAACATAAAAACGTCTACTATGATGTTTCAGAGCTGAGGAAGTTGATCTAATAGAGGATAATTATAGTAATTCATCTTTAACCGCCGCTGCTTGGGATCGTAACCTTTATTTAGCCGTTTTGATGCCTGCATGAGCCATTACTGTATTATAATAAACATGTTAAATGCATTTTCATGTTCTAAATGAGTCTCGGCAGTTTCCTTCAGTGACAAAGCAAACGCGGCTGTTGACAAAACGAATGAAGAGCTACAGCAGGAGATGAAGCTTTGGACTGGTTTGAAGAATCAAGAGGTGAATCTTTGCCTGGAAGTAACCACTACTATTTCAGGCTGCATTTCTGAATTCTCTCCTACCCCTCCAAACCCACCCCACATACAACAACACCTTGCATACACACAGGGCTTTTTTTCTGGGAAAAGAGGTGGTGGAACTCAGTAGGTTGCCCTCGGAGAAAATGGTCACATGGCAGGTGGCCCTCCCCCCTGATCTCCAGACAGAGGGGAGTTTAGATCTAAACTCCCCTCTGTCTGGAGATCAGGGGGCGGGGCCACCTGCCATGTGACCATTTTCAAGAGGTTCCGGAACTCTGTTCCACCGCGTTCCAGCTGAAAAAAAGCCTTGCATACACAACATCCTCTGTGCATGGGTTGAACCTATTTTTTCCCTTGTGCCTGCTGAGAAAAGAGTGGGGAGAAAATGGAAAAATACGTAAACGGCAAAGAACTTCCTGCCAGAACTTCACAGGCCCAGCCAGCATTTTGGCAAGTGGCCAGAATGAGAAGGTAGAAAATATTCCAGCTAAGCCACCTTTATGGTTAGCTAGACTTCAGGGCTGCTTCAGCAAACACATGCCTACTAAGGGCTTGCATCTGATGAAGACAACTGTGATTCTCGAAAGCTTATGCTACAATAAAGCTGGTTAGTCTTAAAGGTACTACTGGACTCTTTTTGATTTTGCTACTACAGACTAACACGGCTAACTCCTCTGGATCTACTAAGGGCTTAAATGTCATGAAAGAAAGAATACCTAGAAGACCAGGAAAAAGGAACAGGGATTTAGTCTTTGATAAATAGAGGAAAACGCAACAGAATCCCAATAAGAGATTACGTTGCATTCAATTTATTGCCTTACCTCATCTTATACCCTGCCTTTCTTACCCCAAAGGGAACCTCATTCTCCTCTCCTCTCCTCGTTTCTCGCAACAACCCTGTGGTGTAGGTTAGGCTGAGTGTACGTGACTGGCAGTGGCAACATATGGCGCTAGGGATGCATGTAGTGACATGATCAGAGCACAAGAAAAGAAAACAGAGAATCAAAATAGGGCATGTAAAACAAAAATCATGGAAAAACTAGAATGAAAGGAGCTACAGCAATCAAAACAGCACTGCCAAAGCTGTTAATATCTTTCGCAAAACCTGGGACTCCCCACTCATTACAGATTATTACCTTGTGAATAGTCTATGTATTTTTCTTGATTAGATTTGAATTTTACATAATTACATTTTAATCTGTACTTCTAACGTTCCATGGTCCCTTGAGCCTGTTTTAACAAAACAAAACAACTTTTCACTTTTCCTACATAAAATGGATCCACTCATAGTATTTGAAGAAGTAGGCTCCAGTCCATGAAAACTTACAGTGGAATAAAATGTTAAGACTCCTGTTGAGGAAAGAGTGGGTGTCTAAGAAAAGCTGGTAAAAAAGTAGATGTGGCAGGTAATTTGTTTACAAATGATCCAAAATTGGGGGGGGGGGGGGAACGCAGGGGCTGTGAACAGCAAGATGGCCAAATTTGCCGATGACACTAACTGGGCAATCCTAAATAGAGTTGTATCATCCTAAATCTATTGCCATCTATGGGCTTAGAATCTGTTTAGGATTGTGCCATAAACTATTCAGGATAGCGAGAATAAAAAAGAGACTGCAAGGGCACCAAAAGGTTCTCTCCAAACTGAGTTCATAGCCAACAGTGAAGCACATGAGGTTTCATGTGAGGAAGTGATGTTCACAGGGCAAAAAAAAAAAAAAGAATAATAATAACTTTAAGGATAGGCTCCAGGGCTTCAAACTGGCCATGTCTGACTAGCGTACCTCTTTTGGGGAGGTGGCCGACAATATCTCAATTCAGTGTTTGGCACTGGTGAAAATAATAAACTTTGCTAGAAATGAAAAACTAAAATGGACTCTGCATGAGTTTAAGGTGTTGCATTGGAACATCGCATACAGTTCTGACTGCTGTTATCTCAAAAACAACATTCTAGTTCTGAAAAGCAGTGTGCCTCTAGAGACCAGTTGCAAGAGAGCAACACTAGGCGGCAGCTTCAGTCTCCACCCCCTACTCGAAAGCCTTCTAGAGGCACCTGATTGACCACTGTGGGAAACGGGATGCTCAACTACATGGATCTACAGGCTAGTTTAGCAAGGTTGTTGTTTATTTTTAACTTGGCAGAGAAGTGCTTTTCTTTTTTTACTATAATGACTACCAACAGGCACAGATGGTTGAGAATGCTAATGGAACAGATCTGTAGATTTTCATACCAGAATAAGAGAAAACAGTACACAAAAGTACAAATTCTGGAAGTTAACAAATTTCAGTGAGGTAGCCATCAGCCCACTGCAGCAAAACACACACACGCACACAAAAAGCTTTTGGAAGTGTTAGATGAAAACAATAGGCTTCCACTAAAGCATTAACAGGCAAGAGCTGAGCAAAAACAAAAAGCCCCATCAGAAGAACTGATTCATTTTATAAAATGTGCTAGTCAGGCAGATCAAACATGTTTAGGCAAGCATGACTTATCTGCAGAACATATTGTACTTGCAGAATATGACCATTTCAATTGCAAAATCCAGAGGGGCTTAGGGGGCCTAGATTTTCTACACACACCCCTCCCATTTCTGCCATCTCTAATACCACAGCCTCTTCCTCTACACTGTCTCTGATATCACTGCAAGGGAAGCCCTACAGGTAATTAAATGCAGCTAAGAAACAGGAGTTGTTGGGGACTAGGAGATTGACAGCACTTAGCCTTAATGTAAAGTCAATTTACAATTACTACAATTAAATCAGGACAAGTGCATGCAAAAACATACACGTTAGATATTTAAGAACCACCATTTTGCTGCTGGAACTTAAGAATCCAAGATGCTCCAGACAGAATCAACATGCTTTCTTATTTGTCTCCTCAAAAGCCTAGTGTGAACAACATATTCAGAAGCTGAATACACACAAAACTGCTTAAAACTGCATCAGACCCTTGGTCCATCAAGGGCCGATTCCAGATGGGCATAAATAGAGCGAGTGCTTTTGCTTTTTCAGCGACCTCACTCGTAAAAACCCGCAATTTCCCGTCCCGGCTTACCTGCGGTCCATGGCGCTCGGTTGCGCTCTATAAGCGGACAGTGTGAACGCGGTATTGCGGGTTTGCACACTTCTGGACGCTTCGTCGACGCGGAGAGGCCCTCCCCTTTCCCTCCTTCCTTTGCCGGCCGGCCGGCCGGCAACAATATTCCCTTAATTTTTTTTTTTAAACCGGGCACCATTTGCGCAGTCGCACATTTGCGCACATCAAACTGCGCAAATGTGCACAAACGCACAAATGCACAAAAGCGCACAAACGTCGACGCTGCATATTCGCATACCTGCACATTTGCGCATTTGCGCAAAACACGTTAAAAATTTTTTTTAAAAAAACGAAATGCGAACCAATGAAGGCCCCCGACGTCAACTGTGACGGGGAGGAAACAACCAATCCCGGGTACCTCAGTTGGCCATGCGAACATCCGGAAGCGGGACGGCACGGCAAGCTGCGAGACAAAGCGGATGGAGACAAAAGTGAATGCGTGGCCGGTAAGCGATTATTTCCGCAGAAAAACCACAATTTCTGGCCATCTGGAATCGGCCCAGGTCAGTATTGTCCACTCAGACAAGCTGCAGCTCTCCAGAGTCTTAGGCAGAGGTTTTTCACATAATCTGCTACCAGAACCTTGAACTGGAGATGCCAGAAACTGAACTCAGGGCCTTCTACATGCAAAGCAGAAGCTCTTCCTCTGAGCCACAGCCATGGCTTATGTAGACAGGTAAGTCAGAACCAGCGACATTTCATCTAGCGCGGTGCTGGGAAAATCCAAATTCTTGCTCAGCCATAAAGCTCACTGGATAACCTTTGGGCCAGTCCTCCTTTCTCCACTTTACAGCCTACTTTATAGGGTTGTTGTGAAGATAATCTGGAGGTGGGGAGAATGACATGAGCTGCCCTGAGGTTCTTGGAGGAAGGACAGGATAAAACTATGACAGATTCAGGTTTGTGTCCATGAGTCGCTAAACACATTTCACATTTTCAACAGTTTCATCAGTTGTTGAAAGCATATATCCGCATCATTTCAGAGCTCTTCTTCTCAGCACCATTTTTCTCCTTCTTCTGGGCCCTCGCAATTTTCCACCTCCTTTCTGATGGGCTGTGGGATTATCTCAGCAACGTCAGAAAGGCACAACTGACACAATGTCCTCCCTGATGCCAGTAAAGTAAGTCAGTGGATGGTTGTAGCAGCCAATCAGAAGAACAAGCACCTACAAAAGAAGTCTGAAGAAAGGTACATTTTCACAAACAGTACCGGAGACACAGCCTTCTCTATGGTACAGCCGCAGATACCCGCCTAGTGCCAAATCTCTGGAGTTTTAGGTGCCAGACAGAAATACTTTTGTTGACATTTTGGTTGATTTTTCATTTGACTTGTCCCCCCGCCCCCGGGGCCAGGAATTTTTATGCTTTGGCTCCTTATACACTGATTTTATAACTTAAAAAAAATCCTTGGGTGAGTTCTTTTTATTTCTAGTTTTCAGGTGTTTGGAAGCCTTCAGGCTAGAAAAATAAATTCCCAGAAAAAGCAGGTACATGCGGAAAAGGATGCTGAGAAGTGGCAGGAATTTTTGATCAACTCTAGTATTAAAACAGTAGGCATGGGCACATTGCTGCATACCATCTTGAATAACCTTTTTGCAAAATCTGTAACATGTTGTAACTGAGCAGCAGGGGAGGGGAATCAAGAGGTAAGATATTTGTGTCAGAAGTGGGCGATGCTGGAAACAACAGCACAGCATGAGACAGGAAAGCAAGTTCTGTGCGTGTGTGTGTGTGTTGTGTGCATGTAAAGTGCCATCAAGTTGCAGCTAACTTATGGCAACCCCATAGAGTTTTCAAGGCAAGAGACAAACAGAGGTAGTTTGCCATTGCCTGCCTCAAAATAGTGACCCTGGACTTCCTTGGTAGTCTCCAACCCAAATACTAACCAGGGCTAACCAACCTTACTAAACTTCTGAGATATTAGATTAGTCTAGCCTGGGGCATCCAGGTCAAGGTCTCTCTGTGTTAAAATATTATTAGTCAGCTGGGCATGCATACCAAAAAAGAAAGCCTGTAAAATTCTTACACTGTCTGCTGTATTATATAGGCCGTTTTCACATGGCTTGCTGGCCTCCAGAACATTGCACAAAACGTTCGGCAGACAGTGTCTTCTTGCACGATTTCACGCAAAACTCCTGGATAACAGCGTCTTCCTGGTGCGATTTTGCGCAAGAAGACGCTGTCTGCCGGGAGTTTGGCGCAACGTTCCGGAGGCTGGTAAGTCGTGTGAAAACGGCCATTGTTTTTATTCCATTCTCTGCTGTATTATTCTGTTTTTATTGCATTGTCTTCTAATAAGCCTCAACAAGAATGTGAAGCAAATAAAAATCAGTGAAGTAAATAAAAACAAACTATATTATGGACAGCGAGGTATAAAGTCAAGGATACATGACCTTGGCACCAATCCTAGATGTCAGGCATAATACTGCTGATTTGTTTTGTGTACACTCACCGGTGATGGTTAAAGTACCACTATCCCACCCATAAGGAGCTTTGATCTAGTGATTCCCCGCCCCTTTGATCTGCAATATAAACCATACCTCGGAGACCATATGTTCTAACCTGCTCATCAATATCCCCGCTGATTTTCAAGCCATCAGGGATTTGAACAGATCTAATATATTTTATTGTCTCCTTCAAATATGTAAGACAAAAAGTATACCTAGAAAGACCATCAGCGAGATGTTTGTTCAGCATCCTAATTCCCATGGGAGGGAAATCTCATTCTCTCTCTCCTGTAACACATCCGTTTTAAAAAAATACATAGATACTGATTAGTTGCCCATTCATAACTACCACACTCAAAATCAAGTTGGTTAAGGATTGCCAGGATGGACAACAGGCATCAGTAAGGTACTTTAATAGATAATTTGCAACTGTGGGCATGACAGGTTGCCTTCATGTTCAAGTAAGGGCCAATCTTTCTCGCGCTTCAGACAGAATACTTTATTTTCCTTACTTAAAAGTAAAAGCACGCTTCATTCTTAGTTTTATTTTGCTCAGGTTTAGTTTTCAATGGCATCAGAGAAAAGAATAATTATCCTCAGAAGAGACTGTGTCTTCTGCAAATCCATATTTATTGTGGGATTTTTTTTTTATCCTTAACCTTACTGAATTTGGAGTCTACAAATCCTGCTGTCATAGACTAGGACCCTTAACAATTCCTCTGGCTCTGTACAACATCAAGGTCAAAAGGTCTCCTCTGAAACAAACTGAATTATACCAGTTAAAGGTTTATACTGAGCAGATTTCATTGTATCCCCAGCACAGGGCTGGGAAGGGATGAGAGAAAGAGATATAGATAAACGTTACCACAAGAACCATCTCAGGCAGATAAGCTTCTTAGAAATGCATGGATGGTTTTCATTAGATCGCAAACAGCAGGAGGAAGCTTAAGAAACACATTTGCACGGCTGGATGGAATTAGAGCAGAAAAAGCTCCTTGCTCAGGAGACCAGCCTCAATAGCCAAGATCCCACACATTTTTCCCAAATATGCGCCCCCCTTTTTCCCCCAGAACTGCTTTTGCTCTTGCAAGAATATGGGGAGATTACGCAACACTAAAACTTGCACCAAAGATACCACTGCCGGCACCTCACTAGATTGCTCTCGCGACAAATTTAAAAACTGCTTTTCAGAGCAGATAGAGGCCCATGCAGCCTTTTTCTACAATAGTGGCTGATTGGATAACTCTGAACCTCTCAAGCAATCCATTAAAAGCAGCATCCCCCTTGATGGACAGAGCCACATAATAGCACAAAGCAGACCAAGTTCAATCTTCCTAAGCAACTGCACTACGACTGCACACTTTAGGCTAGGATTGCACACTTCTAGCCAACTATTCATTTTTTAATTGGAATTCTTTATATTGACTTGATTTGTATGGGTGAAAAGAGTACTCTGCTAAGGAATCTAGAGGAAGAAAGGTGCTGCTATGTTGTTGGCGATCAATTCCAAATCTTTAATATGCTCCACAGAGCTATGAACAGCTGAGGTATCATCTCTCTGTCCCCCCTACAACCTGTGCCCACAGTTCTGTGCTTGTCGCACTACATGTGTCCACCCTATTCTTATTTTTATAGTCTTTATTCTATTCTTCTTTTACTCTCCAGAGCTGTTTCTATATTGAAATAAATTGACTGATATGGACAGCTAAGATGTCTAGAAGATGATTTCATGGAATAGTTTTATCATTCCTTTTGGAGAACAGAAGACTGGTAGAAGTGCTGAGCCCAAACTGGGTCCTGCTTTGCAAACCTCTCTACAAAAACTGCCTCCGCCACCAATTCTGGTGATCTTTCAATGGTGGTGAACAGCCGCAACAATGTTCAACTCCTTAATTTAATTTAATTTAATTTATTATATTTATATTCCGCCTTCCCCGCTTTCGCAGGCTTAAAGATAACTTCTCATGAACTAACAGATTTGTAGCTCATGGTTTTATGGACCAAGAGGTCCTTTCAACACACGGTGGCATAAAGTTCCACAGGCTATCAGACAAGATGCTCTCTCGTCCATGAAAACATATGTTGCAATAAAAACACTGAAGTCTTTGAGTTGCTACAGGACTCTTGTGCTGCAGCATACCAATGTGGCTCCTCTTGTGTAGAAATGTACAAATATGACACTTTGCTCCATCTTGAACATATACTTGTTGCAAGTTTTCTCATACTGTTCATTTTTGTTGCTAATTTCTACATTCCCCATTAATCATTTACTGTACTTTAATATACTACGGCATTTTAATGCCAAAAAGGCTCCAATTTTCATTTTACTATAGAATTGGGGGGGGGGGGTGAGAAAAAGACAGGACTGCAAATGCATCCCTGGAGCTTAGAAACCATAAAAGCAACTCCAACTTTCAAATAAAAACAGAGTAATTATGAAATTCAGTATCACCCCTATCCCCCTCAAAACTTTTCTTGGTTGCTCCTCGAAACACCAGAAGAAAGCTAAATCTGTCAACAGGAAAAAACTAGGACCCTGGTTCAAAGTGTTTTTTAATCTTGTAAGGTCTGGTTCCTGCCTCTGCAACAGCTGTTACCAGAACAGCTTTATATAAACCCAGGCTTCCCTCTTCTCTAGCTGGAAACACAAGCCCAGAAATCTGAGTCACCACAGCACCAAAAAACACCCCGCCCCAAACCACACAGATTACTTTGCAACCCACCAGCAGGTTGCTGGGTTATTAATAAGGCATGCCGCCCTTCAAATTATTCCACGTTACAGGAAAGAGAAGGAAAATTAACTGATCAGGCAGGTGGGGGAAATCTGTTTTGAATGACTCAAACCTTTACTCCTCTCCCCTCCTGCTGGATTTTCTCCACACAGCTAGGATTTGCTTCCTGGCACTAAAATCTGCTCGAGAGACCAGCAGCCTCACCACAAAAGCAACCCAGTTCTCAATTCTTCAACTAACAAGACTTTTAGCACCAGGCAGGCAATCCTTTGCTACCTGGCTTCTTAAGACATTTGAAGCAAGCTTTTGAGTTACACAGAACCCTTTAGGCATACCCCCAAAAGCCAGGTTAAAATGGTGAAGGTTTGAAGCAAGAAGCAGAAGGTTGGAACATAAATGGGACCAGTATGATTTAAAATAGCTAGTGTTTGTTAAAAGGATGAATGAAAAATGCACATTACATTTTGAACTCACTCAGCCTGTAAGGACCACAGGAGAGGATATGAGGGGGTACCCATTTTATCCTCACAACAACCCTGTGAGGGGAAGTAGGCTAAGAGAGGGTGGCTGAAAGCATAATGGATAAGCAGCAATCTGAATCCAAGTCTTTTGGGTCCAGTTATGAGCTCTGACCTGGCACACCATGCTGGAACACATATTTGGCCATTTAGACAAGTAAACCAAATTGTCAAAAGCACACAGGACACCAGATTGCTAACACATCTGGTGGACAAAATCAGAGAAAAGTGATGCCCTTACACCCAGTTTGCAAACTTCCTAGGGGATTCTCAAGTGGACACTTTCAGGAAAAGGATACTTGACAACTCAGACCTTTGATAGGATCTGGCAGTGTTTTGCTTTTTCTGTTATGCTCCGATAACAGATGGCCAAGGAAGAGACCGTTGGGACGCACTCTAATGTTAATCTGTTTGTAAACACACCGGGCTTGCGGAGAAGTATGGCCTATGGTTATTACACTTAGCAAGCAAGTCACACTAAGAGTTGCAGAACATTCGCAGCTTGGTGTGAGTTCACACAATCAAGTTGGCTCCTCATATTTATTATCCAATGCATTCATTAGCTGAAAAGATTCTGCTGGATACTTGGAAGCCTCTTCTAGAAATGCAAAGAACTGCTACCTCTTACACTCCTTTTATTAAAAATATGTAGGATGAAACTGAATTGAGTTTAGAGATTTCTACCTTCATATTTCACACAGAGTAATCAGAGATACAGTCTAAGCCTAGAGGGAAATGATGTAGCCGTAAGAATGTCATCACCTTAACATTCATTAAGTCTGAAACGCTGTTTGAACACACACAATGACAGAAGATATACACAGGAAAATCTCAAATACAGTCTAAAATATGAATAATTTTAAAAGATATTAAATCATTGCAAATTTTACTGGACAGATGACAGATACAAAACTTGGGTGTTATGCTGAATAACGATGTAGGTGTCATTATTATGGAGATATAAGCTTCAGAGATATAAATTTCAGAGAGCTTGTGTAGAATAGCAAAAAAAGGTGATCTTATAAAGTGTAAGCACTTGCACTGAATCTCATCCCTTCTACAAACTCACCTAGGTGTAATTAGGCAAGTCACTCCCTCTCAGCCCCCATTCCATCTGCAATATGAAGCTAACAGTGGCCTACCTTACAGGACTGTTGTAAGAATTACTGTGATAGTATATGAGAAGAGCTCTGACCCCCCCCCCCCCCCCCGTAAGTATGCTAATCATTCTTATGTGGAGAGGCTGTGGTTCAGTGATAGCACACATGTTTTGCATGAAGGAAGACCAAAATTTAACCCCTAGCATCTCCATTTGGAAAGATCTCAGGAAACAGATGCTGGGTAAATAATTCTCTCTGCCTGAGGTTCTGAAGAAGAATTGCCAGAGAGTGGATAGCATCAAGCTTGGTGAATTACTTGTCTCTTGTTTTCATCCAATTCTACCTCCAAGGAGCCCAGGGCTGCAGAAATAGTTCTCTCTACTCCATTTTAGCCTCAAAATCCTATGAGGTAGGTTAGGCCAAGAGAGAAAGAAAGAAACTGGCTGAAGGTCATCCAGTGAAGTTCACAGTAGAGAGATTTGTATCAGGGCCTCCCAGATCCTAGTCCTAAACTACAAATGTTCATACCGCCAACAAATTTGCCTGGCTAACCCTTCCCTCCCGTCAGTCAATGGGATTGTGTGAGAAATCCGCTACCACCCATTCCTACTGTTCTAAAGAAGAGACATTTTCTCTTTCCTGCCTCCTGGCCTTTCTTCCACACTCTCACCCCTTTCTGCCCTTAGCAGCCCTCACATAATGGCAGTATGGTTGGGCAGTTCAAACAAAAGGAGAGCGAAGACCTTCACAACAGTGCCCAATATCGCAGAGGTGGAGGGAAGGAATTGAGCAGACAACCCTTGAGGGAGAGAAATCAAATAAGCAAGGCCTTCATTTAGTGGGCAGTGCTGGGGTGAAGAACTCTATATCCATGTTCACAGAAGGGAAAATAAGGGACAGAGACAGCCACAGCAACTTTCATTGCTACCCACAGTGTACAAATCCTGTCAGTTTCTCTCATTCCCTCAGAGGAGGGGGAACAACAGGCAGATTTTCCTCCCAAAAAGCTCAGGGTAGATCTTCACGCAAGCGGTATGCAGCTGCAGTAGTGTTTTTTAGGCAATGGGAAAATGCTAACAGGCCTAGTGTGGTGCCTTTGGTGAACCAAGCATGTGCTCGAAAGTATATCCCAAAATCCTCTGCGAGGCACAAGAAAGACTACAGCAGACAAGGTGTTTCTTGAAGGGAGAACACTTGAGAAACAAACAGAAAAACATTCCTATAAAGCATCTAGGAAGTCCTCCTTGCATACAAATTTAGAGGGAAAGTGCTTTAAAGTAGGTCAGTAATGCACAATAGCAAGGAATTTACTCTCTTACGCAATTACTGTGGGGGCAGGGGAGAACCATAGAAAATAAACCAACAGGTAAACAAAATTTAAAATGCATTTATTTATAGATACAATAAAATTTTGGCATGTAATAATTGCTGAAGACAGTTAATTGAAATGTAAAAGTTTTAATGCTTGCTTCACCTCAGACCTTTTCTCCCATTGTCCAGTCTTTACATAGAAAACCAAGCCAGTCACTATGTCTCATCCTAACCTACCTCAGAGGGTTGTTGTTAAGCAGTTCTGAGGAAAGGTGGAATAAAAATGTAACAGAAAGAAAAAACATCAGCCTTTAACTCCATCAGTCAGCTTTAAGATATTTTAAGTGCAGGACTGAAAATATCTGTTTTAAACTTAGGTTTCTTTATAAAGCACTTTTTCAAAAAATCCAGATGTTTAATTAAATAATTTTTAACACCCTGGAATCCTTTTTTTAAAAACCATTGGAACAAAATTGAATAAAGAGACAGTGTTGGTTTCTTATGGATCTCATCCTCCTTTATTCCAGAGCAAGTATGAAAACGTTTTGGTTAAGGATTTGATTCCCATTTTGTGCTCCCTCAACGAAGGAATTGGCAGCCCGTGTGACTGCGAAAATCACTTGTGATAGAAACCATCTAGACTCAAATTAGATCTCTTCTGTACTACACTCCTATGTTGCCATGAGTCTGTTTACTGGTCTATGTTCTCCTCAATTGTTCTACTGGCACAAGGGGAACTGTACCAGAGGAAGGCTGAGAGGGGCAAAGAAGTAACAGCCTGCTTTTCGGGAACTGTTCAGTTGGGAAAGAACCCCCCTCCCAGGCCTCTTCTCCATAAGAACTCCATAGAAGATTAGCACCACTGATTCTTGTATAAAAAGCAGTCATCAATACCTTTATATCATTGACAACGATTTCACCAACCTCCCCATCCTCCTCTCACATCTATTTGCATGCTCAGCAACCACCGGCACATCACACACTAAGTTAATACAGGATGATGGCCCTTTTGAATAGGACTGGGAACAAAACAAGTCAAAAATGAATACAGAGCTCATAAAGATGAGCAACCAGCAAAGGTGGAGAAGCAAAGAACAGAGAGAAGAGCTTTACAACGAAGCCTACTGGGAAGAGAATCCACAGCCTCATTTCTACCTGTTTAGTGAACATTTCACTACTAAGAATGAGAAAATGTTTTCATTTGAATTGTTACTATGTGCTATTCTCCATTACTCACTCAGTGCTGTGTATACGCATCTCGTTTTTTAACTCACCCTATGCAAAGGAGGTAAAAACATTTTAATATTAATTTATTTTTTTTAAAAAAGAAATTCAAAGTTTTCCATGGTTTTCACGTTGCCCACCACAAGCTGTACTTAGCCTGGAATCCAGTATGGCAGGATTCATGGCAATTAGCATTGCGGCTTTTTAACTGCATTCATAAATTAAAGTTCTTCCATCACAGACAGTGTACAGCTGGCACTTGGGCAGGCCCCTGCTTGTAGACCCCCCCCTTCCCACCACTGACAAGTGCTCAAGAAGAGGATCATTAAATGTTTAGGAGATGGGAAAGAGGCACACTTCACCTCTAGAGCCCCAGCATGGAGACTTCTCTGACTAAGACAGATCTATCTGTCTATTACGAGACCAAACCAAAGAGCAGACATTAGGATGCTTTCTATCCAGCACAGAACAATAGTGAAACGATACTTATTTCAGGACATGTACCCAGAACAGTCACTCTTTCCCCATCAGATCAGACTGTCCAGAGACAGACAGCAAATGTGCTGGTCAAACTGTACCACTTCAAGACTACTCACCGAGCATGTATTATTAACAGTAACATGGAGGGAAAGATCTCCCCAGCAAAGCAGCTTTCTGAGTGCATGGGAAGACTAAACTGAAGTCTCCTCTCCAACACACTGGCTGTCTATCACAGGATGGTTTTGTTTTGTATAGAGAACAGTCTACTCTCACACCTGTCCCACCTGCAGTCTGAAGTGGGATAGCCCAGCGACCACAGCATGGATGTTGTTAGAACCAGGCCACAGAATGAGAGGAGTTGGAGGAGGTCACAATGCACCTGGCGCCAACTCCCCACCCGCCCCAAGTCAGGATTGTCCACACAAAATCGCCAGGATTGGCATGAGAGATTATCCAAGCTGGGCAAATGTCAGGTTCCAGAGGCCAAAGGATATCCTAATGTGCAAACTGGGCTCTGGGGAAAGTTTCCTGGAAGCTCCACAAGACCTGCACACAGCCCCAACCTTCCCAGAATCCAGAGGAAGGAAATAATAACCTTGCCTCTCCTCAGTTCTGGGACCAGTGAAAACAACAGCAGGGAAGGGGGGGGGAGAAAAGCCCGGAGGAATGCTAGCCTAGAGGGGCTTCTTGCTCAGCTGACCTGCATCCACCGCTCACACTTCCAAAGAATTCATGGAGGCAGGCCTGCGATCCAGGCCACAACAAGAGCCGACAGGAGAGGTGCATGCAGAGCAAACTAACTCAAACAAGAATTCTGGGTCACAGAGACAGAGAACAGACCCTCTCTTGGCAAATCACTAGCCAGTTTGGGGAGAAATTCCTTCCTACCCAAATCACTGCAGCCAGCCGGCTGTCGAGCTTGAACAAAAGCCACCTAGATGCAGTGCACTCTCCACCCAAATCTTCTTTTTCAAGAGCAGCAAGAGGGACACAGCCATACAAGTATCTGCATTTCCTTGGGAGTGCAGGCTGCTGTCTCACAGCTTCGGAAGAGACCCTCTCTACATACAGCAGGTTCCCCTTCAGATGACAAACTTCATCTATACCCCAAGCAGACAGTGGATACAAACAAGGGACCCTGTGCCAAAAGTGGAGAATGACTAGTGCCACACCATCCAGAAAAGGAAGAAAGAAAAGCCCACAGTTGCTAGGCAATTCCCCAGGATCAGAAACCCAAGACAAAGGAAGCAACACCATACCTTGTCTTTGCACCAGCTTCAGTTCAGGGGGCAGCGCCAACTTTGTAACGGGTCAAGGCTGCAAGCTGTCTGTCCTCAGCATCAGGCCACCCCTCTTGCAACAGATCCTCTCCAGTCTTTGCAACGAAGCCATCCAGCTCAGATGGCAAGACCAGGAAATGGAGAAAATGTCCTTTGCCCTCACAGACTCAAAAGGATGGAGGCAAATTTAATCAACCCTGGCCACACATTTTAACCTGGAATGGCTGATGCAACACCCACTACAGAGAAGGAAGGGGCTTAGCCAGCTGTCCAAGCCAGCTGTTCAACATTAACAGCCCCCAAAGTGTAAGGATTTGCCTCTGGGGGCCCTGCCAAGCAATTTGGCTTTGGAAAGGGTCAGAAAAGGATAACACACAATCAAATTAAGTATATTGCAGGGTGCGAGCCAAAAAAAGTACCGCTCTCGTTCCAGAGCCCAATCCCTGCTGAGCCATGAATGCGTAACACGGGTACTATCAATTTCTTTATAACCCACAGCTAACAAAATTGATTAAAATCTAAAATATAGACCAACATAATCCCACAATTACAAAAACAATGTGATATTAAGCAACACCAAGGAGTCGGGGAACAGCAAAAGGGAACTGAATTCAACTGCATCAGCAAAACACAGCAGTGGCAGGTGTTCTAAAAAGCACCAAACTGCTGTAAGTGGCTGAAATCTCATTCTGGACACAAACTGCCAAGGTGACCTATGCTCTTAGTCTCAAACCCACTGCACTCTGCAATCTGGCCTGTATCCTATCAGTTCATTAAGATTTCTTCCAGCCTATGGCACCTTCCACCAACAGAACAGCCATGTAAAGTGGATGAAGGCTTCTTCAATGTAAGACAGACTATGATTCAAAGGGGTGTTGTAAAGGATAATGAGATTATGAGACGTAGCCATTTTCACACGTCCTTAAACCGACAGCCCACTCACCCAATGCTGCCAGCTTTTCCCCTTCACTCCACACATCTCTGATTTCAAAACGGTAGCAGGCTTTTTGGCTTCTGTTTTTTCAGTGCCTTTTCTGGGAACGCACTTTCTCACGGTCCCCGAAAAGGCGCTGACAAAATGGAAGCCAAACAGCCTGCTACCATTTTGAATTCAGAGATGTATGGAGTGAAGGGGAAAAGCCAGAAATGTTTGGTGAGTGGGCTGTCCCTTTAAGGACATGTGGAAACAGCCCTAGTGTGGTAGAATGTTCTGAGTGTTAGACCAGGAAGGCACAAGTTCAAATCTCAATTCAACAATACTTCCTGAGTGACTTTGTGACCATCAGCCTAAAGCGATATGTGAAATCCATCCGGAGAAAAGTCTCCCACAGCACTATTTGAGTTGGTGACATGAAAATTAAAATAGCAAGAGGCATCATCACTCAGCAAGGATAATGTAATGTAAATACTGTAATGATCCACTGGGAATGGATGGAATGAAACTCCCGTTTCCAATAGGGCTTGCCCAAGAGAATTTCCCACTGGACTGTGCTTATAAAGGGGAGGAGGGGAACTAATATTATTAGCAAGATCTATTATTGCAAAGCATTGGCAAAACAATTACCCCACTGACAGCTGATAATATGCAACAAATCACTGCAGCACAGAACTTAGCAGACAGACTCAGGAATGGAACCAATCAATTATATAGCTGCTTGGGTGCCATCCTAAATTTCTGATAACAGAAAAGAGGAGGGAGAGGTTTGCCAATTCCCCCCTCTTCCACTGCAGACCCCCAATTTGCCCCTCATGTTGTTCTTGTGGGTCTCTTGTCTCCCAGGAGTAGCATTTCAAGCTGTGGCAGAAGGTGAGGAAATCCTGTTCAGCTGACAGAAATAGCTTCCGTCAGCTGAGATTGACCACGTATGCATGCCCATTTTTACAAGGGGGGTAAAGACA
This sequence comes from Eublepharis macularius, assembly GCF_028583425.1. Classification (NCBI taxonomy): domain Eukaryota; kingdom Metazoa; phylum Chordata; class Lepidosauria; order Squamata; family Eublepharidae; genus Eublepharis; species Eublepharis macularius. The sequence goes on from NC_072790.1 coordinate 222,392,268, forward strand.
GAGTGATGCAGGGCTAGTTAAACCTACTGTTCTTCTATGCAGTACTTTTGATACAGACTTGAAGACAAATAGAACAATTTACAAAGCTGCAACTTTTTTTTTAACCAGCCCATCTGCATCAACATATGAACATGATGTATTCCAGGAAAAGCAGAGTACATGAATTTTCACATCTGGGAGGAACAGGTACCCTAGGCAGAACTAGCTGGGCTGCTACTTTTTATGTCTGGACAGCTGCAGAATCATCCTCACATCAACTCTGCAAAGGAGGAAGTTCATAAACTCAATTTACAGATGAAACACTGAGGCTAAGAAACGGAGGTTTTGTAATTGCCACAGAGCGGGTCCAGGTCATAAATGTGATTTGGCAACCAGGTCTCCTCCATCAAAGTTCTCTACCCATTCTGGCTTTTGCAAATAGGGCTTAAATATTATAGTTAAGGAATATGTTTTCCCCATCTCTGCTAACTGCTAAAAGGGGCTCTGTTAGGGTGGCCACTCCAAAGGAGATTGCTCAGACTCAGTGGTGGAGTACAAGCATTGCATGCAAAAGGTCCCAGCTTCAGTCCTCAGCATCTCTAGCTTAAAAGGTCCCAATAGCAGATGGTAGGAAAGAACTTTTTTAGCTTAAGAACCCTAAGAGCTTCTGGCAGTCCAATTAGACCACACTGAGTTATATGGACCAATGGACAATTTATAAGGCAACTTATACATTTAGACAGAGCTCCTCCTTTGGATGGTTCACTAACTAGCATGTTTCAGAAGCAGTTTAGGTACTGGCGGGATGAAGCAATACCCTGCAAGCATCTGCTCACCAGAGACCGATACACGGGGTTAGATATACCCTACATTTAGCACTACCACCACCCTTATTTTAACTCAATATGATTCACCATCATCATGATTCTCCCACAAGTGGAAGCCAAAATACAGCGGGGCAAAAATGAATGATATTTGAATTGCTGTGATCATCCCATTCATACACGCTGCACTCCAGCACTGACTGAGCACAGTGGATTTGTGAACATTCCACCACTGCCAGTGAGAAAACATCAGCAATACTATCAGCACAGACGCAGGGAGGCAGGAGGGCAGTTGAGGGAGAAGGGAGAAAAGTCTGCATGCAAGCTCTACAGGCCAGATGTGTAGCATGCAGGCAAGCCTTAGATTAGCGCACACTTGCCTGCACACAAATCTCTCATTTTTTTTACCCCACCTGTCCTCCAGCGAGCCTGAGACAGTATACATGGTTCTCCCCTTCCTCCTCTTATCCTCACAACAACCCTTTGAGGTAGCTTAGCCAGAGAAAGAGAATAACTGGCCCCAAATCACCCCAAGCAGAGTGGGAATTTGAACCCGAGACTTCCGCTCCTAGCCCAGCACTCATCACACTAGCTGTTTTCTGCAATGCAGTGGGTTTCCATTCAGGGTTTCTGCAAGAGATATGAGGAGGCTTCCCCCAAAAGGGGAAACATTGACCCTTTATCAGTCTAAGGAAAGGATAAGTCCCTGTTGGAGTTGTAGGATCGAGCATGCAGAGAGAGACAAGAGGAGCTCAAAGCTTATGTTTGGGCTGTCTGTCATCTTTTTTTACCAGCCCTACTGCTGTGCCTTTAAGTAGCCAGACCTGGGGAAATTTAGCTAAGAAGGCTTTTCCTGGCAAGAGGACAAAATGATAAGAGCTATGCTCTATACATTGGGCTGCAAGATGACATGGGTGTGTGTGTGTGGGGGGGGGGGAGGATAGCAATCTGGCTTTACTATATTTAAATAACTATCCCAAGTTCTTTGGATGCAATAACATCTCTATTAAACAAGTACCGATTTAGAGCAATGATTCAGGCAGGTTTCCCACCACCACCACCAGCTAAGCACCTATTCACGCAGGTTTGTGTATACAGCTCAGGAGACTGAAGTCAACAGTCGCCAGTCCTCTGGCTGTCCCTCTGTCAAAGAGCCCTTTCCAGGCACAAACTGGCTTTGCGAAGCTGCCACGAGCAAAAACAACTCTACAGAAAATACAAATTCTAAAAAGGAGCTGGGGAGCCTGCATGCCCCACGGCTTTCTTCCACTCCCACACAGGTCCTCCCAAGTGTGCCAGACTTGTGCCTCTTTCGCAGCCCAAAAGCCTTCTATCATTTGCACCACCAACGCAAGCAAGGTACAGGCAACCCACTAGAGTGTGAGCAGACTGCAGTAGCGTTGCCCGAGAGGAGTCAAGTCAACAGGACATTCCAAAAGCAGTGAGCAACAGGGGAGGAGAGAAATAAAAAGTTGTGCGTGCATAACAGAGCTACAGAGGGCCCTAATGAAGGAAATAGCCACCAGTTAATGGAGTAGGTTTCAGTAAAGGGAGGGGTGGAAGTGGAAGGGTTATCCCTTGCTACTGCACAAGACTTCCCTGTACACCTCTCTGTTTCATAGAAATGATGGGAAAGACCTCCAGATCCTGGAGAGCCCTGCCAGTCTATGGGGCATACAGTCCACTTTATCTGTACTCTAGGAAACTGCTATGGTTCTATCCTTTATTAAACGTTGGGATCAGGAAGCAATCCTGACAGTGTTTTGCATACAGCAGGGGTCACTGTGTGTGTGTGGGGGGGGGAGATAGTTGTGACATTCCTGCACTGTGCAGGGGGTTGGACTAGATGACCCTGGAGATCCCTTCCAACCCTATGATTCTATAAAATGCATGATTCTGATTGCAGGCTCCTAGGAAGCTCGGGGGGGGGGGATCAGTCTTTGACCTGTTGGAGATTGCCCAGAGGAACAGACCTTTCCTCCACTGGGTCAGATGATGCTGGAGGGTAAGTCATTAATTAAAGCATAACCCCTCTCCCCAGGTGATACACCTATGTCTGGACTGCACCATCCTCCTCAGCATGCAAGTGGGGGCTTGCATGATGGAATATTCCTCATGCAAAAATTCTCTGCCCATTGAGAAAAGGGTGCCAGCTTTCCTGACATACTCGGGGGGGGGGGTGTTTCCACAGGGGTACATCCCATCAACTGACCCCTCACCAAAGCAGTGAAAATTAAGTTAACTGCGCGGGAGGGGGGGAGATTAGAAGCTACATAATCGGCTCTTCCCCTCAGAACTGCTCCCCCCCTTTATCCCACCAGAGGGGACACCCCCACCTCTCTTCTCTGCAGTGGTTCTAGAACTTCCTTTTGGGGAGCCTCCATCGCCAGAGACAGGATGCTTTCCCTCCGGAGATTCTACAGCTCAGAGAAATTACTTCTACCCTTGGCAGAAAAGGCTGAGAAAGTTGATTCCGAAACGTCTCACCCCCTCCCCAATTACTTGGAAGTGATGGTGGAAAAGGAATAGGGGGTTGGAAGTTGCTCTTGGGTCCCTCGGAAGCTGGAGGAGAAAAAGGATTATCCTCTGGAAGACGCCCTGGAGTAGGGCAGGGGGGGGATGTCCGGGGTGGGGGATCAAGGAGGACTCTCTACGGAGAAGGGGGAGAGACAAGCAGGACTCCCCGAAGCAGCGTCCGTGAGAAATGGCAAACCTTACCAACCTTCTCCACCCCCCTTCCCCATTGGCGCAGCCAGTTCCTATTGTCTGAGAGCGGGGAAGAGAGATCCAGCCCGGCGCCCACTCAGCCGCCCGCCATCCCTGCTGCCCTTACCGTACATCTCTCAGCTGCGCCGCGCAGCCCAGTCCAGTCCAGACGCTCCAGCTCAATCGCGCCGGCCGAGCCTGCTGCGGCGCCTTTTCATTCAGCCGCCACGGCGCAGCCCGGGGTGGGCGGAGCCAGCGGGGCAATGAATGGAGCAGAAAGGGGCGCGCGGGCCGAGATGCCCATTCAGGGGCCCCTGCGACAGCCACAGAGGCTGCGCATAGGCGGGAGAAAAGAGTCGAGGTCGAGATGGGGGGGGAGGGCTTCCTTAATTAGCCCCGCCCCCGCGGGTGGGCGCCGGCTACTTGCAGGCTGCGCTTGCACCTTGCGGGAGGGGGGCGGATCTCGGGTTACTGTTTTTTTACTGGAACATCGGGCCAACATTAGGCGCAAGGCAAGTGACAGATCATCTACATTTTAGATTTAGACTATTAAGCGCACATTTGATTTCGGTGCAATTTAAATTTGGGGGATTTAGAATCTGAACTTCAGTACTGAGAAGAGTAGGCGTCGGAAGGGAAGGAGTCTATCACCAGTCTTCGTGCATGTACTGTATTATGGGTCAGTTCTTCGGCCTTGGCAAACGGCAGTATGAAAAAAGTGACGTGCTGAAGAGGGAGAGGTTGTGGCTCAGTGGCAGAGCAGCTGCTTTGCCGGCAAAGGTCTCAGGGTTCAATCTCTGGTATCTTCAGTTCGAAAAATCAGCTGATATGAAAAACCTCTTCCTAAAATGCTGGAAAGCTACTGCCAGTCAGATTTAAGTTTGGCATGCACAAAGGGAGGGATAGAGGAATTGTGTCTTTATGCATTTTGTTTTTAGATTCCTTGCTTGCTTTGGTGCTGTGTTTAAAGTGTGAGTGTGAACATTTTTTCTCTTTAATATATTTTTTTAAGTTCTTAAATACTGGTAGCTGTTGTCTCTACCACATAGACTCCTTGGTTCAATCTCCATTCCACTTCCAAAAAAAGAGGATGCCAAAGAGTGCAGCAACTATTGGACCATTGTATGAATTCCCCACACAAGCTAATTTATGCTCAAAATTCTACAACAAAGACTCTTACCATATATGGAATGAGAAATGCCAGATGTTCAAACTGGATTCAGGAAAGGAAGAGCCACTAGAGATCATATTGCAAATTTACGATGGCTAATGGAACATATCAGAGAATTTCAGAAGCAAATCAGCCTGTGTTTTACAGATTACAGCAAAGCTTTTGGTTGTGTGGATCATGAAAAGCTATGCATGGTGTTAAAATAAATGGGTGTGCCACAACATCTGACTCTGTTGATGTGCAACCTGTACTCTGGAGAAGAGGCTATTGTTAGTACGGAATATGGGGAAACAGAATGATTTCCCACTGGCAAAAGTGTCAGACAAGGATGTATATTATTTTCCTATCTGTTCAACCTACATATACGCAGAACATATCATAAGGAAAGCTGGATTAAATTTAGAAGGTGGAGTGAAAACTGGTGGAAGGAACATTAACAACTTGAGATATGCGATGACACCACATTTACTGGCAGAAAATAGTAATGACTACTGAGGAATGACAAAATTTTAAGGTTGACAATGAAGAAATTGAAATTGTTCAAGATTTTCTATTCATTGTCTCAATCAAAAGGGAGAAAGCAGGAAACTGAGATTTTGAAGAGCAGCCATAAAGGAACTTGAAAAGGTCCTTAAGGATAAAGATGTCTCTTTGGGGAACAAGATCAAGATAATCCACACTATGGTATTCCTTATTACCATGTGTGGATGTGAGAGTTGGATACTGAATAAAGCTCACAGGACAAAAGTTGATTAATTTGAAATGTGGTGCTGGAGGAGGAGAGTTTTAGGGAACCATGGACAGCCAAAAAGACAAATAAGTGGGTTCTAGATCAAATCAAGGCTGAATTCTCCCTAGATGCTAAAATGACAAGAGTGAGGCTATCATACTTTGGTCACATCATGAGAAGACAAGATTCTCTGGAAAAGTCAATAATGCTAGGAAAAGTGGAAGACAGTAAGAAAAAAGGAAGACCGAAAATGAGGTGGCTAGAGTCAATAAAGGAAGGCGCATCCATCAGTTTGCAAGATCCGAGCAAGTCTATTAACGATAGGATGTTTTGGAGGTCTTTCATTCATAGGGTCACTATGAGTAGGAAGCAACTTGACAGCACATAACACACACACAACACTGAATATTAGCTTGAAAAAAATTCACAGTTTACAACCCCTCTTTTTGTTTAATTATTTCCAAATCACTTAATTCAGCAACACAGATAATTGGAAATGCTGGACTGGAGAATTTACAAATTAGGAGGACAAATATATATTCCGGCAGAGCGGAGCGGGTAGTGGACTTCTCCATTAGGACAAATGAGACACTGCCTCAGATTCTAATTGTCTGTTCCTGTCTGCTTCCTTCCTTAACTACCAATCCAGGAGAGTTAACCTCTGTTAGCCGCCTCCTTAGCCTTAACTTGGTGGAATTTTGCAGGCCAGCCTCTCTCTACAAAGCACAAAGGGGCAGGGAAACAAGTCTCTCCATGAACAGAAGAAATATTAACACACTAGTAACAAAGCCTGTTGTGGGAAAAAATACAACAGGCTCTAGAAAGGGGAGGGAGGCAGGCAAGCATTGCCTCCTCCTCCATGACTGATCCCAGCGGGGTGAAGACGAGGGGCAGACATTGCCACCTGCTCCACTTCTGATCCCAGCCAGGTGAAGGGGGCAGGCATTGCCACCTGCTCTGCTACGAATACCAGCCAGGTCAAGGGAGTGGGTGGGCATTGCCTTCTGCTCTGCTACTGACCCTGGCCGGGTGAAGGAGGGCAGACATTGCCACCTACTCCATTACTGATCCCAGCCAGGTGAAGGGGGGCAGGCATTACCTCCTACTCCGTGCCTGATTCCAGCTGGGTGAAGAGGGGGCGGGCATTGCTGCCTGCTCCATGCTAGATCCTGGCCAAGTAAGGGGGAGCAGGCATCGCAACCTGCTCCATGCATGATTCCAGCAGGGTGAAGGGGGGGCAGGCATTGCCTCCTCATCCATAACTGATCCCAGCCGGGTGAAGGCAGGGGCAGACATAGCTACCTGCTCTTCTGATCCCAGCCAGGTGAAGGGGGCAGGCATTGCCACCTGCTCTGCTACGAATACCAGCCAGGTCAAGGGAGTGGGTGGGCATTGCCTTCTGCTCTGCTACTGACCCTGGCCGGGTGAAGGAGGGCAGACATTGCCACCTACTCCATTACTGATCCCAGCCAGGTGAAGGGGGGCAGTCATTGCCTCCTACTCCGTGCCTGATTCCAGCTGGGTGAAGAGGGGGTGGGCATTGCTGCCTGCTCCATGCTAGATCCTGGCCAAGTAAGGGGGAGCAGGCATCGCAACCTGCTCCATGCATGATTCCAGCAGGGTGAAGGGGGGGCAGGCATTGCCTCCTCATCCATGACTGATCCCAGCCGGGTGAAGGCAGGGGCAGACATAGCTACCTGCTCTTCTGATCCCAGCCAGGTGAAGGGGGCAGGCATTGCCACCTGCTCTGCTACGAATACCAGCCAGGTCAAGGGAGTGGGTGGGCATTGCCTTCTGCTCTGCTACTGACCCTGGCCGGGTGAAGGAGGGCAGACATTGCCACCTACTCCATTACTGATCCCAGCCAGGTGAAGGGGGGCAGGCATTGCCTCCTACTCCGTGCCTGATTCCAGCTGGGTGAAGAGGGGGCGGGCATTGCTGCCTGCTCCATGCTAGATCCTGGCCAAGTAAGGGGGAACAGGCATCGCAACCTGCTTCATGCATGATTCCAGCAGGGTGAAGGGGGGCAGGCATTGCCTCCTCATCCATGACTGATCCCAGCCGGGTGAAGGCAGGGGCAGACATAGCTACCTGCTCTTCTGATCCCAGCCAGGTGAAGGGAGGCGGGCATTGCCTCCTGCTCCGTGCCTGATTCCAGCAGGGTGCAGAGGGGGGCAGGCATTGCCTCTTGCTCTGTGCCTTATTCTGTCCGAGTGAAGGGGGGGCGGGCATTGCTACCTGCTCCACTCCTGATCCTGGCTGTGTGAAGAGGGGGCGGGCATTGCCACCTACTCCGCACTTGCTACCAGCTGGGTGAAGGGGGGTGGGCATTGCCACCTGCTCCGCTCCTGATCCCAGCAGGGTGACAGGCATTGCCTCTTGCTCTGTGCCTTATTCTGTCCGAGTGAAGGGGGGCGGGCATTGCTTCCTGCTTTGCATCAGATCCCTGCTGGGTGAAAAGGGGTTGGACATTGCCTCCTACTCTATGACTGATCCCAGCTGGGTGAAGGGGGGGCGGGGAGGGCATTATCTCCTGCTCTGCGCCTGATCCCAGCTGGGTGAAGGTGGGGGGTAGGCATTGCTGCTTGCTCCATGCCTGATCCTGGCCTGGGCTTCATGCTGCGGCTTGCTCTTGGAGGGACAGGCTGCCTCTTCTGGGCTGCCCTCCACGGCAGCGCCCTCTGGAGGCACACCAGGGTTGGAAGCGAGTTGTCTGGAACACAGCCTTTTATATAGTAGAATGAAGCAGCATGGAGGAAGAGTCCTGGGAGCAGAAAACAAATGATTGACTGATCCGGTCAATGGATTCTGACGGAATCTATTGGTGAATCAGAGACTCAGAAGGCCAACCAGAGTTTTGGCACTGGCCAATGAACTAGCAAGCTGGTGCTGGGGTTGGGCGGGTGGTTGTGGTCCTACCTATAATGCCGTTTCTACACTGCCTTAAAATAGCGGCAGGCTCCTGGAATGCTTGCAGCTTCTTCCCATGATATGATATGTTATCACTTTGAGGAGTGGGGTGCTTTCCCTAGCTGGTGGTGGTGTCATTTATTGGTTTGTCAGTCAGTGCATTAACTGCATATTTGCACTCAGTGTCTAAAAGCACAATCTGGATATAGATTTGTTTTTACTTATTTTATAGATTTGTAGTGTAAGATCCCTCTACCGTACCAGCCCCAATGAACATCACTGGCCTCTGCATTCTGGTTTTTGCTAATCATCTTGAGTTTATTTATTATTTGAGAGTGCTTCAGAATCCTGCTAAGAATGTTTTTTCCTCTCTTGTCTGCAATTAAAACATCGACACACAATAAAAGATGCAACCTCTAATGGATGGTGGCTGCTTATCCTTTCAGGGGATGGGGAGGTGGGGCGGTGTTGCAAACAGCATCACTGGGTGACGTGAGTAGTGGCTCCACTTTGGGAATAAGGTGGGGGGTGGGATGATCTGGTTGGCTAGCAAACAGACCCAACAGAAGGGACCTCAAGAGCAAAAGCTATTTTTATATCTTCTGCTGGAGGGAAAGATCTGTACTGGATATTTAAAACACAAAGACGTCATTGCCCAGGTGAACCAAGTAAAAAATAATACTAAAGGATCCAGAAAAGTGCTGAAAATGCTGATAAATACAAGTCTGTGACACAGAAAAAGAAAAGGAATGAGCCCATATCAGTCCATTAGCATTCCCAAAGAATGCTACTTTTTACCAAAGTAGTCAGCTTGTCTTTGGGCTGTCCGATGGCAGGTAGGAGCTCACGAAATTGAATGTTCCACCGCAAAGAGATTCCCTGAACACAGAAAGCTGCACTGTTCTAGAAGAGGGTGCTAGCTAAGCTTCCTTAATTGGATCATGTTAAATACAGTACCGGGGGAGGCTAGACTTTCTCCATGCGATGCATTCAGGTGAGGGGCCACAACCATTTTCTGCTTAGCATGAATTAAAGCTGTTTGTATAGCCCCCACCCATCTCACCATCTGTTAACATTTTTATGCAGTCTTTCCTCCCTGGACTTCTCCCCTCTCCCATTTAATCCTCACAACAATCCTGTTTGGTAGGTTAGTTAGGTTGACTGGCCCAAAGTCATCCAATGAACATCATGGCTGGAGGCAGGGAATTTGATTTTAGTCCAGCACTATAACTATACTATAACCACTATAGCGTGTGAGAAATGAGGTCCACTAGACTCTATCCAATCAGGCACAAGCCAGGCTCCTTCCCTGACCAACCAGGTCCCATCTTCTGCCTTCATCGGGCACCATTCCTTGTTGACTCCCCAGTGCATCCCTCTGAGATCAAAACTGAACTCAGGCTGTAAGTAGTCAGCCCTGACCTCCACCATATTAAAATCATAGGAGCCCTGGATTAACTGCAGCTTGATCTGCATCAGGGGGAATTCCAGCTGGCTGGACAAGAACATTGCTAAGACCCGCCCGGGAGACTAAGACATGAAAGGAATGTTCATGCTAATGCAGAGTGACTGGTGGTGATTGAACTTACTGCCTCTCCAGCTGCGGGTGTGAGCTGTGATAAGGCAGGGTCTCGTTGTGTCACCCCACTTAGCACATTCCAATGCCCTCCTTCTGTGATGATATCCCCGCTCTAAGATCGAGGATCAATCAATCAGCACTGATAAGTTTAGAATTTGTTCCTGGGAAGATGCTGCCTCTATCTAAATTCATCAATTCAGCTCTGGGGAGATTCATTAGCAAACTGCCCCTTTGTGAGGCAGCAGGAGAGACTTTGCATCTCCTTTCACACACCCCAGCAGCAAGTAATCAAACCTTTGTAATCCCAGGAACTGACCTTTGGGGTCTTTGTTCCAACAGCTGAGAGGGCTCCCCAGCCTCAGGACATGTTTTGCCCTATAAGAACCAGAGCTTTTGCCCCATTCAAACTGTGCACACTGCACCTTCAGATCTGAGCGTTGTACCCTTGAGGCCACTTTCCCTAAGCCTCTCTCCTGGCTGAGAATGCGGGACGTTTGAAGCTACTTTCTTCCTCCATGGACTACTCTACTCTCTTGGATTGGTAAATAGACTTCCCCCTCCCTCCTTCTATTCCAATTTCTGGCTAGCTTCCTAGGACTCTTTGTGTGTGCGCGCGTGCGCGCATGCACGTGCATGCATGTGCATGCCAACCATAATTGCCTCTTGTATGTATGTTGGTTTTTCCTCTCTAAATAAATACTCTTTGACCTTAAAAGCACCAAGTCTTGTCGGCCACCTTGGGGAAAGGACCCCGTAAATACTGGTGGAGTTATCCCATAGTTACCCCTCTAGCATAGCCTTTCTCCTTGCTGCTAATTTCCCCCACTTACTCACAAGGAGCTCTATTCTCGGTAACAAGGCAGCCCCCCAGCTATGGCCTTTCTATTGTTTTGCCATCCAGTCTGTTTTTGCAGACCCAAACAAACTGCAAAAACAGGCGCCCCAAATGGGCCACTACATGTGGCTGGTGGGCCCAGCAGGTTACATCAAGTTTTGCAGGCTCAGTAGATTAATTTTCCAGCGTTCAAGTGTTTTATGGCTTGCTACGCGCCCCAGGAAGAGTATGCCGTTTAGCCCAGGGAGGCAGACGGCATTTAATTTTCTTAGTGCTCATTTTGCTTTTAATTCTAGCTGCAAATGCTGGAGTTGTCTGGCTGGCTGGGGAGTGACTAAGGTCTGCAGTGCTGGAAGTGGAGTGGAGGGAGACCCAGGCTTATAAAAATCCTTTTCTGAAGATTAGCCGGCTGCCTTTGTGCATTATCTTATTCGCTGACTGGTGTGTACAAAGGTTTTAGCCATTTTTGGTTGCTTGTCTTATATTAATCCTCAATCAGGAATTTAAAAAGTAGATGCTGAGGCAACTAATGTTCCTTGAGGAGTGAAGTAGGAAGATGTTCCTGTTCGCTCAAAGTGCCCAGCAGTACAGAAGCCTCTTCCCTCACAGTGCAGTCCTAAGAAAAGTTATAACTTTTTAAGCCCATTGACTTCAACATGACTCTGCTTAGGATGGTACTGTCGGAACCTAAGGTCTGTAGCAATCACCAACAGGAGAACGGTCTCTGAATTGAGAACAAAAAGCAAAGCCACACAGACAGTTATGCTGCAAAATATAGTCTTATTTACTTGATATCTTTTTACTTTTCAGGCACAATCACATGAAACCGCAGTTGTAAACATGCTGAAACCAATTACATCGTCAAGGAGCGCCCAAACAGCTTGGGACTGCTCCCAATGGGAGAATGGCACGGGTTTGCCAGGCTAGGTGCCCCGTTTCGCTGTAAACACGCTTCTTCAAAAGCCTTCACAAGTTTGCCGGTGAATTGTAATAGCTGCTAAACAGGAACAAAATGAATCATTTCCTTCATTCAAAGAATACATATACTTCAATATCATAGACTAATTCCTCCTGAAGTAAATAAGACTATATTTTGCAGCATAATGGAACTTAAGGTCTGATTTTCTCATGAAGAATAAGGTGGTAGAAGGCTGTGGGAGTAGAGTGGACTGCACCATTGAATATTGCGAATGGCAGATGCCGGCTTCAGATGCAGCTTTTCACACACAAAAATCTATGCAAATAGAAATCTACAACAGCAGGCCTCTGGTAGTCTGGTTTTCCATTTGCAGGGAGTTTATCATGTGAGGGAACATTCCAAACTCTGTTCCTCCCCACATAGCCTCACATGGTGTGATCCGTTCTGCCACCTCAGTAATATGCCAACTCATGTTTGTATGTCAGGCTTCATTGGTTATCCCTGACTGGCCTAACTCTGCTCCCTACTCCTGGTTACCTTACTATCTGCAGAGACTTCTGGCTACTGTTTTGGAATATGACAGAATGATCTTGGAACCTGCTTGAGTCCTTGTTCTCATTAAAGTGATAAGTATCTGGGCAATACCCATCCTGATTATAAGCAGGGGATCACAAGACTGAATGTTCCCTTGTAAAAAAAATCCAATTCTCCTCGAGACTGTGATGAGGAAACTACAGGTCAAACCTTGAAATCTGGCAACGCTACCTGCCTATCACATTTTTATTCTGTCCTTCCTCCAAGTAGTATCCATAGTTTCCCCCTCTTCCACTTTGTTGTGAAGACAACAACCTTGTGAGGTAAGTTATTCTCTCTGTGTTGACCTATGACAGACTCAAGGACATCTAGTGAAGATCCCCTAGCTGAGGATGGGATTTGATGGCTGTCTACTTGCAACCAGTACAGGCCTATCGTAAGAGTCCAGTCACCTCCTGGAAAAGTGCCACACATATTCTTCCAATTGTACTTTAAAAGTACCAGGTGATTACTGTTTTCTTTAAGCACCTAAGGATTAATAATGAGGCGTAGCTGGAGGCTACAAGGTGCAGCAAAGCTGTATCTTTTACCCACTATAGTTGCAACTGCTATGATACTCCAGTGACACATCAGCATCCTCATCCACCTACAAGCCAACCACATTCATCAATAAAGTGAGCTTTTATGGATTGGATAAGGCAAGCCAAAACTGGTGAAGATATTCCTGTTTTCCACCTATTGATGACTGACAATGCATTTTAACAGCGGCATTTGAGTCCAGTGGCACTTTAGAGACTCAAATCCTGCTCTTCTACTGCAGACCAACATCTACTCACCTAGACTAATGCATCAGAAGACATAAAAGGCAAACCGTGTTGCCAAAGACTCACTTCTTATCCCTGCATAGGCACAGTATGTGAGGATAAGAACTTAGTCAGTGGCAAGACAGTTTGCCTTCCCACTACCTTGAGGGTTCGATGGGGGGGGCATGGTGGTAGCGGGCACACCCAGCTCTCCTGCCCTGCCTCACTACAGCCTTGATGGGGCAGGGCCAAATGAGGTGGTTGAGGGCCGCAGGAGCATGTCAAGGTCATAGCCTTGTAGGGTGGGTAGTCCTGGTCTCCATCCCCTCAGAGGCGAGGTCTACGACCCATAGTTTTGCAAACTGAGTAGACCTGGCCTCCAGACCTGTGAAGCTCCCTGTCTATAGAGGTCAGGTCTATTCACCATGGTTTTGCAAGGTGAGTTGACCTGGCCTCTGTCATCTCAGAGGCCAGGCCAATTGCAAGGGGAGGGGGAAGCAGGGGACTGTATCTCCTGGGGCATGCTCCCTGATGGTGCAGAGTGCTCCTGTGCAATGCAGTAGGGTGATTTCAGCTGGAAACAGGCCTGACTCTGCCCACTGTGGAGCACAGGAGCACCCCAGCCCTCCTCCCTGGCTGTGCTCCCAGGCTCTGCAGCCGCCCGAATTGGGGCCAATTTGGCCCACTGCAGAGTGCAGGAGTGCTCCAGAGCCCTTTACACCCCTGCCAGCAGTGCCCCTGGGCTCTGCAGCTGCCTGATTCGGCCTGAATCGTGTGGCTGCAGGGCACAGGAGCGCTCCAGAGCCCTTTCTGCACCTCCCCCCCCCGTCAGTGCCCCTGGGCTCCTCAGCAGCTCAATTTGGCCCAAATAGGGGCTGAATGAGGCGGCTGTGGGGTGCAGGAGTTCTCCAGGGCCCTTTATGCCCCCCAGAAACGCTCCTGGGCTCTGCAGCAGCCTGAATTGGGCCCCTTTTGGGGGCCTGTTCAGCCTGCTGCAGAGTGCAGGAACACTCCAGGGGTTGCCGTGCTCCCTCAGCAGCACTCCCATGCTCTGCAGCCACTGTGGAGCACAGGAGCACTTCCCATGCCATCATGTGGCCTGCGCATTGACATCATGTCCCAGAAGTGACATCCTCGCATAGCCCGGGAGCGCCTGTGCTTTGCATATGCAGACGATCAAAAGATGAATGCTAGGTCTTCCGCCCAGAGGCTAAGGGGCCATGGAGGTGGCAGGGAGACCTGGCATGGTGGTGTGGCCTCCCAAGGCCCTGCAGTGGCCACAGAGGCAGCACAGGGGCCCGTCACGGTGGCTCTGCCCTCCCAAGGCCCCACAGCGGGGGCCTGCCAAATCAGTTTTCTAGAGCCCATTGTATTTTTTCTCACAACGGGTTTTGTTGCTAGATTTAATATATTGGTGCTATTTTGGTGGTCATCTTTTTACTAGCGTGGATCCAAATTTCTTCCAAGGAGCCTTCTTCAATCTTAAGTGGCTCTTCTGTTGGAGGCTTTAGACTTTGCTCAGTAGACTGGCAGGAATGGAGTAGGATCCACCTTATTAAAGCTGTGTTTTAATACAATTTTTATCAGCTCTGATAATTAGATTATTATTAATATTACATTTTTCGTTTCTTTGTAGCAGGCCTGATAAGATTTCCAGATGCCTCTTCTTTTGAAAGAGATGTAAGGGAAGAAGTTCCTCCCCTCCATCACTGATTCTGCCCTTTCTCCTTTATTTTCCATTAATGGCTGGAAGAAATTTCCTCTGGGGCAACCACATGATTCTACCTCTCTCATTTCCTTCAAATCCCTCTTTAAATCCTTCCTTTGGCACAATCTTCCTTCCTTACTGGAACTCATAAGCAATTGAAATGAATGCACATTCTTCTCTTTTATCCCTGCCTTTTCTTTCCTCTCCTCCCTTTGGCTTAAATTTTAAAGTGTACACTCTTTGGGGACTTATCTCAGTAAAATTCCATGCACCTTGATGGCACTATATAATTATTATTTTATTAGACTGGGTTTGTTTCTGTAGGAGTGACATTTGGATTTGCATCAAATCTTTCACCAAGTAAGCTTATTGTAGTCTGAAAGTTAATGAATGTACTTTCCCCCCATCATGGTTGAATCCAGTGAAGGATTTCTCCTTTCTCCTTGGTATACCTTGTTCCCTGAGATGGACAATTGCCCAGAATTTATTTTCAGAGTTCTTTCTTTTTGATGTTCTGTCTAGATCCCAACTTTCAGTAACAGCAGTGAGATTCCAACTCCTATCACACAACCCATTCTAGAGTGCAGAAGTCCCAGAGAACTTCAAAGATCCCACCCCCCTCTCTCAAGCATTGTATAGTTAGGATTGAAACTAATGCATCTCTACTCTTCTCTCTATTGCAAGTAATGATTTGGCTCAAATGAAAACAAGAGGAAAACATTCAGGGCAATGTAGCTAGGAGCCATTCACAACGACACTGTGCTGAAAGCTGCACACACAGCTTCTGGTGACAGCTCCATAATCTCAGCCATCTGCACTGCAGATGGATGCCAGTAGCATAGTGAATGCAAGACTTGCCTTAAAACCCAAACAGAGGGGAGGGAGTGGGCTAAATCTGCCAGGCTTTGCATAGTCTAGATTCCCCCGGCTGAGTTCATGGTGTTTCCCTTTAAACGGACTTGAGGTGGCAGAGCCAGGAAAAATCTCCGAGACCCTGGAGAGAATCTGCAGATCAGACTAGATAGCACTGGACTAGACTGAGCAATGGAATCAATGTAAGGCAGCTTCATGTGAAGAGAAGGCGCTGTCTTGAGACACATGGTGCCAATTAATACATACTGGAGTGTCTAACACAAGTTAGATCTCAGATTCTCACTTTGTGTCGAACCCGACGGTTCTCCTCAGGTTCCATGGGATGCCCCGTCTGAATCAGGGCCAGGGCTTTTCTTCAGCTGGAACGTGGTGGAACGGAGTTCCAGAACCTCTTGAAAATGGTTACATGGCGGCGCGGAGGGCAATCTCAACTCCCCTCTGTCTGGAGATCAGGGGGCGGGGCCACCAGCCATGTAACCATTTTCTCTGAGGGCAACCCACTGAGTTCCACCACCTCTTTTCCCAGAAAAAAAGCCCTGATCAGGGCCATAATGAGGGTTGCTAACAGGCCTGGTGAAAAATGTCCTCTCTCTTGAATAGAAACTTGAGGTGTGGAAATAGGTAGGTGAAGCTCTTCATGACATAACACCCCATTAAGCCTCTATTAAAGGGCATGACTTTTTTTTTTCTTCTCCAGGCCTTTTGGCAATCTTAACCATGGCAAGTCTGGAAAATGGGTCTTTAGCCTCCCCCGCCCTCCTATGTCATTTTCCCAACTAAAACAGCCCTGGAGAGGTGCTCTTTATCTCACTGAGGAAACCCATGTGTACCCTGGGATACATCAGGGTTCCCCCAAATAGCATACACCCTGGCTGTTGCAAGTCAGGAAGACATCGTAGGGGCAGGGAAGATGAAGCCCCCTCTTTACATGTGCCACAGTCCTGATCCAAATCAGGCAGCACATGCGCAGAACTAGCACCTCCTATCTGATTGCAGCATCTGACAGGGTAGGGACCCCAGATCCAACCTGTGTACTCTGTAATGTGTGCATCGGGCGGAAGAGGTGGCTTTGACCCATCATAGGGCACCATCACTTGGGATGTTCTACTGAATGGGATCTTGTATGCTTCTACGCAGCTTTCATTTATTTCAGTGGGGCGTGTGCAGTAGACCTTCCCAATTGATCTCACCCAGTGTTAATTAGGGGAAGGTGGTTCCTGAGTGAACAGTCAGCATGGGCACCAAAAGTGTCTTGGGCTGGCCCTTGTTGCCAAGTAGGCCCCCTCCCCTGCTTTAAAGCCTGCTATGAACTGTGTTAAAGTTTCCTGCATTGCTGTTTCACTGCTGCACCAAAGACTGCTTTGCACGTGTGTGCCCTAATACACATGTCAGTTTCCTGCCTGCGTGTCAATTACCCTGCTGCTGTAATAGACTGTGTAGTTTACTGACTCCATGTTTGGATAACTGCACAAAGGACTCTTTTTCTGGGCAGCCCTGCCCTGGCCTGTATCTGGAATTCCCAGTGTGTGTTTGGACTTTATTACAAGTGTGCCCCGTGCCTGCATTGCCATCTGCCACGGACCGTGCCTGTTCCCTGCTTTGGACTGTGTTTTTAAAGTGTTGCTCCCCTGCCTCCATGGAAGCCTGCCTCATATGGGCCCAAGCCGCTGCTAGCAGCCGGGCACCCGCCGGGGAAACCTCCAGCGAGCCTGGCTAGGCGCTCCCTGGTCAGTTCCCGCCTGGAGCCTCCCGCGAGCCGGTCGCCGAGCTTGCCCTCGCTACCGGGCAGCCTGCTAACCAGCCCCAGCTATGCCCAGCCGGCATCCATGTTCTCAGGCCCCCAGAAGACCCAGGGAAGAAGACTGCTTTGAGAAGCCATTTCGGCGAAGCGGGCACACCACGTCCGCAGCGAGAGCCCCTCGCCCCGCTCTGCATATCTTAGGAGCCGCCCCGGAGAAGGAACTAAGTGCCGACCATCCCAAGCACTTAGAGAATGCATCTCAAAGAAACCTCCGCATTCCAGAAGCTGATGACATCAGGACAAGCCCTGTCCGCTGGAACATCCTTTCAGCCCACTTGGATTTCCCCCTCCCTCTTTTGTCCCCTCTTCCTGAGGTGTCACTTATCACAATCTGATTACCAAAGTGGCCCATCCAAGCCATTCAGTAGCCCATTAGGCCCTTTGTTTTAATCTGTGAGAACCACCAAGTACAGCACCAGCCCCAGGGTACGTTTTGGGGTATTTAAGCCGGCCTCTCAGACCGCATGGTGCGCGTGCCATCCTATCCAGACTTCCTTGCTGTCCGTCTGTGGTTCCAGTGGTGGCATTGGACCACCCCCCCTCGCTGCTGTGTCTCTGCTTCGCTCCAGGATTGTGAGTATTTCCCTTATCATCGTTGGGAACCCGCTAATGCGAACGTCTCTGTATTTCCTACTCTGTATTTCCTAGATCTTGTGTGTTCCTTGTATGATTGTGCAAGTTAGGCTTACGCCACACTAAATACACGTGTTTGGAACTTATTCGTTGTCTGCCTCTTTGTCACTAGAGTGTCTGGGATCGGGACCTCCGTATACATAGGTTATGATCCGCGCTTAATTTTAAAGTTACAGACTGCTACAGCTAATTCCCCATTATAATAAAAGAGCAGTTCTGGTAACACCCTGTGACCAAAAGTCCATGTAGCAGACTGCTCCATCTCCAGCCAGATGCTCTTGTGGGCCAGGCTCAGGAGTAAAGAACAACAGAAATAACTGTCCCCTCTCCTTTGTTCACAGCTGCGGTTAGCAAAGTAAACGGCCCTTGCAAAGACCTCCCTTCCGTAGATTTGTTAAATCCCTTTGTAAAGTCATGCTAGCGGCCATCACAGCATTCTGTGACAATGAATTCCATTTTGCATGTTTAGTGAGTGCACATTCCAGATTGCTTGAGATTGCATAGGTCAAGCCCCCTCCCCCCCCCCGAGAAGATACAACCTCTTGGCATGTGCTCGTAGACAGATGCTACTGGGAGAAGCTTCTTTTCCAAGATGCACAAGGCAGAGAAGGATCCCCATGAACATGTCAAAAATGAAAGGATGCTTATGTAGGCTCTCTTGAGATGATAAGAACCTCATCAGCATTAATCCGAGGCCAAATCTCAGCCCCAAGACATGAATTGGCTGGGTTTTGTTTTTCCTAGTCTTGCAGACTGGTTGGAGAGGAGAATTTCTCCAAGCATTGGGAATCTTATCCTGACCACCGAATAGCCACCTTCAGTGCCCATGTATGTACAAAGTGATTTCTCGTTTCAGAGTCATAGCTTCCAGGCAAGTTTGAACCTTGGCGTCTCTCCTTTAAGAAACGCATTCCTGACCCAGACGTCCCCAACACACAAACCTCCTGGTGGAAAGCATGCAAGTTTCTTGCCCAGGCTCACACAAGAAGTCTGTGTGTCAAAGCATGCCTCAGATCCCAGAACTCCTGCAGCCATAGGCAGCAGTCCTCTCCCTCCCACCTCCTTGCACTCTGCTCCCACACACACCTGCCCATGCTCAGTTGCCACATTACCATTGCAAATGTGCCGATCCACAGCCACCGTGCACTCCAAAAGGCCTCTTCTGTGCGCCATGATGCTCCGCAGCACTCAACGGGACCTGGCTTTCAGGGGAAGCAGCTGTGCCTCCTGTCTCGAAGGAGAGGGATGCAGGACACCTTGCACGCTGCCCTGGATAAATATGTGCTCCCCCCGAAGCGTCAACTCCTCTCCAAGCTGCTTCTCTAGGCAGAAACACAGCAAACTGGGGCAGCTCCCATTTCTGTGCTTCAGGAACTACATTCTGCTGCCCTAGCTCCTTTATCCCCTCCTGCCTCTCAGGTTTTCGCCTTTCCTTCAAGAGCCGTTGTTTATGTGCCCCTTCTTGCTTTCTCAGCTGAGGATTTAGTAACCCTCTAATTCTGTCTTTGTCAGGAATCCATCTCCCAACCCTCCCCCTTTATTTCCTTTTGATCCCCCCCTCCTCTTCTGCATTGCTTTATGTTATGAAAGGCATCAGTATTCAGTTGTTCGCTTCCTCTGGCATCCTCTCTCTTCTCCCTCTACTCTGGCTTTTCTGAATCCTTGGGCTTTAAAGTAAGGGCTGAAGCCAGCCTCTGGAACATTCCCTTTTGCTACCCTCCTCCCTGTGTTCCCCAGCTGCTTTAATACCATGTGAGCAAAGAAGCTATGGAAGTTGTTCTTATACACCTCAGCTGGCTTTACTTCCATTTGCCTATTTTAGCTGAGGAACAGGATTCAGCAACTGAGGTGCATAAGAGAGCAAGTGTGATGTTGTGTTTTAAGTGTTAGACAAGGACTTAGGAGATGTGAGTGCGAATTCCCACTCTGTCATTAGACTAACTCAACAGCCTTGGGCCAGATGTATCCTCTCTACCTAACCTCAGGAGGGCAGAGTGGAAGAGGGGATGTGGCGTAGTGACAGAGCATCTGCTTTGCTTGGAGAAGAGCAACATTCAGAGAAAAGAACTGCACAATCAGCCACACCTCTGTGGACATGTTATCATCTACATGTCTGTGGCACATGGTCATTGGGCAGGCCAAAGTGGATGGCACGTGGTTGGGCATGTGTGAAACTCTCTGTGAAACAGATTCCACAGCATCCATCTACCTGCAACCTGAGGGAAGAAACATCGCCAGACAGCAGGTGTGGGAATCTCGACAGCAGCCTCCTTGCCAAGTCGAATAGACAAACACAGGTGGGTCTTCCAGGCTGAGTCCCGAGAGAAGCCCTTACAAGCAAGGCCATAAAGTTAATTAATGAGGGAGGGAGTGGAAGCTGCTTCAGAAACAGCAGCGAGGGCCTACTTCCGAACAGCTGTCAGGGCAGGGGTCCTGGGGTTTTGCTTTCAGTCGCTGCCACCTCCTGCGTTCCTAGTGGGCTATTTTCGGCCTTTGTTTTGAGCTGGCAAGGGAGATATGAAAAGGCTGCCTGCCTCCAGGCACAGATGCTGCGAGGCGGGGCTGAAAGGGGCGGGCAGTGTGTGTGTGTGTGGGGGGGAGAACTGTGGTGTCTTGTTTTTTTAAGCCACCATCTCTTATGATCCAGACGTTCCTCTCTTCCCCCCTCCCAAGCGCCTCCATACTTTCCTTTAAAACACTGAAGGAGTCTGTCAGCCTTGGCAGCCACCCACTCAGGTCGTGGTTATTAAATGCAGACTGGCTCAAACAGACCATCCTTGGGAGACACAGCCTGTCAGGATTTGGCACCCATTAAATCTGTGAGCAGCTGTCACAGCGGTTGGGCTGTTCCAAAGACAGAATAAGAAACCCCCAGGGAGAGAATAAGAAAAGAAGGTACAGCTTCGGACAGAGGGACAAACACGTATGAAAAACAGCCAATTAAGGTGCATTCAAATGGGGGGTGGAGGGAGACATTGGGTGTCGTTAGATGCACCAAAGGCTACTTCAGGACATGGTGAGGAAAAACTTAGCCTGTTCTAGGATCCAGCTGGACAAGGAGCAAAGTCTGGGGCAAACTGACCCTGAGTTGGGACCATCCAGGAAACGGCAGGCACCAGACAACAGTTTTAGGAAGTAAAGGCAGGCATCGCAGGACCCAGGAGCAGCCTCAGATGTTGCTTCAGTAGGCGAGCAAGCCTAAATGAGCATAAGAATCAGGGCTTTTTTTCTGGGAAAAGAGGTGGTGGAACTCAGTGGGTTGCCCTCCGAGAAAATGGTCACATGGCTAGTGGCCCCGCCCCTTGATCTCCAGACAGGGGGTGGCGCAGAGGGCAATCTAAATTCCCCTTTGTCGGGAGATCAGGGGGCGGGGCCACCAGCCATGTGACCATTTTCAAGAGGTTCCGGAATTCCGTTCCACCGAGTTCCCCCTGAAAAAAAAAAGCCCTGATAAGAATGTAAGACATGCCTTGCTGGATCAGATGAGCAGTCTGTCCATTCCAACATCCTGTTTCATACAGCAGCCAACCAGTTGCCCTGGAGGACCAACAGACAAGGCAAGGCACAGAAGCCAAGGCCTTTCCCTGATGTTGCTTCTTAGCACTGGTATTTGAGGTTTTCTGCCTCTGTGTATGGAGGTTCCCTTTACTCACCCCAGCTAGTAGCCATTGATAGACCTCCATGAGCCTGTCTAATAAAATAGCTAACAAGAAGGCATTCAACAATGAATATCTACTAGATTTTAATCTTGTCTTTTCTCCAAGGAACTCAGAACAGCGTACATACTCCTCCCTCCGTTTCACCCTCACAACAACCCTGTGTGGTAAATTAGGATGAGAGAGAGTGACTGGCCTAAGGTCACCTAGTGAGTTTCATTGCTGAATGGAGATATGAATCCTGGGTCGAATCCACATTCACCCATTACCCACATGTTTATCGGATATCTTCCGTTTGCCTCCAATCCGCTATTTTTTCCTCTTCGTTCACATTCCTGCTTCCAATCTGTCTTTCTCGCACGTCCCTCCGGTCACACGGCTGCTCGAAAACCACTTTTTGGGGCGGGACCTTTTTTTCCCGCCCATTTTTTTAAAAAAATTTTGAGCGCACTTTTCCGTTATTTCGATCTTGCCTTATAAAGAAACATCATTGAAGATAATGATGCCTCTCTTTCCCCCACTGACAGCACTGATGGCTCTCTCCCGTTTCTTTTTTGGAAATTTGGAAGCATGTGGGAAGCTTTCGTGGGCATTTCCTATGCAGGACAGTTCAGTGCCTGAATTTTACTGAAGTTTCACTTCCTTGGAGTGTCATTATTTCGATATTTCATAATTTCGATATTACAGTAATATAAAATTAAAAAAAAAACAGTTAAAAAGGAAGTTTCGCGAGTCCGTTCTGAGGGTAGATTCACCCCAAAATGATTTTTCAAACTACCAGATTTGATTCAGAAACAGCATAATCAATAAGTCCAATGCTATGAAGTCAAAAACAGTCTTTTGCAGACTACAGAGCACTTGCAAGTTGAATCAGCCAATAGGAACTCTCGGAACGGCCGGAGAGACAGGAAGGGGGGTGGTTTTAAAAAAAAACCGCGTAAATTGCGCATTGTCCCGTTCACGGCCAGCGTGAAACTCCCGTTGAAAACCTGTGACCACATATTCGGGAGAAATGCGAATGAAATGCGTCTGTTTAATGAGGTAATGTGACCGGCACTTGGGATTGCGTGGGGAATGCGGGGAACATGCGACTTAGAATGAGTAATGTGGATTTGACCCAGGTCTCTTTAGGCCCGGGGCCACACTCTAATCGCAGCATCATACTGGTTCAGAGTCATGTACTCTGACATTGGGTGGTTTTCTAGTAAAGTTCTCTGTAGGCTCAGATCTCTATCTTGAGGGCCACCCAGGTCTTGGGTCAGGCATCCAGTCCTTTTCCTCTGAGGGGCCCTCAAGGAGCTCTCCTTTCGACTGGGCCTCAGGCCAAGTTATCCAGATTCCAGATCATGTTCACATGTACTGATTAGGTCCCCCTTCTGCCTCAGAAATGCTATCTGAGAGGTCCAAATACAACTATCAGGTACTTGGAATTTTATTTATTTACCTTATTTATACCTTGCCCTTCTTCCCAGAGGGGACCCAAAGGGACTCACATGGTTCTCTTTACCTCCATTTTATCCTCACAACAACCCTGTGAGGGAAGTTAGGTAGAAAGGGTGTGACTGGCCCAAGGTCACCCTATGAGCTTCATGACAGAGCAGGGATTCCAACATGGGTATCCCAGATCCTAGTCCAACACTCTAACCACTACATCACACTGCACGAGATGGATAGACCAAAGATAGGCTCCAGGCAGGCAAACCTGGCAAGCCAGTGCCCTAAGAAAGCCAGCAGCAGGCCTGAGAACCTTTATACTTGCCAGTAACAGTGGACTAGCCTTGCACTATTATTGAGTTCTAGGCTAGGAGGATTGTGTGAGTCTCCTGGTTGGAATTACCTGTATTTTCCAAGTGCAGTGAAGTAGTTCAAATGTCAGACAAAGATCTGGGAGACTCAGGTTTGAATCCCCACTCTGCCATGGAAGTTTGCTGGGTGAGTTTGGGCTAGCCATTCTCTTTCAGCTTAATCTACCTTTCAGGGCTGTTGTGAGGATAAAAAAAGAGGTGGGAACAATATTGTAAACTATTTTAAGTTCCTATTAGGGAGAAAAGCAGGTTATAAATCTCTGAAAAAATAAATAATAGTTGGTACAGGTAGCAGCAAATGAGTTCCTGACGGGTGCCCCTGATATAAGCCTGGCTGTGATTAACATTGATAAAGTCTGTCCATAGTGGCCTTCTCACGCACTAGCATGCAGAGGAATTGGTTTCCCACTGCTTACCCCCATTTAAGGTAGTCAGTATGCCAAATGCAGAATCCTGAGTGTAGAAGATGGACAAACCCACAGCTGGGGGGAGAAATGGGGCACGCCCCTGAAATATGTTCCTGGTTATTGGTGGTTTAGCGCAAACTGGTGGTGGAAAGTGCCCTCAAGTCAGAGTTGACTTATGGTAACCCCTGGTGGGGTTTTCATGGCAAGAGACTAACAGAGGTGGTTTGCCATTGCCTGCCTCTGCAGCCCTGGTCTTCATTGTCTCCCATCCAATTATTAACCAAGACTGACCCCGCTTAGCTTCTGAGAGCTGATGAGATCAGGCTTACCTGGGCTATCCAGGTCAGGGCTAGTGCAAATTACAAGTACGGAATATGAAAGGGGAAGAAAATTGGCCCTACTTTGCAACATCTGATGCTTCATTCCCTTCTATAGAATGCCTTACGTGATGCTGACTGTGTAGTGTTTAAATCTCCATATTGCACACAGATGCTGTGGGGTTTGTCCATCCCCAGCCCAGGGGAACAGTATGGCAGGCCTATGCTACTTGGCAGGAGTATTGTGCTGTGGTGGAGCTTAAAAGCACACATGGCGTCTGTAAGTGAAAGTTATCCTTTAAGTCAAATGAATAAGCATACCTGCAGGTATCGAATATTCTAATACGGTTCATCTAAACTAGGGTTGGTGTTTTTTACTTTGTTAGTATCTTTTAAGGGCCCAGTAGCCATGCAAATTGTCTTTGCATTCATCAGCCAGAACACCAAAAGGTGAATAGCACAGGTGTACTTCCTGCTAAAGAGTTGTGTATAATTCTGCATGGATGGTTTTCCTTAGATCGTCAGAAGTAAAAGGAACACAGGGCTCTTCTTTATTAAAAGCAAAAACTGAATGTTCAGTTTAGGTGCCTGGGATATACCATGAAAGGAGCGCTGATTCTTCAGTATCCCAGAGAGAGGCCTGTTTATCTGAGAACTTTGAAGTGGGACTGAAACTGGAATCTTCTATTATGTACCAAGCAGGTGCTCTGCCACTAAGCCAAGTGCCACATGGGCCAGAATGCTTCTTGTCTATCCTCTGCATTTTTATCCCACCCTTCCTCCAAGCTCAGGGTAGCATACATTGTTTTCTCTATCCCCATTGTATCCTCACAACAAACCTGCGAGGTAGGTTAAGCTGAACGTGTGTGACTGGCCCAAAGTCACCGAGCAGGCTTCACAGTAGCATGTGAATTTGAACCCCAAATGCCTAGATCCTAGTCCAGCATGCTAATACTATACCACACTGGCTCTCTAGAGACTCAAACAACTCCTGTAGCCTTGACATTATTAGCGGAACGGTACACTTTGACTGAGCCAGCTAAATACCACATTAGAGGTTAAAAATGATGTTTAGCCAAATCTGGAATGTGCCTGTTGGTTAATTTTTTTGCACACCCTTGCAAGTAAAAGGCAGGAAGGGAAATGAAAAGAACTGCATGAATATAACCCCATCCACCAGCTGCAAATCTCGTTTTTCTTAGTAAGCAGATCACCAACTAACCATGCGCAAAGCCTCATTAACATTCTCAACTGTCTGCAAGTGGTATGTTTTTAATATGCTAGCATCAAGATTTGAAAGCAAATGGCCTTGAGGGGAACTCGAGAATGCTGTATTGTATTTTAAAGGCTTTGGAAACAAAGATACAAGCAGAAGTCTGGAGCGTTTGTGCTCTCCCCCACTCCCACACCATACCAAATGAGAGCATGCTAAGTTTGTTGTACAAGGAGGAAGAGGGCATTTCTACACTGGAATTAGTAGGCAAGGGGGGCTGTACAAGCACTGACAGCATTATTCTTGTGCGAGATTAAATTAGAGATGTGCCAGATTTCTTCCCAACCAAAAGCAACTAACCACATTAGGAGTGGATAATAGCGGCACGGCACCTACCTAGGACACACCTGGGATTGTGGCATCAAATGGGCATCTAAGGGTCAAACTAGAAGGGCAGGTTGAGTTGAGTCCAGGTTTCCCACAGCCATGCAGTAGCTGTGGGAATGGCTGTTAAAAATAATGGAGAGCCCAATTGACCTCAGCCACCACCATGCGGGGAGGAAGGGCTTCTCCCTCCCTTCTCAAACTGTTTTCCAAAATAGCTAATGGGGAGGAGGTCTGTGCTTTTGCATGGAGTATTCTGTGCACGTGGGAGCAGTAAAAACAGTGGGGGAGCTATTTTGTCGTGGGAAATGGCGGAGGGGGGGAGGGCAGGAGCTCTTCCTTTTCTTGCAGTGGTATTTTGAGGCCAGTTTGGAGACTCTCTTTTTTAAACAGCTGTTCCCCACACTTGCTGCAGGGAACTCGACCCTTCAAAACCCTGCACCTCTAGTTTGACCCTGAGAACACTCCTAAGAAGGGCTACTCAGAAGTAAACCCCATTTTATTTAGTTGGCTTACTCGCAGGAAAGAGTTCTTAGGGTTGCAGTCTAAAATTGTGTAGTATACTAATGTTATGTTACATCGAGTTCTCGGACTAGCATCATTCGGCTGGTTTTCAAGAGGCAATTTGAAAAGACAAGTCACATTTTGCTGAGGCTTAGTGAAGGCAGCAGGCCGGGCAAGGCAGCATTACTGCCTCTTCTTATTGGTCTTGTGCCTGCAGCCTAACACAGTAGTGCACATTCAATCACTGTATGCTGGTGGTGGTGATAAAGAGAACAGTGAACTGGAGACATGTGAAAATGGACACAGTAGCCAAATGGGTTTTCTGCATAATAGCTTTGAGCTAGAGTAGTCTTCCTTAACAGTGAGAACTTGGGAGATCACAACACTGTGCTACTGCTCTTAATGGTCTATGGTAATGATGTCTATTTATTTCCATACTCATGAAATATTGAACCCCCCACAGGCACTATTTTTGCCCCCATTGGGATAATGAACACAAATGGACAAAATATCATCAGTTCCATTCTTTTCCCTGGGGTTTGCCTTCGGTTGTCGCTAAAAACAGAATCCCTTTTTTCCTCCCCATCTGCAATTTGGTTTGGATGAGTTCTCCGAATTAGATGGAAAATGAAGAAGTCACAGTGAGAAAGAAAAAGGGTTCATTCACACTGACACTGACTAGAGAAAGAAGGCAATTGAAAATAGTCTGAAAGGGCATATCGCCTCAGTAAATGCAGTTCCCAGATCTGAAGCAATGTGGAGTGAGAACAGGAGGAAAAAAATTCAGTGGGCAAGATAATCCCATCCTCCACCGCTGCCAATTTTTGCCCACCTGAGGCAATCCCCCCTCCCCTCGCAACAATTTTAGAGCCTGGATGGAGAAAAAAAGTTTTAAAAACTAACGGGGGGGGGGGAGGCATTTTCAAGAAAAAGTGAGAGGAAGGGTTGCCAGCCGGCCTGAAGAAAAATGACCTGTTCCTTTAATATATGTATAATGTTGAAAACAATTGGGTGAAACTCTTCCTGGCATGGAGGTAAAAAAAACATTGCCTTGGTAAATAACATCCCAGTAAGCCTCTATTAAAGGAGTGAGAATTTTTTCTCTCCAAGATGTTGACACCCTAAAAAATATTCTTCTCAGTTCATTTAAGTCAATGGGCATAGAAGAATCTAAATCTCCGTAAGATGGCTCTGACAATCACTTTTCTAAACTAGAGGAGCTAGCCAGTCACAGCAGTTGTCAGCCGAATTCTTAAATTTTGTGGGTCTTGACGTGATCTTGTTCTGGAAATTATTTATGAGCACACTCAAGAACGGATCCATTGCACATCCTTTTGAGAATCATGGTGTTAAGTTTGAGAGAAAACTGAGCACAGCCCTTGCTCCCACAAAACAATGGAAGCCAAGAAGGGATTAGTGGTAGGAGGGAAACACCTGAGGGAAGGCACAGCTGGGCCAAGTCAGGAGAGGGAACAAGCCTAGAAGGAGGGCGGGGCGGGGAAAGGAAGCCCTATATAAGGTGGCTAGGAAGAGCTCTGAGGTGGTGGGTGTGAGTAAGGAGTGATGGTGTGGAGTGAGAGCACAGCAATGCAAGAGTGGAGGAGAGTTCTGGAAGGAGGAGATGATGGAGGACGCAGAGGGTAAGCAGGCCAGGTTGAGCAGGCCAGCGAGTGGACTGAGAGGGAGTCTGGGTGATGTATACTGCCCCTCCTTCCACAGAGTAGGGTCCTGCAGTATCCCTGGTGCCCCTCTGATGTCAGGGCTGGCCCAGCTGGGGCCCTGCCCAGTGGCGGCAGCGACAAGCCCTGACAGTGATGTCATCATGCCAGCTGCAGGAGTGTTCCTGCACTTCATTTGGGTCCGATTTGGGCCCCAAACGGGCAGAATTGCCCCCATGCTGAGCGCAGGAGCACTTGTGCGGCCGGCACAATGATGTCACTACCAGAAGTGGCATCATCGTGTCAGCTCTGGGGTGTGCATGCGTCACAGACCACTTTCTAACAATTGGCTGGTTGTTATGGTGGGTAAATTTGAAAATAATTTGTCACATTAAAACATTCTCCGGAAACCCGGGTGCTCACAAAGTAGGTTTTCCGGTATACCGACCTTTCATTATTGTGCAAATGCGCTATGAAGTCCATTTTTTTTTTAAAAAAGGGCTGGGCAAAAACAGATTCCTGCCATTATCATGTGGTATGGAAAGGAGGCGCAATTGTGGCGCAGTGATGGCGGGGAACACACAGAATGGGAAAGCGTGTGAGTATCTCCTTGAACAGCGCCGCAGTTGTGAAAAAGGCACGGAAACAAAAAGGAAGTGTGGATTCAGCCAATGGTTCAGCCTTCCACCAGTTACTTTCAACTCTCTTAAAAGCTAGTTGCTGCCTCCAGCCATTTATGTAATTTTTATCCCGGCTTTTTTGTCCAGCCAGGCCCAAATGGAAGCAGTTTACAATTAAAAGCAGTCCCAAAAATGTAATGAAAAAATACACACCAATCTGGAGGCAGAAACTAGCAACACTTTGCAGGCGCTATAAGAAAAGATTAAGAGAGTTCAGCAATAGGATATGGCATGAAACGGATGCTGCTGGTTCCACAATTTATCAAGAGGCTCAACAAAAAAGGCAAGTCTGTACAAGCTACCTGAAGTAAACAAGCACAGTTTCTAGGGGGTCTCCTTGGAGAAAGAGTTCCAGAGGTTGGCATTAGGGTTGCCAGGTCCCTCTTATCTCCCGCTGGGAGGTAGGGACGGCTGGCACTTACCTCGTGCTGTTCATGAGTGGGCATATAGGTGGTCAAGTGTATGTGAAAACCAATAATTAATCACTGTAAAGTGATGCTCTTGGTGATGTAAGCAAAAGCTATAAAAGATCAGGTATTTCTTTGTCTTACTAAAACACATGGAGGCCTGCTTTGAGGTTGTGTTCTCTATATTGCAATATATAAACCAACTTTTCCAGCCCTTGTTCGTCTCATTCCTTTGTTTCAAATTGGGTCAGTGCAAAGGAGCACAGTTCTGTGTAACAAAGCTACTGCTCTTTGGAAGGCAAAGCTTGTTTCCAAGCTTTGGATCTAAAAAGGCTGAAGAGCTGAAACTGCTAGCTTGGGAGACTTGAACCCTTCTCCCAGAGAGAATAGCAGCAGCTGGGAAGAGCAAAGAGCAAGCAACAGAACTCTTCACTGACTGCATAAAACCAGTGCCCTAGTACACAGCTGCCCTACTTCATCTTGCCAGGAGGAAAGGGGAACTGCTCCTAGGGCAATAAGCAAGCTCCAGGATTCGTACAGCATTTTCACAAAGAGAGTCCTGCTGTTGCAAGGCCTTCTGGATAATTGGGACCCTGTTCCAGGCACAGCTTCTGCCCAAACCCACAGAACTGTCTGCACTAGAGATGGGCATAGACTGCATTACAAACTTCAAAAACCCATGAAATTGGTGATCGCGTGATCGTGATCCGGTGGTTCGTGATTGTCCACGGCCAATGAACCAGTGTTCGGGAGAGGCCTGGTTCAGTGCGTTCGGCCGCCGTTTGGGAAGCCAGACAGTCAGGCGCCATCAATCAATTTCCCTGGCAAGGGAGCCGGGGGAATGCCTGAACTCTGTCTGTTCTCTTTCTGTCGCCCTGGAAACCCGAATGGAAGCCCAGCTTACCTTGATCGGCAGGTCTTCCTTCCAACCACAGAGCTGCAAAGCGGTTACAAGTTGGGAGAAGACACCCAGGGGAGGGAGGGGGAAGGGGGTGTGCTGTAGCCATGGGCACTCCAATCTCATCCCTGCAAACCCTGATAGGCAGTTCTGATGGCCAAACACAGACCTCCTGTGTTGCTCAATGGGACTTGTGCTTATAAATAGCTGTGGGCTCCCGGAATGGGTTTCACTTTCAGAGAGCAGTGGAGTGGGACAGAGCTTTTGCTTGCCACTTTCTAGCCTTTAGGGAGAGAGACTGAGAGTATAATTCAGCTTGGATTTTTGTGGGAGTTTCCTGGGGGCCTTGGATTGGAGAGGGTATAACTCCAAGATCCCTTTTGCAATCTTGTCCAAACTTGGGTGACGGCTGTAGGAGAGCCTGCAAAACACTTCCCGGGAATATGAGCTCTCTAAGTACCACGGGGGCTGTTCTGCGCCCCACAAACCGCGAACCGGTTCAGCAACGGAAAATGTTCGTTGCGGTTCGCGACTTTGGGATAGTCGTTGGCACCGAACTGCGAACCGCTGGTTCGTTAATTTTTTTGGGTTCGTGACCATGTCTAGTCTGCACCCTCTACCGTGTGGATTGTGAGTAGGACTCTGCTCTGGAGTCACTGGTTAGTGACTCAGTATTGATAACTTTGAGAATGTTTTCATAGTTGTGTTCTGTTATATTTAAATAAATTGGATTTACATTTTGAATTTGTAATCATATTTCTAGAAATTGAACCTGGCCCTTGGACCCTGGGGGTTAGATCTGTCTCAAGGCTGAATCTCTCATGGGTAAGTTGTCAGATTCCAGTAGCACAGGGGAATATTGGGACCAGCCGTTTGGGTCATAAGAGATGCAGCAGCAGGTAGACTAAAGGGGATCTCTTGTGTTTAGATGCATTAAACCTCTGAATATTAGTGCTAGATGGCACCATTGAGGCAAAGGCCTTGGCCTCAACTATTGCCCTGTTTGTTGGCCTGTTTGAAATAGGATGCTGGACTAAATGAACCACTGGTCTGATCCAGCAGGGTTCCTATGGGCACCATGAAAGTACATCAGAAGTAGGAGAAGGGAATTTATAATGCTGGACATTTATTTGGGAATAAATCCCACTGAAACCAATGATATTTCGTTCTAGATAAACAGCTGAAAGTCATTATATAAATGCTAAGTGTATTAGAAGTGTATCCTATCCGCCCTCCTTCCCCCATGGAAGGCAGTTTCCTCCATATTTCAGCTGCGCCCCCATAAGATTATCTCTGCTTCCTACATATTTAATATGCAGCGAACAGATGGCACCTCCATTAACACTGCAGCTAAGAAAAGGAAAATGTGGTGCCAAATCTGAAATTTACAAATGCCATCCAAAACCAGCTTGCAGACACAAATAACTACAGCGATCTCATTGCAAACATCAAAAAAAGAGGCCACCCACCCACAGAAATCAATAGATCTCCTCCCACAGGTTGGCTCACACAGCCGTAATGAAGGGATATCTGCTGAGCCACAAGCGTGGACCACATGTTGTTGACAATAACATAATAGCCATCAAGCCACACAACCTTACAACCCAAATGCCTTGGGCTGAGGAAGCCACTTTTGGGAAACGAAATGCACAATAATTGCCAAGTCAAACAAATTGGTGACGATGAACCAAAATGATACAGGAGGGCAGACAATGTTATACAAATTCAAAATTCTAGACTTTGCACTATTCCTTCCTCCCTGCCCCAAAAGGAAAAGGAAAATTTTTAAAGGAAGTTATGGTTTACATATCCCAATGAAAACGTTATGGAACTGAACTACAGTGGACAGTGATATTCTCAAAGATTTCCCCAGCTAACGGGAGTTATGGCTAGATGAGAGAGTGAGCGAGTGGGAGAGAAAAGTGTTATCCCTTTCTATCCCCAGCATGACACTAGTCATATCCAGACTAAATCTTCCCGTTGCTGCCTCTACCTCCCTCCAGATGTCCACAAAGTTCTGCTCCTGGGGGATAAAGGACTCTGAAGAATGACCGGAGGGTGGGGGGCAGTGTTCTGTAGCAGGTACAGATGGAAACTGGCAATTTTGTCTGGTCCAACCCTATGTCTCAACTAAAGTTCCTGAGGGGATTTACAATATAAATCTTTTTTTAAAAAAAACAGCAACTAACAATGCAATAAAAACCAACAACGATAAATAAGTTAAAATAGTGGTGTGCATTTCCTGCTTCCTCCATTGGTGAGAAGCTGCTAGGGGAGAGCTGCCTGCATTGGAGAAGACAGCCCTGGAGACATGGCTCCCCTCCCCAAAAAGGGAGGACACAAAGAGGCTATCCTACTTGATGCAAAGAGACACTCCTCAGATTTCCAGAGACAGAGATCTGGCACCTCGAAATACTTCACTTCCAAACCAACTCATAGCTCTGTCTCTATCAGCTCCTTTCTCTGTTCCAAATTCAAATGTGCCATTTCTTTACAGAAACATATACCTATCCACTAGTATTCTTGTAGTCCAAAAGTTCCTACTGGGTGTGTCTAGTTAAGCCAAGCCCATTCAAAGTAATCAGATGACAAGTCTGTAAGCAGTGCTAAAAGCAACTATTAAGGCTAAAAGCCTGCAAAATACCAATCAATGCTAATAAATCATCAAACACTGATTAACACCAAATGGCTGGAATAGAGAACAAAAGTGTGTTCTTTCTTCACCCAACTCCTAAATACAGTTGACCCCTTTTGACTCCTACTGTAAAAGCACTCCATGGGGTAGGAAAGCAGATTATCTTTGTCATCAAAAACCTGTCTTGCAGCACCTTAAAGAATGGTTTTGACTGGTATATAAGCTTTCATGAACTACGGCCCTACACCTGTCAGGCGTAGCAGTAGATTCAAACTAAGGATGAGACCAAATTTCAAAAGATATTTGGTCTGATGTTATTTATTTATAGTCCACCTTTCCTACAGAGAGTCAAGGTGGATAACAAAGTGTAAGGCAATGCACCTGATAAGAAGATATATCTAATAAGCAATGCAATAGGCCTGAGATCGCAGAAGTCTGAAACAAAGTCTAAATCTGAGCAAGCACAAGTTTTAAACATGACATGTTAAACAAGCAGTGAATGGGTACAAAAATTAGATAAAATGTTACATTATTAAAGAATATATGTCAGGAATGTAATACTTAGTTTGATAAGTTAAGTGGGAAAGGGAATAGAGATAGCACTGTGTTATAATAGATAAGCTTAGAAGAGAATGAAAGTATATGCTTAATAGAATAAAGTAAATCTGAAATGAGTAAGGGAAAAAATGGACAAGGGGTTGGAAAACTGTGGGAAGTCAACAAAAGGGGGGGGAAGGGAGGGGGTTAGAACTGGAATATTTAAAGGGAATTGATGGTAATGAGCATTATATTGATTTCTAATCCAATAAAAAAAAATTTTTTAAAAAAAAACAAGCAGTGAATGGGATCACATAAATAGAAATACAATGCACGAAGAACCAGACGTGTAGCCTGATCTTGTCGGAACTCAGAAGCTAAGCAAGGTCAGCCCTGGCCGGTATTTGGATGGGAGATTACTGAGAAAGGCTGGGGTTGCTCTACAGAGGAAGGCAATGAAACCACCTCTGCTCGCTTGCCTTGTAAGTCTCTTGCTGGGGACTGGGGTCACCACAAGTTGGTTGCACCTTTGTGTGGCACACACATACAAAAGAACAAGATCATGCATACAGAAACAGATAACACAGTAGCAAAGTCAACCCATCCCACCCCGTTTCTGTAACACTTGGTCTGCTATTCTGATATCATTTTCTTATGCATCTGTGTTCCTGGTTAATAGAGATGTATCTTCCGTGAATAAACATCTTTTTTCCTTTGTAAGATCTTAGAGTGACCCAAGCTCTTACCCACGTGCCTACCTGTTTATGTAGATATCAAACGCCTAAACAGGTGAGAGGGTTAGCAGACAGGTAAGATGGGAGCGAGTAACCTCAGACACACACATACGGGCAGCTCCCTGGCGGTGACTCAAACTGCTGGCAGGAAGGGAAGGGCAGATAAGTTTCAGTGGTGGCAGAATTCAACCTAAACGAGAGGAAGGAGGGGGCTAGGCGGTCCAAGCCCGGCTTGCGCACACAAAACTGATTCCCACCACCTTTCAGCTACTCATGAGCGGGAAGGTGGATGGTGGATATATTTCTGTTTGAATGCTTAATATTTCTGTTTCAGTTTTGTTTCTTTCTTGTGAGAAACGAACCTGCAAGTCTTCATTTTCCTACCACTTTCCCTTTTCTGGCACTTGCTCTCCTAAATCCCCAAACAAAATCCATATAATACCTTTTACGGCGCCATACGAGGCAGATCTACTCCAGTCTAAGCCCAGTGAGATCAACAACTCTGAAATAACTCTTGATTAATACATTTTCAATGTGAAATTTGCATTTCTCATGTAAATCAACAACAGAAGCAAAAATGAGGCAAACCCAAACTGATGGTGATTATTACACAGGAAATCAAAATGAAATGGTTATATCATCTCATCTTTGATTTTTATACATTTACATCCCAATTTCCTCCCCAGTGGGGAACCAAAAAGGCCTACGACATTGTCCATTTTATCCTTACAACAACAACCACATGAGGGTATGGTAGGCTGACAGAATGAGCTTGCCCAACAGCCTTCCATGGCAAAGAGGGGATTCGAACTTGGGTCTCCTAGAGCAACACTCTTAACACCTACACCATGCTGGCTGATCTCTAATTCACACCTTGGACCTTTCAGGAACTGAGCTGGATCCCAGTTACTGCTTTGTGAGTGTTACATGTTACAGCTGTCATGGGAAACCTGATGTTGTATCAACATTTTCAGTAGGAGGCACTTCCATTGTGGGAGTAAAAGTATGGAAGAATACCTCTTTAAACATTTGCATATACGTGCCTGGAAAATCTGGGCCAGTCAATTCTCAGATGTTAAAAGATGCACATATATACATATTTTCACAATTTATGCATTTGCTGCAGAAAACATGGTGTAACACCAAAGTGTTTCTCTCCAGTAACTGTCAAAAATAGCCAGGGACAGATTGAGATGTTAATACGGCCCTAGAACAAGCCAAGCTGAGTGGCTTCGGTGGTGCTGGCAGGTCTGTTGGCTCAAATATGCCTGGTGTTAGCCTGGGAGGAGGCAACAGGGTGGACCTAAAACCATTGCCACTGGCCATGACCAAGCCACGTGGCCTCTGCAGGAGCTCAGCCAGTCTTCTTGACCCTTTCCAGCAGCTCTTCTGAGCAGCAGCTCACCAGAGATTTTCCCACTCAGGCAAAGGAGCAGTCTGCACCTTTGTAGAACTGCCTTCAGTCTTTGAATTTGTCTACACATTACTAAGTACTTAGAGATGCTCAAGTGAACCTCATTTCACGTGTCCCCCTTCCAGCTTTCCATGCACTCAATCAGACAGTCATGCTTCAATTTGCTCCGCATCACATGTTTGAAATCAGTTTCTTCTCAACTGCTAAAGTATCCCAGTTTCCCCTACATCCATTCATTGAAGTGCAGATCTTGACACTTTCTCACACCTTAGAGAAATGCAAATTGGCAAGTCAAAGGAGCCTACAGTACTTGTTCTTGCAGCAAAAACAGAGCAGATTTGGTGCTTTGCCCTCCGGAATCATTTGCAGATGCATTCACAAGAAGGGAGCTCCTGTGAAAGCAGCATTCATATGCGCAGAGCAAGAACAGCCTGCATGTGAATTGAGGACTAGACATACAATCCTGCACTTGAGCATCCCTAGGTACTTACTAACTTCTTTGACTGGCTCCTTTCTGTGCTCTGTCCCTCCCTGTCATAACCAGTTATGATTAGTCTCAGGGACTGAGCAGAAATTTCTGCATTGAACAGTGCAATGCTAAGCAGAGTTACGCCCTTCTAAGCTCAATAACTTCAACAGATTTAGAGGAGCATGACTGCTTAGGAGTGCATTGTTAGGCTGTTTTCACAGAGAATGGAAAGTGCGATTTCAATGCACTTTAGTGATCATTCGCAAAAGGAGTTTCCTGTTTCACATGGGAAAATCCAGTCGCGAACAATCACTAAAGTGCATTGAAAGCACATTATCCACTGTGTGAGAAAGATTTTTAGTCTCCTTCACAGGGTTTCTGGGAGAAGGACTCAAAAGAGTGAGGGGCCAGAATCATGTGGGTGGGGTTATTTTTCTTCTCAGCTTGAGAGCTTTTGCCATTCACTCTTCCATTCCATGTCCATCAGGTTCTCTTTCAATGTGCAAGATGCCATACTTTATGGAACTGGGCATCATTAAGCCCCGACTCCTTCCACCAGGCCCAACCTCCTTTTCTCCTAGGCACCACCCCCTAGCACTTAGGCGCCTCGTCCTGCATCTTAGGATCCGAGCCCCAGGAGACTTGGCATGTAGACGGTTGCTTCTTTCCCCTTCCTTTCCTGATATTATCTTCCCTTGTTTGTGTGGCAAGCTGCAGTTCATGGATCCTTCTTGTTCCTGCTCTGCTTCTTGCTTTCAGTTTCTTCTCAGCTTAAACAGTTTTGGACCATGGGACCATTTCCTCTCATAAGAAGGGAGACACACACAGGAATGTGTAGCCAACTATATCAGGTTTTTGTATATATATAATTTTAATTGCTGGATTTTATTGTAGAATTTGCTATGCAATTGTATTTTATGACTGTGGTACCCCGTCCTGAGCCCACTTGTGGGGAGGGCGGGTTAAACACCGAATAAACTAAACTAAACTCACCCTTGCATCATTGGACGCTTTCGTCAGATGCATGAAGCCGTCTCCTATGTTGACAGGGATTGTTATGTGAGGCTGTTTGGATTACTGTGGACTTGGCAATGGTAGATAGCCAGGAGTTTTAACAAAGGGCAGCAATAATTTTTGAGCGCTGGGAATCACACTCCAGCCTTTGGAATGTCATACTCTGTTAAGGAAAGGTGATACCCTTCAGCTAGTGGGAAGAGACAGACACCCAGCTGGGAACGAGTTTTGACATTTGAATGTAGGGAAAACCAGTGAACAGTTTTAACTGGATTAAAAGCAGGGTGCAGACTTCAAGAGGGCTAAAACAAGAGATCTTTAGCAATCTGATACAAGGGCAGATGTTTTGCTGCCTGCTCTTGTTATGCTCTGTTCGAATATTTGCAAATATAATGCTTTTCACAGAGATACTATGCACCTCCTATGCGTTCTCTCTCCCTCTCTGACAAAAGAAGACAAAGCACGGCCTCTGGACTTGACTTCCTTACACATGGGGAGGGGGAGGCATGTGACAGCAAACAGGGGCTGTTGAGTAGAGATTGGGGAAAGGGCTGTATATTGAGGGAAGAGGAAATCCCTTAGCAGTCACAGCTCCCTTTTCCTAAGACCCTGCATGGTGGGTCTGCATGAGATCTCACCCTATAAAGCTCCTAGTTTCCTCTGTAGCTGACTGGGTATTTATCTAACATAGGAGAGCACTTTATGCTTCTGTCAGAAATAGAGCCCTGGCCCACAAAAGCTTATGCTACAATACATCTGCTGGTGTCGTTGCTCATTTTAGCAGCATACATTTCTTGCACTCATTTCTAATATTTTTAAAAGGCTTATCATCTGGAGAACACTCAGGTCAAAAAGAGATTGTTAATTAAACAATTAAAATTAGATACATAGACACATCAACATGGCTTCTATTGAATCTGACCATTGGTCTATCAAGGTCAGTACTGTGTACTCAAACTGGCAGCGGCTCTCCGAGGTTTCAGATTATAGGACTTTCACATCACAACTTAAACCTTTTTCACTGGAGATGCTGGGGATTGAACCTGGGATCTTCTGCATGCCAAGCAGATGATCTGCCCATGAGCCATAGCCTGTCCCCTGCAAAAGGTTTGGTGTATACAAATAGGTACAAAAATACTTCATATTATTGTTTTTTTATTTGTTTCTTTTTTTGTAGAAAATTCAAAGCAGGAACCCAAGCAATAAAACTGATCATTTGCATTTAAAACTGCTTCTAAGTACTAAAGCAGCACTGGAATTACAAGCGAATCCCATTGCAAATGGAACTGCAAACTTTCCTAAAAGCACTGTCTTCTCAAAGTCTAACGTTAAACGGTGGCAAGATCCATGCCCCCAAGGAACATGCAGTAGAAATGGCTGGGTGTGTTTTCCTTTCTTTCTTTCTCACAGCAGGGTCAACACTATTTTGATACGCTCATTAAATTTCAGCACGACACACGCTAGATCATTAGATCAAAAGATCACTTTAAGTCCAAGAAAGACAGCAAGAATAAACGGGCATTCCTATGAGGTTCAGTTACTCCCCAGGCTGTCATACAGCAGTCATGTCTCCCTTTTTTGTTTACCTGACATGCTGGTCTCCGTGTCAGAATCTTGAAGTTCCTTCTGGCCTCTCTGTGAAGGTTTTTGCTTGTTCCTCAGGAGGCCTTCTGGCTCCCAAATTCTGGAAAGCTGGCGACACCCTCGCTTCTACCAGGGACCCAGAGACAGACGGGATTGGCGTTCCCTTTCTGTTCACTTGCTAGGAACAGCAGCAACCAGATTGATGCTCGTTCTTCTTAAACTTGTGTTTCAAGAGCTACCGGCTTCCCATGCTGTCATTGGTGCCCATCTGCCAGCTCTGCGTATCCCAAATTACTGCAGGCACCCACGTAGCATCCGAAGGCTTCTCTGTTTTCGGCAAGGACCAGAGCGGTCCCCAGAAGACGCAGCCTTGCCAGATGGAAGCCTCAGACGGAAGCCTCAAGGCCCACTTCTAATACGCATAGCTCTCAAATATTCCCTCCCTTGCTTGCCCTGTCTTGCACTTTGGAAGCTCCAGGAGGAAAGACAGCTGGGCAGAGAGTTAGAAGTCCTGGTGACTCAATCATGCCTGGCCAACAGCAACACCCTGGCTGCCTAGTGCTCGGAGGACTGGTGGAGTTCGATCCTTTCTTTGTCAGTCAGGTTCCTCTCTAGCCTGTCTGCTCCTACCTTTCTCCCCGACTGCCCACGGCTGTTTCCATGGACACGAGTAGCAGCTGTCAGTGGCAGCGGGGTCCTGACGACTCACGAAACCCATCCATCCGTGTGGCATATCCCCCTTGGAAGACCATAGGGAGGCTTGGATTTTGCTTCTGAGGAGAAACAAGTATTTGGGGGCGCAACAGAAACTATCCCCAATTTGGTCCCAAGGAACGAGGGCTATAGCACCCTCCCCTCCAATTCACTGCGAGGGGAGCAAAGTCTGACTCTCTTCTTAGGAGAAGGGCAATGTCAAGAGACGGTGTTATTATTAGAACAAGAGGACGTCTAAGAAATACTGTCAGCTAACGCTTTCCAGCTGTCTCCATGCGGCATGTTACAGGCATTTGGAAGTTTACCACAAGGCCATCAAGATGGATGCCGGGCTTCCTCATTTCAAAGCGCTTGCTAAGTTTTCTAGAACGACTCCCAAATTCCCAGCACAGGACAGACAACTTCTGAAGGAAAATAATCACACACGACTACATTCAAGCCTAGCAAACAAATATGTATAGTAAACAAGAATCAAGTAGAATATAGACTAACTCGTTGGTATTTTAAAAGAGGCCTGCAAGGAATTGTGAGAAGGAAGAAAGATTTGGAAATCTCACCCTCCCAAATCAACCACTCCAGTATTCTCTAAGGTCAGAGGCTTGAGTGGGCTGGGACTGCTTTATAATGTGAAATGAGATGGCCTCAGGAGCCAAATTTTAGGGATCAGTTTCTGTTCCTCAGAATTCACCCCCTGAGGCCAGTGCCTCATTTTAAAACATCAATACGTCCCCTCTTCAAAGACCTGCTTGAGGCAGCCCACAGCATAAAAGATAAAAACATAAAACATAAAATTATTAAAATTAACAGCTATTAAAAAAAACAACAACCAGAATCATAAAAGCCCATAAAAGCTTGGAACCCATACAACATATGAGACCCAAAATTGATTTATTTAATTATTTACAATATTTCCATGCCATCTCTTCAAAGTCCTGCTCGAGGCAGCTTACAGTTAACAACCACAATATTAAAACACAATGACGATCTTCATAGCAGTTCCCAGACTAGAAGCAGATAGTAAAAACAAAGATCTCCCCCCACCCCCACCCCAGGGAAAAGCCTCTGAGTTAAAATAAATGTTTTTGGCTTGGCATCAAAACAGAGTAGGGTGGGTGCCAGGCAAGCATCAAGAGGGAGATTTTGCCAGTGCATTACCACCCCCTGCCTTCCCCACCTCTGCCTCCTGCTCTGCTCCATGCCTGTACCTGAGCACTAACATTCCTTCCCTCCTTTCTCCTCTAGTCTTCATTATCCATGTCACAACAAGCAGCTCGTGCCCAACAGAGCTTTGTGAGCTCACGCCAGAAGATGAGAGGTGGCTAGTAGCGCTGGCACTCTCTAGGTGGGAGACTGCAGTTCTCCTGAGATTAAAACTGATCTTCAGACTGCAGAGCTCAGTTCCCTTGAAGGAAATGGCTGCTTGCAAGGGTGGACCCTATGGCATCACATCTCTGTTGAGCTCTCCCCAAATGCCGCCCTCCACAGGCACCACTCAGAAATCTCTTTAGAATTTCCCATACTGGAGGTGGACTGGTAACCTCAGTTGGCATCCCCTGTTGGCTCACCTTTGTGAGCAAACTGCTATCCCTTCCTACCCCTACCCACCCCCCCTCCCGCCCCATAACAAGGCTGAACTGCTATCACCATTATATTCTGGGGATTTTTCAGCATTCATTTATTCCGTTTCCAAAGGTTTTTTTCTCTTCTGAATAATTTGCGAAATCATATTTTCCGGCGTGCCTGGGAAGTCCTCTTAATACCTAAGGTTCCTTGCTTTGTCTGTGGGTAATAGGTTTTTCCTGTTTTCCTCATCCACACAGAAACCACCCTCTTCTCAATTTATTCCTGTCATAAAGCACCTTGAATACCAGGGTTGGAGTCCAGTGGAACCTTAGAGACCAATGAGATTTTCAGAGTAAATCTTGTTGATCTTTAAGGTACCACTGGACTGAAATCCTGCTGTTTTACTCAAGACCAGCATGGCCACCAACTATCTTCATGGAAGGCACCTTGAATACATTCTTTTGGAAAACAAGGTATAGATTCTCTAAATATACAAATATGCAAAGATGTGGAGGCCTCCTGTGTGTGGTGGGATACTTTGTTTATATGGATAACAATTGATGAAGCCTTGTAATCCCAAAGAAAGGAGCTCTGACTCTCGAATGCTTGCAGCCTGAAAAACTGTTCGTGAACAGGGAAAAAAGAACTCTTATGGGAGTTGAAAAAACTCATGGTCAATGTCAGATGCTCATGCAAAATTAGGGCTGCCAACTCCGGGTTGAGAAATTCTTGGCAATTCTGGGGGAAAGCCAGGAGAGGGTGGGGGAAAAACTCAGTAGGGTATAATGCCATACAATCCACCCTCGAAAGCAGCCATGTTCTCCAGGAAACCGATCTCTGTGGTCTGGAGATCAATTGTAATTCTGGGATATGTCCAGGCACCACCTGGAGGTTAGCAACCACCATGGACAAGCTGAAGACCCGTACTCTGGTACCCTGGCCTCCTTCTGCAATGAATTGTGTCCATGAAGGTCTCAGGCTGGTAATGTGTGATTGGCCTTCCAGCATGGGAATTTCCTGGAGATTTGGAAGTGTGGAGTTTGGAGAAGGGAGGGAGCTCAGCATATTGAGGTTGGTAACTCTGTGTCTTGCCTGACTTCCCAGGCCAGGATTCTGTGAGTCTTCTGGCTGGTATTTCCTGCCTTTTGCCCCTCAGGCCAGCAATCCTAGCTGGGAGCCAATGCTAAGCTCTCCCATTCAAGCCTACCACTCCACTGAGCAGTCTGGAGCCTTCCTCTAACCTGGAGGAACCTCATCCTGAAAAAGATAAGATTGAATTCCAGTAGCACCTTAAAGACCAAAGAGATTTTCCAGGGTATAAACTTTTGAGAGTCAATGCTTTCTTTGTCGGAAACAAGCAGGAATGAAGATCTCTGAGCCCTTATATCCCAGCCAGAAGGTGGGAGGGATGTTGAAAAGAAGGGAGTCAGGAATGGATGCAATGCAAAATGCAACCAACTTGATTAGAACAGGGGAGGAAATGCAGAAAATTAGCATCTGTAGTGAGGAAAGAATCCCATGTCCCTTTTCAGTCATGAGGGAGGAGGTGTCCATTGGTAAATGAATTCAATTTCAAAGGAAAAGGTAGGATTCATGACTCTGGTTCTTTTTTTTTTTTTGAAATTTTTTTTATTGGATTAGAAATCAATCAGTATTATACTCATTACAATCCATTTCCTTTAAATATTCCAATTCTAACCCCCTCCCTTCCCCCCTCTTTTGT
Organism: Eublepharis macularius; assembly: GCF_028583425.1. NCBI lineage: Eukaryota > Metazoa > Chordata > Lepidosauria > Squamata > Eublepharidae > Eublepharis > Eublepharis macularius. The sequence continues at coordinate 222,434,589 of NC_072790.1, forward strand.
TGACTTCCAACAGTTTTCCAACCCCTTATCCATTATCCCCCTACTCATTTTGTACTTATTTTATTCTAATAGACATATACTTTCACTCTCTTCTAAGCTTATCTATTATAACACCATGCTATCTCTGTTCCCTTTCCCACTTAACTTATCAACTAAACATTACATTCCTGGCATATACCCTTTAATAATAATAATCATTTATCTATTTTTTGTATTCTATACTCTATCTTACACATTCTAGTCTCGTCAATATGGGACAAACAATTTGTCTCACATTCTATATAACTTTAAGTACTTCTATAAACATAATATACATTCAACATAAGTCAATCAATTCAACCTATACTCTATATGTTACTCTTTACTTCCTTCTACCTATCTTATGTTCATTATATTCTAATTATATAATTTCTCCATTATACAATTATCTGCCGGCAATGATCAAACAATTTGACCCATACACTGCATATTTCTGAGTACCTCTATGAACACAATGTACATTCAGCACAGGTTAAACAATTTAACTCAAATTCTGTATATTACTATATATTTCTTTCCACCTTTCTTATATTCATTCTGTTTTGATTATATAATTTCTCCGTTAAACAGTTATCTGCCAGAAATGAAACTAATTAATTTCTATCCTTATAATTCTTTATAATTATTATAATAACACCTCTATTACTTAATACTATATTTAATAGTCAGATAATATAATTGCTTAGAATTTCTCCTTTAACTTTCCTCCCCCCGGTAAAGTCACTTCCCTCTTCTTTTGTTGTATTTCAGTAATTTTCAAACTGCCACAGTTCTCCTCCCACCTCCCATTTTTTCAGCAAATATTGTTTCAATCCATATTAAACTGTCCTGGATCAAGGTCCCTCAGTTTCCTTGTCATTTTATCCATTTCCGCCATGTACAGCAATTTGTAAATCCAGTCCTCGATAGTTGGCACTTCTTGTACTTTCCACTTTTGCGCATACAAAAGTCTAGCCGCTGCTGTCATGTAAAATAACAATGTCCTATGTTGTGCCGGAATATCCTCCATTCCCAAGTTCAGTAGCAGGAGTTCTGGGTTCTTATTAACTTGAAATTGTAAAATCTCACTTATCACTCTTATTATTTCCCCCCAGTACTGCCTAGCTACCTCACAGGTCCACCACATGTGGTACAACGATCCTTCATGCTTTTTACATTTCCAGCATTTATTAGACATGTTCAAATTCCCTAACGCAATTTTCTTTGGTGTCAAGTACCAATGATAAATCATTTTATAGACATTCTCTTTGATATTAGTGCATGTCGTGATCTTCAATGTGTTTTTCCACAAGTATTCCCACGCCTCCATTGTTATTTCTTTATTAAAATTTATAGCCCACTTCACCATTTGCACTTTGACTATCTCATCTTCTGTGTACCATTTTAACAACACTTTATAAGTCTTAGAGATTTCCTTTTTATCCTCTTGTAGAATTACCTCCTCTAATTCCGAATTCTCCATTCTTACCCCTCCCTTCGCACAGTCCGAATTGTAGAGATCTCTAATCTGTCTATATTGAAACCAATCGTAACTTGGAGACAGCTCATCTTGCGTCTTTATTCTTAATTTAGAAAGTTCTATTCGTATTATCTCCTTGTACGTTAGGCGCTGTTGTTCATTATCGACAGTTCTCGGATCTATTACTTCGTAAGGAACCACCCAGGAGGGAATTCCTTCCTGTAGGTAATCTCTATACTTCTTCCAAATTGTGAAGAGGCTTCTCCGAATATCATGGTGTAAAAACATAGAGTCTGCTTTTACTTTATCATACCACAGATATGCATGCCATCCAAATATTTTTTTTATATCCCTCTAAGGCCAATAATTTGTGGTTTTTCAGCATCATCCAGTCTTTCAGCCACTCATGACTCTGGTTCTTGACAGTCAGACAGCTGAATGGGTGTATAAACTGGTGCCAGGTATACTGGTGTCACATGGGATGAGAGAGCAAATTGCAAAATATGTCACTGCTACGTAATGAGGCTGTACAATGCTTTGAGTACTGAGCTGCAAGTGTCCATTTGAACACGAAATGGTCTGAGAGGAGCGTGTGAAGAAAATTTCACAAATGCTGCAACCTAATCCCTGAAGACTGTGGGAAGAGGTGATAGACTCTAGGTGAAACTGAAACGCTGACTTGGGGACGGAAGTCAATCAAGTCGTAATACAGTAGAGCCATGGCACCTTAGTAAGCTTGTGAAGTCTGTTTCCAATTTCAAGACATCAGCTCCTTGCCAAATGCACACCGTGATCTCCAGAACCCCTTACTCAGGAGGAGCAAACCAATTGTGCAATCTGAGGCCATGCAAAGGAAGCCTTAGGTAGGCAAGACTTGAACCAGGCATTCTTCCACAATGGAGCCAGTTTCTTATTTCCTGTCTCTCTGTCTCTGGAGTATCTCAAGGCCAGTCATCATGAGGTTCCATTGTGGAAACAGTCTTTATCATCCTACCTTCCATTGGAAACAATCAAGGAGCACATTTGGAACTGTGGATATTTATTTCTAGAGAGCCAGTGTGATGTAATGGTTAGGGCATCAGACTAGGATCTAGGAGATCCAGGTTCAAATCCCCCCCTTACTGTGTGGCCTTGAGCCAGTCATAATCTCTCTGCCTAACCCATTGCACATGGGAGGCTAAAATAGAGGGGAATACAAGGTTGTTTGGGACCCCATTAAGTATCTAAATGAACGAATCGATTCATAACGCAAGCAAGGGGGATGGACAGATGGATGCACTTTACTGGAATCCCCACCGTGGTCTGCAAGTGGCAGACGGGTCATTTAACATACCTGGAGAATTCTGTAGGCTGCTGCCAAGCAGAGCCACTGGGCCAAGGCCCAGGAGCTCTGTCAGCACTGCAAGGGCAACTCGGCTCAGACTTGCCAGCCACAACCATGATGTGTGTCAGCTCACCAGTCTCCTTTTTTTGCACCACCACTCATTGCAGGAGGAGGCAACGAGTGAGCCTCATCCTTTGTTGGTGCTGCTGGCCGGGTCTGGGCTGAGTGCCTCTTGCCACAGTGCTGGCTCTGTGACCTTTGGTTGCCCCTGAACTTCTCTTTCCCGGGCCATTTATTTATATAATATCACTTTTTTCCCAGTGGGGATCCAAAGTGGCTCACAACAGCATTCTCCCCTCCGCCATTTTAGGTTAGGTGTGTGCCAGGTCCCAGGTCACCCAGCGAGCTCCCATGGCAGAGCGGGGATCCTAACCTGGGTGTCTCAGATCCTAGTTTGACGCTCGAACCACTGCACAACACTCTTACCCCTTTTGTGCCCTTTCAGGAAAAATAAAAACACTTCCCTTTCAATATTCATTTATGGGATGGGGTCAGGGGGAGGTTCTGAGAAATCATGCTTGGCTCTGCCCCAATTGGACTACTTCTGGCCCCAGCCATGGCGGGACTAGCATTGCCAAGAGCCAAGAGCCCCGTGGCGCAGAGTGGTAAGCTGCAGTACTGCAGCCCAAGCTCTGCTCATGACCTATCCTGGCAGAAGCCGAGTTCAGGTAGCCAGCTCAAGGTTCCATCCTTCTGAGGTTGGTAAAATGAGTACCCAGTTTCCTGGGGGTAAAGTGTAGATGACTGGGGAAGGCAATGGCAAACCACCCCGTAAAAAGTCTGCCAAGGATACGTCGTGATGTGACGTTCCCCCCATGGGTCAGTAATGACTTGGCGTTTGCACAGGGAGCTACCTTTACCTTACCTGCCTCAATTGGACAACTTCTGGCCCCAGCCATGGCAGGATTAGCATTGCCTACCTTCAGAAATTTAAGACAATGTATTGTTCACTAGCCGACCATCCCCATACAGGCAAAAGGAGGAGCCGAGGTGATGCTTTGCGCTTATTGTACAGCTGCGGCTAAGCAAAGGCTCCAATATCTGCTTCACTGAGCAAGTAGGCTGGCCCATTAGCGCCACCTGCTGGTTCTGCTGAGTTCCATCCTGATCCCTTTCCTCTGAAACGTGTTATTTATAATGATACGATTTTCTCCTGCAAAACTCAGCTACTTTCTTGAACTTCCGACCCCTACCCTGAACTTTACTTTGGAAAGGATTTTTGCCTGCTGTAAGAAAAAAAGAGAGAGCATTTTCTCTTAATGCATTTGCAAACATCAAGGCAATGCTACCTTGGTTTGGGCTATTAGGTAAGCTTCTCATTAGTAATTATGAGTGAACAGGAAGCAGTGGAAGCAACAGGAGGAAGGGGCAGCTAGATTTCACCTACTGGCTGGAAGAGCCGGCCAGCTGCTTGGCTGAATGTTCAGAATCAATGCACAGCTGGCTGGTGGAATGGAAAGAGGGATGAGCATGGAAGAGATGAGGCCAGGACACAGGAGGTACAGCTGAAAGGCAGGCAAAGAGCCACGCTAAAGCTTCCTCTCTGTCTTTCCCCTCTCAGTCTTCTAGTTAGTGTCGCCTCCTCTGCTTTGGCTGCTGGTGCCTAGGATGGAGGTCTGGCTTGTCGAGTCTGGCTTGAGACATTTCTGGAGATTTGGAGGTGTTGCCTGGGGAAGGACTTCAGTTTCTCCTAGACTCTCTGGTATACCATTGAGCCTGTTCTCTGAAAGTGCCGTTTTCTTCAGATCTCTGTAGTCTGGAGATCAGTTTTAATACCAGGAGCACTCCAGCCTACACCTGAACTTTTAGTAACTCTAATTGCAGGTCACTCATGGAAGTACAGCTCGAGAACTAAGGGGTGTGACTTTATCGGTCAGGGGGAGGATTCTTGTGGGATGCGTTGGAGCCTGAGGGAATGGCACAGGCAGTCAAAGGGCCGAGGCTGAGAAGACTTGGCAGCTCAAGGGTGGGGTCTGATTAGGACTGCCAACCTGCATGTAGGGGCTGGAGATGGCCCAGAATTTCGACTGATCTGCACACTGCAGAGATCAGTTCCCCTGGTGACAATGGCAGCTTCAGAGGGCAGACTCTGTGGCATCACCTCTCTGATGAGCCCCCTCCCTTCCCCAAACTCTGCCCTCCCCAGGCTCTTCCCCCAGAGTTTCCAGGGCTTTCCCAACCTGGAGCTGGCAATCTTGTTTCTGATGGATGAGGAGTTTAGCTTGCATCAAAGCTGTTTTTCCTCCAGCTTCAAAGTCTGGCTGGAGGAACAGAAAGAGGTTGTAAAGAGGGCTGGAGGGTCAGCTATAAAGAGGGTTGCCAGCTTCAGGTTGGGAAATTCCTGGAGATTTGGGGGGTGGAGCTGGAGAGGATGGGGTTTAGGGAGGGAAGGGGGCTCAGCAGGGCATAATGTCATAGAGTCCACCTTCCAACGCAGCCATTTTCTCCAGGGGGACTGATGACTGTTGTCTGGAGATCAGTTGTAATTCTGGGAGATCTCCAGCTACTGCCTGGAGGCTGGCAACTCTAGAACTTGTAAATAATAAAAAACCCTGCCCCCCCCCGCCCTTTCTCCCCTGCATTACTATTACAAACCAAACCCCTTTGCTTATCAGGCCACAGAGAGTGCCACCACAAGTTGCAGGCACCTGCCACACCCTTTACAGAGAACCAGCTCTTTTACACCTTCCCACAGTCGACACTGCACCAGATATTCAATCACTCAACAGCTTTATTTGTATTAATATGAGTAGAAAGATGAAGCATCGGATGAGGCAGACCAATATTCTTTTCGGGATTTTCTAGCAGGGGAGATTTGCTTCACAGCCCAAAGCACGGGGGGTGTCGCAGATCAGCAGCACTGAAGAGGGAGCAGAAGAGGATCATCTGGGAAGCCCTGGAGTCGATTCCTTCGCAGGGAGGCCACGCTGCTGACAGCCGTTTCATTTCCTGCTCATAAAAGAGAGAGACCGGGGTGATAAACTCTGGGCAGTTTCATTCTCTGTGATGCAGTATCAGGTGACCTGAGTACTTTTCTAGCTGTTGACACGCACTCCACCACAGAAAACATCGCATGCCACTGCCCTTAGAACCCCAGTCTTGTGCGTGGTTTCTCAGAAGCGGATCTCGCTGTGTTCATTAGGACTAAATCTGAAGTAAGCAGTCATACTCTTGCAACCTTAGAACTGTTATAAATTGCCCCTGCTGTCCCGTGAGGCTGTTTCAGCACTTGAAAAATCTTAGGGTAGGGTAGAAAGAGCTCTCTGCCGTGCCCTCACAGCATTTTAAAATTACTTGGCAATGGCAATGGTGAACCTGGGGCAGCCACAAGTTTGCTGTCGTGTTTAGTCTGGCTCTGAGCCTCTGGACCAGGCTTTATACTTCCCAACGTATTTTATAAAAAGGGCTGCAGGATACTACTACTACCACTACTACTACCACTACCACTACCTGCACTTGTATACCACCCTTCTAGACATAGTGCCATCTCAGAGTGGTGAACAAAGACAGTGTCGTTATTATCCCCACTATACAGCTGGGGAGCTGGGGCTGACAGGAGTGGTTTACCCGAGGCCCAGTGTCATATTAACCCATGGCTGGACCCCTAGGCTTTCAGTTATTTTGGGCCCCCTCTGGCACTTCAATCTTTCCCCTCACTACAGCGGACAGCCTGACCCTGGTACAATAGGTACCAGACCACAGTACATAGCCTTATATCCATTTTGAGGGTCTGTATATATTGACAGGCCCCTGGTCCCTGCAGGGCCCCTAGGCTTCAACCTAGTCAGCCTTATGAATAAAACGACCCTGCCAAGGCCACTTACTCGGCTCATGGCAGTAGCGGGATTCGAACCAGCAAAGTGCTGTCCTGGAACCCAATCACTTAACCACTTGGCTACAGCTGCTCCACTATGCTGCATCTACTCCCTCGCCCCCTTACACAGAAAAGATCCTGTCCTTTAGTTCTTTTGCATTCTGCCCTACAACTTTTCTGTGTGAGCTGTGTAGTTTTGCTCCCAAGTTTTTGCCTCACCTGCCACAGCAAGCCTGCCCATCCCCGCAGTCCCCCAGAAGTTTCTCCCCTCTTCCACACGACTTCTTGCAGCTCCCACCCATTCTGTTACACTCCCCTTTGTTCTTCTTGGCCTGGGCAAACTCTAGAGAGAGAAAAAGAAAGCAGAGATTAGAGGAAGCCATGAGGACAAACCATCTTCTAAGATTACAAGATGGGGATGTGGGGAAGTCAGGTTTCATTGGGTGCTTGTTTCCAGCCCTGAGGACACATATCCCTTTGTCAGGCTAAAGCAGAGATGTTCCCCCTTGCATTTTCCAGCTGGCTGGACATCACAGTGCCTCCGAGCATGTGTGGAGTATCTTTTCTTGATCACTGACTGTGGAGTATCTTTTCTTCATCACTGTGATGCTTCTTACTACCCCAGATTTCTCTAAAGTGTATGCCACTTCCATTTAATGAATGAAGATTTCACTTTCTTGATTTTAGCTTATATCATCAGGCATACTTGTTAACCTGGGCTAATTATGAGGACTGCTTCGCCCAGGGGATTATCCATCTTGGGCTCTTTTGGGGGCTTCTTATTTGTTCCCCTTTTTTCAATAGTGTGCATTAGGGTCTACTCGTGTTAAACTGGATTGTTTAACATGAGTAACATGTTTAACAATTTCTGCACCTAGAGAACTATGGTGCGTAATGTCACAACAATATCAATTTGACCCATTTTCACACATTAAATTAACATTATGAGCCAATCCAGATTTAAAAATTAGGAGGAAATGTTTTCTATGGAAGACATGGACAGATAGGAAGATTTTTACTTTGGATCAATTGATAGGTTAGAATGATGGATTTTTGTCATGTTCTTAGCTGCCGTCTAGACATGCTTTGTCAACTTTTGCTGAATGGCAGTATTTACAACTACAACATTTGTTGGTATCCAAGGTTAGCCCTCCAGCACCGAGTGTTTCAGGGTCTCGTTCACTTTGCAAAAAAACAAAACCTACAATATTGTTGTTAATAAATATGATATTCCATTCTATTTATTACAGCAAAAGCCAGCAGTGTAAAAGCCAGCATTTATTTAAAAATAAATATGATATGCAGAATCTTAGGCACGAATAGAATAATGGATTAGATCACCTATTTTTGCCAAAGCAATGGGATAAGGTGTTAAGTACTATACCTGTTACTTCTGTGATTCTTAAGCTGTGGATTAGTCAGCAAAAAATTATGTTTAGAGTATATTGGACACCACAGTGCCTTTACAGTAAAGGACTAAGTACAGTATTTAATTGCAGTCACTGTAGTTTACAAGATGTATCTCTTAAGCACATGCTCTGGCTATGTCCAGTTATTTGACCTTTTGGGGTAGAAGTTATTACTCATATTAATTTTGTATTAGAATACCCATTGATTTTTGAAGATGTTTATGTATTTTTAAATTACCTGCCTGTATCCTGGAATCTAACTGATGGCCCACAAAAACGGCCCCCCTGTGCCCTTACTGTAGCTAAAAAACTTACTTTATAATAATAGAGAGACAAAAGCCACTTCCAGTAATTCAGTGAATGGAGGACCTTACAACTATATATTTGAACATGTGATTTAGATACAATAATTGCGGCTGGGCTTATTTTTAGATATTTGGAAACCTTTTATGGATGCCTATATGTAGTTTTCTCACTATTGTTGTCATTTGTTTATTTCTATTAAGTATAAGGCTTGTTTTTATTTTATTTTTCCTTTTCAAATAAAATAAAAAATTTAAAAAATCACTGATTGAGTCACTTGTTTAGGTTTAGCCTGGGGGGGGCGGGGGGGATCACACTTGCCAGGACAGAGGCTGTGACTTCCAAAGAGTTTTGAGTTCCGGCACCTTTCTTTAAGCCCCCCAGCCCACGAGCTTGCTAAGGCTGCCTGTCATATTTCCCAGAAGCAAAGATTAGATCTTTCAACATAACATAATGTAAATTAACATCAGAAGAGCCGTATTGGAGCAGACCAAAGGCCCATCCAGTCCCAGCACTCTGGTCACACAGTGGCTGTGCGAACAAAAGCCCACAAGCCGAGCGACTGCAACAGCCTCCTCCCACCCATGCTCCTTCGCAACTGATACAAAGAGGCATGCTATCTCTGGTATTCAAAGGAGTAGATATCCATCATGACTAGCAGCCATTGGTAGCCCCGTCCTCCATGAATTTGTCCACTCCCCTTTTAAAGCCTTCCATTGCCATATCCTGTGGCACTGAGTTCCACAAGCTAACTATGTGCTATGGGAAGAAGTATTTCCCTTCTTCTGCCCTAAAACTGCCACCCATCAACTTCTGTGGAAAAAGACCAAGAAAGGGTTTGTTTGCCAAGCCTGTCAGGCATGGAAGCCTAATATTTCGACTAGACTTTGAGGCTGGTGGATTATAGCTATAGCTTTGTAAATGGCTTATGATCTTACCTGGGGCTCCCAGGAGGAAGACAATGAAGATGACTGAGAGAAGGTAGAAGATCTTCATGGTTGGATGTCAGTAGGGATCCTGGAGTCACTTCAAGGCTGAAGAATCCACGATGGTGTGAGGGTGGAGAGAGGGTCTCCTTTTATAGGCCACGGTGACACTGGAACGGTCTGTGGAAATCTTGTGTGCAATGAACACAACACCACATTCTGAAGACACAACCTTATCAGTGGTCAGCCATCGGCTATTACATAAGAGGAACTATCCCCCAAAGTCGTAAAGATGAACATATGAGAAGCTGCCTTCTACTAACCCTGTTCAAAACTTTCCAGTGAACTTGTGTACAATCCACATTGTACACTTGATTTTTCTTTATATGTACATCAAGTAATTGTCATGGAACATTCAACTCACATACAGCTGAATGTGTCATTTATTCCCCATTTATCCAGATATGGGTCTCTGGTTGAATGTGTAAAGTGAGCACCCGTTGGCTCTTCCTTAACAGGATCCTGGCATCTATGAAAGCCACTGCTTGTGCACTTGATCCTTGCACCTTCCCCTGGCTGTTCAAACAGGCAGTTATCCATCCGCTAATTTAAAAAACATCCCTAGACAAAACAGATGTGGCCAAGTATTGTCCAGTCTCTAATCTGCCCTTTCTGGGCAAAGTGATTGAGAAAGCAGTAGCTGACCAGCTCCAGATCTTCTTGGAAAACTCTAGCGCTCTAGACCCTTTCCAGTCTGGATTCAGACCAGGGCATGGGACAGAGACAGCACTAGTAGCGTTAGTGAATGATCTCCATCTGAATATAGACAAAGGCCATGCCTTCTTATTGCTCCTCCTGGATCTGTCTGCAGCCTTTGACAAAGTAGACCATGCCATCCTGTTGAGGCGTTTAGAAACAGAAGTGGGCATCAAAGGATGTGCCTTGGACTGGTTTAAATCGTTTCTCATGGAACAGAATCAAAGGGTTGCCATCGGATATCAGCTATCTCCAGAATGAGAACTATCTTGTGGGGTTCCACAGTGCACAATCTTATCTCCCATGTTATTCAACCTCTGCGTAAAACCTTTAGGAGAACTCATTCATAGCTATGGAGTTGGATGTCATCAATACGCCGATGACACCCACCTCTATACCTCACTATCCAGGTCCCCACAGGATGCAGTGGAAATCTTAGATCACTGCCTGACAGCCGTAGTAAAATGGCTGAAAAATAACAAATTAAAATTGAACCCAGACAAGACTGAAGTGATGCTTGTTGGGAAGTCAGAGATCTTGAAAGACATTGTACTCCCCACTTTTGATGGCGTTCATTTGACCCTTGCAGACTCAGTTAAGAGCCTAGGAGTTATACTGGATTCAGTGCTACTGCTAGAAAAACAAGTTAAGGCAGTTGCAAAAAATGCTTACTACAATCTCACTCTAGCCCAGAAGATGGCTTCTTATCTCGACACAGCTGACCTGGCCACCCAGATCCATGCTATGGTAACATCAAGGCTTGACTATTGTAATGCACTATACATTGGCCTCCCATCGAAGTTAACTAGGAGGCTCCAATTGGTGCAAAATGCTGCAGCTCAACTGTTAACAGGAGCGAGCAGGTGCATGAGCATCACTCCTATCCTACAGTCACTCCACTGGCTACCTGTCAGTTACCGTGCTCAGCTCAAGGTATTGGTTATCACATTCCAGAAATGTTATTGTTGTCTTTGCACTTAGAAGACATTAATGGAAAAGACAGAGTATTATTGTATTATATGATAACAGCGGCAAGAACTTTGTATGCACAATATTGGAAGAAAGAAGAAATACCAGAGATGGAAGAGTGGATACAAAAATTGCTGTACATGGCGTAAATGGACAAATGAACAAGAAAATTGAGAGATCAAGATCCAAAGGAATTTTTCGAGGATTGGGGGAAATTGAGAAAATATCTAGAGAAAAGATGGGATGTTAAAGGACAATTATGGTCTTTTGAAAGTTAATAAATAAGATAAGGTATAATATAAATCTTTACCAATAAAATTAAAATGACAACTAGGAGACAAATTAGTGATAAGAAACAGGGGGTTGTAGTGCTGTTGGAAGTCAATAAAGGAAAGGGGGAGGGGAGGGTGGGAAGCATATAGTAGGTATATGGGAAATAAGTAAGATGTAGCAATATTATGTGTATGTTAACCATCCAATAAAAATTATTAATAAAAAAAGGTATTGGTTATTACATACAAAGCTCTTCACAGCCTTGACCTGACATACCTATGGGACTGCCTCCCTCCCTATGTCCCTCCACGGCAGCTTCGCTCATCTGAACAGGGTCTCTTGCAGGTGCCAGCCTGCACATGGGCGAAATCAACAGCCCGTACATGGGCTTTCTCTGTGGTGGCCCCTACCCTATGGAACGGCCTGCCTGAGAAGGTCAGGAGGAGAGCCCCCACTCTCCTGGCTTTCCGCAAATGATGCAAAACCCAATTATTCAAAAAGGTTTTTTCTCAGATAGAAGGGCGGTATTGTAGGGAGGGGGTCTTAGATGTTTTGCTAATGAATTAGGAACCATAGACTTCACCATTATGCTGCCTTACATATTATCTGTTGATTTAAATATGTACTCCTATATACCACCTGTGCTTCATGTTGTTTAATGTCAGTCCTAGAATGGATCAGGGCTTTTTTTCAGCTGGAACGTGGTGGAACGGAGTTCTGGCACCTCTTGGAAATGGTCACGTGGCTGGTGGCCTCGCCCCCTGATCTCCAGACAGAGGGGAGTTTAGATTGCTCTCTGCGTCGAGTGGCATGGAGGGCAATCTAAACTCCCTTCTGTCTGAAGATCAGGGGGCGGGGCCACCGGCCATGTGACCATTTTCGCCGAGGGCGATTTAAACTTAAAAAATCTCCCCCCTTGTTCCAGCTGACCCAAAGTGACGTCATTGTGCGGTGGTCCTAAGTTCCCCCACTGAGTTCTACCACCTCTTTTCCCAGAAAAAAAGCCCTGGAATGGATTATGTTGTTTCAGCAATTCTTCAGCCCCGTATTGGATCCTTGCTAATGCTATGTCTTTGTAACTTGTATTCATTTACCCTATGACATTGTTTAGGGAATTGTTCTTGACACTGTATGGAAAGGCCTGCCCTTCCCCTTGCTACTGATTGTACTAATCTCACACTGTGTAATCCGCCTTGAGTCTCAGTGATAAAGGCGGACTATAAATAGCATAGATTTAAAAAAAAAATCTGCAGGATGCATATGAGCTCATTCTAACAGGAATGGGGCTACTGAGTCAGACCATTCATTCATTCAAGGTCAGGAGTGTCTACTCAGACTGACAGCATCTCTCCAGTCAGGGACTGTACAAGGCAGGACAAAGCCAGGAGGTCTGTGTTTGTACATTATTTATTTATGTAAGCATTTGTGCCCTACTTTTCTACCCAGAACAGTTTACAGACAAAAAAAAACAACAAAACACACTATACACATAAACCAATAAACACCAAAAGGGTAGCACAACAGCAAACGATATCTTGGGGCGGTCCTGAACTCATATGCTGGCTTGCCTGAAGCCCTTAGCTACAAGCTATGGGCTAAGAGACAAAGGGCCAAGAGCCATTTGGCTTTTGCCCTTTGATTTGTAGCCAAGGACCAGGGCTGGACTGGGGGGCCTGGAAATGGTCCCTGCCCATCCCTCAAAGAAGGGACGGGGTGGGTGGGGGAGAAAAGGTCTGCCCAGCTAACCCCGTGTTGCTTTGTTTGAAAAAGGCTTTCTACTCAGATAGGAAGGCTGTATTGCAGGGAGGAGGATGTAGGGAGGGGGGATCTCAAAGAGATGTTTTACTAATGAGTTAGGGACCATAGACTTCACCACTATGTTGCCTTACGCACTATTGGTTGTGTTAGGTATGTGCTCCTATGTGCTACCTGTGCTTCAAGTATGATCCTACTGGGTAGTTATATATTGTCTAATGTCAGTCCTAAAATTGATTACATTCTGTTCCAGCATTTCTTTAACTCTGTATTGGATTCTTGCTAATGCTATATGTCTTTGTAAACTTGTATTTATTTACCCTATGGCATTGTTTATGGAAATGTCCTTGATATTGACTGTACTAATCTCACACTGTGTGATCCACCTTGAGTCTCAGTGAGAAAGGCAAACTACAAATGGCATACTTATATAAATAAATTTATCATGCAGGACTCGGCTGGGTTGGGCACCTCTTTCCTTGGCTCAGTTGGACATACCTTTCCCTATACTGCACGAGTTTGGGCCACCACCTTGCAGCACTCATGCCTGCACTGAAGTGGCAAGGGCCGCCCCACATTTTGTGCTGGGGGAGCAGCAAGAGGGGGGTTCCCAGGCCACCAGCCCATCTGACCCTGCCAAGGGCTCATGTCTGTGGGCATGCCCAAGCTTTATTGGTACCGGAAGGGGAAAAAATCCTCAGTAAGTCCCCTCATGCTTCCCTTCCCTTCTCGCGTGGATCCACAGTTAAGACTAACTGCAGTTAATAAACTGACTTCAGACCATGATTTCAAATCCTGGCTTGGTGGATCCTAGTTAAACATCAATAGTGAAGTAGCATGTTTGGGCCGTTGTTTGGTTTTGCATTCTGTCTGAATGGGGCTGATGTCTTGAAAAGATGGTGGAACGCTTCTACCATTTCGCTTTGCTTTGCCACTAAGCAAAGAAGAAAAGTACATGCTCTCCCATATTCTTTTGCATTGGGAAAGGGTTCCTTGGTTGTGTTACCTGGATTTTTTCCTGGATAGGGCTCCAGCTTGTAACTGCAGAATGAGTATCACAGCACTGCCAAAATCACCCCGTCTACACCGGAAGTTGGGAAGCCAGCTCTCCACATGGGCACCTGCTTCCACGCAGATGGTTTGCTCCACCCCAGATCTCTCAATGACGTCACCCTCACCTTCCACAGTTGCCCCTCCTTTGCCCCTAAATTTATGAAACCTGTTTTGTTCCAGTGTCTCCAGAAACATCAAAGTCAAAGCGGATTGGCCTGCATGTGGATTGCGAGGGGTGGATTTCTGGACCTCCCCACACTCGTTCTCTGCCATTTTCCCTCCCTGTTATACCTGCCTCCATCAACGCCAGCACTCTTTAGAGCAGGTCCATGCGCCCTTCCTCTTTTCCCACACATCCTTTCCCTTGAATTCTAATAGTTTTTAATGGCCTCGAGCTGCAGGAATGGAAAATCACCCACCAGCTGCCCAGCTTATGTTGCCATCATCTGTGCCATTCCTCAAACCACCAGACAACGACAGCGGTCGGGATGTCCTCATCATCCTATTGTAAAATTCATGGGCGTGCAACACCCAGCAGACAAAACAGCCACTGGTCTGTGGAAAGGAGCCAGACTTCCTCAATCCCTCTTTCATTAAACCACTAGAACATACTTTCCCACTAGATGGTCATTGCAATTAATAGCTCGCCATGATTGCTCTGCATTCCCGTGCAAGGCAGCAGAAGCGTGCATGGGCTTTTGCACTAGCATAGTGCTGCCATCCCACGAAGCCAGGCAGTCATGAACCTGATAACAGTTATGGCATTCTCACCTTGTTTGGCTTTGAAGGAGGCTTGGCACAAGATATCTCAAAGGGATAGCACTCCTCTCTCCTGCACTCCATGCTGGACCACTTGCTGCTAGATATATGAATCCCAATGTAATAATATGATTCACACATTATAGATTACACTGCTTGGGCTGGGGGTAAATGTCGGGCATGAGCGGTGGGTCTCCTAAGTTCCCACACATGTGGTGTTCAATTTGGATTGAGACTAAGTTCACATAGAAAAGCGGCTCCTTTATGTGCATTGTAGCATGATGCAAATTGGGCACTGTACATGCAAGAACTGAGAAGACATGAAACTCAGGTCTGACTGTTACACAGTGTAGAGACTCCAGTTTGCTCCCAGCAATAGTTGCTTTCTTTTTGAAACTGTCGAAACCCCCAACAGTTATCTGGTTCTTACTCTAGCACTGACCAGGGCGCAGAGAACCCTGCCTTCCAAGGGATCTGCGTGTTCCAAGAGACCGATCTGAACAACTGCTGGCTTTTATGTTTTCAAAGAGAGAGCGGGCACTACTACTTCATCCCTTCATGCTTTGCTAGGCATTGGAGATATTTTTGCTCCATGCACTGTCTGCCTACTTCAGCTTGCAAGGCACATCCTGTTTCATTTCAAGACTGTTCCAAACCACGGATTGGGCTTTCCCATCACACCCATCAACATCCACCCCGCACTGTTTTACTTAACATCCAACCTGCTGTTGAACTTGAAAACGTGCCCATTACTTTGGGCCATTTCAGTTGGTCCCAATATAATGCTACTGTCACATTTGGGTTTGTGCCAGTATATTACCCTTTGGTTCTGATGAAATTGTGCAAGGTCTCAAGCTTCTTGGGAGTCTGTGAATTCCATCATTGTATATTTCCAGCCAAATATATGTTAAGTGAGGGGAGCAGACAGCCCAACTGTTCTCCTGTTGGAAGGCTCTACCCTAATCCATTACACGTAATATTTTGTGATTGTCACTGGAAAGATGTAGGTGGAAATTAACTACAAGTGCTCAAATGGGCTTTTGGCATGTTTTCTGTGGCTGTAAAAAATGGTCTGGCTGGTCTCCTTAATCTAATAGCCTATGGGACGTTTCTTGGTTGTGCTGTCCAAGATCCTTGTACTAGAAAGCCATAGAACAGTCTGGGAAGAAACCACAAGACGGTATTGCCACAACTACTGTGACGTGTGGTTTTGTGGTTTCCCATTTCCCTGAGTGGCAGCTTGTTACAGGGAGGGAAAAAACAAGAAGAAGGAGAATATCCAAATTGCTGCGAAATATCGATTTATTATAGAAATCCACTTAAAGATACTAAACATTAAAGATACAAAAATAAATATTAGGATGGAGTATTTTTTCTGGTTGTCATGAAAAAGGACACATCCGGTCTCGACACCACCATAACCAACAATTCTGTATTGTAATATGTATTGTAAGTTTATCCTTTTAAAATAATTGCTGGCATAATAATAGTTATTTGAATAGTATTGTTTAAATAATTATTATCATAATGTAATTGTTCCTCTTTAAGTTCATTTCCATTGTACAGCAGAGATAGATGATCAAATACTTTTATTAAAATAATACATCCTTTGAATTATTTCTTTTAAAAAATGGGGGGTTGATTTCCCACTTGTTATAGGACCCTAGAGGCCTATTTCCCAATGACAAGCCCTTATTCAAAAATCTTCTTAACCCATTTAGCAAAGGAAGTGATCGAGAATAACCACTTACCAGGGGAACAAAATCCCTTTTTTCATGATACAGCTATAAAGACAGAATTCAATGGAAAGGGAGGTGTCCCCCAGAGCAAAGAGAATGATCTCAGATAGGAGAATCTGCCGCAGAGCAACCTGAGGCCCTAGGTCTGTTCTTTCTTCAGGGTGTGCAGTCCCCCCTCACTTGAGGACACAGAGTCGCCTAATATTGAGCTGGACCATTGATTTATCAAGGTCAATATTACTGAGTGGCAGCTCTTCGGGATGTCAGGCAAAGGTCTGACTCATCACCTATTAGCTGAGCTGGAAATTGAGCCTGGGACCTTCTGCATACAAGGTTGGTTCCCTACCACTGAGCCACAGCTTCTTCCCCTTAAGAGCCAATTGCTCCAGGTTAAGAACCCAGGCTCTGACTAGCGATGCCGGGATCGCACCTTCTGCATACAAAGCAGCTGCTGTACCACAGCCTGTCCCCTGTTTCCCAAGTGCCCTCCAACTTGCATCCAGACACACTTACTGAACAAAGCTGTTAGTTTTGGTACAGACAGCATTCTGGGGTGAGGCTCAGTCAGTCGCTCACATGGTATACACCAAATGGCCTTTCTTCCACTTGCTCCTCTCCTGTCCCTGGACCCAAACCTGGGAGGTCTTGCTCAGCTTTCTCATGACCCAGGAAACATTCTGAGCAGACTCCTACCTGAAGCAGAACTAGATATTTAAATCAGTTTCCTAGCAAAGCGCTCATTCCTTCTCCTCATCAACTTATTAAATTCTCTGCCACCAGATGTAGTGACGGTCTGTGGCTAAAATGGCTTTAAAAGCCATCGACAGCTAAATAGAACCTCCAGGTGTCAGGTGCAGTGTACCTCTCTGAATACAACGTAATGGAACAAACTTCAGGGGAAGCCTGTTGTCTTCATGGCCTGTTCATGGGCTTCCCAGAGGCATCTGACTGTTCAATGTTTTAGGATAGGAATCAAAATGGCCCACTTCCTGCAGTCATTCTAGGCCTTCTTATGCCTCTCTTTGGTATTTAATGAAACCAAATAAATTAAATAAATCCATGTCAATCAGCATGCAAAGAGTTTGGATACGATCCACTGGGAAGTTCTCCTGCACAAGAGTCCACTAAAAGGATTTGGGATTTGTGCCGAAGTATGGTTGTGTTCTGCGTCAGCTCTCTGGCAGGGCCTTTCCGTCTTGTATTCATCACCGCCCCTTGCTCTGTTCTCATATCACCATTCTTTGGGGATTCTGTTCACAATCTACAAACCGGAGTGAAACCGGTTTAGCCCCATTGACTTCAATGAGACATCTAAGTCCCCTGGTTCAAAGAATGAGCTGCCTGCTGTACAGGTGTTTCTCCACAGGCCACATCTCTGGTTACAGACCCTCTTGGCCTCTTAACATTCAATCACTACAGCAGCATGGCCTAAGAAATGCTGCCAAATCCACCCCACCAGCATCTGCACTCAGAGATAAACACAGCTGTGCTTTCAGCAGTGTACGAATTCCCAGGCTTCCATCCCGAAGAGAGGCTGCATTCAAGGGTGTTGCAGGATGGAAATGGGAAACCAAAGAGCATTCAACTCCATTGCGACGTTTCACATGTCCCTAAATTGGGGGAGGGTCCCCGTCCTGTGTGTAAACTGCGATCTGGCAGAGTTCAGGCTTGCTGGAATCGCTTCCTGGATCGACATCAGCCCATCATTGTTTAGACAGCAGACAAACGCATTCAGCACATGCTCAGGAGTGCTTAGTTCTTCATAATTACTTCCCACATTGCAAGACTGAGCTAAGGCACTGAGAACAGTCCAGTGTTCAGTTGAATCCTGGCTCCAAACAAGGGAGTTGGTAGGCACTGCCCGCTTCGTTATGGAAATTTTGAGGGTTAATTTTAATGACTAAGGAGGTTGTGATAAAAATGTAGGAAAGTATGCTTGGCATGGAAAGATAGCAAACAAGAAAACATCACAATATCAGAATAAGAAAAGAAAAAAGTAAGGAAAAGAAAAAAGAGGTAGAGTGATGTAAAAAAACTTTATTCTGCAATTATTGTCAAAAGTATGCAGACTGAATGTACTACACGATTTTAAAAGGATCTTTTTGTGCTAGCCTGTTCAAGTGACTTTACTCACATCTTTCCCCTTGAATAATATATTTAGTTAGGTTTCATGATTTTTTTCCTTTGGTATGGAAAGATGGCAAACGACAGCTTTTCTTCCTCTCTCAAAATATTAGAACAAGATCTGTCCAACAGACCTGATGGGAAAGTCAGATAAAAGGAAGTTTTACACAACACAAAACTTCTGAAATTTGTGGCTACAGGATGTGTTGGTGGCCCCTGACTTATTTATTTAGATATTTATACTCCACTTTCCTCCCCCACAGGGACTCCAAGTGGCTTACAACATCATTTCCCTTTCCTCCATTTTAACCCCACAACAACCCTGTGAAGTAGATTAGGCTGAGTGTGTGAGACTGGCCCAAGGTCTCCCGCGAGCTTTCTTGGCAGAGCGGGGATTCCAACCTGGGTTTCCCAATCCTAGTCCGACATTCTAACCACTAAGCCATATTGGCTTGGCACTGGAATTAGATAAATGGATTGATAATATGTGGATATATAACTATCAGCCTTCAGTTGAGATCAGAGAGTCTGTTTTCATTTCCCCCTAAGTATGCCAAGTCTTTCCAAATGAGAGAAACAAGCAGGGAGGGGTGCATGTCTAAGTTTTCAAAAGACTCCCTCCCTGCTTTCCTATTCCTTTTGTCAAGCTCTCTGCTTGGCTCAGCTCATAAGAACATCAGAGCTGCCACAATGGATCAAAACAATGGACCAGCAACCTGTTTCACTCATTGGGCGACCGGAGGCTCTCAGAAGGCACACGAGCAGGCCAAGGAAGAGTTACTGGCACTGAACACGAAGGTCATTGTGGTCAAAAGCGACTAATGGACCGACCTACCTCCCATTCATCTTTTAAACTTTATTACCCAGACAGATACATGTTGAGCCCCTCATGCCCAAAATGTCCTTTACACATGTAGATCCAGAGGAGTTAGCCATGTTAGTCTGTAGTCACAAAATAGTAAAGAGTCCAGTAGCACCTTTAAGACTAACCAACTTCATTGTAGCATAATCTTTCGAGAACCACAGCTCTCTTCATCAGATGCATGCACATCTGACAAAGAGAACTGTGGTTCTTGAAAGCTTATGCTACAATAAAGTTGGTTAGTCTTAAAGGTGCTACTGGACTTTTTACTACTTTACATATGTAGGGTCACTGTGTCACCAGAGCAATTATTTTGAGACTGAACAGTCTAGTGTATACCTGGGTCCCATCTCCAGTTAAGAAGGCAGGGTGAGGGGGGAGAATCTCACATGAAACATTCTTTGTTTCCCTAACAAGATACAAAGATAGAAAAAATGAAATGCAAGTGAGAGCAAAAACAAAACCATGCTGCAATAGGATAAGACAATCCTAGCAATGCTCTTGTTGCCTAATTGGGGGCTGAACAGGGAATCCAAGGGGAAATAAACAGATGAAAGGAAAAAACATATGTTGGCTTATCCTGAAGAGAAGAATCCATTGAGTTGAAATCTGGGGCAAGAGAGGCAACAGCTGGTCCAGGGCAGGGAATTCCGAGTGAAGAAAAATCTGATACCAAATCTGTGAAGCTGGGGATCCAAGCAAGGGACGAAGGTCCACGATCCAAAGGTAGAAGTTGGGTGATTCAGCAAATAGGGCAAAGGTCTGGGAAATAAGCTGACTGCAGAGTTTGGGGAAGGGGGTTCAGGCATAGAAAACTGGAGGAGGGGGTGTTAGGGTGCCATGTTATAGGTTTGGGAGTATGAAGTGCAAGAAGGTCACACCTAGCTGGAGTGACTGCCTCGGGTTATCTCAGGCAGTGGCTTGATGATCTTTTCCAGGGACTGGATTGCTGGGGTAGGTTGTATTGCAGGAAGGTTCTACAGCCTCCGATTATAGTCCAGCACATTTGAATTGATTATTCCTGAATGGGAGGGGCTTAGGGAAGCTGAAGACAAAGAGACCTTTAATCAACACTATGTGGAGCGCGCCTGGTAGTTCAGGGGCCCTGCCTTTGAAAGCACCTGGATTATTTTATCCAGGTAATCAGAGTTTTTTGGGGGGTGCAAATATAGGGGGCCCTGATGGGGATGGCCCGCCTTCTCCTTTTTCCTGTTGGCTTTGCAGGAAATATGCTCTGGGCACTACTCCCCGTCCCCTGGGCAGGTGGGTGTGAGGCAGGGCTGCAGAAACTAAACCTTCCAGTGGATAGTGCCTGTGCTGAGCAAAGGACCCCCTCAAAAGGAAATAGCTTGGTGTGTTTGTTTGCTTTAGACAAAAGGGCAATCGATGAGGGTTGCCCACAGACCAGGAAAAAAAATGTCCTGTCCCTGTAATACATGGAAAGGGGCAGCTGAAGTTTTTCATGGCATGGAGGTAAATAACATCACTGGGTATTTGCTGCCGATCAAACTGATACGAAGCTAGAAGGACCAGTTTAGAAGTTGGCAACCGTACAACTAACAAGCAAATGAATGATGTTGATTGATAGGGGATGGATCACTCCATGGATTTCATAGGGTTTTTCATCCTTCTATGTATCTCTTTGGGAGGTCCATTGTGACCATGAAAAACAAGCATGAAAAACAAGTTATGTTATATTTAATTTGGCTCTATACCATATATCTACAAAATGTAAACATCTTTACCAAATCTCTGTGTTCTGTTTCCCATTTTTCCCCGCACGGGATTCAGTTGCATGCTCAATTAAACGTTGACGTTCGCCATGAAAACCACAAAATTGCCACAACGAGCATTGTATTCATTTTAAGGTGGAAAATGACATTGCGCCTGCACTTCGGGAATTTGGCCGCTGGAGGGCGCGAGTCTCCCGGTAGTGTCTTCCAGCCGCACAGACCACTTTTCCAAGAAACTTCAGAAACTCCAAGCAACTGGAGTATTTTGCACACCACAGCAACCTAGCCCTTGGAGCTTGGAACCTCTGGCTCTCCAGTCCTGCACCCTTCCTGCTCTCATTGGTTCCCCAGGAGTGGTGAGTGCCTGCTGAAGCTCTGTCTCCAGCTTTGCCTGGTGAGGCTGATTGCAGAATGTTGTGAGAGGCATTTCTGGCATCTGAAGTCTAGTGGGAAGGTCTGCAGAACATTTGCCAGCCCTCAGTTGACTGCCTATGGAGGGGCTTGCAGGAGATGTCTAGCTGGCTGCTGCTTTTCTTTGAGCTTGGAAGGCATTAATTGACAAGAAGAAACCTTATTTCCCCTCTCCTTTTACCATGCTGTGTGGTAGGGTCTGAGAGGTGGGATAGAAGACAAACACACCTGGGCTTCCAAGGATCCTGCTTGCAGGTGAGTAATTTACACCATGCTATTGCAGAAATTGAGGAGAGGTGGTGGGAAGAGCTGAGGGCAAGCAGAGTCTTGAACTGGAATGTGGGATGCTTCTGGCTCCCAAGAACTTTGGGTAAGCCACTTGTGGGAAGTCACGGTTGCCCATCTGTGAAGCCAACTATCCTGACAGCAGAGAATAAGATGTTGTTGCGCAGTCAGAGGCAGAGGCACATTGAGTGTGCCAGCCACAACCTTGGCATAAGTGGGTTTAGGGGTTCAGGTGGAAGAGTATGCAATCTTAAGAGGCTGCTCCAGCACCCCTGTCCGCGTTGCAGGAAATCAGCCTGCCTGGGATCCAAAGGCTGGCCCTCAGCCGCCTCCAGGAGGTGGTATAGAGGCACATCTCCTTGATAGTGGTGTGCGGCTTCCTAGTGTGGCAGAATGACTTGGGACTGACCTGAGACTTGAGGGCAGGCCAGCCATGAGGTCACACAGTCCCATTTGAGTTCCGAATTCTGCTTCCAAAAGGCAATTCTTTTTGTTCTTCTGGGTCATAGAATCACAGAGTTGCAAAGGGCCAAACAGGCCATCTAGGCCAGGGATAGTCAGCCAATGGTATGCATGGTGACAGCTGCACACTTGGCCATTTTGCTTGGCACCCAGGGCCCAATCTCTACCCAAGCAACTATGGCACTGGCAGCACTGCTGGGGCCAGCAGCGCAGGAGAAGACAACAGGAATGGCTTGTGCCAGTCATCGCCTCCCAGATCTGCACAGCCAGCAGCCAAGTCCAAGGTGAATCCCTGAGATGCTGGCAGTGCTGCTGGGGCTTGGCCTGCTCCAAGCATATCTGGGCAAGCTCAACCCTCATCTCCTCCCTATATGCCAGCGCACCAACATTTTCACAGGTAGAGGCTACCTTTTTCCTGCATTTGGGCCAAACAGGTTGCTTATCCCAGATTTAGTCCAACACCTTGTTTAGAGCAGGGAGTCCAAAACTAGAGCATCTCTCTCAGATGTCTATCCAACCTCCACTTGAAGACCTGCAGCGAGGGAGAACTTCTCCGAACGTGTCGTTGCAGTGGTGCTTGAAACCCTAATGGCAATGCGCGGCTGCCTTCCTCCTCTCGAGAACCTGCACTTGGAAGGTGTCCTACAGCAGCAGCTGCCCAAACATGCTCCCAAGTCTGTGCGCCGCAAGGAGAGGGCAGCCAAACCCTAATTCTTCTCAGTTTGGCAAGGCATTTTTATGGCAAAGGCAGTCCTTTTTCTCTTCATAGCTTTGCACTGAACACCAGAAATCTGAGGTGCCTCTTTGCCCCCTAGATCCAGGCTTATGCCTCTGTCTGTCTCTGGCTGGCAGAGGAGGCGAGGGGAGGGGGTTAATATTAAAGGAACTTAAATTCCTCTTTGATGTGGTAAGGGGGCAACATGGAGGAGTGGGAACTGACTGATCAGAGGCGGCTTATACTAGGCCAGGATGAGGCCTTTTTCACCACCTCAGGGTCATTCAACCAGCAGACTCTCAAACTGGAGGGCGAACTGAAGTTAAAAGGAACGTGGGATTAAAGGGAAGGCTGAGGTGGAAGGAGACAGGCAGGGGAGAGGGGTCTCTTTCATCTGTGCCCCCCCCCAGGTCCCAAGAAAGAGAAATCTGGCAGGCCTATGCTGCAACATAAGGGCCAATATTAACCTCTTCTGCACCACAACTTATTTAGACATGATCTGACCCAAATGTATTTAAATCTTTCCCACAAAGTAAAGTCACTGGTGTCACCATAGCTGCCAACACATTGCCATGGAAACAGCTTCTAGAGGGCAGGTGCTGCAGAACTGTTCCTGCCCCAGTCCTCCAGGCAACTGTTCCCAGACCATGCCGCCAGTTTTTCCTAGTTTTCTTTTAAAAAACTGGTAATTGATATACCAGTGTACCATTATATCAATATTTCAATTACTGATTTTAAAAAACTATGCAAAAAAGACCCCTGTGGAGGGGAGATGGCCACTGCAGAGACCAGGCAAGGCAAAATGGCTGCCCTGTGGGCAAGACCAGGGAAACCTGGGCTTTCCTGCCAATAGGGCAGCCACCCCAGATTTACTATGATCTTCCCCAAATCATCACAGAAAAGCAGGTTGGGAAAAGACTGGAAAAAGACAATAAAAAAACCAGGTGGTATACAGAAGAACGATGATGCTCTGTGTATGTGTGTGTGTGTGTGTGAGAGAGAGAGAGAGAGTGAGAGAGTGACTGAGTGTGTGTGTGTGTTTGTATGGGGGGGGGGAGCATTTCTCAATATCTCCCAAGCTGGGTCAAACAAAACATGTGTAAATGACCTTATTTGAAGGACTTCATAGTCCGCCTCTCAACTGTCCGGCTTCTGATGTGTGGCAAACATAGGCCCCACAGGCAACCCAGGTCCCTATAACCTCCTGGCGGGAGGAGCGGGACCCAGTACTTACCAAGAAGCTCTTTTTTGTTTGGGGCTGATTTTGGCCCAAAAGAGCCTGGATCTCAAAGAATTGTGCATGTGCTACCAGCACCGATGTGCTGATGTCACTTCCGGAAGTGACGTCATCGTGTTGGCTGCAGGAGTGCTCCTGCACTCTGCGCAGGGCTCCCTCTTGGGGAATTTGCTTCTTTGGGCCCAAAATCAGGCCTAAACAAAGCATGGGAGCACTCCCACGGCCGGTGTGATGATGATATCACTTCTGGTAGTAACATTGTTGTGTCCAGCAGGAGCGCATGCACTGCGCATGTGCTGTGCGTGTTCCAAGGGTGCCTGCCAGTGGTGGGCAATCACTAGGTTGCCAGCAACTGGCAGGCAACCAGGCAAACCACCAGGATCCTTAGGCAAACAACATATATAAAAATTTAACAGTGCAATCCTAGACAGACTTGTACCCTTCCAAGTCCATTGATGTCTATGGGCCTAAAGTGTATAACTGTGCTTATGATCACACTGAAAATACTCAATAAAACATTTTTTTTCAAAAAAATGGAACTATAATACAAGCCAGCAGCCATAAAATCAGTGGAATGGTGGTAATATAAAAATCCATTGCCCTTGGGAGCGAAGAGGGTTTGGTAGGAAGCCACAAATAAACCAGGCCAGTATAGCTAGCCAGTTGCCTGGGTAAATAGAAAGATTTTGCTTGGCCCCAGACATGAAGACCAGGCAGGCACCCTGCAAGCTGCTGAGGCAAGGGCCTTCCAAAGGTGGGAGCCAGCATGAGAAAAGGTCCCTTCAAATATCTGGCATGTTTCAAGTTGTTGGGGATAAGATCACAAGAAGATCTTGGCTGGATGACAGCAAGACCTGTCTGTCACTTTTTATCCTATCCTCCCCCAAAGAGCTCAGGGCAGCATACCAGTCAGGATTCTGCATCCAAGATGCCAATTACCAGCAAGACATGAAGTGTGTCCCCTGCTGTTTGTCCATTGGCATCCTTCTCCTAACCATGGAAGCTTTAGTGGTCATGTCATTTGACAGGCTTACCCCCCCCCCCTAATTAATTTTCTGAAACAGACCCTCCAATAATTAATTAAGCGTTCTGCAAAGAAGTACTTTCTGTTTATCCAGGTGTGTGTGTGTTATGTGCTGTCAAGTGGCCTCTGACCTATGGTGGCCCTATGAATGAAAGACCTCAAGTATCTCTTTTAAAAAAATCTTCCAAGGAACTCGAATAGCTTCTCTGTTGAGGTTGGAACTCCATCATCTTTCTTTCTTTCTTTCTTTCTTTCTTTCTTTCTTTCTTTCTTTCTTTCTTTCTTTCTTTCTTTCTTTCTTTCTTTCTTTCTTTCTTTCTTTCTTTCTTTCTTTCTTTCTTTCTTTCTTTCATCAGAGCTGCAGGGACTGTAATTCTCTTCCCCCCTGCTGTTGCCCCAGCTGAGGAAAAGATATGGGAACTTGAAAGTTTTCCTCAGCTGGGGGTAAAAACAACTTGGAGATGGAAATTTTTTGGTGGGAAAACAGTAGAAGGGCAAAGATTTTAAGGACTCCTCCCCTGCTTGCTTCTTTAAATCACAGCCTTGCAGGGTTGTAATTAAAAAAAAATCCTCAGGGGAAATCACAGAAATACATATAGTTACAGCCTGAGTGGGCATTTGAACCTTGGTCTGCTCAGCCACAGTCTAGCACTCTGGTCACACTACTCCCCCCTCTTCAATTCCTGTCATAAAACTTTCTAGTCCCACATCAGGGAGAACTGTTTCCCTGTCTCCTTATCATCTGCAATTGTGTCAAGCTCTGTCACGATTTACGTTCGGCCTGTATCAAGCAGCGGTCCTTCTTTTCTGACTCCTGCACTGTCAAAATAGAGGCCGTAAGCTTTGTGGGGGCAGACGGCTGTCTCTTATTCTCTGCCACTGCTCCTCCGCAAAGCCCTGTGCCTGAACACAGATAGTGCTCTATAAACCTCAGCAGGGACTCTGGCCTTGTGGAAGGGATCCATCTCCCCAAGGGTGGGAGGGGCTGGCCTATCTGGGCTGCAGTCAGATTTGTCCAGCTGGTTGAATGTTGGGTTTGGCAGGTCTCAATCTCTTACCCTCTAAACACTGGGACTGTTGCTCAGCACTGTGCTGCTGGGTTGGGAGCATGTCAGTGATGTGCATTAGCTAGGGTTGCCAACCTGCAGGTAGGGCCTGGAGATCTCCCAGAATTACAACTGATCTCCAGACTACAGAGATCTCTTGGAGAAAACAGCTACTCTGGAGGGTGGACTGTATGGTGTGTTATACCCCACCCTCTCTATGCTCCACCCCCAGATTTCCAGAAACTTTTCCTCCTAGAGTTGGCAACTCTAGCACCAATCCTTTCTGGTTTGGAAAGTTTAGGGTGGTGGGATTCCATCTCCTGGGGTTACCTACCCCAAAGTGGAGGTTCATAGCTCCATAATATACACTTTGCTTGCAGAAATTGCCAGTTTAGTCTCTGGCATCTGGTTTTTGCAAAGCAACCCAGACAAGACAAAATTGGACTGGCTGGATCAATGTTTGGTATATGTAAACTGCAAACTGCTCCCGCAGGTGTTCCATTTTTTCTGAGTGTTGCCACTGGAGAACCCTGGTTTTTATCTGATATTGGTTTGGGGTGGTTTTTCTCTGAATCTGCACACTGGCAGGAATGAACAATGCCTCTAAACACACATCATCATCATCACAACAACATTCGATTTATATACTGCCCTTCAGGACAACTTAACACCCACTCAGAGTGGTTTACAATGTATGTTATCATTATACCCACAACAACAATCACCCTGTGAGGTAGGTGGGGCTGAGAGAGCTCTGAGAGCTGTGATTGACCCAAGGTCACCCAGCTGGCTTCAAGCGGAGGAGTGGGGAATCAAACCCGGCTCTCTAGATTAGAGTCCTGTGCTCTTAACCACTACACCAAAATGGGTCTCAGAGTTCCCTCACTACTGAGCTGCTGCAGCCAGAACCTATTTAGATCCCAACTCTGCCTTGAAGCTAACTGAGTTACCTGAGGCCAGTCACAGTCTGTTAGCTTAACCTACCCCACAGGGTTATTGTAAGGAAAATATAGAGGAGGGGAGGATCATGACCCATTGCCCTGAACTCCTTGGAGGAAGGGGGGAATAAAAATGCTCTAGAGAGATGAATAGATAGCTGGGCTTCTGGATGAAGGGGTATATCATTCAGACTGGTATTACCTGTCAGTTCTGATAGCCACTTCCTTTCCTCAAGAGCTGTAGTTGTTTAGAGAGGGAGGAAGCCTGCGGGGTCTCAACCAGGGATGCCACCTGAGGCCACTGCCCTTGGGCGCCATCTCTTGCCACCACTACTTTTTGCTCCCTGCTGCCCATCCCGTCTCTAGATGGTTGGCAAGGAGCACAAAGGAAACCAAGAGGGTGTAGCAAAAGCTCTGCTTTAAGAAGTGCTTGCCATGTCATAAACTGGCATGCCATTTTTTGTTACGAATGAGTAACTTTAACAGCAAAAATCTGACAGGCAAAACAGAAAAGGACATGAACAGGAAGACTCAGGGATTCAGGTCACAGGAGAGATGAACAAAACCAAAAAGGGGATTTTTTAAAAAATTCAAAAGTAGGGGTTTGTAAAATTCAGAAGCATCCCCTGATGACAACAACACCCGCCTTGATCTAGAGCATCTCCCAACATTCATTGACTTGTAGTGGCTCATTTTCTGCCTCCTTGTGTTAACGGTACACCGACAAGCCTACAATGCTATTTCTCACTAGATATTTCTGTTTGCCACCCACAGGCAAGAGGATGGAGAACAAAGCCATGTACATGCACACCTTTGGGGAGAGGGAGAATGGATCCATCTTTGAAGAGCCATTTGATGGAAAGAACCTTTCAAAACTGCACCTCTGTGAGGACAGTAAGTGCTCCAGGCAATGCGGAGATCCTATCAGATGATTTTCTTTCCGGGGTCAAAGTGTCAAAGCTATGCATTTATTTAAGGTGTGAAGGAACAGACGCTTAAGTAGAGATGGGCATGAGCAGCATTATGAACACAAAAAAGCCCATGAACAGCCTGTTTGGCTGTTCGCGAACAAGCTGTTCATGATGCCCCATTCTAAATGAACAGGTGGTCGTTGCAAGCCTCGTTCTTGCTGTTCGTTGCTGTTTGTCAAGCCAGACAGTCTGGCACCTGCAATCAATTCCCATGGCAACTCAGGCAGGGATTGTCTGAACTCTGTCTGAACTCCTGCTGTTGCCCTGGAAACCCTAATCTAAGCCCAATTTAGCTTGATAGGCAGGTCTTCCTTCCAAGTGTGGACTGGAGCTCCAAATTTGTTACAAGAGGAAAAAAACAAGGGGGAGGGGGGCTCCCAGCTCTGGCTTCCAGGGAGAGACAGTTGCTGTTAGAGAGACAGGGTGAGTGCATTGGAACTTGAATTTTCTTTGTGTGTGGTGGGATAGAGATCTACCCCTTCAGGTTCCAGGGCTGCTGCCAGGCTCTGGGGCCAAGCTATTATTTATTATTGGTACCTTTCCTGCTGCCTGCTCAGGTAGGGTTTCTGGGAGTGGTGCAGTAGGGATCTTGATGGCTGAAGGAGAGCCTGCTGGCCCCCACGAACAACGAACAACGAACATGTTCATGACAGGATCATGTTCGTAAGTGTTCGTTGTTCGTGGATGGCAACGAACAACGAACACCATGTTAACTTTTTTTTCTGTTCGTGCCCATGTCTATGCATAAGCCCTTCTCTCCTTCTTTCGTTTCAATCCCCAAGAGGTCAGAGGAACTCTTGGGGTTCCAGTTATAAACTGGGTCACCACCAACTCCCACCAATGACTCTTAGAGGTATCTCCTGATAGATGGAGTTACATCTTCTATTTATTTATGTATTTACATTATTTTAGTCCACCTTCCTTGCTGAGATCGAAGGCATATTATGCAGTTTAGATCAATGCAGTCAACAGCATACTAGTTCCACACATATACCAGGATTTGGATCCAGACTGATGTTTCCACGGGCACAAGGACTTCCTCTAGTGAAGTGTGATTTTCCTACCTTCCCCTTTCTGTGGCAGCCTAACATGCTGCTATCCAGTTCCTCAAGGTCCTCTCTCCCCCAGGAACAGGATTTCACGAGGTATTTGCAAGAGGGACAAGTGGGAAAATTGCACTCCATGGATGCAACAGTTCTGTGATTATAGTCTCCTTTGTAAAACAACAACTAATTAGCAGACTCACGTTTGCCCTGAAGATTAGGCAAGTAGAGATAAGGTGATGGTTCACCCTTTCCTCTCATGCATCTTCCACAATTTAAATGACGCCCCCCCCCCGCTCCTGCAGAGAAACGTCCAAGATAAAAGCAAAATATGCGAAAGAGCCCTGAGTAGAAGAACTATGCTGGTTTATGGAAGCAGTCCTCACTGATGGCGATTCCTGGCTTTGTCCCTTCTGTCCCAACTTAAGTCGCAGATTCCCCTAGCCCCAATGAATCCAGGCTGTTTCGAGAATAGTTTGTTTGGCATGGAAACACCACCATCACTTTCATAGGCATTGGCATGGTGGAGAGCTGATTGGCCTGGGCAATCCTCTGAGTATCATATAGTGGCACACTTGCCAAGAGAAAGCATTCACAGTGCCTACAAAGCAAGCGGCACGTGCAAGGAATTTGGGACCCCCCGAGTGCCAAGACTTCTGTTTTCTGTGGGAGGGCAGGGCAGGGCAGGGCTGGGAGTTCTCACCAGCACTTTATTAATCTGTCAAGAGGTCTGTGTGGTCCAGAGGGTGCAAGAAACAGCCCTTCATTTCCTCTTGAAATGATGCTGCAGCAGGAAGGAATGTCAGGCTGCGTAGGTTGGTGGGAGAGTTTTTGATTCTCTTTCAAAGGGGGGACACATTTCCACTCCTCATTAAGTAGCTGTGCCAGCAATCTGCATTTGTATTGATCAGTACCTATGAGTAGCCAAATCACCATGTTTGCAGGTATGGTTGCCAACCTCCAGATGGGGTCTGGCGATCTCCCAGAATTACAACTGATCTCCAGATGATAAAGGGTCAGTTCTCTTGAAGACAATGGCTGGTTTTGGAGAGTGGACTCTATGGCCTTATACCCCACTGAGGTCCCTCACATCCCCAATCCTTGCTGTACCTCCAAATCTCCAGGAATTTCTCAACCTGGAGTTGACAAATCTATTGTCATGTCTGCCTACCATTCATCCATGCCATTCATATATTCTCTGCTCTCTGTATTGATCTAATCAATGTATTAATACCGTGTGCTTTCATGTCATGCTCATATCCTGTAACCATTATAATCATGCCATCCTTGGCCTGCCTAAAAACGAAAGTACTAATGCTGAGCCTGTTATCTCTAGAGTCTGCTTGTTGACCTTGCAGCTGTATGGTAACTTTTCACAAGAGACAGAGGGAGTTGGATTCCTTGTAATCTTTTACCTTTCTCTGCCCAGACAAAGCTATTGTGTTCTCATGAGACTTTGGGATTTTTGCGCCTAGTTGCTAACTGCCCAAGGGGAGGGGGGAATCATGCTCCTTATATCAAAGTGCATATGCTTGTATCTTCATTCCTGCCAACTTACCCATCTATGGATGTACCCATGTCCTTACTGGATCTCTATAATAAAACCTTTTCATCCAATGCACTGGAGTGCTTGCTGTGAGAGGTTTGGGGGGGTCTATCTACCATGGACTACCGTCCCTAGAACTGACACCTATGTTATTAGGGATGGTAAAGCACCACTATCCAAATGACCACCTCCAGACTGGAGGAATGTGCATCAAAATGGCAAGTGAGATTCAGAATAAATTATTGCATAGTGATGCACTTAAGGCACCCCCCCCCCACCCCAACATCAAAGATAGACTGTCTTGAGAGATCTAAACGAGCTCTGAAAGATTCTGAAAAGTGATCTGGCTCAGAGACTGCATTCCAGTTGCTGGGGGCGGGCGGGGGCAGGGGGACCAGCAATAATGGCATCTGTGGGCTTCTTGGAGAACTCTGGTTGGGGCCTCTGTCAGAACAGAGCCTGATGCAAGCTGGATGCCTGCTCTCATTCTCCAGGGCTGTTCTGTTGCCCTATATTGGATATGTGGTGGATAGTGCACTGCTAACTGTGAACCAGACTGCTGTGCCACTGAATATCAGCTAATCAAGTTACTTATTTCAGACATAATGTGAAACCAGTTTAATACAAAATAACTGTGGTTAATGTGATCATCCTCCACTGACTATGGTTAGTTGGGGTACATCGTACTTGGATCTGAATCCATGGTTTGAATTTATTAACCACCATTAGTCTTTACCATGTTTTTGTGTAATGTATAAACACAGACATTTTGGCTTAATCTTAGCTTGCTCTGTGCTACTGTGATTCAGGCCAGTGCACAGCTAGGTCTCTGCAGGGGAGACAGGGAAAAGAGTGGAGGCAATGAAACCTTCATCGCCTGCTGTGAGCCAAATCCTGGTTCCATAAGCTATTCCTAGTTAACATTACTGATGCTTGAAAAACCTGGCGGTTCGGCACACAGTCTGCTCACTAGTTGTGTATTTGTTTTTTTGACAGCCTGCTTGGCTGTTCATGGGCTGTTCATGTCATAAATAAACACAATGCGGTTTTAAAATTTCTTACCATTTGGTGTTTGTCTAGGTCCATATAGCTGCTAATCTGTTTGGATTGGTAACATTTTATGCACAAACATTTTCTCAAAGTCTGATGGGAGCTGTAGCTTTCATTCACACGCACACACAAGCACACAGATCTTTAAAAAGATTTTTTAAAGTCACTATTTAAAAATTAAACATGGATTGCACAACAAGAATCAGCCAAGCAAGAAAAAGTACATGTTAAAATCAAGTACCCCAATGGGGGGACAGAATCTGCTGCACAATCAAATTATAAAGGAAACTAAAGTTAGCAGATGCAGCTACTGTACAGCTGCAGAAGTGTGTGGCAGATGTTTATAGAAACATAGAGCTGGAAGGGACCCCAAGGGTCATCTATTCCAACTCCCTATATAATACGGGAAGTCAGATGGTGGCAAGGCACGGTAATATGAGACTCCCCTGACTTCTGATTGCGACTTTCCAGAATAATATGTTTGCCTTCTGAACATATTCAGAACAGAGTTGTCTGCATCCCTAATTAAAATAGAATATGTATGAACAAAGAAATGGTTTTTAATTATGCCTGAACACAGCCAGCATTAGAATTTATTAAGGAGAGAACAAAATGGCCAGCATTGTGATGCTTTTCTTAAATCAGTGGCATGGAAGTTTTCGTCTTCCCCTCTGGACAAGGATGTCTGACAGCAGGGACCGAAAAAAGCAACCAACTGTGCCGTTCTATGCAGCGTTGCATCCTTGTAGTTCCATTGAAGTCAGCAGTCTTAGAAGGAGCGCAACTCTGCTTAGGATGGAACTGCAAAGCAATTAACATCTTCCCTGTGAGAAAACACTAAAGTAGAGGAATGGAAAACTTAAAATCCAGTGGCTTGTAAGACAGTACTTTGTCCCACGGTTTTCTAATTGAGTTTGTCTTTAATTACAGTTGGATTAGTGCTGTCATCCTACTATACGGCTAACCGTGTTCCAGACAACTCACTTCCTACCCTGCCGCACCTTCAGAGGATGCTGCCATGGAGGGAAGCCCTGAAGAGGCAGCCTGTCCCTCTGAGAGCGTGCCGAGATGGGAACCCCATGCCGGAGGCAATGCCCGCCCCCTTCGCCTGGCCGGGATCGGAGGCAGAGCAGGTGGCAATGCCTGACCCCTTCACCTGGCCGGGATCAGGTGTGGAGCAGGTGGCAATGTCTGCCCCCTGCCTTCACCTGGCTGGGATCAGTCACGTAGGAGGAGGCAATGCCTGCCTGCCCACCCTCCCCTTTCTAGAGCCCGCTATATTTTTTTCCCCACAACGGGCTTTGTTACTAGTTTTATTGTGTTTGGTGTTTATCTAATTAGTTGTGCTGTTTTAATAGATCACAAGCCGCCTTGAACTAGGAAAGCACATCAGTGGGTTGAACTACAAACTCCCTCCCTGCAGGATCGAAGGGACCATGCATATTACCTTCTCTCCAATTTTGATAGGGAAGGGGGCCAGCAGTAGGATCAGTGGTTAGTGTCTGAAATTAACCATCAACATCTCTCTGCAACTTCTAAATCTTTATGCTGCTTTTCCACAGCTATTGCTTGCCCTCCAAAACCTTTCAACAGGCTACTGCTAGCACCCATTTTATACCCTTCCTCCTTTGTTGTAAATGCTGGGAAATGGCTAATTCTGTGTTCCACACTCTACGGTAGTGGTAGACCAACCTCTGCCAGCTCAAAATGGAAAAGCATGGCTTACCAAAGAATTTCCCCAAAATGTTGGAAAAAATAGCTCTTTTCCTGCTGTCATTTCAGTTCTGAATTTCAGAACTCCTGCCAAGCTCAAAGTGATGTTATTCGAACCATAGCAGGGTCAACACTCCCCCTCCAGCCCTGCCTGCAACTCCCATGAACTCCGAAGCCCTGCCTCACTCCCCCCCCTTTCCTTGAAATGATGGCGGCAGTGGCAGCAGCTACAGAGTCTCCCTCCATTCCTCTGGTTCCCAGAATGCTCGGACAGGGGCATTCCAAGTGCTAGGAGTCCTGGGAAATGTAGTTATCCAGGACATCTGAATCCATATAGATTCAGCTGCCTGGATTCACCAGGCTACTCAGTACCTGGGATTCTGAGATGGAGGGAGAGAAGGGCGGAGAGAGACACATTCCTTCAGAGTACTGCCCCTGCCCCTGTTGCCAGAAACATTTGGGAGAATGAAGAAGGTTGAGGAAAAGTTCCTCTGTGGCTTGGATTAGAACTCTTGGAACTATAATGCTCACCTCAAATGGAAGGTGAGCATTATGAACTGCTGCAGTTCAGCTTATGAGCCTGGTAGTTAGAGCCAGGAAGCAACATCAAGGGAAGGCCTTGGCCTCTATGTCTTGTGGGCCTTCCAAGGCAACTGGTTGGCCAGGATGCTGGACTAGATGGACCACTAGTCTGACCCCACTAGGGCTCTTCTTACGGTTCTTGTGAACTGTAACAGCATCTTTGTTCCTTGACACAGACACGGGGAAAGGCTGAGGCTGTGGCATGCAAGTACAGCCTTGGGTGAGTCGGTCCCTTTGTGGTACTTGGCATTTGCTGGGCTTTCCTTTTGTTCTTCAGTCCCAGCCAATCACGGATATCACATAAGGCAAATGAAGCCAGTGTATTGCCTTCGTCTTGTAATAAGTCAATGGACATAGCTTGTGCATATTCAGCAGAGGCAATGCTTCCTGTCCTGTCCTGGGGCAGTTTGTTTTTAGCAAGACAGGGAGCAATCCAGATGTATTTCCAAATAACACCTGTCTACTCTACATTACTTTTAATTGGATACATATTTCAATGCATATCTGAATGTGCCCATCCAAATTTTGATTCACCAGGGAGAATATGCTCACTTGTAGCATCATATGGAGGAATATGTTCCCTCTCCAATTGTAAGCATGCTGTGTCCTTCAAGCCACTGCTCCTCCGTTACCAAAAAAGGAAGGTGGCTGTTCAGAGCCCAAAATATTCACCAAACTAAGTACTTCCTTTTGGCTCAGCTATGAACCTGCTTCATTAATAGAAACAGTAGCTTTCCCAAGTGCAGTTAGAACAGTCCACCGGTAAAAAGAAACCCATGGAGTGTTCCCAGAGGTTAAATGCCCTCGATCACCATTCCCCCAATTGAATGCCCTGCTGGGCAGGCTTAAAGTCACCAGTCCCTCTTCTGTGGTTGGGGCAAGAAACCTTCCCCTGGCTAATGAACCGAGAGTGCAACTTCTCAATAGCAGTTAGAACAGAATCCTCTCCTTTAAACTTCTGTGAGATTTGCATCTACATGAAAACCTAAACTAGAAAATTAGAAATTAAATTGCGTAAAACAGATTTTGGTGTGTCTGTAACTACCTGTATTAGGGTTGCCAGCAGGGCTGGTGCCAGAGTTTCTGGTACCTGAGGCCGGGGGCAGCTTCAGGGCTGTTTCCACCCCCATGCGCGTGCACCCGGATTGCGTGATGACATCACTGTGTGTGATGTCATCACGCAGCATGCCGCTGCGAGCCGGCCCCATTGGCGCGGTAGGCAGCTGGGATGGCGTGCGGGTGGCCTCCCAGCCCTCCTGCTCAGTTGACCTGTGCCACCCTGGCTGCCTGCCGTGCCTGGCCTGCAGCTGTGTGCAGGCAGTGGCGGCAGCACAGGGCAACTGAGTGGGAGGGCTGGGAGGCTGCTCGCTCAGACTGCCCCGCGCTGCCGCTGCCAGCACGCACTCCCGGCTGGGCGCAGCAGCTGTGGGCCAGGTGCGGCAGGCGGCCGAGGGGGTTTGCGGCCAGGTGAGTGGTAGTGGGGGAGTGAAGGCTGGGAGCAGGACTTGTAACCCTAATCTGTTCTTTTAGTTCCCATTATCTTCATTGTTTCAAGTGTGTTATCTCTATATTAAACACACTCAAATTTTGAACAAACTTTAAACTTTATGGTAACATTTACAGAGATTGCTTGGTCTCGGTTTGCTCCCCTTCTATGCAGGCGCCAACTGAGGAGCTACAGAAAGTGGGTATTACACTTGTCTGCTTCCTGGTTCCTCCCAAGAACTACAACTTAACCAGTTTTTTCTATATTGCTACACTCTTGTTTAAGATTTGCTCTTCAGCTACGGTTTAAAAATATTAGTAAGCCAACACCAGCTTTTGATGGAACTAGTGAGTGGTCTGGCTAGACTATTAGTTTGGTCAGGATCAGACTTCTTGACTGTTTGTGCAAGGGACACAATCTTTGCAATCTTGTTGTTCTTTCTAATTGAAGCTGTCAACAAGGATCCAAAGAATGCTTTTTTTGACACACAGCTGAGATCTGCCTCAAAAAGGGAGTGGTTAATTGAGGAGGCTCAGACCCATTTCCCTCAGCCTCCCCAAGGGCCTGATATAACTGTCAGGGAAAAATATTGTAACTGTCATCATTATGAAACCTCCATTTCCATCTGTTTGGCCGCTGACACAAAATCACAAACCACAAGATGATGATAAGAGCATCGTAATTAATTACATATTGACCCATTCTGGGGTGAGGCATCACATTTCACACTTCCTTCGACCTAAAAAAATTCCCATCTTAAAGCTCAGTGTTTTCTCCGGGGATGTCATTGCACCATTGCCAACAAAAGGGTGACCTCAGTTTTTTATTGTTTCATAGTTTGCTGGAATCCTTTGCGGCTCAGTCATTTGATCTACTTGTCTTTGTTTGGACACCCATCTGAACCTTGTGGAAATGGAAAACTTTTATACTGTAAAACTGGAGAAAGACACAGAATCAGATTTAGAGATAAACTAGTTAAGCCACAGTGTAGGAGTATGAGGGAAAGAACGTTATCATTAAAGAGGAAAAAAGTTAAACCACTCCCTGTCCAAGTCCACAGCCTCCACCCATCTGACCGGGCTTGACCACACCGTCAATTTATAACTGTCCTTTATGTGTGAATAAAAAAAATTAATTTTTTATAGCATGCAGTCTCTCAAGTGGGAAATTCCTTGGCGGGGGGCGGAGGGCGGGAAGCTGCCTGAGGATGGTAGAGTTGTGGGAGGGGGCTCAGCAGGACTTTGATGTCACACCTTGTGATGGCACATCATATGATGTTGCATTCAGGTCAAAGGTCAGTTCCTCCAATGGCTCCCCTTTCCTGTGATGTCACTTCTTCCCACCAAAATTAAAAGTTTAAATTCCCACCTCGAATCACACCCCCTACACACATACCTTTCCCCCCCATGTTATGCAGCTTCTACACTTGTACTCTGTATGTCATATGAAACCTTTGACCCTAAATGTTTATGCTAGTAAAACTGGCTGCTATTCAGTCATGATCTTTAAAAAACCTCTCAAATTTTCTTTGGGTTTTTCTTCATGGCTGGATCTACATCGGGGAACAGAACTGCATCCCACAGTACAGTGGCATAGCGTGGGGGGGGGGCAGAGGGGCGGTTGCACCAGCTGCAAAATTTGTGGGGGCACAAGAGACTGCACCATACCTTTGAGGAGGCAGCCTGCACCGCCTGTGCGCTGATGGGGTGGTTGGCTCCTCTCCATCCCCCTCCACTGCAGCCGTCCGCACAGCTGCAGCCAGCATGGCGCCCAGTGAGCCAGCCATTCCATCAGTGCGCAAGTGGTTTGGGCAGTCTCCCCATGGGCACAGCACAGGCTTCGCCCCCCTCTGACGCAGCCGCATGTGCCGCTGCAGCCAGCTTGGCAGCTGCAGGAAGGCCAACTTGGTGCCCAGCTGCGCCTCACCCATGGGGAGGCTGCCCATGTCACCTGCATGCTGACGGGGTGGCCGGCTTGCTCCCAGCCGGCCAGCACTCCCCCTCCCCACCCCCTTTCCCCTTGACACATCTGTGCAGAGGGTGGACCTGACAAGAACCTTACTGGGTCCTGTGGTAGCTAGCCCAACAATCCCCCCTCAACAGCTGAGAGGCATCTCACAGATGAACTGTCCCATAGCTGTTAAAGAGGAAAAAACTGTTAAAGAGCTGAAAGCTGGGGAGAAAAATGTAGTTTAGCATTGCCATTTTGGAGGCAGTGCTAAGCTCCTCCCACCTGCATTGGCTGCATGCAGAGCTTTTACAGGGAGGTTCTGCCCACATGCCAATTCCCCTTTAAGCCAGTGCAAAAGAAGTTTTCCTTTGCTCTGGCTTAAAAAAGAAAGCCCTGGGAACCCCGGTATGCTTGTAAAGGACAGGGGGTCATATGGAAGCTCCCAAATAAAGCAGGGGCATCTGTGTTAAAAGGTAAAGTGTGCTGTTGATTTACAACTAACTCATGGTGACCCCTTATGGGGTTTTCAAGACAAGAGATGAGTAGAGGTGTTGTGCCATTGCTTGCCTCTGCATAGCAACCTCAGTTTTCCTTGGTGGTTTCCCATGTCCAAGTAGTGACCCCACTTAGCTTCCAAACTCTAGCGAAATCAGGCTAATGTGGACTACTAGGGCCATGAGAGTTTTGTGCCTCCTAAACACACACACGGGCTCTTTTCTGATGGCTGTTGTGAGTTTTCCGGGCTGTATTGCCGTGGTCTTGGCATTGTAGTTCCTGACGTTTCGCCAGCAGCTGTGGCTGGCATCTTCAGAGGTGTAGCACCAAAAGACCAAAAGGTCTTTCGGTGCTACACCTCTGAAGATGCCAGCCACAGCTGCTGGCGAAACGTCAGGAACTACAATGCCAAGACCACGGCAATACAGCCCGGAAAACCCACAATAGCCATCGTTCTCCGGCCGTGAAAGCCTTCGACAATACATCGGGCTCTTTTCTGTTTGCAACCACAGCGCACAAAGAGAAGTGGCTTTAGCCTCCCTCTATGCTGTTTTCATATCCTCAAACTGCCCCATGGAGCTGGCATTGGCTCCATTGTAAGAATCATGTTACCTACATGGCTACACAGAAATTTTACAACAGAGCCAATAGTGGCTCCACGGGGTGGTTTGAAGGTGGGAAAACAGCATGGGTTTGGGGAGGCTAAAACCACTTCTCCCTGTGTGCTGTAATCACAAACATAAAAGAACCAGTGTGCATCTGGGAGGCACAAAACTCCCATCACACATGTGATACATTGTCCTTGTGGTATTCCCTAGCAAAGACAGGGAATTCATAATGTGCAGATGATCATTTATGACCAACAGACCCTCATTCAAAGCACCAAGAAAGCATTACCTGTGCCCTGCCTGAATAGTGCAGAAGGAGGTGCACAGTAATCGCCAGGAATCAAAGATCTGTCTCTCCACTCTATGTACATACGTGGTATGGAGTGCCCTCAAGCCATAGCTGACATGGTGACTCCCCCTCCCTCTGGTGGGGCTTTCATGGCAAGAGACTAACAGAGATGGTTTGCCATTGCCTGCCTCTGCAACCCTGTTTTGTTGGAGGTCTCCCTTCCAATTATTAACCAAGGCCAACCCTACTTAGCTTCAGAGATCTGACGAGATCAGGCTCACCTGAGCTATCCAGGTAGGGCATGGACATATAAAGCTACCTTATACAGAGTGAGACCATTATTCCATTCATCTCAGCATTATCTCCTCTGGCAGCAGTTTTTCAGGGCCTCAGGCAGCGAAAACTCACTCCCAAATCTGTTGACAGAGATCCTAAGGACTGACTCCTTGATGGTGCAAAGCAGGCGTCAATGAATGAGCCAGATTTTAAGACAATCAAGAATGGTGGTGCTCTTTCCATATGCAACATGATAATAGGATTTTTTTTTTATGCACACAGTTTTGGGAGGCTTTTGTTGGTCCTCTTAAAAGATATTCTACTAGTTTTGTTTATGGTGATCATCAGGTTTGCTTCAGTAACACAATTTGACAGCTTGTTCTGCCTTACACCCAGTAACAAACATTTACGGGATTGTGGAATCGCTTGGCCAATATAAGATCTGTGGTATTCATCACTCTTGTGGGGAAAACATACACAAACCCTCTGGGAATGTATTTAATAGTTAGAAGAACATTCAGGATGAGTTTCTTTTTCTTCCAGTCTCACTGTGTAAAATAGATTTTATCTTTCCACTATCAACTTAAAACTCTAATATATACTATATCATAAGAGTGCTGATTAAAACAAAAAACTCTTTTTGCTCAAAGCCAGACAAGCAAAGGATACTCATCTGCTTGTCCTTGGTTACACTGATCCATGTTCCGGAAGACATTTTTATAATGGGATCAGAACTGCAGTATAATCAAACAGCTTCAAGATCACTTTTGTAAAGGAATAAGATTGCAGTCGATTGCAATGTTTAGTTAATGTATTGCTTTGCTTTTACTGCATCGTCTTCTACACTTTTAACCCACTTTCTGCATTATGGTATGTCATGCCTTAGGCTGCTTCCACACACATTGGATAATCCGCTTTCAATACTCTTTAGTGAACATTTGAAACTGATTTTCCATGTGTGGAACAAAAAATCCACTTCAAAAGGATTGCGAAAGTGCATTGAAAGTGTATTATTCAATGTGTGTGGAAATGGCCTTAGTTTCTTCTAGTTTGCATTGTTTCCTAGTTCTGCAATCCTAGTCCTACTGCATTGCTTATTGCTGATTGATTTCTATGTTCTGTAATGTGCCTTGAATCCCAGCTAAAAAGGTGGGCTATAAATGAAGTTATAAAAATGTATATATATAGCCCAGCTGCCCCCTTGCCTGCCTCTTTTCCTCACTCTGTCATGGTGCAGGGCTGGTCCTCTTCCTTCTTACCACCACTATGGTTTTGCGGCCTCGTCTGACTGGAAGGGGAGGGGAGGTGGGCAGTGGCTTCCTGTGATGCTAGGGGTGAGGAAGGTTGGTGGTGGCTTCTCGCATACATTTTATTGTTCACCTAATGTTTTTAAAAGCTGTTTTATAGTATACTGATTCCAAGTGCAAGGATTCATTGCAATCCTAAACACAGATATACCTTCTAAGCCTTTTGATTTCAATGGATGTAGAAGGGCATAACTCTGTTTGGGATGACCTTGTATGATTCTTATTGTTTTTAATATATTTCTGCTTGATGTCTGTATCACTATGTATTTACCCTTATCCACCTCATGAACCCGTTGGTGGAAATGTGCGGGAAAGAAAGAAAGCTGCATTTTTTTTTCAATTTCCCCAATATCTAAGTTCAAAAACATTCTTAATGTTTTCTTGGGCCATATATTTCCTTCCAGTGTTTGCTTTGGGGAATATAAATTGATTTCTTACAGCCCATGAGGTAATTTCTAAGTTTTAATCCTGCACGGTGTAAAATGAGGCCTACCTTGTGACTGCCATCTTACTTCAGAATAGACATACTGAAGCAAGCCAGATTCCTCCTCCAGAATAAGCTGATGGAGACTGAAAAAAATCCTGGGATTTGTCTTGCTCCAGTTGCTAGGATACTGTGGAGATGGAGGCTAGTGGTGAACAGGAGTACACTAACCCATCCATAGGTGAGAAGTCCCCACTGGGTTTTGCAGCAGGACTCGGCAATTTGGCCTGGCCTGGTCGTGGTCTCCTCACAGCAGTCGTTCCAGGTGGTGTTTTGAAAAACAGGCAGCAGTAACTAAGTTGGGTGAGGAGCCTAAATTCTGAGGCTGCCAAATGAGGTGAAAATTTGCCCTTGAGGAGAACCTCCCAGCTGTCGCCAGGAAGTTAGGACAGCAGCTGTGGAGGTGAATTCAGTCTGAGGAGGACACTGAAATAGTTTTTGCTGCATTGCCTGGTGTGCAGAGGGCTCTAGATGATTTTTGGGGAAAAACTGATCAGTGGAGCTAAACCTAGCTCTGAGCGGAAAGGAAAAGGGGAGGAACAGTTTGATGGAAAGCTTTTTGGCAGAATTTTATTATGGTAAAAGGCCTGAGAAATGGATTGATGTTTAGTGTGATCCTTGCTATGGGATCCAGGGAAGCAAGTGAGGGCAGGAACAATACTCAGGCCTACCTCTGGGGAGCCTCAAGAATTGCTCAAGCTGTAACAAAGTTGTGTGGCCAAATCTGATTGGCTATGGGACAAAACATCATCTCCCAGATGTTATCTCTGATTGTCTGAGATGATGCTGTGTGCGACCTCTGTAAGGTTTCAAGGCAAGAGATGTTCAGAGGTGGTTTGCCACTGTTTGCCTCTGAGTAGCAACCCTGGTCTTCCTTGGTGATCTCCCATCCAGGTATTGACCACGCCGATCCTGCTTAGTTTTTGAGATCTGATCAGATTGAACTTCCTTGACCGTGCTGAAAGGAGAGGGAGAAACAGTGAGAAATCAATTGATGTGATGAAGAGTAGTGAACAGTCATGAAAAAAGCAAGACTTTGGCAGGGGTCATAGCTGCTAGGACAAAACAATACTTAGAACAAGCCCTGATGTCCTCTAAGACAACGAGATAATCTAGGCAAAGTGGGGGGAACAGGGCATGAAAATCAGAAGATTTCAAATAATGAGCACTGGTTGCTGACTCTGTCCTTAACACTTTAATAGGCTGTGATGATTCAAAGAGATTTTGATTACTTGCAAAATAATCTGATTACTTTTGATTACTTGCAAAGTAAGCTCATCGGCAGATATAGCCGGTTGTGAAGAAAATGCCGTTTTTGAAACATTTGGAAGGACATTTTTGGGGAGCTTTCTCCTACTAAAGACTGATTAGGGAGCATCTTTAAGTCTCGCTCTAGAATATGCAGAGAATTTGCCATGATGCTGATAGATACTTGCAACATGCCTCTAACCTACAAACTATGTTTTTAATTTGTTTACATTGAGTCTCTGTGGGTTTTGATACCTTCAGAACTCTTCCAAACTCGTCTCCCTTTTGTTTATTTTATTCTCAGACTATTTTTGAAGGCAAAGGTTGTCTGCTGAACCATATAACACAAGCATTAGCTCAAGAGTTATGTGCTAAATTCTTGCTTTTGGCAAAAGTTTGTGAGAAATTCTTCATGCCAGATTAAAAAAAAAAAACCAATAACAACAAAAACTTGTTAAAACACTTAGGTTCCTTTGTGAGTGATTTTTTGGAGCTATTTGGACTGGGGTCTTGCTACCAGTGTTAAGTCCTACCCATTTTTAATATCCTTTTTAGGAATTACTTTTGAATACCTGCCAAATTGATACCACCTTCATGAATTGCAGTTTTGCTTTCCATGCAAGCAAAAAAGCAGAGAGAGAGAGAGAGAGAGAGAGAGAGAGAGAGAGAGAGATTTTTTGTACAAATAGCATCCCTCCAAAACTGCAGCTACAAGTCAATTTCTTTTAGAGGAGATTTCAGATTTCTCATCCCTGCTGTTTTGGCTCAACAATCCCCCTGTAGAGATCAAGCCTATCATTCTTTACATTTGCATCAGGGTTGAGTTCTTTGCACTAACCCCCCCCCCCAATGTATGCATTTTCTAAAGTAAGTTGTGCATCAATAAAGCACAATTATTCATTGTACTTATATTATAAATGGAGTATGGTATGATATAAATAATGTATATTGTGTATAAAAACCATACTGAAAAGCCGAGAACTGGAACTGTTGACCAAAGCAAGATCAAATATGAAAATAAATTAAATGGGGAACATTTGCCTTAGTTCATCTTCCTGATTTTGTTAGTTGGTTGTGTCTGTTTTTCCGAGGGGTTCATGTAAGTGGGTTCTAGATCAAATCAAGCCTGAATTCTCCCTAGAAGTCAAGATGATGAGGTTAGGCTATCATAGTTTCGTCACATCATGAGAAGACAAGACTCACTGGAGAAAGACAATAATGCTAGGAAAAGTGGAAGGCAGTAGGAAAAGAGGAAGACCCAAAATGAGATGGTTTGTCTCAATGAAGAAGGCCAGGTCCTCCAGTTTCCAAGATCTGAGCAGGGCTGTTAATGATAGGATGTTTGGGACGTTTTCCATTCATAGGGTTGCTGAAGGCAGAAGTGACTTGATGGCACATAACACACACACACACAGTGCAGGATCTTTCCCATTTCCCACTATCCCCAGCAGCCTTCTGAAACCTCTGAAAAACTCTGATCATGAGATCCTAATGACACTTTGAAAGTAAGCCCCACTGAATAAATGGGACTTGTTCAAGATTCTGTTCAGGATCCCTGACCTATGGAAACCCCAGGAACATAATACAACGAGGCATGGAGGCTGCACCTGCAGTGAAGGGGGGTGGGAATTAGGTGACATCAGCCCTACTTCTCACTTCCACCCACGGATCCTCTTGCATTAGTGGAAGCTCCGTCAATGCAAGAGCAATGAGCAGTAATGTTGCCTCCTGTGAGCTGCCCCCTGTGGTGGTGGAGAGTGCCCTCAAGTCAGAGGTGACTTATGGTGACCCCTGGTGGGGTTTCCATTGCAAGAAACTAACAGATGTGGTTTGCCATTGCCTGCCTCTGCAACCCTGGTCTTCATTGGACTGCCTGAGCAGAGTGAAAAAAGGCACAGACTGAAAGATTTCTGTAAATTAATTTAAATAACTTATTTAATTTAAATTGGAAGTTTGTCCAAAGAAAGAACTGGTACTTTTTATGGTGAAAAGAAGAATATACTTTGAATCAATATCGTTCTGAGGAGCTACAGAGCCGTGGGTTTTGGTTTCAATATAGGGTTGCCTGGTCTCCTTACTTTCCAGGTGGGAGGAGTGGACCCAGCACCCACTTTTTTGTCGCTTTCTGGGAGGGATGTCATCACGCTGCCCCAGGAGCAGTCCCACACTTCACACGAGGCTGATTTGGGACCCAAACGGGCTGAGAGAACAAAAAAACTGCGCTCTGGATCTCCTCCTCCTGCCGGGAGTGTAAGGGAACCTGGCAATTGTAGTTTTTACTGCTCCACATGCACAAAATACGCCACGTGGAGCAGAAAAAATGGGGAAAACCTCCCTCCCATGCTATTTTGACATGGGAAATGGCTTGGGGGGGGGAGGGAGGAGCTCTTCCTTC
Source organism: Eublepharis macularius (assembly GCF_028583425.1). NCBI lineage: Eukaryota > Metazoa > Chordata > Lepidosauria > Squamata > Eublepharidae > Eublepharis > Eublepharis macularius. The sequence goes on from NC_072790.1 coordinate 222,479,507, forward strand.
CCCCTTGGAGTAGGGCAGGTCTCCTTATCCTCCTGGTGGGATGGGGGATCTGGCACTTACCTCTTGCGCAAAGTGCATGTGATCTCCTGGTGTGCCACAATGACATCACTTCTGGGAGTGATGTCATCAGGCAGGCCCTGGAAGTGCTCCCAGGCTTCGCACTGGGCTGATTTGGGCCCCCAAACTGGCCAATCAGCCCAGGACAAAGCCTAGGAGCGCCCTCGGGGCCTGTACGATGGTATCATTCCCGGGACTGATGCCATTGCACTGCACCAGCAGCATGCCCCGGGAGTCCCAGTCCCACCTCTTCCCTCCCACGCTGGCCAGGTGAGTGGTGGCGGGGGGAGAAGGCAGGGAGCAGTGGATCCCCTGCCTCCACTGGGGGAATGGCAACCATATCTCAGGCATTCTAAATCCGTTTGGGCTCTCCTTTATATTTAACAGAAATTTCCCCACAGCTGCTGTGTGGCTGCAGGGAACTTGAGTTGGGCCTGGGGAATCCAGACCCAACTCTTTTAAAACCTGCATGTCTACCTTGACCCTTATTGATATGATGCTTTAAGCATTTGATTGATTTAGTGTTTCAGCATGCATTTGGGTGTGATTTTATTGATTTTGTGATTGTTAGCTGTCCTTGGTCTACAGTTACTGCCTGGCAACCATTGAAGGTCTGAGAGGGTGGAACGATGGGGATGCCATTGGTGATGGCGTGATGTCATTTCCAAAAAAAACCCCCCAGACATGATGTCACAACCCTCTAGGAATTATTTGCAGGAAGATGGCATCTCAAACTTGATACCCTTAGTAGTAGGAAAAACAGTTATATAAACAACTTATAAATAATGTTTCTGTCTTAACCATAGCAGAAATAAGTGTAAGTTAATTGTTTTGAAGTTATAACTGACTGGCCCTTTCCTTCTCCCACCCTTTCCTAGGTCCTGGCAACAAGAAGAAACCGTCAGGACCCTGCGGCCATTTTGGATCCTTGGCTGCCCTCAAATACGCAGTGGTTGGCCTATACTTGCTGGTGTTCCTGATCCTTGTGGGTGTCTTTATCTTGGCAGGTAGGAACTGAGTAAAGAATCTCGATCAACAAGAATTATACGTAGTTACATTGCCGTTCTCTTCTCACACTCATTTCCTCAAGCTTTAGCGGTGTTGTTTCAAATGGTTTCTCTCAGAACGTGCCGCATCTCTTTGCCATACCACACTGGTCTATGTCCACAGCCTTGTGTTTACTTCTGCCACTACCCAGACTTTTGGGCGTAGTTAAGAGAAGATAAAGCAACAATGCGAAAGCACAATGAGTAATCGTTGGACCAGGAAAGAAAGATGTGTCAAAACCAATTTTGGATGCAATGAACCGAGTGCGATTGAGTGGGCGGCCACAAACCATCCCAAGAGTCTCTGGGCTCAAAGTTCTGGGTTTGTGGGTTGGGCAGCTGCCACAACTGCACGTTCCCAGAAAGTCTGGATGGCCTAAAATCAGATGATTGCTTCTCTGCCAAGAGGACAGATCATGCATGGCAGTAGAACATCCAAAAGTCTGAATGTTGAAGGATAGGACACGGTAGAGCTCCAGCTCGGAAAGAGAAACGAACCACCCACAGATTTGTTTGATTTCTAATGTCTCCCTCAAAGGAAACTTTTTAAAGTGTAATCAGAGATACAGTGCTCTCTTTGTCAGATGCATCTGACGAAGAGAGCTGTGGTTCTCGAAAGCTTATGCCTTAATAAAGTTGGTTAGTCTTAAAGGTGCTACTGGACTTTTTACTGTTTTGCAACTGCAGACTAACACGGCTAACTCCTCTGGATCTATGACCAGAGATATAGAGTGTGTGTTGCCATTGTTATGCTGGGGAAGGGATACTCAGTCCTTTGACCATAGTTTCGTAAGTCAGGCCCAAAGTGAACCAAACAACAAAAGAAGAGCCTTGTTAGGTGAAACCAATGGTCCTTTTTGTCTACAGTCCTGTTTCCCATACTGGACAACCAGATGCCCCCAGAAAGCACACAAACAGGGAGCACAGAGTCTAACACCTGGGCCGTTTCCAGACGGCTTACCTGCCTCCGTAACATTGCGCCATGTTGCGGGGAAAACGTGAAATATCGCATTTTCTCACGCGAGAAAACGCGATATTTCGTGTTTTCCCCGCAACATGGCGCAACTTTCCGGAGGCAGGTAAGCCATCTGGAAACGGCCCTGCTCTTGTTGTTGCTCTGCATAAACTGGTATTTACAGGTATACTGCCTCTGAACATAGAGATTCCATTCAGCCACCCTGGCCAACAGCCATTGATAGCCCAAAGGTTGCTAAAGAGTTGTCGGTTGGTGGGTGAGGGCCAGGGTTTTTTTTCCCCACAAGGTAAGCACTGCTATGGAGTACAGGCACCTCTTCTTCTTCTTTTTAAAGAAAAAAAGCACTGGTGAGGGCTGATTGACAGCAAGGAGTACTAGCAGCAACACCCATCATAGCGGAGTGTATATATATGTGGTGATCTCTAGGAGGACCCTGGTCTCTTGCCTGGACTCTGCAAAAACCTGGAGCCAGATTTATCCATAGTCTTATTAGGCCTGACCCTCCTACTGCTTGCCGCAGTTTAGGGTTCCCAAATTTCCTGGGGCAAGGACTGAAATTCAAGGGCAGAGCTTGGAGCTCATGGGTGATAGCCAGGAGAGAAGAGGGTCATTATTACCTCATGGTGATCATTGAATTATTACCTCATGATTTTTTAAAAGATCACGCTCTTCCTTTCTAACTTCAGTGAAGGATTTTTGTGTTCTTCTTCACTATGTGTTTTCAGAATATCTTATTGGTGTAATGGTTAGGATATCAGGTTAGGATCTGGAAGATACAAGTTCAGATCCTCTCACTGCCATGAATCCCATTAGATGGCCTTGGCCCAGTCTCTCTCCCAGCTTAACCTCTTCCGTACAGATCTGTGAGGATAAAATGAGGAAGGGAGAATCAAGTACACTGCTGCTTGGATGAAGCATAGGATAGAAAGGTACTAGATAGGTCCATGTGGACTGGAAGTAAGAAGTAAGAGTTTCAGTTTTGGATTATTTTAATTATGTAGCAGTTTTTGTCAGAATTTGTGGTTGTAGTGTGAGCATGGATACCAGGAGACCAGCTCAAAGAGGCTGGTTGTGGGCAGCAAGCCGCGTGGTAACTCTGTTTAGAATTGCACTGTAAATATCGGAAGTAGGAAGGAAGCATTTCAGTCATGGATTATTTTAGTGAAACCTAAGATGATGCACAGCAAAACCGGAGGTGGATATTTTGATCTCTCTGGGCTCTTCTCTCTCATCTTAGAGCTGTTTTAAAACACCCAGAATGAATGGAAGGAAGGAGAGATTTGTTGATAGACTTCTCAGGGAAGGAGACATGGTTTCAAACTGGCTTATGGTCAGAGGCATGGGTTTCCTAATGAGAAAAACAGAAATGGCAGATAAGCTACTGTGAGAGATAGCACATGGACAACTGACAATCTTCTCCAGCAGTGTGCAGGTGAACAGAAAGGTTCTAAGCAGAGTGGAACTGAAAGGAGGCATGAACTTTTCACAAATATTTTCACCCTTGTTTTTTTTTCCAGGAATTGATCCCCAAAGGTGGATTTGTGCCATTGCCCTCAATGACATCTGCACTTAGCCAAGTCCATTTAGCTACATAGCACAATCCCATTCACTACATGAACCCAGATTAGCTGGGATCACCTGTGTGACGAGCCCAAGAAGCATTGCCTTCACTCTGAATGTGCTTAGTAATGTCAACGTGTGCTCAGACTTGATTGGCTATGCAACCCTGCTCGTCATGTTCACCACATGATCCCTGATAGCCTAGGGTCACACTAAATAAGAAAGAGAATCCCTAACCAGGAAAATGTCACAATAAGCCAGCAGCACTGGCAAATTGTGCGACGCATGTCAATAAGCAAGATCAAAAAAGGGGAACATTCCAATTGAGGGTTTCTAGAAGCTATCTTAGTGTCCTCAAAAGATCTACTTTTAACCCCAAACTGAAAGAGCAAGTTTCCAGCAGAGTTCTCATTCCAGATCACTTTTTTTTTCACGTGAGACAACAATGAGGTCCAACAGATCACACCAGTGTCAACACCAAATGACCGTACAGCACATCCCAGAATCCGTTGTCATGCATTGGTGTTCAATGGCCGATGTTTAGGGAATCCTTGGCAGACAAATCAATGAGGAAATGGCATAAATTGAAAACCACTGGCCTAGCGAGTAACCCCAGTTAGAAAACAGAAAGCCACAGCAGCAAAGAAACTTCTGAATAGTCATCAAGGGTAAAACAATTTTGGGAGTGGGACTGACGATGAAACTAAAGTTAACCAACATGTCTGTAGGCTTCGAGTCTAGTCTTGTCTCTAAGGCAGGTTACAGCATCCTCGTCTGCATCTCCACATCTTCTGTAGAAGTTCACAACAGGAGAAAAAAGATCAGAGTATAGGAGACGTGCCAGAGGCCACACAGTGAGTCTGGGCCTAAGCGGAAATTTCAGATGGGACCACACTGATTTCAAAGACCATTAGCAGTCAGCGCCTATCAGAAAGCAACTTGGTCAGTATTCTGAGAGACATGGCCAACGTGACAGAATCAGAAAGAAATGCAGGATTTGAGAGAATAATTGCCCTTTGTGATTAAACTGTAATTACTTCCAGATTCGCTTGCTAATTAAATAGATTTCTATTCAGAGATCTTTGCAGAAGAGCAACACACTTTTTGATAACCAAAGATAAAAAAATCTTGGAAAAGCTGAAATCCCCCTCACCACTCACCCTTTAAATTGGAACGAGTACTTCAGTTGGAATATTATGTGTGACATATAATAATTAGGAATGGTTTTGAACGTTTCTTTACTGCTGTTTTGACTTGAATTTAACTTGTCATTTTTTTAGTTTTGTGGTGTTTTGCTTCTGCACAAAACATTAACCAACAAATGAGTGCTATATGTTATATGTGTATTATACACAGAAGTATCATACACTGTACAGATAAAGTGCATCTTAAACTATACATAATGCACACACAATTTAAAAAACTACCAAATCAACAGCAAAAGGCAGAGCACTGAAACCACTGATACAAATGAATATAAAAGAAGTGAAATAGGAAAATTTTCTCAGCTCTGTTCCCTAATGCGAACCCAGAGTAGCTTGTAACATTTTTCTTTCCTCTGTTTACATACATCAGTGCTCAGTTCTCGAGGTCCCTTCTTACATGCCCAGGATAATGCTGATTGCCACTTTGGGTGAGGAAGAAATTTCCCCAGGACAATTTGGCTAGAGATCCTGACGGTGTTTTGCCATCGTCTGGGCATGGAGCAGGGGTCACTGGGTGTGTGTGTGTGTGGGGGAGGTAGTTGTGAATTTCCTGCATTGTGCAGGGGGTTGGACTAGATGACCCTGTAGGTACCTTCTAACCCTATGATTCTATGATTTTATCCTCACAACAGCCACCCTGTGAGGTAGGTTCGGATGAGAGAAAGTGACTGGCCCAAGGTCACCCAGCAAGCTTCCATGGCGCAGTGCGGATATGAACTTGCGTCTTCCAAATTGTAGTCTGACACTCTAACCACTATGTATACTGGCTGCCCTGTTTTGTGCTGTCTAGTTGCCATTTCAATTTGTCGTGTTTACCAAGTATTCTAATTGTAGGGTTTGGAAGTTGATCCCAGAGAGTCTGCAGTCTGTTGCTAAGATGACTAGACTTGCCTTATCCTGAAAGGGAAACTCTGAAGAGAGGAGGAGGAAAGAGGGCAGACAGGGATTGCAGGAAGGGCAGAAGAACAAACTAAGTTGTATTTGCAAAGCTGCCTAGTCAAGTTTCCATGCCTCTATCAAACTGCAAAAGAATGACATACATCTACAAATCTAAACATCTAAAGATTAATAGTCAAGGAGGTACTAGGGAAAAAATTCCACCCCCTCTTTTGGATGTCTGGACCCTTCAAGATTTCACGAGACCATAGACATTTGCTGGGCTTCGTAGGGAAAAGAGAAGGTGGTTCCTGCCTATTTTCTGTCCAAGACATTTTGCTACATCAGACCGTAAACAGAATTTGGAAGGGACTCTTTCCAAGGAGGGGCTGCTGGAGTGTCAAACGCCTGTTTATTTTTCCCCCGATGGAAAAGGTAATTGCTTATTTAATGGATCATTCTTGGACAATTGTCCTTGCAGAGGGGAAATGCAGAATTTATCTTGAAACATGCCTCCAATGGAACCCTCTCCCTCGGCAGAGAAATAACTTACAGTGTATGTCTGGGGAAGAAATGCCCTGTTGTCCTTAGAAGTACGACAGTGGGTGACCTTGAGGAAGTCACTCTCCCTTTTGAAGCATTCTAAGGGAGTAGCATGAATGTGGGGTACGTGCTCTGTGTTCAGACCTCTGCCACTGAGCTATAAGACATTAAACCCCATCTCTGTGCACTGAGGTTGAGACCAAGCATAGGGTAATCTTCTGTGGATCAGATCGGGAAAATTCAGATATTAATCCCTATTTTAACCGTCAAATTAGTCCCCATTTGAGTGTAAAGCTAACTGGGTAACCTTGGGGCCAGTCATCCACTCTCAGTTTAACCTACCTCACAAAGTTGTGGCGAGGGTAAAACAGAGTTGAGATAGCCATATATACCATCCTTCTTGGAGGAAGGGTGACATAAAAGATTTAATAGGTACGGATTGGTTTAATGACCTCTGAAATTATCTTAACATGATTCTGTTACTCAACAGGAGTCTATGATTCTGGCAAATTCCTTGCAACTGTAAGTAGGATGCAAATTACTGACAATTCTAAGTAGGATAGCTGTTAAAAAGAGTACATAAATAATTTCTCAAATTCCCTTGGAGGCTTGCTAAACAGGAAGTTGAAGGTTGGTGATTTATGCTGCTCAGAATCAGGCTGGCTTTTAAGAGCATCTTTTTACAAGAACCTTGAGAAGTAACAGCTGGCTGTTGCGATGGAGAACATTAACAATTCTTGCCCAATATGAAAGACTCTAGACAAAGGCAGCTGGCTGAAGTCCAGGAAGTACAAGATGTATACTGAGGTCACTGGAGAACACTTTGGGGACAGAAAGGACATTAAGATCATATGGTTTGACCCTTGAATTGTCCACATCTGCTGCAGAACTTATCGTGGCTAGTGAAAGACCTCAGTTTGAGACACACAGCTAAGCTAGAGTTACAGGATGTCAAACAAAGTGGAGCCAGCCACCTGCTCCCATAAACAGCCCAAAGGTTGCTGTATGTGACCCCAAATGACAGGAGAGCAAGGCGATACATTAAAGTTCTGTCATACTGAAACAAAACACAGTTTGGGTAAATAGCTATCCAAAATCCCCTCTTCAAAACCAGATAATGGAAATGAAAGATCTAAGTTGCAGTCAGTCTGGGTAAGCAGCCATTTGGACATGAGAATGTAAATCCATCATGGCTGATAGCTATTGGCAGACCCAGCCTGCCTCATTTGGATCTGGCGGAAATCTGTGGTTTTAGCTGCACATTTTTCCATTTGCGGCAGATTATAAAGAATGTTAATTAAGTTTATAGCAACCCCTTACAAACTGGCAGTTGGTTCATTTCATAAAATGTAATAAAATTAGCAGGCTATTCATTATTATGTACAAGTTTGTGCACAAACTGTGGCACGTAAATATTATCTGGCAATGTGGCTGTTCATTTCTGGTGCCCCAGTAGATCTGAGCTGCCACAGAAGCTAGAGCCTCTCTTGCTGGCATTGACTTAGCAGTTCTGATGTCACTGAAGAAAAACCCGTAGGGCCAGGTAGTTGTCCACCATGAGTGGCTGGAGAAGCCTTAGAATTGTAATATCTGATTGTTAATTATCCCTAATGTATTAGCTGCACATCATATTGTGAATAGTGTAGCACCATGTGGGTAAATCAGTTGTTTCACAGTGCAATCCTAAATCCAAATCCATTAATGTCTGTATATATATATATATATATATATATATATATATATATATATATATATATATATATATATATATATATATATAATATAAACAGCAGTGTTCAAAGGGTTCCACAGCCTTTTCTTACACATTAATAGACCCACATTTTAAGGGAAAGCTGCTTGTCCAATCTCCTTTGCACTACAGCACCTTCCTCAAGATGTCCAGCAGAGGAAGCCCACCCCGTCTCAGAGAGCCCAACAGGAGCCACAGGGAACAGTTGCCTAGAGCATGCAAAGGAAGCTGTGAAAGCTTGCTGGCTGACCTTGGACCAGTTGCACTCTCTCTTTCTCTCTCAGCCTAGCCTACCTCACAGAGTTGTTGTTGTGAGAATAAAATGAAAAATGTGGTCAACTGCTTTCGGTCCCCATTGGGGAGAAAAGCAAGGTATAAATACATAAATAAAATAAATGAAGCTGCTGCTTCCAGGTTAGTCTCTGCAGTGTGAACATCTTAAGTATACTGTCAAGACTCCATTATTTCAAAGCCCCCCCTGTCCTGCCATGGACTGCCTTGCAGACTTCCGGCCTGACCCTAACCATGTTTCTCCTGCATATATAAACTTATCTTCTCTCTTTGGTTATCTAATCTTTGGCTTGACTACAAAGTCACGCCTACTTTAGTTGTCATTGGTGTAACTTGGAAACCTGTGGGATTCGAGTCCAGTAGCGCCTTAAAGACAAGATTTTTAGGATACAAGCTTTTGAGAGTCAAAACTCCCTTTGTCAGATATGACAGGGAGCTTTGACTCTTGAAAGCTTATACCCTAAAAACTTTGGTTGGTCTTTAAGGCACTGGAGGACTCAAATCTTGCTGTTTTACTGCAGACCAACATGGCTACCCAACTGAAAGTCGGAAACTTATTTGCCTTCTGTCCTTCCTGACTGTCGCCCGCCCCCCCCATGCCCTAGCAGCATAGAACCAGACAGCTTTTGCATGCAAAGCAAGTGTGCTACTCGATACCCTTTCTCACTGCAGACTCTTTCAAGCTTGTAGAAGCTCTCCTCTGAACACTGTCTTCCCGTATTTTAACACTTGCTGTGAAAGATGGATGAAAATGGCACCTGTCCATTCCTTCTCTTGTAAAGAAGATGATCATCATTATGGCTTTCTAAGGAAGGTTGGAAAACACAACCTCTCCCCCTCTTGCTGTGTTAAAGGCTCAGCTATGAGATTTGTGTCAGGAAAACTATTTCTCATCGGGATCGGCTGCTACTTCCATGGCCCATCCACTGCTCCGTAGAGGACAGTAACAAATAATCTTTCTTCTTATATTGGAGTCCAGGACAATAAATTCTGTCTTCTCCATGACTGTGCCTTACTTTTTATGTCTGTTTCCATTGGCCTCCCTCAATATTCTTTGGATGTTCCACAAAGAAACCGATGCAGTGCCATTTCCTCCTCTATTGAGAGCCTTTTGAAGAATCTCCTTAAATTAAATGCAAAGTGAAATCCAGCTCAGAGGAAAATAAACCAGATTGTCTCTTTACTTGCAAAAAAAAATGGTTTGACTACACTCCAAAAACAGCCTCGTGGCAGTATTACTTATGACAGAAACATGTTCTGATATTCTGGATCCCCCCCCCCCTCCACATGGCCTTGATAGAAACAAAACAGAGAATAAACATCTGGAAGATTGAAAACATTTTGACAAGATCAGAATCCAGAGTCATGCCTAGGTCTGCAAAATGGAATTTAGCAATGGCATAAGGGAGGGGGCCGTAGTTTAGTGAACTGGCTTTTGCTTTTAAAACAATGCACAAGGTCTCAGCTTCGTTTTTCAGCATTCTCTGTTAGCAAGGCTCCTCCAGCAGTTTGAAAAGTCATTGCCAGTCAGGGCACACAAGTCTCAGCTGAGTGGACTAACTGATTCTGCGGCAAGCAGTTACCCATGTGTAGGATTGCCAGGTCCCTATACCCTCCCAGTGGGAGGGGAGGGGACCTGGCACTTAACTCATGCCTCGGCCGTGCTCCTGGCACTTATGTGATGATGTCAAATCTGGGAAGTGACATTATCATGCCAGCTTTGGGCATGCTCCCATGCTTTGTGCGGGGCGAATTCTGCCCCATTGGGGTCCAAAATTGGCCCCAACGAAGCATGGGAGCAAGCCTGCGGCCAGCGTGATGATTTCACTTCCTGAAGTGATGTCGTCATGCCCCTTGGAAGCATGCATGCCTGTGTTCCCAAGGTGGCAGGTGATCTCTGCAGGTGGTCCAAAAGCTCCTGCTGGCCCACTGGCAGGCAAGAAGGTAAACCAGCGGGCACCTGGGGTCCCTACCCACCTGGGATTCCTACCCATGTGTCCAAGAAGAAACATGCAACACACAGCTTGGGTTTAACAAGGCCATAGCTTTATTGACAGACTTCATCATGGCCCAAACAAATTCCCAGCACATTAAAGCATTGTGGGGAAAAGATGGGGAGGTAGAAGTTCTCTCTTTTTGCCTGTCACACTATCATAAAAGTATTAGAATGTAGGTGCCTGGCCGATGGGATCCAAATGCAGTATTCCACATTGTGCTTTCCATTGACCCACTATGCCTGGTGAAGGGTGGGAGTGGAGGCACATGTCCAGGACAGTGGCCAAGTTCAGTGCACCTGTAGTCCCCAGTGATCTAGGACAGTCTACTCCATTCGGTATTGGGTCTACGAAACAAAGCCTGCCCCACCCCTTACAAATTTCCACATCAAACAGTTTCTGTTGTCCATTATACTTTGAAGCCCCCTTTCCTCTGTTTCTAGTTTTGTCATCCTCCATGTTAGCCTCACAACACCCCTGTGTGGTTGGCTTGACTTAGAAACAAAGACAGTAGGATCTAGACAACCAAGGGCAGTGCCTGTTTTGCAAGTTAATCTTTATTTTCTTTCAGGTAGTTGGTAGGTAGCAGACAGGGAAAAGAACAGACACAGGCATGCGAAAGCAGTGGGAGGTTGCAAATATGTAAAACCTTTACAATATTATTTAGAACAACTCTTGAGTGTTCAATAAAAAATAATTCCCCCTGTGAATATGCCGCTTGCAATTTCAGCTAATGAGTGGTTTCCAGTCACCGACAACCAAATCAGACCATTCATCCATCTAGCTCAATCTTGTCTCTTGTAGCTGGTGGTTACTCTCTAAGGGTTCTTTCCCAATACCTGGTACCTGAGACCCTTCAGGTCAAGATGCTGAGGACTGAGCATGGAATTTCCTACATACTAACCACTGAGACACAGCAGCGCCATCCATGATAGGAAAACAGACAAAGAGGATCCCTTCCCTTAAGACTAGACTCAAGATTAAAAGAGATGAGATGACAGAAGATCTATGATTTTTAAAAAAAATAAAACATGTATTTAGGATTTCGATAGGCATCTGTAGCTTGAGATTGAGGGGGGCGTAACTCTCCTGCATCATTTTCCTGAATACCAGAAATGCTGTTTCTCAGACTGGGGAAATTATACAGGCCACGTACATTGTCCAACAGGGAGAGACAGGCAGACGGTTGAAGAATGAGGCACTTGTGGCTCATTCCTCCAACACTGTTTAGATTTTTAAAAAGCCATAATCTTTCCTCAAAATATGACTGGACTTAACAATCTTTTGCTTTGAATGAATGTTCTAACCACTTTCTTCAGCTATTCTTCACATCCACAATGGCTAGAAAACTAGTATTGTAGACTAGCAAGCAAGGAAGGAAGGAAGGAAGATGACATTTTGAAGGAGTTGAGACTTTAAGAAAACTGCCTACTATCATGGGACTTCCAAGCTATGTGCTGGAAACGTTGAGATCTGCTCTTTACTGTCTACACATATTATAATCCACTGTTTTGACACAGTATTATTTTGGTGAATATGCGCTTTTTTTTGCAGGTTGTTATATAAGTTCCCCATCAGGAATCAAAACTTTGTGCAATATGTTTGGCTTATAGCCTGATCCCGTAACTCAGTTAGACTGAAGGTCGTTTAATTTTAAACTAGGGGTGTGCAAGGAAAAAACTTTCGGCTTTCTTGTTTCGGGATTACCCGAAACAAGATTCTCTACCGGCATTAGCCGAATGCCGAAACAAGAATCTCTTTCGGGATTCGGGATTCGGCATTATTTCGGCATTCTTTCGGGATTCTTTCGGGTTATTTTGCTGGGAAAATGCCTCCGTCTTTCAGGACGCCTGGAGGAGGCATTTTCCCACCAAATAAGCCCAAAATTGGTGGGGACCTTCCTCTAACCCTTCTCTAACACCCACCCAAGTTTCAGACAGATTGGACTTTGGGGGGCCATGTTATGGCCCCCCAAAGCAGGTCCCCCCATCCTCCCATAAAGGAGCATCTTCTTCATTATTTCCTATGGGGAAAAAATGAAGAAGCAGGCTTCCTTTGCCAGGGGTGGCATTTTGCATGCAAAATGCCCCCCAGCCCTCAGGGGCCCTTCTCCCACCCCTCCTCCCACCCCCCACCGAGGCTCAGCCTGCTCCCACTTGGGGGGGCCATTTCATGGCCTCCCCAAGTAGGTGCTCTAATCTCTACCACTGACAGCTGGGGGAGGCTTGTGTTGCCAGGGGTGGCATTTTGCATGCAAAATGCCCCCCAACCCTCTGGGGCCCTTCTCCCACCCCTCCTCCCACCCCCCACCAAGGCTCAGCCTGCTCCCACTTGGGGGGGCCATTTCATGGCCTCCCCAAGTAGGTGCTCTCAGCCCCTAAAGTCCACCCTTCACAGCCCCACACAAACCCAATTCCCCCCCAGCTGCCACACACAGACCCAAATCCCCCCAGTAGCCCCTCACAGACCCAAATCAACCCCCACCTGCCCCACACCCACCATAACCCCAGGAACAGGCTGGCCTGCCCTCCCCTTTTGGGAACCCCTAAACTCTCTTTCCCAGGGCAGTTCTGCACAGACAAGGGGTGCCACAATGGTGGCAGTGCCAAATCGTCCCTGGGAAAGAGCACCTGCCCTGGCACACAGACAACCACCCCCCTGACCCCCCCACCACCCGCAGAGAAGGCTGGCCAGCCTGCCCCATTGTTCCCTATGCTGGGAACCAACCTCCCATCAAAGAAGGGAACACAGACACACAATCATTAAGTTTAAAAAACCTTTATTTTCTCATTTTCAAATTACAAGTGGTCAACAAATCACAACATATTACACTTATTGTCCCTCATAGCACAACACAACACAATTAACTACACATCAGAGAATCTTAAACACATTTTTTTTTTTGAAATGGACAAACAGTAAAGTTTTGAACATTACAACAGGTCACATAGTGAGCGGGCACAACAGGGCATGGAAACAGAAGATGATCATAATAACTACCAGCCTAATACAACTCTCCCTCCATAAAACGACTTAATGGGGGGGAACCACTGCAACAAAATCCCCCCCCCAACCCTCTGGGGCCCTTCTCCCACCCTTCCTCCCATCCCCCCACCAAGGCTCAGCCTGCTCCCACTTGGGGGGGCCATTTCATGGCCTCCCCAAGTAGGTGCTCTGCTCTCATCTCTACCACTGACAGCTGGGAGAGGCTTGTCTTGCCAGGGGTGGCATTTTGCATGCCAAATGCCACCCTCACCCTCAGGGGCCCTTCTCCCACCCTTCCCCCCACCCCCCACCACATGCATTCCTTGACAATCAAGAAATCTGGAGTTAAATATAATGTGCATGTAAGTCCCTCAAAGACAGAAGCAATATGACCCATTTGATTTCCACAACCTCAGACACAATTAGTGATCCGTTTCCCCTTGGTGGGGGATCCCCCACTCTCACCTATCACCCCGAAGGGGGAAAGTCAGTGAATGAGCCTTCAAGGTACGCTCCAGGGGCTGCTGCCGTGATGTCACTGATGTCATCTGGCTGCCCTGAGAGTATGCCTGTGCTTTGCAGTGGGCTGATTTGGGCCCTGCAGGCCAAAGCAGGATCCCTTGTGGCCCAAATCTGCCTGCTGTGAATTGTGCGTGCTCCCCAGCCTTGTGTGATGATCACATCACTTCCTAGAACAGACATCATCATGCCAGAGCATTGCCATTAAATGATCATGCGTGTGTGAACAGACCCTATGTATCCTGTAGGCTTCAGTGATGGTATAGTAATGTTTTCACTCACATTATAGAGAGAGAGAGAGAGAGAGAGAAGGGGGGGAGGCACTGAAGCTAGATTATTTCTTCTATTTTACTGTCCCCTTCCAAAGCCAGGGTGGCATTGGCACAATGCCCCCCTCCCCCCGGCCAGAGCCTTAGTACCAGTATGCATTGACAGGCCCATGCATCATAGTCCTTTTTGAGACCCAGCCAAGTTGTGTGCCTTTTGGAGAAAAATGTTCAAGTTGCTGGTGGGGGTATGAACAATTTTTAGATATCCACTGTAGTGCAATGGCTAGAGAGTTGGTCTAGAATCTGGCAGACTCTGATTCTGTGCCTTGTAGGCTTGATGGATGTTCTTGGCTCAGCCTAAGTAAACAATTGTGTTGTGTTTTCCAGAGGCAGTCTAGGTGATTTTGGGGCCCTGGACAAATGTTCTTGACGGGGCCCCAGAACCAGTGCCGCCCCACCACTGGCTCCTTGCCAAGGCCAAGCAATTTGGCAACCTAGGCCCCAGATAGAGTGGGCAGGAGTGCGTTGTTTCCTTCCTCCCCCCCCCTCCACCCCCTCATACAACTAAGAAGGCCATCGGTGGAGTCACTCCAATGTGAGGCATGGAGCAGCTGTCTATTGTTAGCCTGGTTGTGATGAGGGTGAAACAAATCAAGGGAGAACAGCAATGTGTAAACCACTCTAGGTTCCCATGGGGGAGAAAACCGGGGCATAAGATAAACCTTTAATTTGGTGGGGAGGGGGTATATACATTTTATGTGTATGTGTCTGTATGTTTTATGCATTCAAATCACTTGTGGTGTACTTTAGAATTATATTGAGCTCCACAGTATCCCAAAAACCTTGTCCATGTATTGCAAACCGAAGTCAATCTACCACATCTAGGGTATTCTTCTTTTCCCTACTGCCTTCAATTTTTCTTAGCATTATTGTCTTTTCTAGTGAACCTTGTCTTCTCATGATGTGACATAAGCACTATCATCAATTGATATCTTCAAGGGAGAAAGCAGGCCTGATTTGGTCTGGACATGTCTTTTTCGGAGTCCATGGTACATGTAAATTGAAACTTTCTTCCCACTTCACAGTGTGAATGTTTTTTCCTCCTATGAGCTTTGTCTAAATTTTACTGTACTGATACTGCTCATTTGGCCAAAAGGCCTGCCCTTGATCAATGCCACATTAAATACTTCATAATAAAAATATGTTTTTAGAACCATTTAAAAGTGTCCTTAAGTGCCATACGCCGATTTAAAAAACCATAAGCTAAATGTTTGGGAACACAACCAGATATGTGAATGACTGAAATGCAGCCCAATCCCACTGCTACTTAAAATCCATTTTTGATGGAGGTCTGGATTGTCTTACATTGGTGTCATTGGGCTTGGAATCAGGAACCTGGAAGCGTTCCATGGTGGCTACAACTTTCATGCCAAGGCTAAGAGGGTGGGAACGGGATCTCTCTGGGGTGGCAAACTCTGGCCTTGGAAGTTACTGGCAATTTGGGGGTGGGACTTGTGCAAAGGAAAATCTGAGTAGGGATCTCCCCCAGAATCCATGGTCCGCATTTGCCCTCTAAAGAGATTGCCCTTGGAAGCAGCCAGTTTATCTGTAGGGAACTACTCTCTCTAACCTGAACTCAAGCCCAACCAGGAGTTTGGCAGCCCTAGGAAAATTTCTGAAAAAGATGGCAAAGGAGGGCCAGCAACTGATAGAGGCATGGAAGCCCACACCAGGACAGTAGCAGGGGCCTACTTGGGCAAAAGGGACGACCAGTGCTCTCATCCCCCATAGTCCACTCCTTTCAGCCCCACACAAACCCAGTTCCCCCACCCCAGCTGCCACACACAGACCCAAATCCTCCACTCAGCCCCTCTCAGAACCAAAACCACCCTCAGCTGCCCCACACCGAGTACCCCAGGAACAGGCTGGCCAGCCTGCCCCATTGTTCCCCATGCTGGGAACCAACCTCCCATCAAAGAAGGGAACACAGACACAAAATCATTAAGTTTAAAAAACCTTTATTTTCTCATTTTCAAATTACAAGTGGTCAACAAATCACAACATATTACACTTATTGTCCCTCATAGCACAACACAACACAATTAACTACACATCAGAGAATCTTAAACACAATTTTTTTTTTGAAATGGACAAACAGTAAAGTTTTGAACATTACAACAGGTTACATAGTGAGCGGGCACAACAGGGCATGGAAACAGAAGATGATCATAATAACTACCAGCCTAATACAACTCTCCCTCCATAAAACGACTTAATGGGGGGGAACCACTGCAACAGGGTCCAGCAGAACCTATGTCATTTCCTGTGGCTGTGCTTTCAGTTCAGACACACAAAGCTGAACTGGGCACTTCCAAGGCACTGGACAATGGTATTTCTGGAGCAGTTCTGCAGAGGTCTCCCCCCACCCCCACACCAGCCTCAGAATTTACCTGGGAACATCTGTGAGAGATCATCATTGGCCGGTGCCCATCCACCACTCTTCCCGCATCCCCCAACCATGCAAACCCAACATTAACATCAAATTTTTTTTTTTAAACATGAACTGAACATCAACTTTTAAAAAACATAAGCACAACATTTTTTTTTGGGTTTTTTTCCTTTTTTTTACATGAACAGAACATCAACTTTTAAAAAACATAATCACAACATTTTTTTGGGTTTTTTTTCCTTTTTTTTACATGAACAGAACATCAACTTTTAAAAAACATAAGCACAACATTTTTTTTTGGGTTTTTTTCCTTTTTTTTACATGAACAGAACATCAACTTTTAAAAAACATAATCACAACATTTTTTTGGGTTTTTTTTCCTTTTTTTTACATGAACAGAACATCAACTTTTAAAAAACATAATCACAACATTTTTTTTTGGTTTTTTTTCCTTTTTTTTACATGAACAGAACATCAACTTTCAAAAAACAGTACAACAATTCTTCTACAATTTTTTTTACAATGATTTCATCTGATAAAAACACCTAAGCAATCCCTATCTAACCTGTTTCTCCCTCCAGTAGCAATCCATGTTTCTGGGGCATTATTTTTCATAATAAATTTGGTCCCACAGGGTATGTCTCAGTGATGGGAGATGTTTTGAATACCCTGGGGGGGGGGCTTTCAAATTGCTGGGTGTTTTCCCTTTGCCACTGGTTCCTAACCACCCTCCCTCTACTGGCCGGTTTTAACTGTATATACAGGGTTTTATACAGGGGAGAGCGCGATTCCAAAGGATTGGACTCATAGAGGATGCAGGCCACAAGTTGGGCTCACCTCAGTCACTCTGGAAGTCCAGTCCTGAGAAATCGAAGAGGCGAGAGTTGACCTTCAGGAAGGTCAACTGCTCGACTCTCCATGGGAGAAGGCGAGTGCGATGTGGGCCGACAATGTCGCCCGCATGTGAAAAGACGCGCTCGCTCTCCACGCTCGTCGGAGGGCATGAGAGCAGCCGCTGCGCCTCGAGGGAGAGGTCCGGCCAGACCGACTCCTTCCTGGCCCAGTAGCTGAGCGGATCGGTGGAGAGCGACTCGCAGGGCTCCGCGAGGTAGTCCCTGACCATCGCCTCCGCCGGATCCTCTCTCACGGTCCTCACGACCCCAGAGGGGACGAGGGCCCACCGGAGCATCTCCATCTCCATCGGCACTCCGGTGGTGGCCTCGGGGGGGGCCTGCGCAGAGGGGGCGTCAGAGGGACCCGCACGGCAGGGCCCCTCTTGCGTCCCCCCTGTCGACAGGCGTCCCCTCTTGGCCTGCCTGCGCCTCACCCAAGAGCAGAGCCCGTCTCTGGCTTGGGTGAGGTTCCCGTCCCGCTCGGCGAAAGTGCCCTTTATGCGCGGGTCACACATGGTCGCCAACATGTATGACTCTTCCTTAGTGAGAGGAGTTAGCCTGGCAGCTATGCCCTGCTGCAGCCTTCTCACTAATGCGCGCACCGCTGGAACAAGGTCAGCACGGGGCGCGACCCGGTCTGCAAGGGTGGCCAGATTCCTCTGGAGCGTGTGCACCAGGGGAATGACCAGACCGAGGGTCGCCGTGTCTGACGAGACCGCCACAGTGAAGTCCTTGAAGGGCTTCAGGACCTCCACTGTCTGGGTGATGGTGAGCCAATCCTCCCGGTTGAACTCACCCACCTGACTCGCACCGCGGTGCTCGGAGAGCCACGCGTGGAGTGCGGCCTGCTGCTCCACCAAGCGCTCAAGCATGGCGCAGGTGGAGTTCCAGCGAGTGCTGACGTCAGTGATCAGAGCGTGCTCTGGCACACCTGTCCTGACCTGTGTCTGGCGCAGTTCGTGCGTGGCCTTCACGCTGCGCGAGAAGTGACCCGTGAGCCTCCGACATTTCTGGACAAGTAACTGGAGTTCACGGGTCCGGGTATCCACGGGTTCCTTCGAGGAGCCCAACCCCAGCGCATCTCTCACCACTAGGTGAAGCTTGTGAGCGGCACAGTAGACGCTCTCTCGGCTCACTAGATGCGCCGCTGCCCTCATGTTCTTGCCACCGTCCGTCACCATGCATCCCACGGTGGCGGGTCCCTGGCCTATCCACTCGTCCAACTGTCTCCTTAAGGTGGCAGCGATGTTCTCCGCCGTGTGGGACACGTCGAGCACCTCGGCGTGAAGCAAGGCCTTGCAGTAGCCGGCCTGGCGGTCTCGCATCCTTCCCTGTCTAGCTGTGCTAGGCACCTCCCCCCGGCCCCCACCCAGAACCGACTCGGGTTCCCACCAGTGAGCAGTAAGCGAGAGGTACGCTTGCTGCACACTTGGGCAGGTCCAGATGTCCGATGTGAAGTGCACAGTTCTCCCGGCAACCCGGGACAGCTGTGCCTTCACATGATCCCTGGCAGCCCTGTAAAACGAGGGCACCACCGATCTGCTCAACGACGTGCGAGCAGGGACGGCGTACCAGGGAAAGCAATCTTGGAGCAGCCCTGAGAAGCCGAAGTCTTCAACTACGGAATACGGTTGCCCATCCACTGCTATCATGTTGACGATGTGGCGCGTGATGCGCCTGCTCGCCCTCCGGATCCCCTCTCTGGGCACACTAGCGCCCTGCATACCAAGCATCTCCGGGAGAGAGGCTTGGCGTCCCTTTCCTGCAGGTACCCTTGGGGGGAGAGCACCAGAGGAGCCTGCCTCCTTCTGGCTAGCTGGCGGCCGTGCGGCGCCACTCGAACCCTCCTCCCGAAGAAGCACCGCCTGGTGGTGCCTCTTCATATGGTACCTCATCCCAGACGTGGAGAGATGCCACACATCTTTGCCACGGCTGACGCGCTGCCTACAATGCAGGCACAGGGCTGCTCGGGGATCCTCCGTTGTCTGGAAGTGCTTCCAGATTTCGGAGGAAAAGGGCATCCCACGCTTCCCAGGAGAAGCGCGTTCGGGACCACCCTGCGGCACCTCCTGTGAGGTGCTCTGGCCGGACACACCGTGTCCCACTCTCGGCCGGGCAGGTGGGGATGGACGAGGCTGAAGGGGCAGAGATGTGGGCTCTTCCACCACAGTCTCTGCCTCTTCCTCCCGCGTCCTCTCCTCCTGCACAGCCGCGAGAGGCCTGCTGCTGGCCTCAGAGGAAACTGGGGTGGACCGCCCCAGGGGGGGTCTCACGGGCAGTTCCTCCAACATCCTCCGGGTTCCTGGGGTGAGCGGGAGCGCAGGGAAAGTCATGTGCTCCGCGCCCATCCCAGGAGACACCACATGCTGCCCCTCCTCCAGCAGCTGGCTCGCAACCACTGGAGGAGGAGGAGCCTCAGCAGCAGGCCCCTGCCCAGTGCCAGCCCCTGCCTCACGCACCCGGGTTGGGGGTGGCCCTCCAGCAGCTGCCTCAGGAAAGAGAGTCTTGCGAACCCTCTTCCTGTCACCAGAAGCCAGGCTGGTGAACGGCAGCAGCGCAGGGGAGGGCCTCCTCCGCTCAGATGGAGGGGCTGCCGCAGCAGTCCCCCTCCCCCTCCCCTCCTCCCCTCTAGATTTCTCCCTAGCCTTTCCCCCGGGGCCCCTCTCTGCTTTCCTCTCCGACATACTTTCCCCTCCCAAATTCAACCCTAACTAATCAGAAAAGATTTAGAAAACAAAGGTCAACTTTGTTTTCAAGACCTAACTAACCTGCTCTAAATCTGTGCTTCTAGTGGCTCTGTGACTTGGAGATGAACAATCAAGTGCCTTTTTAAGCAACCCTATTTATGTCAGGGAACCTGAGCCTGCCAATCAGCTGAATTCCTCTGGAATTGAGCTGGCCCTAAACCCCAATAACAGGTGACAAAGCCTTAAACACTCACACACTAGTATGCCCGGGCCGGCCTGGCACCACCACGGGTGCCAGAGATGGGCAGTGGAACCCTAGTTATGGGGGCACTAATGGGAAGCCTATTGACAGCTATTACAAATTTTTATATATATATATATATATATAGAATTCAAACCTAACACTCACTCACTAATGCTTTCCCTGCTGAGTCCCTATTTAGTTTTTTAAAAAAAACTAGGCTCGGTTTCCCTAATAATTATGTTGAGGGCAATTATCCACTGATCACCTACCAACTGGCCTACCTACCTAAGAGACACTATTTAGCGGGACCGATGTATCTGTGGTATGTCGGTGTGGGGTGTGGATGTGGTGTTTTGAAGATGAGCCTCCCCCCTCCCAAGCTAGCAAGAACCCACCCCCAAGGCCACCCAAATGTCAACCCGGACTCGCTCACACTAACACCAGTCCTGCAGTCCAGCGATGTTCAGGCGGTCTTGCAGCTGGTCCTCCTCTCCTCCACGATGCTGTCAAGAAAATTGGAAATGTTAGCAGAGTCAACACCACACGCCGCACACGCAACCCCAAAATTCAAGGCCCCGTTGCACAAGCCAAGTCAGCCCCCCCCCCCCTTAAAGGCTAGGGCCAACCAGCAGCAAAACAAAACACATCCACCCAGCAGAGCTTCTGGCCTGTGCAGGCCAGAAGCTGGCACACTCATTTTTTAGTCCTGTGAAACAGCAGTTCATGCCCACCCCACACTCAAACTTGAAAAATGAAACATGAAAGAAAGCTGGCACTGCGATCAATGCTGGCCCCCCTAACCCCCAAACAATATCCTCTTGCCCAACCAGAAAATGCCCCCCCCCCCCGGCCCAAGCCATAAAGACAGAGCCAAAGCATATGCTCGCAGGTAGGCACAGCAGCAGACATAAGCTCAAAAACCAAATTTAACAACAACCCTACCAGTCCACCAGTGCAGATGTCCAGCAATGTTGATCCTCCACGCAGAGATCTGCAGGCCGATGTCCACCAAGTGCAGTCCAGTCCAGAAGAGGTCCACCAACGATAAACAACCTGAATGTGAAGCAAAACAGTGAGTGCCAGGCCAGCAAACGGGAAGGGTTACCAAAGCCGGAGCAGCAGGCCTGTGTGTGGGCCGAAGGCCTGGCACAGTTGATCAGGACGGAGCCTGTTGGGAATCCTTGCAAGCAGGGGACCAGACACAGAAACGCAAGCCACACCATTCCAGATTGTGGAGCACAACTGTGAGTGCCAGGCCAGCAACCAAAAAGGGTTACCTTGGCCAAAGCAGCATACCTGTGTGTGGCCCACAGGCTGGCACAGTTGATCAGGACGGAGCCTGTTGGGAATCCTTGCTAGCAGGGGACCAGACACAGAACAGCAAGCCACACCATTCCAGATTGTGAAGCACAACTGTGAGAGCCAGCCAGAAGAAAGGCTTCTGGCCTGTGTAGGCCCGAAGCTGGCACACTCTGGTTTTAATCTTCAAACAGTGGATCAAGCTTAAAGAAGGCAAGCACAACAACCAATGCTGAACCCCCCCCCCCCACCATCAAACATTGTCTGCCCAACCTGTCCCCCAGGCCATACCTGTGTGTGGCCCACAGGCTGGCACAGTTGATCAGGACGGAGCCTGTTGGGAATCCTTGCTAGCAGGGGACCAGACACAGAAAGGCAAGCCACACCATTCCAGATTGTGAAGCACAACTGTGAGAGCCAGCCAGAAGAAAGGCTTCTGGCCTGTGTAGGCCCGAAGCTGGCACACTCTGGTTTTAATCTTCAAACAGTGGATCAAGCTTAAAGAAGGCAAGCACAACAACCAATGCTGAAACCCCCCCCCCCACCATCAAACATTGTCTGCCCAACCTGTCCCCCAGGCCATACCTGTGTGTGGCCCACAGGCTGGCACAGTTGATCAGGACGGAGCCTGTTGGGAATCCTTGCTAGCAGGGGACCAGACACAGAACAGCAAGCCACACCATTCCAGATTGTGAAGCACAACTGTGAGAGCCAGCCAGAAGAAAGGCTTCTGGCCTGTGTAGGCCCGAAGCTGGCACGCTCTGGTTTTAATCTTCAAACAGTGGATCAAGCTTAAAGAAGGCAA
Source organism: Eublepharis macularius (assembly GCF_028583425.1). Taxonomy (NCBI): domain Eukaryota; kingdom Metazoa; phylum Chordata; class Lepidosauria; order Squamata; family Eublepharidae; genus Eublepharis; species Eublepharis macularius. The sequence continues at coordinate 222,501,955 of NC_072790.1, forward strand.
GCACAACAACCAATGCTGAACCCCCCCCCCCCACCATCAAACATTGTCTGCCCAACCTGTCCCCCAGGCCATACCTGTGTGTGGCCCACAGGCTGGCACAGTTGATCAGGACGGAGCCTGTTGGGAATCCTTGCTAGCAGGGGACCAGACACAGAAAGGCAAGCCACACCATTCCAGATTGTGAAGCACAACTGTGAGAGCCAGCCAGAAGAAAGGCTTCTGGCCTGTGTAGGCCCGAAGCTGGCACACTCTGGTTTTAATCTTAAAACAGTGGATCAAGCTTAAAGAAGGCAAGCACAACAACCAATGCTGAAACCCCCCCCCCCCACCATCAAAGATTGTCTGCCCAACCTGTCCCCCAGGCCATACCTGTGTGTGGCCCACAGGCTGGCACAGTTGATCAGGACGGAGCCTGTTGGGAATCCTTGCTAGCAGGGGACCAGACACAGAAAGGCAAGCCACACCATTCCAGATTGTGAAGCACAACTGTGAGAGCCAGCCAGAAGAAAGGCTTCTGGCCTGTGTAGGCCCGAAGCTGGCACACTCTGGTTTTAATCTTAAAACAGTGGATCAAGCTTAAAGAAGGCAAGCACAGCAACCAATGCTGAAACCCCCCCCCCCCCACCATCAAAGATTGTCTGCCCAACCTGTCCCCCAGGCCATACCTGTGTGTGGCCCACAGGCTGGCACAGTTGATCAGGACGGAGCCTGTTGGGAATCCTTGCAAGCAGGGGACCAGACACAGAAAGGCAAGCCACACCATTCCAGATTGTGAAGCACAACTGTGAGAGCCAGCCAGAAGAAAGGCTTCTGGCCTGTGTAGGCCCAAAGCTGGCACACTCTTGTTTTAATCTTAAAACAGTGGATCAAGCTTAAAGAAGGCAAGCACAACAACCAATGCTGAACCCCCCCCCCCCACCATCAAACATTGTCTGCCCAACCTGTCCCCCAGGCCATACCTGTGTGTGGCCCACAGGCTGGCACAGTTGATCAGGACGGAGCCTGTTGGGAATCCTTGCAAGCAGGGGACCAGACACAGAAAGGCAAGCCACACCATTCCAGATTGTGAAGCACAACTGTGAGAGCCAGCCAGAAGAAAGGCTTCTGGCCTGTGTAGGCCCAAAGCTGGCACACTCTTGTTTTAATCTTCAAACAGTGGATCAAGCTTAAAGAAGGCAAGCACAACAACCAATGCTGAACCCCCCCCCCCACCATCAAACATTGTCTGCCCAACCTGTCCCCCAGGCCATACCTGTGTGTGGCCCACAGGCTGGCACAGTTGATCAGGACGGAGCCTGTTGGGAATCCTTGCAAGCAGGGGACCAGACACAGAAAAGCAAGCCACACCATTCCAGATTGTGGAGCACAACTGTGAGAGCCAGCCAGAAGAAAGGCTTCTGGCCTGTGTAGGCCCAAAGCTGGCACACTCTTGTTTTAATCTTAAAACAGTGGATCAAGCTTAAAGAAGGCAAGCACAACAACCAATGCTGAAACCCCCACCCCACCATCAAACATTGTCTGCCCAACCTGTCCCCCAGGCCATGCCAAGAATAAACTGCAACACCTTTTTGCAGAGGCAGGCCACAGCAGCACATTGCCCAGCATCAAAAAAATTTACAAAAATTTTAAAAAGGCCTACCAGGTGTCCTCTCAGGATGTCCAGCACAGTTGATCCTCCAGGCAGATGTCCTCCAGGCTCCAGGTGCAGTCTCTCTTCTTCTCCTCTCTCGGTCACAGCTCAGCAGCAGCAGCAACAGAAGTGTTCCAGACAGTCTTGCTCCAAATTTAAATCCCCTGCTGCAGCCTCAGCCAAAGATTTAAATCTATTGGCTGGCATGAGAATGCAGCAGTGGGATTGGTGACTCCTAAAGTCCCCAGTCCCCTGCCTTTCCCCACCCACACTCCAAGAGCCACCCTCCTCCTGCTCCCCCTCCCCTACCTGTTAGTTTTGGCGGGAATCTCTGCTGCTTTGCAAATGCAAAGTGCAATGCAATGCTTGCACCTTGCATTTGCAAGGCAAAGCAGGATTCCCTATCCTCCTTTGCAAGAGGGGTGGGGGGTGACAGAAGGAGTGAGTGATTCACTCCTTCTCCCCCCCTCCCCTCTTCTAAGAGCCTGCAGGAAGCCTTTGCTTCCAGCAGGATTTTGCTAGCCGCTTGCTAAGGCAAACGGCTAGCAAAATCAAAATGGCGATTCTCGAATGCCGAAAGAATGCCGAAAGAATCCCGAAACGTTTCGGGTTTTTCTTTCGGCAATCCCGAAACGTTTCGGCATTCCCCGAAACGTTTCGGGATTCTTGAAGAATGCCGAAACACTTTTGTTTCGGCATTCTTTCGGCATTCAGAATGCCGAAACGCACATCCCTATTTTAAACCAATTTGGATCAGACTGCTCCAAAGAATGCAGTTTTTAGAGGAGGCGAAGCCAAATATGAAATTGTAATACTAAATTTCCTTTTAAAAAAACACACAGAGAAGTTATATTTGGGAGTCATTTCTTACAATCTCATTTCTGTGTTTCTGTGCTCCCAGGCCAGTGTGTTGTAGCAGTTAGAACATAAACGAAGACTGGGAAGACCCATGTTCAAATCTCTACCCTTACTTGGGTGCCTTTGGGTCAGCCATTCTCTCTCTGTTTGACTTAACTCACAATGTTGTTGTGAAGGTAAAGAGATGAGCAGAGGGAACCATTGATTCTGCACTGAACTCCTTGGAAGACGAGCAGAATAGAAAGGCTTCCTATGTTTACGTTACATTTTAAACTTTATAATAACACAAGCTCATAGGTCTGAGACGGGGAGCATCCAAAATTCTCCTCAGCTGAATTTCTCCGTGGATTTCAAAGTTCAGAATGCTGCTGCTGCTGAATCACGGTGCCATGAAGGATTTGGGGACTCAGCTGCAGCTGTACACGGTCTAAGAGCTGTTTCCCAAAATTCTACCCTCTTAAGACCTCACAAGACATCCTGCTCCCCCACTGGTCTGTTGCAGCTTAGGTGGCACCCCTCATGATTACTGCCGCTCCAAACAAACCACTCAGGTTTCCTATGGAGTTGGGCCAGCCCTGGCCTCTTTGGTGCCTTTCCTTTCTGGAGTCCAGACATTCCCCTTCTCTTTTCTGCTCTATTATCTTGTGGTCAAACACCTTTCCTCTCACTTTTTCCTCCCTGGCAAAAACAGATGAGATCACTGGAACTGGCAGTCTGTTTTGGGCTGTTTACTCGGGTTGTGCGATTCAGAATCCAACCTGGAACTCCCTTTCCAAGAACAAGGTATTTATTTTGTTGTCTAGTGAAGCCTGCTTTGGGTTGGCCTGGCCCAGGGCACCAGTCACAGGCTTGAGAGCCAGGAATTCTTGAGACCAGGCCTTGGCTCTGCCACTGAAATGCCTCCTTACCTCATCACTACAATCAGGCCTCACTTTGCCAACCTCCCCATGAAAAGACTGCTTTTAAGTGCTCGACAGAAACCTCTAGACTGTTGTTATTGCCAAAAAAGCACCTGGGTTTGCTGGTGTGCTTTTGAGTGCTGGCCCTTAAGATATCTTCTGCTTTTTTGGTTCAGATTCTGGATATTAGATAAAAGCATGCAGAATCTCCAGAGGCTGATTCTGAAGGCTGAAGGGAGCCGTGCTGTTATCTAAGCTAACCCATTGGATGTAGTGCCTGAGCCTTAGGAACAAAGAAGCTATGCAGTCCCTGAGTTTATCTGACAATCTACTTAAGCAAGCACTGAGACAAGAGTTCCTTTATATGTTCTCTGTAAGTCACGTTATAGCCCTGCTTTGCCTACAGTAACATGACTTGGGGAGGGCTTGCACAGCGTATGTAAGAGACTGCCTAAACACTGGCGTAGGTGGATTAGTAAGCTTTCATTTGCACCACTCCCTTGTTCCCAAGGCTTGGAAGCTTGGCTTACCTGTGCCTTGTAAGTTAGCTCAGGGACTTTGCAGTTGCCTTTAGAAGTCAGGTACTTTTGTACCGTTCTGCATAAACAATAATTAGTAAGTGTGAGAACTTGTTGGACAAATGCTTTGTTTTTTGTATGATTATCAATGTGCTGGCCTGACCTGGACGGGCCAGGTTAGCTCAGTCTTGTAAACTGGGTCAGCCCTGGTTAGTACTTGGATGGGAGACTATGAAAGAAATCCAAGGTTGCTACACAGAGGCAGGCAATCGCAAACCACCTCTATTTGCCCCTCGCCTTGAAAAATCCTGTGGGGTTGTACTAAGTGGGCTACAGCTTGAGAGCACCTTTACAGCAGCTGCCAGGAGGGGACACTTCCTGTGAGGGGCCAAGGGAAGGTTTTGAGGCTGCGCATCTCCTTAAAAAGGGCTCAGACGGCAAAAAAGAGGTCTGAAGTCTAAGAGGCACCAGCCAGCAGCAGAGGGAAAGAAGGTCTCTTGGGTTCTCTTTGCAGTGAACATGCCCACCCTGTCCCTTCAAGGGAGCAGGACACTGGAGGGTTCCAGGGGACCCCTGGCACATCATCTCCCCACACTCTGTAATAGGGTTGCCAGGTCCCCTTACATTCCGGGTGGGAGAGTGGGGGAATTGGCACTTACCTTCTGGATGCCCTTGCACACACACGGTCCTGGCGCAGTGGGAGTGACGTCATCATGCAAGCTCCAGGAGCGCTCTCATGTTTTGCACTTATGAGGTCCAAATTGGCTCAGTGTGAAGCACAGGAGCACTCCCGGGGCCTGCACAATTACGTCACTCCTGGGATTGACATTGTTGTGCTGCGTCAGGACAGGAGCATGCCCCAGGAGGCCCGTTCTCCCCCCTCCCCCCCCCCCCCGCTGGCCAAGTGAGTGGTGGCAGGGGGAGGAAGCTGGGAGCTGGGGATTCCCTTCTCTCACCGGAGGACTGGCAGCCCTACTCTGTGAACAGAACAAAATAAATTATGACCACTAGCGTAACATCTGTAAAGGTATGTATGTGCTGTTAGCATTTGTTCATGGAAATGTAGCTGTAATCAGGGCTTAAATACATAATACATGGGAAATTCTGTGTATGGCACACACAGAGAGTAGGCAAGTTGAGGCCTGCCACCTGATTTGGATTATGGCCATGGTGCAGAAAGGGGACGGGCTTTTAATCCTTTCTGTCTGGCATTTTCTTAGTCAGTAACCACCCCAGGGGAGCACTGTTTGCTCCATTTTGACACTGTGTGCACGTGCAGTTTCATAATAAGGGAAATAGCACTCCCCACAGGGCCATGTTTATCAGGAAAATGGGAGCGGGGTTAAAAGCCCCCCATACCATGGTCACAAACCAAATTGGGTCCCTGTGGTCCCAATAAGTGAAAAAACGTTGGGTGGTCCATACATGGAATTCCCAGTATACCATGTAGTTAGCCCCTCAGAGGGGCAAGGGGGACCTTCCTAAGCCTTGTTTGTGGTCTTTGGGATTCAGCCATTGAGCATAGGCAAAATAATCCAAGAGTCCTTTCAAAATAATCCTCGTTGCCAAGTATAAAAGGTTCGTTTGGAAAAACAACACAGACAAAGGGGAAAAGTGATTCCTCCAGCTGACTTAGTAAGGAGGTATGAGGGGAGGTTTTCTATAAAATAAACAGATTAATAGAACAGAATGTCCAAAACCACAATATGGAGGGGGGGCGGGCTCTACAGCCGCACTCAGGCGCTCAGAGATAATGATCTCCGTGTGAGTTCTTCTTGACAGGGCTCGAGCTGGCTATCAACACTCAATTCCTTCCATTCCAAGCTGGCATTGACCTTGTTGGCTGGTTCATCCGCAGACTGTTTACAGATGACCCAACCCCAGCAGGGGGGAGTCACACAAACACTGTGGCTCTTAGCAGAGGCCTTTCATCACAGCTTCTCACACCCTGGGCCAGATCTGTAAGCGATTAAGGCAGTGTGGACCCAAGCGTTTGATATCTGGAGCAGAGCTTTTCTCTGGATGCCGACTGGAGGCACACTTCACTCTCATATGCCAAAAAGATCTACATCTATTTTCTCCATCAGCTGCTAGAAAAATGGATTCAGATTGCTTGCAAGGCCTGCACACACACAGCTGCCTTATACTGAATCAGGCCTATTCAAGGTCAGCATTATCTAATTCTAAATGGCAGGAGCTCTCTGGGGCCTCATGTCATTTCATACCAACTGCTACCTTTTCCTTTTAATGGGAGATGCTGGAGACTGAACCCTGAACATCTGGTGTGCCCAGCAGATGTTCTGCCACTGAGCCACTGCTCCGCTCCAGTGACTCCTAGTATCTATCCCACCCTCCCCTTTCTCACTCAGCCAAGGCTCAAGAATTTGGGTTGATTTCAGATTTCTCAACCCTGTTCTTTCAATCCCACAATACTTGGTTCAGGTGTGCAAACTGAACCTGTGATGGTTTATTTTCATACCATTTTCTGTTTTTTGAGGCTGATTTTTTCTTATAAAATGTACACATTTTTCCATCTGTGAAGATGGCCTATACTAAGTCAGACTGTTGGTGCTTGCCACTCGGTATCAGCTATTCATAATTTTATGTACCTTGTTTCCCCCCACAGTCACTGTTCAACTTTATGCACTGTTGTATTGTCCATTCAGTTCGTTGTGTTTTGATCCTGGTTGCTGTTAACAGATGTTTTGATCTTCTCTGTAGTGCTTTCTTTTCCCCACTACAATTGCTACTCTAATATTACTGGTTGCCCTGAGCGTTTTCTGCTAATCGTAATTCATAATGGGTGCATGGTATCATTAGCAAAAAAAGACACGCACATAAACACGCATATATATCTAGGACTGCTAACAGTGACTGGGATGAGGCAGGAGCAAAAGCCTTGCCATGACACCCAGAGCAGTCAGCATCCCGTACTGAGCTAGGTCTAGTGTAATGTGCCAGGAATCTGGGAACTGGGCCTCTGGAAATGACCCCGAGATAGTTTACTCTCTTAGCTACTGGATCAGCTTGCCAGAAGACAGTGCTGTTGATTTCCGCCTTGTGATTCTTCAGTCTACCATTTTGGGTGGTCATAGGACCATGTTGCAGATAAAAGTTCAGGAAGGATCAGGCGACTGAGGATGCAGTCCTAAAACACTTCATTGGAGAAAGCGCCTTTGAGTAAAATGGGACGTTCTGAGTAGACCTGCTTAGGATTGCTCCATAAAGGAGATAAGGAGATATTATTTGTTATCATAAAGTTTTTGCTCTTGAGCCCGAGTTGTTCTGGCATCTTCTTAATCCAGATTTGACATCGAGCTTCCCTGCCTCAGCACCCCCCCGCCCCATCCTAAAGATCCAACAGCCAGCTATTACTGTCATAGATTGGGAGCTAGTGATTTCTGCTCTGTTTTATTTTTGCCAAGTTTAATTCTGTTTTGTGAAATCAACTGAACTGAGCCATACATTTCATTAAAGTAATGGAGCAATAAGTGGATTGACATACTTTATTTCTCCTGACATTTTCTTGATACAGTAATTTGACAAAATCTCAGTTAGGCATGGACTTAAGCTTCTGCTCTGAGTGATGAAAGAAGGCAGATCAGTTGCTAAAGTGGGCTAAGACAATTTCCAGATGATGAGAGAGCAGAGGCCAGGGCTACATGTATATCTCCAGGATGGACTCACACACTGAGAAGGTGTGGTTTGTTTACTGACAACTGCAACTTTCCAGCCATGTATCTAAACAATTATGATCCTCTGGAGAGTACAGTAATGAAAACATCAAGTGCATGCATTCTTTCCAAAATGGAGAATGCCTTTGCAAATTAGCTGGTGTAGTCTGTGAAAAGAGCACTTTCTATCTCATGGACTCCAGCTTTATAGCTCAGCGACTCCCTTTCTTGCCTGACTTAATCACTGTAAGCCAGAAGATAAGGGTGGTTGGAGGAGGTGAGATACCAGATTCTACAACACACCTAGATAAACCATCTTCAGAGGTTTGTCCCTTGAAAGCTTATACCCTGAAAATCTTGTTGGTCTCTAAGGTACTACTGAACTCAAACTCTGCTGTTCTACCACAGACCAACATGGCTACCCACCTAAAACTATCTTCAGATGTTTGAAGGAAGTAGAACGACAGTGGAAACGGGGATTGTAACTCCACTCCCAACCCACATGTTCATTTGAACGTCTACAAAGAGCCTTTTCAACTACGTCTATTTCTGTGTCATTGGGAACTCTACTTTTTTTCTGAGTTTCAATGTATGCTTTTTTCAGGGTACCATGCTGTCATGCAGTTACAATACATATGCTCAAATGAATGCCTATAGATTGCCGTAGTAGTTGCTACTGTAATCTTACTTCCTCTTTATACTTCTTTTGAAGAGGACTCTGGGTAATAAGCGAGATATTAAGAAAATATTCCTATTAAGAAAATAATCTTAAATGTGTTCTGTTCCCCTGAAGGGGATGTGGGCAGTGATTCTGCATATGCTCAGAGGGACTCAGCTGGAATTTGTGTAAATAAAAGTTAGCAACTTTAGGCTACAGAGAAATCTTCACCATTGTTGTTGTGGATTTTCCAGCCTGTATTGCCATGGTCTTGGCATTGTAGTTCCTGACGTTTCGCCAGCAGCTGTGACTGGCATCTTCAGAGGTGTAGCACCTGTCTTTCGGTGCTACACCTCTGAAGATGCCAGTCACAGCTGCTGACGAAACGTCAGGAACTACAATGCCAAGACCACGGCAATACAGCCCGGAAAATCCACAACAACCATTGTTCTCCGGCCGTGAAAGCCTTCGACAATATATCTTCACCATTGTCTTAGGCAGATGGCTGGACTATCTTGAACTAGAAAGCTTTTTATACAGCTGCCTTCCTAAATAAGTTTTCTTCTCATTCAAGAAACTGCTTGGCTTCCCCTCCCTTTTCGTGGTCCAGCTAAGCCTTTCAACCTTTTGAAATTCCAGGATCTACAGCCTTGCGCCAGGGAAGTGTGAGCCAGTTGGGATGTTGCATTTGTGGGTTATGTACAGTGACGCAAAGTACAGTGACATTTTAAAAAATATACAAATGGCGAGAGAGATGTTTCCTTGCCTGGCCCCTGCCTTTGTTCACCAGCTTCCCCACATCCTCACTCAAGCCACCCATCCCACTTTGGCCTCTGGTTAAGGTGATGACACAAGAGAAGTTAAAAGTAACAGATGGATGTTCAAGGGATTCTGTGGCATTCTTATGGAGTAAGCAGCAAGCTCATGTTTTCAGTTAAATATAAAAAAAGAGGACAGTTATTATAATTTTAGCAGTGAAGGACTTTTGTTATCTCGGTTTTGAATCCAGTGGCACCTTAGAGACCAACAAGATTTTCAAGTTATGAGCTTTTGAGAGTCAGAGCTCTCCTGGGCAGCTGCCCTGCTGAATGCCACCACTGCACATGTAAAACTACTTGTTTGTTCTGAATTGCAAGCAAATCATCAAGGTGATCATCTGAAGTGTTCAACTTGACACTAAGCAGCACTGTAAACACTAGTTTGAACACCCAAATTTGTGGTGTAGCTAATCTGAAGCTGTCTCATGCCAAGGCAGAACACAGGTCTGTCTAGCTCAGCTTTTTCTGCAGCTCAAATGGAGAAGGGTCTGCCTCTACACCTGTTTAACCTGGTTCCTTTAGCTGTCAATGGCAGAAATTAAACCTGGGACCTTCTGAATGAAAAGCCAGTGCACTGCTGCTAGGCTATAACCCACTCTCCCTGAACAGTTGTACTGCACAGAGTTTATGGGGCATGCATAGGAGAACTTCACAGCAGGCAGCGTTCTGACATGTTCCTGTTATCCCAATAGCACACCTACCCACTCACTCACCTTCCACTGCAAATATAATAGTGGGATGAGAAAGGATGCTAGCTTGACCATGCAAGCCTGTTCCTCCTTCATGGAGAAGATAATGTCAAAACTAACCAGTCTGTCCTACTTAAAAGCAATACTGTGTCCCATCAGCTGCTAGCAGCCAAACTGCTCAGCGCAAAAGCTGTGCAGGAGACCCAGCCAGAAAGCTTGCACATTGCTGATGTTGTATTTGTGTGTGCGCTTATGCGAACCTCTTCTGTGTGCCCGCCCCCTCTCTAATTTGAACCAAATGTGCTCCATTAATATCTCCGGCCTTCTCTATAAACAAGAGGTTGCATCACCAGCGGCTCAAGGCCAGGCAGATTCTAATAATATTTTCAGTAATGACGATTTTATTATTATTTGGCTGGGTTTGGCTTGCTGCCCAACTTATCCCGGCTTACTCTGGAGAACGGGCAGTAAATTTAAACCCCCTTGAGGGGGAAAAAAAGGGAATTGTAAACCAGGTTCTTTTTTGCCCTTGGCTCATTATCGGTCCGAGTCAAAACTGATTCTGGACGTGGCTCAGTTGTGTGGGGGTAGGAATTTGGAGTGGAGAAGCTGATGCTGTTTACACTGAATGCCTTCAGTTGCAGCTGGCCTAGAACTTTCAGCAACCTGGACAGAGCTTGGTGCTACACACTTGCCCCCCCCAGCCCATGGATGTTACTTACCTCCTCCTCTCTTTATTTTGTAGAACTGGCCCTCATATCATATTCTAGTCCCTTTCTTCTGCCCTCAGACCTAGCCTTCTGTGGTTCTTCCAAAGTCTCCACCCTAGTCCAGTCCCAGTTGGACTGCTGGGGCCAGCTGTTCAGCACACAACACTGGTTGCCTAGAAACTGCAAGTGCTCCTCCTAGTCAAATCCAGTTTGAAAAATCTGAGTAGAGCCTTGAAATCTTGACAAGCAGATTTCTGGCTGTCCTATTCCCGGTCTCATTTTTGTCTTTCTTTCTTCATTGTTTTTTGTTAGCTATCTTCAACCTACAACTAATTCCCAGGAAGCAGCATGGGATGCAAACTCATTATAAGAAATCACATGATACAGTCCCACCACAGGAAGAGGAGGAGTCACAGTAGTGATGTCACTGGTGGGGAGGGGGTGTTCCAGCTTGCAAGCATGGCTCAGGGGTGTGTGTATGGGGCAGGGAGGTGTAGACTACTAAAAAGAATCCTCTTAACCATGGAGTTACCTTGCCTTATGGTCTTGCTGGTCCTGTCTTTAAGCTTTAAGCCTTTCCTTCATGCCATTTTCCTGACCTAGAAGGTACTAGGGGAGCTGCTGCTTGCCCCACTGGAGTAAAATCAGTGATCCTGACGATGACAAGCGAAACTCTGCTTAAGTTGCATTTGGTTAGGGCAGTACTATGTGTGATGCATCCAGTTCTCCCTTATAATAAGACGTAAGAATGTAAGAAGAGTCCTGCTGGATCATACCAAGTCCACCTGATGCAGTATTTCGTATCCTGCATTGGGAACAACCCCCCCTGCATTGCTTGCTCTGATCAGCAGGGTTTTTCAGAGGTATACTGCACCTGGTCATGGAAGTTCTATTTAATTATATCGGTTAAGAGTTAACAGAACTACCTTCCATGAATTTGTGCTGTTTTAATCTACGTAAAGCCCTTTCTTTTCTAGAACATCAGCAGTGATGACATGGACTTCAGTGGGCTTAGAAGGGTGTAACTCTGCTTTGGATTGCACTAGCCATAAAGGAAATTTGTGGCTTGACATGATGTTGCATGTTTTCCCATCCACTGCATGTTATTCACTGCCATGGGGGACAGGGAAGTATCTGATGCAGTGACGCCAGACTGTCTGTATTCTCTTGTAAAAGGAGGAACCACGGCAAGGCTGTGGTTTTTAGTGACAGCCCTGAGATCCATATAACGTTACTTATCTTTAGCTACTTATTTTCACGGATATGTTCATGCCATAGTTTGCCCATTGTGGCCCTCCTGCCTCCACAGCTGCAAACTTTTTAGGCAACATTGTAAGGTTTTGCTTTCTAGGTGGGCGTTTAGGAATCTTTTATGGTTCGCAGGCTGGGTTTTATAATAGAAGTTTTATGTTATGTTTTTGTATATAGCACTTGTGGCAAACGGTGCTATTTATTCTTCTTGTTTTTATTGCATGTTTCCATTTTTATTTGCATCCGCATTTATTCTTTGAAAAGCCACCTTTGTGGCTTAATTTGTGGAAAGCAGTCCAGAAATGGGTAGATAAAAATAACTCAGGGCTCTGAGCCTGTGAGTGTGGCTTCTCCTGCACTGGAAGAGGATGGGGCATTTTCCAAGGCCAAGTTGGCCCCAAACAGTTTTCGTGCCTGACTGACAGAGAAAATCTAGAGAACGCCTCTTGTGACATGGGCCACAAGCCATTGGGAAAATGCCTTGAAATTAACCTAAAGTTCATCTTCGTTCTTCTGTGCCTCCACACATGGGACTGCGCAGGCGCAGGCCAGCCGCCGGAGAATTTTCTAGAGCTTCCATGGCTCCGAAGGGGCCGTTCGTCGCGCGCCTCAGCGACCGTTTTCCCGCCCAAACGGTCACGTGATCCTCCAGCGACCAACGGCCCCTTCCCTCAGTTCTCTTCTTGCCACCGCTTGGAGAGAACGTGAGCTTCGTTGCTCTGTGCTTTTGTGCTTCGTGCTTTATTCTGACGGACTGTTTTTGACCTTCCTTTCGCGTGCCCCTGAAGATGGCCTCAAAGGCTCTCTTCAAGCATTGCCTCCAATGCCACACTAAAATGGCCAAGACCGATGGCCATGAACTGTGCCTGTTCTGTTTGGGGGAGACCCATAATGTAACGGCCTGTAAGATTTGCCAGGGCTTCACCAGCAAGGCCCGACAGGAGCGCAAGGCCCGTCTTAACTCCTCCCTGTGGCAGAAGGTCATGTCCGGAGGCGCCCCGTTGCCCTCCTCCAAGGCCGGCCCTAGCCCCTCTGCCGAACGGCATTCCAGAGCTGGCTCAGTGGCCTCCGCGAGGTCGGGGTCGAAACCGCGTCCCCCGAGTGCCTCGGCGTCGAGAGCGGCCTCTCCAGCGCAGGGACCGGTGCGGCCGCCCCGTAGCGCATCTTCCACCAGGTCGGATCCGAGACCGACATCGGAACCGAGGATCCGTCTACCGAGTCCCCGATCGGAACCGACGACCGGGTCGATTCCGGTAAAACCTAAGAGATCGAGGCCGAGGTCCCCTTCGAAGGCGAGGAGCGCGTCGGTTCCGAGGTCTTCTTCGGAACCGGCGAAGAAGAAGAAGAAGACCAAACATCACCGGTCGCCGCATCCCGCTCCCCAGGAAGAGGTCATCGTGCTTCCTCACACGCCTTCCCCTCATCTGGATTCCCCGGAGCCAGAAGACATCTCCGTGCCGGTGCCGGATCCGATGGCCTTCGAGACGGTGCCCGCAGAATTCTCTTCGGGACCGGAGCCGAGCCCGCGCCGTCGGATCCGAACATCGCCTGCTCTTCGGTCGCCGAGGCTGGAACCGAGCCCGTCTCCTCGTCGGAGCCGTCCTTCCCCTGCCCGTCCATCTTCACCAGCTGCCGGTCGTGAGCGACGTCGGTCTGGGGACAGTGTCCGATCGGCCCGGTCCACTGCGTCCCGACATCGACAGGCCTCCTACCTCCCCTCGCCATACCATTGCCAGTGGGAAGGGGCACCTGCGGGTTTCTCCGTGTCGGAACCGAGGCCTTCGACATCGAGGTCGACGTGGGCTCCCCCTCCGCACCAGGTTCCGGAATCCCAGCTCGGTTCCGATGAGGAGGATGTGGAGAGCTTTGGCGGCTACCAGTCGGAGTCCTGGTCCGAACCATCGCCAGCTGAGGAGCTGGTACCATCTGCGGACTCGCCATTCGAGGACCTCCGCATCTACGCCGACCAGATGGCAAGGATGGCCAAGGCTCTCGAGATGGACATCTCCTCGGCAGTTCCCCAGACCAAGGACAAGCTCCTCAAACGCATTTACGGAGACAACCCGGCATACGTTGGCTTCCCCATGCTCGAGGGTCTTGAGGAAATCGTGGAGAAGGTATGGCAGGTGCCCTGCGATCAACCTCCAACATCCAAGAGGATTGAGCAGCTCTACAAGATCAAGCAGGGTACCTGGCCGGCGCTGGTGAAACACCCTCCACCTTCCTCCTTGGTCACAGAGGAGTTCAACCCCAGGCGATCGGGTCACTCCTCGGTACCTGCCGATAAGGAGGGCAAGAAACTGGATGCCATGGGCAGGCGCCAGTACATTGTTTCTTCCCTGGGTCTGAGGATTGCCAACTATCAGACCATCATGGCAGGGTACCAGCTGTACCTCTGGGAGAAGTTGGCATCCTATACACGAGACCTCCCTCCTGAGCAGAAGGCTGTGGTGTCCCTGCTGCAGACAGAGGCTGTGAGGCTGTCTAAGCAGCAGATGAACGCTGGAAGCCACGCTGCTGACACTGCTGCTAGAGGGATGGCTTCGGCGGTGGTCCTCAGGCGCCACTCCTGGTTGCGGTCTACGGCCCTGTCCCAAGAGGTGCGTTCCAGAGTGGAGAGCATGCCATTTGAGGGGGACTCGCTCTTTTCCAAAGCGACCGACGAGACCCTGAAGAAAAAGAAGGAGGACCGGCAGACGGCGCGGTCTTTGGGTCTGGCTCCAGCGGACAAGCCCTCCTCCAGGTCACGGTACGCTCCCCGATCTGGCCCTTACCATTACCAGGGCAGATACCATCAACAGCGGCCGGGCTACCAGCAGTATCCTGCCTACCAACAGCGGCCCTACCCTCCCGCACAACAGCAGAGGAGGCGTCGGCCCTTCAAGCCTCGTCCGGCACAACAACCGGCCCAGCAGAAGGATCAGCAGGGCACCGGGAGGCAGTACTGACGGGTCACGCCAGCCGTATCCCCGAACTTTTCGGACAGACTTAGTCCACTCCTCTCTGAGTGGGAGTCAATAACATCTGACTCATGGGTCTTAACTATTGTTGAACTGGGATACGGGCTGGAGTTCGTTGAGCTGCCTAGATGCAGTTCACCCCTGACAGCTGTCAATAACACTATGGCCGAGCTGGATGCGGAGATCGTGTCGCTCTTGGCCAAGGGTGCTGTGGAAGAATTGCCCTATGAGGACTCTGTAAAGGGATTCTTCTCTAGGTTCTTCCTGGTCCCTAAGAAGGATGGGGGCTTACGTCCCATCTTAGATCTGAGGGGCCTTAATGCCTTCCTCAAGGTGACCAAATTCAAAATGGTAACGTTGGCGGCTGTGATCGCCTTGCTGAAACAGGGGGATTGGTTTGCGGTTCTGGACTTAAAAGACGCATACTTTCACGTGGGCATACGGAAGGAGCACAGGAAGTACCTGAGCTTTGTTTACCGGCAACGGGTTTTCCGGTATAAGGTGCTCCCCTTTGGCCTGTCCACTGCCCCACGAGTGTTCACTAAATGTGTGGCCCCTGTGGTTTCCTTCCTACGGGAAGAAGGCTGTACCATCTTTCCGTACCTCGATGACTGGCTCATCGTGGCTGAATCAGAGTCTAGGCTGGTGCAGGACATTGGCTTGGTACTTAGCACTTGCCAACGCCTGGGGCTCCTGGTGAACTTGGAGAAATCCAAACTGGTGCCCAACTGCAAGGTGTCCTACATTGGTGCACTGTTAGACTCTGTGGAGGGTAAGGCCCTGCTCCCCTTGGAGAGGGCTCGGTCCCTAAGGGGTCTAGTGTCCATGTTTAAAAGGAACCGGTTCCAGTCTGTGCGCACTATCCAGTGCTTACTAGGGCATATGGCAGCGGCCACCTCTGTGGTGCCTTTCGCTAGGCTGCGTATGCGCCCTCTACAGAACTGGTTTGTGCGGAGGTATGATGCTCTACTGCACCCTCCGTCCCTCAAATTCTCTATCCCGAGGGTCATCCTCTCCTCCTTGGACTGGTGGCTGTCTGATGACAACTTGTTTAGAGGGACCCCTTTCGGGTATCAACACCATGACATCACGGTTACCACTGATGCCTCTCTGTTGGGATGGCGGGCTTACTGTGGTGATGTGTCGGTGCAAGATGTCTGGTCTGACAGGGAAAAGACCCTCCATATCAATGTGCTTGAACTAAGGGCCATTCGTTTCGCACTTGTGTCTCTTACAGCACTGCTGAGAAATCGTCAGGTCTTGGTGCAGACGGACAACACGACTGCCATGTACTACGTGAATCAGCAGGGGGGCACAGTGTCCATGGCCCTGTGCCGGGAAGCCACACTCACTTGGCAGTGGGCTATCAAGAACGGCGTGTCGCTCCGTGCTATACACGTGGCTGGGTCGGACAATGCCCGGGCAGATGCCCTCAGCAGGGTCCCTTTACTGGAACACGAGTGGGAACTGAACGTAGAGTGCGTTGGGCCGATCTTCCAGATGTGGGGTCATCCGGTGATAGATGTGTTCGCCACTGCGGCGACCACCAAGGCCCACACGTTCTGTTCCAGGGCAGGGAGCGACCCCCTCTCTATTGGGGATGCCTTCCAGTTTACGTGGACGCAGGGCTTGCACTACATGTTTCCTCCGTTCCCCTTGATTCCCAGGGTCTTGTGCAAGATAGAGGAGGACGGGACGGACTGCATCCTAGTGGCCCCCTTCTGGCCACGGCAGGTTTGGTTCCCGAAGCTCCTGCGGATGTCCCAACGGACGTATGTGAGTCTGCCCTCTCGGCAAGACCTTCTCCTAAACGGGAGCCTGGTCCACCACGATCCCAGGAAGCTGCATCTAACGGCTTGGCGGATCGTTCCTCCCCGATAGGCTTTACTGACGAGGTACAGAGGGTCCTCCTGAATGCTCGTCGGCCATCCACTAGGCGCGCTTATGCGGCCAAGTGGCGCAGGTTTGAGCTCTGGGCACTTGCCAGAGGAGTGGTGCCTGACAACAGTCCCTTGGGGGTGGTGTTCGAGTATTTGTGCCACTTGCGTGGCCTGGGCTTGAAGGCTTCCTCCCTCAAGGTCCACCTGGCAGCGATATCAGCTGCTCACACCCGAGTTGAGGGTGCTACGGTGTTTTCTCACCCACAATCCCGCCAGTTCCTTAAGGGCATGTACAATCTTTACCCACCTGTGTCAGCGCCAGTGCCTCAGTGGTCGCTGTCCTTGGTGCTCTCACGTCTCATGTTGCCTCCATTTGAACCGATGGCTACATGCCCCTTGGATATGCTATCCTACAAGGTAGCATTCTTGGTGGCCGTCACATCGGCCAGAAGGGTCAGTGAGCTGTCTGCACTGAGGTCTGACCCTCCCTTTCTTGTGTTTCATCCCAACAAGGTGGTCCTGCGTCCCTGCCTTGGGTTCCTGCCCAAGGTGGTGTCCGCCTTCCACCTCTCGCAGGATATCTCACTGCCTGCTTTCTTTCCTCAACCCTCCTCTAAGGGGGAAAAGGCCCTCCATACCCTAGACTTGAAGAGGGCCCTAGCCTATTACCTGGATAGGACGAAGGGATTCCGCTCCAGTCCTCACCTGTTTGTATGTTTTGGGGCCAAGGACAAGGGTAACAGGGCTTCCTCGCAGACCCTGTCTAGGTGGATTGTGACGGCCATTAGCAAGGCCTATTCCCTAGCAGGGGTGGCTTGCCCGCTTCATGTCAGAGCCCACTCCACGCGGTCCCAAGCATCCTCTTCGGCACTCCTCAGGGGGGTGCCCCTGGTTAACATTTGTAAAGCAGCCACATGGTCCTCTGCAGACACCTTTGTCAGGCATTACGCCGTTGATGTCAATGCGGAGCAGGATGTATCTGTGGCCAAGGCTGTCTTACACTCCCTTTTTTCCTGAGGGAGTTTTGGTTTGACTTCCTTGACGTACCTGTTGGGTACCCTTGAGTGAAAGTGTGTATATATGTAAATATTGAGTATTTATGTGTCCTTACACAGTATTTTTACATAGATGTATATATGCATATCTATTTATTGTTGATCTTGTTTGCTTAATAAAATTGTGTTGGACTTCACCCCCGCCTTCCTTATTGTGTGAAGCTTGGTACACTCCCATGTGTGGAGGCACAGAAGAACGAAGATGAAAACAGGGTTAACATACCTGTAACTTATGTTCATCGAGTTCTTCTGTGCTGACACACAACCCTCCCTCCTACCCCGCTGTGAACTCCAATGCACAATACTGTGATGGCTGTAACGGATATTGGTGTTTTTAAGGTGTTACGGCTGAGGTGTGTTGGTCAAGCGGCGGCAAGGGAGAACTGAGGGAAGGGGCCGTTGGTCGCTGGAGGATCACGTGACCGTTTGGGCGGGAAAACGGTCGCTGAGGCGCGCGACGAACGGCCCCTTCGGAGCCATGGAAGCTCTAGAAAATTCTCCGGCGGCTGGCCTGCGCCTGCGCAGTCCCATGTGTGTCAGCACAGAAGAACTCGATGAACATAAGTTACAGGTATGTTAACCCTGTTTATTTCAGTGCCTCTTTTCTCCTATGCCTGAGTTTGTCCTGCCAGCTTCCTGCTTGATTCCCCTCTTCACTGTAACTGGGCTCGCCACCCCTGCCACCCTCCTGCTCACCTGGCTAGCGGGGTGGGTGGTTAGGACGGGGACATGGAGGTGGGGAGAAGCGTGTTCACATGTTCCCACTCTTCCCCCTTGCACCAGCAACAGAGGGACCCTGTTGCATGCTGAAGCGGAGCTGAGAGAAAACCATCCCTTTGGGGGCAGATTTTACTCAGCTCCTTCAACACTCACAGTGACTCTTCCCTCCTCCTCATTTTCCAACGTGACAAAGGAGTTGCGGTACATATATGCCGAAGCTGAGCTGAGTGAAAACAGCCTCCAAAACACTGCTTCGGCATACACCAGGATTTGTCCATCACGCCAGAAAATGACATCATTTTCTGACGCAGCAGGGGAACGTGGGAGCATGTGCTTGGAGACTTGAGTACCCTGCTGTCTCCTGCCCTCCCCTGTCTCCTGCCCTCCTGCTTTGGCCCCTGGGACCCCTGGCAACCCTAAATGTAACCCCTATAATCCTCTCTCACATTCTTATACCATCGTACTGCCGAAGAGCTCAGGGCAGTGTATATGATTCTTCCTTCATTTAAGGCATGTTGGGTTGAGAAAGAAAGAGAGTGGCATTGGTGTGTGGAGGTTTGAACTAAGGACTCCCCAGTTCTAGTCAAAGACCAGCACTCAGACTACTAAACAATACTGCCTTTCTCATGACTTTTGCCCACATAGATTCCATGATCACTGGCATAGCCTTTTCATTGGTCCATAGGGTTGCCCCTTGGTGGCTAGCACCCAGTTGGAGACTGGAGCAGGTAGAGGCATAGGGAGCACCATTGCTTGATGACATTCTAGGGAGAAACTAGGAGTGACATCACATTACTGTAGGATTCAGTAGAAACTCTGTGATTTTACCATAGAGTTTTTACTGCGTCATAGGTTTGCCCCAGAAATGATGTCCTGATGTCATGTGATGGTGATTTTTTTCCTGGTATTTCCTTCCCACTGATCTACAGAGGAGGATCTGGACCAACTCCTGCTACTAGCAGGAGACCTCTTGCTACAGTAGGAAAGCCAGCAAGCTTAGTGGTGCCAAAGGGCCTTTCCTCCCCCTTTTATTGGATGAAAAGCTGGTAGGGTCCAATGTGGCATCTGTTGTGTGAAGAACTTTTGTGTGGCCATCCTGAATATCTGAGACAGCCAGCTAATTAAATTAATTGAGAATGGGCTCAGCACAGAGTGAAGGAATTTCTTCTCCATCCAGTAATATGATAAACTAGAAACAGAGCCCGTTGTGCAAATAAATACAACGGGCTCTAGAAAGCTGGGGTTGGGGAGGGCTGATGGGGGGGGGGTTGGAAGGGCTGGCAGGTGGGGGGCAAGGCAGGGTCTGGGGAGAAGTGAGAAGCAGGAGGGGTCTGGGGAGGGATGGCAGGAAGGGAGGCAATGGGGGTTTGGGGAGGGTGGAGAGGCAGGAGGGGTCTGGGGAGGGATGGCAGGTAGGAAGGCAATGGGGTCTTGGGAGGGGGAAGAGGCAGGAGGGGTTTGGGGAGGATTGGCAGGTAGAGGGGCAAGGGGGGTCTGGGGAGGGCTGAGAGGCAGGAGGGGTGTTGGGAGGATTGGCAGGTAGAGGGGCAAAGGGGTCTGGGGAGGGCTGAGAGGCTGGAGGGGTCTGGGGAGGGATAGCAGGTAGGGAGGCTATGGGGGTTTGGGGAGGGTGGAGAGGCAGGAGAGGTCTAGGGAGGGATAGCAGGTAGGGAGGCAATGGGGGTTTGGGGAGGGTGGAGAGGTAGGAGAGGTCTAGGGAGGGATGGCAGGTAGAGGGGCAAGGGGGTTTGAGGAGGGCTGAGAGGCAGAAGGGGTCTGGGAAGGGATGCCAGATTGGGAGGCAATGGGGGTTTGGGGAGGGTGGAGAGGCAGGAGGGGTGTGGGGTGGGATGGCAGTTAAGAAGGAAGAGGGGGATTTGGGGAGGGTGGAGAGGCAGGAGGGGTCTGGGGAAGGCTGGAAGGCGGGGTGTGGAGCCAGAGAGGGAGGGCAGAGCGGGTTCGCTCTTCCCTCTGCATGCTCGGCTCCAGCAGGCCTCGCAGGGTGATGGGCACATTGCTCATGCCCCATCGCCCTGTCTCTGCCGAGAGCGCTGCAGTGCGGTGGGGCTCCAAGGACGACGGGCACTTTGCCTCTGCCCCATCGCCCGGGTTCCACCGAGGCTTGAGTGCGTTGCTCTTCCTGCTCCGCCCTCTTTCTCCAGCTGGGCTACCTAGCCTGCACGCTCCATTGGTGGCGTTCCATGGCTCACTTTTATCCTGGTGCGCCGTGCAGGTGTACCAGGATAAATGTGTGTTGTTGGAAAGACACTAAGGGAATTATATATATATAAGGGAATATATATATTCCCTTATATATTCAAAAAGATGCTGGATGAATACTTGTCAGAGATGCTTTAGGCTGATCCTAAAGTCTTAAAGGTGCTCACTGCTGGCGCCAGGGTCTCTGGCGCCTGTGGCAACCCCTCCCCCTGTGCGCGCTGTGTGCGCATGCGCCATGGACTGCACAATGACATCATCGCGCAGCGCAAGCTGGAGCATTCACCGGCGGATGGCTGGAGTGGCGGGCAGAGGCTGCTCCGCACGCCGCCCCAGCAGCAGCTTGTGGCTGCTGCGCCCGGCTGGGGGCGTGTGGCGGCGGCAGCGGCACGGGGCTGGCTGGCTGCAGCAGCTGCGGGCCAGCCACACCAGCTCCGCAGCGCGCGCCTCCGCCCCCGACACCCCCTCCGGCGCCTCTCCAGGGCCCTCGCACCTGAGGCCACCACCTACCTGGCCTCTATGGGCACGCCAGCCCTGAAGGTGCTACTG
Organism: Eublepharis macularius; assembly: GCF_028583425.1. NCBI lineage: Eukaryota > Metazoa > Chordata > Lepidosauria > Squamata > Eublepharidae > Eublepharis > Eublepharis macularius. Next base: position 222,523,041 of record NC_072790.1, read on the forward strand.
GACTCTATGATTTTGCTCCTACAGACTAACACAGCTAACTCCTCTGGATCTATAAACACAGATGAACACACAACACAAAAAAGATAGCGTTTTCACTATGTTTTGGGCTGATTCTTAGAGAATGGGCCCTGCTGAGATGCCATAGCTTCCACTTTAAACTGGAAATGAAATCATTGGAGCCTGCGAAGAGCAAAGGCAGCACACTGTAACCTGCATCTGCTCACCTTTCTCCCCCTCCCACTGGCCAGGTGAGTGGCAGTGGGAGCTGAGGTTGCGGGCAGGGGATCCCCCACCATGGTGGGGGACCTGCCAGCCCTAAAAGGAAGATGGCCACCCTTACTGGAGCTAACTGTAACTTGTATGCAAATTTAAGATGACTCCCTTTGTTTTTTTGATAGCATATGGGACAAAAACTTACAGTGAAATCCTAAGAAGAGTTACTCCTGTCTAAACCCATTGAAGTCAATGGACTTAGATTGGAGTAACTCTTCTTAGGATTGCACTGTTAGTCTTGCATTTGAGTAAATGCAGTACCTTGCTTCCAGCCTAGCTGATCTGGTGTTAAGGTGTGGTTGGAATGAAAATGCTGAAAATGTAAGAGGAGGCAAGGTTTAAAAAACGGCTCCCACACCTAACCTACCTCATAGGATTGTTGTGAGGATAAAATAGAGAAGAGAGGTAAACTATTTTCACTCCCCACTAAGGAGAAAGGTGGGGTGTATACATACATACATACATACATACATACATACATACGTGTGGATCTCCTCCATCCCATCTAGTTTGGACGAACTGGAAAGCCAAGTGACTAACAGTGACTGACCCTGACTAACAGGGGCAGTGTCCAAAGAGAAGATCTGTATGGCCTGAGGTTCAGGGAAACAAATGGGCCCTTTGCCAGAGCACAACAGCCAGCATGCCACAGACAGCTGTGGTTCATCTGGTTCTTCCAGGCCTTTTTGCTGGCTTAAATTTGACAGGAAAACAACTTTGACCTCTTGCAGGATCTGTGAAAAGAGATCTGCCTCTGCAAGCTGCAATTAACATTACTGCTGATGCTGTATTGCTATGGTTGCCAGCAGTGGGAGGGGGGAGGGTCCTGTCCCTTTTTCTGTGTTATCAAATCTCAGCCTACTTAATGGCAACCCCATAGGGTTTTCAGGGCAAGAGACTAACAGAGGTGGCTTGCCTGCCCCTACGTAGAGACCCTGGACTTCCTTGATTGATCCAAATACTGACCAGGACTCCTCCTACTGAACTTCTGAGCTCTAGGGTTGCCAGGTCTGAGGCGCATGGAAGCAGGAGATGGGGAAGTGGGGTGGGGGCCCAATTCAATGATTTGCCTCCATGCGTGCATACAGCAGTATTAACATCTGTGAAATGGGTCCCCAGAGGGACAGTGCATGCTTGGACCTTTTATGGCTGGGGGCCAAGGTTAGGGTCAAAGTAGAATATTATGCTCTTGTTGTTTTCAGTGACGACGTCATCAGGTTTGGTTGCCAACAGGCCTGGAGAATAAAGCCCTCTCCCTTTAAGAAAGGCTTAATGTGTGGAAATGGACTGCTGACGCTTTCCATGGCATGGAGTTAAATGACATCACTTGGTAAATAACATCCCTTTAAACATCTGTTAAAGGGACAAAGTACTTCCAGGCTAGCTTGATCTCGTAGGGTTGCCATTCCCCCTGGTGGGGGTGGGGGATCTCTCACTCCCAGCCTCTGCTCCCCACCGCCTCTCACCTGGCCAGCAGTGAAGAGGGGGAGGCTCGGAGGGGGGTGAGTTTTAATAAATTTGGCTTGTGTGCAGCTCCTTGCTTCCTTGTCACGCCAGGAATGGCATCATTCTTAACACGATAAGGAAGTGCTCTGGAACACACAGGAGGGAAATGATCCAGAGTATGAGGGGTACCCTGGGATAGAGCTTTATTCTCCAGGTCTGCTGGCAACCTAACACCGGCCTTGAGCTCACTAGAAACTGTCACATGTGCCAACAGTGTGTAAATGTGCATGATGAAGAAGTTATCACAGCAAACACTGAGAACTTAACATTCTACCTTGAACTTAACTTTGGCCCCCAGAAGTCAAAGGTCCAAGCATGCCCTGTCCCTCTGGGAACCCATTTCACAGATATTAATACTGTGACTGCTGCAGCAGGAAACCTTTGGAGACTCATATCATGAGAGTGAGAACTGCTTAGCAAGGGATTGTCTGTTGAAATTCATTTGCTCTTTAATGCCTGCTTCTTTTGTTGACTTAGTAATTGGCAACTCCCTGGGTGGGCACACGACTGGTCCTACCAGCATCCAGCTCCAGATTGCCAGTAAACTTCAGCTGGAGTGAATTATGGCCAGGATTGCTGAGCCCCTGGCCCCAAATTGCCAACCTAGAATGCAAAACTGGTCATTAAGCAATTGGAAAGAGGGGTCTGGGAGGATGTGCAACGGCATTGATTGAGAGTTTATGAGTACTAAGTTTTAAGAACATGAACATTTTAAACAGCAGGGGAACTGACCCACTCCCACCGCTTAAGAAGTGAGCGATCTGCTGCTGGGAATCAGTGATCTAAGCAAGTCTACTCAGAAATAGGTCCCATATTATTCAACAGGTCTTAACTCCCAGGAAAGTGTCCTTATGATCACGGCCTTAATCATGCACCCAAAGAACTAGGCCAACAGAAATAAGATTTCCCCAAACCTCTAATATTCTTATTTCTTACTTCTTTATTTATTTTATTTACTTTATTTATAGTGTGCCTTTCTCACTAAGATTCAAGGTAGATTACACAGTGTAAGTCAGTACAGTCAATATCAAAGACATTCCAATAAACGTGTAATGGGAATATACAGGGGCAGCGCAAGGGTTTGCGGCGCTCGCAGCTGGCTGGCCGGCCGGGCGCACATGCGTGCACCGGCCTGCGTGATGATGTCACACGTGATGTCATCACGGGAGCGCGCGTGCGCCGCCACCGGCCTGATCACTGAGGCGGGCGGCCTCCGAGCTCTCCCGCTCAGTTGCCTGCGCAGCCGCAGATGCCTGCCTGCGACGGCTGCGCCTGGCTGGGGGCTTGTGCTGGCGGCGGCGGCGCAGCGTGGGAGGGATAGGAGGCTGCTGCTTTGTGGCGCACACTCCCGCCCCCCGCGCCTCCTCCGGCGCTCCCTCTGGCACCCCGCGCCTGAGGCCACCGCCTACCTGGCCTCTATGGGTGTGCAGGCCCTGGGAATATACATGCATATTTGCAAAGATTTAAAAAACAGTAGAAATCCAATACTGAGCTGAAGAAATGTTGAAACAGAGCATAAGCAATTCTACGACGCACATATTAAACAACATAGGAAATTCCTAGTAGGATCATACTTATAGCAATAGAAGTGAAGTCTATGGTCCCTCAATATTTACAGCAATAGTAATAAAGTCTGCAGTCCCTCCTTACTAGGGTTTACCAGGTCCCCTTACCATCTTGGCAGGAGGGAGGGACCCAGGACTCACCTTTTTTTCCCTCTTCAAGCACATGCTTTGCACACACGTGCTCCAGGGGCTGCATGATGATGTCACTTCCAGGAAGTGATGTCATCACATAGACCCAGGAGCATGTGTGCACTTCACACTGGACTGATTTGTGCCCCAAATGGGCCCAGTTCGGCCCATTTGAGGCCCAAAATGGCCAGATCGGTGGCCAGATCAGTGGGGGGAAAGCATTTTTTGCAGCTGCCTTAATTTGATTTTCTAGAAGTCGTGCTGGATCCAGTATAACCCTTAGGCTCTTAAATCAGTCTGCAAGGGTCAGATGAACTCCATTAAAAGTGGAGAGTATGACATCTTTCCAGATCTCTGCCTTCCTAATCAGCATCACTTCTGTCTAGTCTGGGTTCAGTTTCAGTTTGTTTGCTATCAGAGATTTTACCACAGCCATCAGCAGTGACTTATTTAATATTTTGTTTATAAAAGATAAAAGCCTTTATTTTGTTAATACATAAGTCCATAATTTTATTGCTTTGTTCAATAAATTGTTTTTTATAGTTTACATTTTAATTTTAGTTTACGATTTGCTGTATTGTTACTGATGTTGGAATTTTATTGTCCTACTGAGTTTTCCCCCCTGTAAAGATGTTTTGAAGCAAGGAAAAGTGACATGTACATAGCGTTAATAAATTGCCACCTTTCTACAGTATAGTCTACAAGATAGCTAACAGAAATACAGCAAATACCATTGAGATTTTAAAAACACACTAATAATGAAGCCTGAATTTTTTCAAAAAATCAGCAACCACCATCATATATGACAGGACCCAGTTGTGTGGTAGTCAGCATCTCAGTCCAGGATGTCCTAAGTTCAAATCCTTGTTCTGTCATGAAGCTCATTGGGTGACCTTGGGTCAGCAACAGTCTCTCAGGTTAGGAAGCAGCTTTACAGGATCATTGTGAAAATAAGATGGGGAGAGGGGCAATCATGTTGAGCTTTTTGAAGGAAAGGTGGGATAAAAATAAGTTTTTCAAAAGTTACCATTTGAGTCAAATAGTACCATAAAGACCAACACGCTTTCAAGAGTCAAAGCTCAATTTGTCAGCTACCTGATACTGACAAAGAGATTTTCAGTCTTGAAAGCTTATACCTTGGAAATCTTGTTGGTTTTTAAGGTGCTACTTGACTTGAATCTTGCTTTTCTGCTGCAAACCAACACAGCTACCCACCTGAAACTAGCTCAAGCTACCAGTCATTGCAATTTTTTTCAGGTAAAATGGTTTTAACATGGCACCAAATGAATGATAAGTGGGTTTCAAGGTTGGTTGGAGAAAAATGTCGTATGATAGAGGCTTGATGGGGTATTATTAACCAAGTGATGTTATTTATTTCTGTGCTGTGAAATGCTTCAACAGCCCATTTTTACACATTGCTTAAAGGGATATTTTTCTCTAGGCCTGTTGACAACGATAATGCCAAGTGAGTATCTCTTGGGAGGGTTATTCTGTAGTGGGGACAGTTGCTGATAAGATACTGTCCTCTCCTCAAGTGCTACAGTTCCAAAAATTGTTCACTGGGTCAACAAGACTGCAGGAGACTGTCGCCAAGAATATCACTCTTCTGCCTTTTGTAGGGCATAATATGATGCTATTAAGAAGACATCCTTGGTGTGTCTTGAAATCATAATGGGACCCACACTCTTCTGCCTTTTGTAGGGCATAATATGATGCTATTAAGAAGACATCCTTGGTGTGTCTTGAAATCATAATGGGACCCAGGAGAGATGAGGATCTCTAAAGGACGTTGGACCTCATCCATACTTCTCCCCACCCACTGCCTGCCTTCTGCACATGCTGTGCTCCTGATGTCTCCTTCCTTCCTCTCTCTTCCAGTGTCGAGACCTCAGAGCTCTCCTGAAGACCTGAAGGTGCTAACAGGGAATGTCAATCGAATAAATGAAAGCTTGAGAGATCTTCAGCTCAAAGCGATTTACCAGCCCATCAAAGGAGACTTCCTGGACCATATCTGGCGCCTTCAAGACCTCCTGCAGAACCATTCAGATTCTCTCCTGGCAATGACAGGCTCGCTTCAGAAACTGGAAGGCGTTCTCGGAAGCTTGCAGGCACAAGCCGCTCAGACAGACCGAGTTGTCACTGGCCTGCGGGACAGTCTGAACCAGCAGGGTGACATGGTGCAAATGGAGATCTATAGGCTCTCGGTGGAGGGAAACAGCAGCCTGCTGAGGCTGAATCACCATGAAGTCTTGCTCAATGAGCTGGCTTCCCATGTGGAGAGCATGAGCGACCAGCTGACCGAGGTGGGTGGGGAAGTGGGCACCATGAACAGATCTCTCTCCTATGATGTGGGCATCCACCATACCCGCATTCAGGACCTACAGGTCCTGATCAGCAACGCCACGGAGGATGCCCGGCAGATGCGTCTCGTTCACATCGCCATGGAGCAGCAGCTCAAGCATGAGCTGGCCATTCTGAACAATGTGACTGAGGACCTGAGGCTCAAGGACTGGGAGCACTCCATCGCATTGAGGGACATCTCCGTCATACAAGGTAGGGTTCGCCAAATGTCCACGAGGAGGCTTATTCGTTTAGGATCCTGATAAGGAGAAGGGCCTTGTCTTCTGCTTAAGTGTATTGTGCAATGTGAGGACAGTTTACCATTGAGTTTCTTGTGATTGCTAGAGCTACCCTATGCCACTACTGGGTTTTCCACAGAAGTGATGTAGAAGCATAGCTGACATTGTGCCCCCTCCCCATAATAACAACAACAACAACATTCGATTTATATACCATCCTTCAGGACAACTTAACACCCACTCAGAGCGGTTTACAAAGTATGCTATTATTATCCCCACAACAATAATCACCCTGTGAGGTGGGTGGGGCTGAGAGAGCTCCTAGAAGCTGTGACTCACCCAAGGTCACCCAGCTGGCTTCAAGTGGAGGAGTGCGGAATCAAACCCAGTTCTTCAGATTAGAGTCCCACGCTCTTAACCACTACACCAAACTGGCTCCCACCAATCGGTGGGAAGCTATACCCCAAGCCTCCCACTAATTGCCAGGCACAGACTGGCAACACTGTTTTAAACTCGATTATATGTTTGGACACTCATGTCTTCTATCTACACTGCATTATGCTCAGTGGGCTGTGCATTTATAACAACAACAACAACATTCGATTTATATACGACCCTTCAGGATGACTTAACACCCACTCAGAGTGGTTTACAAAGTATATTATTATTATCCCCACAACAAAACACCCTGTGAGGTGGGTGGGGCTGAGAGAGCTAGAAGCTGTGACTGACCCAAGGTCACCCAGCTGGCTTCAAGTGGAGGAGTGAGGAATCAAACCCACCTCTCCAGATTAGAGTCCTGCCACTCTTAACCACTACACCAAACTGGTGTTGTGTGAGAGGGGGAGTGTTGGCCTGGTTCAAATGGGGTGCACCAGCACCCTCAGTGAGAGGACTCACTCACTATGAGAGAAGTAGAAAAATGTTTACACTAGCATTAATTGGAAAGCAAGGAGTAAAAAGTTGCTTTCTTTTTTGAGGGCTTCGCTCTCTGCTTTTTCTTCTGGACTTTGCCCCACCTAGTGGCAAAAGACAGATTTTTAAAGCAGTTTTTGTAGTCTTGCAAGGTTTGCTAAGAAAAGCTGCTGCTTAACAACTTATATGCAATGGATTTTACAACTCCAGAGAAGGCCCAGGACCTAGGCTAGACTTGCACCTTAGTAATTTTTGATCACTCCCCTGTAAAACAAACATCACACTGGAAGCAACTCCTAAAATTGCTAGCCAAAGATCTAACCACTTGGCTTCCCAACTAATGTGAATGTTTCAGGCAGATTCAACATATTTTTTTACCCCAAACAAAATACACGCACCAATGGTGGCAAAGGGCAAACTGAGTGCCATTTGGTAGGGGCTCTGCTGCTCCTACCCTCCACTAATGCTAGCCTGGGACACGGCACCCATAATCTCTGATGCTACTAGCATAGGGTTGCCAGGTTACTCGCCTCTCCTGCTGGGAGGGTAGGGTACCTGGCACTTACCTCGTGCTGGGCATGAGGTTATTTTTCCCACGTGCACAAAGCACACGGGTGCGCCAGGGTTGACGCGCCGAGGCAGAGTTGGACGGCACAGAGTTATTTTCCGTTGCCCAAGAAGGTTGGACCAGAACCAACGGGCTGAAACTAAATCAAAAGAGTTTTCAGCTAAACATTAGTAAGAACTTCCTGACGGTTAAAGCAGTCCTTCAGTGGAACAGGCTTCCTCGAGCAGTGGTGGGCTTTCCTTTGGGGATTTTTAAGCGGAGGCTAGATAGCCATCTGAAAGCAGTGCTGATTCTGTTAACCTGGGCCGTTTCCAGACGGCCCCCCGCCTCGCGAAACGTCGCGCGTCGTCGCGCGTCGTTGCGCAGAAAACGCGAAATATCGCGTTTTCTCACGCGAGTTTTGCGCGACGTCGCGCAAAACTCGCGCGAGAAAACGCGATATTTCGCGTTTTCTGCGCAACGACGTGGGACGACGCGCGACGTTTCGCGAGGCGGGGGGCCGTCTGGAAACGGCCCTGGGCAGATCATGAGAGGGAGGGCAGGAAGGGTTACATCAGTGCTTAGTTCTCGTGGTCATGGCCCCTTCTTACACGCCCAGTGAAATGCCAATCACCACCTTAGAGTCAGGTAGCAGTTTTCCCTAGGCCAGTTCAGCTTGGGAGCCTGACAGTGTTTTGCCATCTTCTGAGCATGGAGCAGGGGTCACTGAGTGTGTGTGTGGGGGGGGGGGGTAGTTTTGAATTTCTTGCACTGTGCAGGGGTTTGGACTAGATGACCCTGGAGGTCTTTTCCAACCCTATGATTTTATGATGCGATGATGTTGTTCTGGAACTGACATCACTGCTCCAGCCATGAAAGTGCTGCCATGTTTTGCACAGGGCCGATTCGGCCCGTTTGGGGCTCAAATTGGCCCCAAACGAAGCGTGGGAATGCTCCCGCAGCTGGCGCGATGACATCACTTCTGGAAGTGACATTACCAAGCCCCCAGGGAGTGCACACATGGCACATGTTTCCTGAGTGTCTGCTGGTGGTGGGCAACCTCCAGGGGGTTGCTACCTCCCGCCAATTGCTGGGTGATTGGCAGGAGAGGAAGCAAATCCCCAGGAGTTTGCCTGCCACTGAGGAGTCCACTGCCACATCAGTGCACTCCCCAGGCAATGGTTTTGGTGGAGAACCAATCCTGATTATTTACCAGTAATTTGTGTTAATGTTAGGGTTGCCAACTCTGGGTTCGGAAATTCTTGGAGATTTCGGAGTGGGGCATGAGGAAGTGGAGTTTAGGGTGAGGGGGGACCTCATTAAGTTCACCTTCCAAAGCAGCCATTTTCTCTAGGGAAACCAATCTCTGTAGCTTGAAGATCAGTTATAATTCCAGAAGATCTCTAGACTCCACCTAGAGGTTGGCAATCCTAGTTAGGGTTGCCAGCCTCCAGGTAGTGGCTGGAGATCTCCCAGAATTACAACAGGTCTCCAGGCCACAGAGATCAGTTCACCAGGAGAAAATGGCTACTTAAGGGGGTGGACTCTATGGAATTATGCCATACCAGCATCCTTTCCCTCCCCAAACCCCACTTTCTCCAGGTTTCTCCAGCGTTCACCCCCCAGATCTCCAGGAATTTCCCAACTTGGAGCTGGCAACCCTAACCCTAGTTAATATGTGCATTTCCCCCCTTCTCACGATCAATTTATATCAGTTGGGAAGCAAAGTTGTTAGATCTTTATCTTTGGCTAGCAACTTTAGGAGCTACTTCTAGTGTGATATTTGTTTTGCAGGGGAGTGGCCAAAAATTACTATGGTACAAATCTAGCCCAGGCCCTGGGCCTTCTCTGGAATTCAGAGATTTCTTCAACATAGTGTTTTTGCGATATGAATTGGAAAGAGTGATAAGAATCCCCAGATCCTACCTTTGTTGCTTTTGAGCATCATGAAAAAAAATTCTATGATCTAAATGATTACTTGCTATTATTTTTATTTATTTATTTAATTTTTCTTCAGTTCTTCCCCCCATGGGGACCAAAACCAGCTTATGTCATTCTCCTCGCCTCCATTTTTCACCACAACAAACCCTGTAAGGTAGATGAGCAAGACTTGGGTCCAGTAGCACCTTGGAGACCAATTAAATGTTTAGGATATGAGTTTTCGAGAGACTCTTGAGAGCTCATACCCTGGAAATCTAGTTGGTCTTTAAAATGTTACTGGACCCAAATGTTGCTCTTCTGCTACAGACCAACATGGCCACTCTCCTGAAATAACCTGTGATGTGGTTAGGCTGAGAATATGGATCCTAGCCTCCCTGTGTGTGTGGGGGATCTCTCACCCCCACCTTTGCCCCCAGCCCCACTCACCTGGTTGGCAGGGGGGGGGGAAGGAGGGAAAGGCAGGCCTGGAGCCCCAGAGCACGTGGCAAAATGACTTGTGCTTGTGCTCCAGAGGCCCTAAAAATGACACTTCTGGTATAAAACCTGAGGCTATGAGGTCTCAGAGTATATGACAGGCCCAAGGTCACCGAGTGACCTTCTGTGACAGAGTGGGAAATCATTCCTGGATCACCCAGATCCTAGTCTAACCACTACACTACATCGATTTTGAAAGGGACTGCTTATTTGCCTCAGGATGTTTTTTTTGCAGCCGAGACCTTGGATACTGGCTACATACCTACCTACTTAAGCAGTGTGCAAAGATCTTTGAGAGTCACCACCTTCTTGCTTGTTGCCGATGTGTGCTTATGTGCTTCCACCATGCTCCTCATTAGCAACATACTTGTTTTTCTCGCTTTTCCTTTTTTGTGTGCGCGTTTTAAAGTTGAAGACAACTTCTGTGGGACCACTAAGACTTCCGTTGATATTGCTGGGGTTTTGATTTTAAATGAGCTAACAGGGCTGCCTATTTTACTTTATATCATCTCTCTCACACACACACACACTGTAAGATTGACCCCCCCCTCCCAAATACTTTCTGTTCGCAAGATCTCATCATATATCCTGACACAAGTGAACTGTTTCGGAGATTGGAATCCAGAACGGTCCTGTGAAACATCGGCCGCTTTGCTTTCCCAAGCTGGCTCCAACCTGGCTGAGCTTCAGGTCCCTCCTGCGGGGGCAGCTCCATAAAATTCCGCCTGGCCTCACAATACAGGCGTGCAGGGAGAACGGCATCTGACTCTCATTAAGTGGAAAGGCATGTGCGTGTGCTCGCTGGCCTTCTTGCCGGAGCTGCAGCTTGCACCGACTGTTGTCATTCACCTCTGAGCCAGCTGGACCAACTTCTCCCCCTTCAAACACCTACAGCTATTTAGGACTTCAGCGAAAGTAGATGAAGGTGGTCGGCCTAAAAGAAAGGCTATGCTCAAAGTGCATAATTTCTCACCCTTCCCAATTCTATATTTTGTGCCATTGAGGCACAGTGGAGAGAGTGGAGCTCTAAGAGCACCAGGCTAACATCCTCATAAAATTCACTGGTGGGCTTGGAAAAATAAATAATTTTCTCAGTGCCTATGTGGTACCTGAATTGTGAACTAGCTCCAGTAAAAGGCATGCTGTTTGAAGTGAGATGAGGTCTAGGTGTAGGATTACTTCTGAGAGGAGCTCATTTGTACACACAAGTCATCACCTGAGTCATCCAGTGATGAATGAGCATGTGTGAATTGGTCCCGGGGATGAGCAGATCTCTCCAGTATAGTTCTTTAATTTTGCTGGCCGCTGTATTCTACTCATCCTGAACTCCAACTTAACTCGGACAATTTCTAAAATCAATTCTGGAATTACAGCAAGTCCATTTCTCTGTAGCTTTCAGCATGTTCATTTAATTTGTATCCCCCAGCCTCCATCTTTCTGATGTGTGTGTCGATTAAACGTTGTAAAAAATAATTCTTGATATATGTATGATTCTTTTACTGTTGCACGCATGCACATTTGTGCTAAAAACAACACACAAACAGACTCTGAAAGCAACTGTTTGTACAATTGCACTAATGGCTCAAATATGCAGGATTTATGGAGTTCCATGAATGGAACACCCAGCATTTTTTTTTCTCATTTTGAACTTGTCCTAAGGGGGGATCACATTTAACTCTTCCTTCCACACCCTTTCCAAACCGGAATGGTTTGCCCCATACAGGGGCAACATACAGGTACCCCTTGTCAGTACCTTGTTTACTGACTTTTCAGGAAGCAAAAGACACTGGGAATGCCATTCTTGGAACTCCAAGTATGTCAGAGCCAAGCTACAAGAGATGAATTACATGAGGAGGAGCGCGTGAAGGGAGTTGCAATGTTAGATGGGAAGCTGAGTTTTAAAGAGTCAGGGAGATCTCTGCTCAGAGGGTTTGTCAATTTTCTCTTTGCCTCCCCAAGGCTCTGTCAGTTTTACCTCCTCTTCTAAGAGGCCAAGAGGAAGTGATCTTTGGCTCTGTGGAGAGGGGAATTTGACAAAGCCTTCCGATCTCTTTCAAAACTCAGCATCCTGGCTAACATTGCAACTCCCTTCACGTGCTCCTCCTCGTGTAATTCGTCTCTTGTAGCTTAGCTCTCAGGTAGTTAAGCCACAAGCCTGAGCTCTGGCAGATTTTTTTCACTGTGCACATGAACCTCAGAGGGGAAAAGAATCAGAACTGGACAGGCCCAACAGTTACAGCAAGCAGCACATGAACGGTATTCTATACATTTGGAAATAAACAAAACAGCAGGGGATTTCCAATGCATTGGCTCCGTATTGGAAACAAGTAATCTAAACCTAGAGAGAACATTCAGATAAGAATTTTTTTATAAGAATCCCCACATAATGGGCAATGTATCTCCCCCCGCCCCAGTCCTCAATTAAGTTTAGCAGGGTATGAAATGAAGCCCCTTACCACCTCTTTACGTTTTATATTGTAGGGCCTCCAGGACCAAAAGGGGATCAAGGCAATGAAGGGATGGAAGGCGAACCTGGCCCTCCTGGCTTACCTGGAATGCGAGGTAACCTGTCACTATAGAAAGCACTCACTATCTTTTTGCATGCACTGGATTGATGAAGAGGAGGAGGAGGAGACTTTTGGGTTCTTATGAGGGGCTGTGCATGGGGAGGGCTATGGCTCAGTCAGAGAGCATTTGCTTAGCCTGCAGAAGGTCCTATCCCTAGCATATTCAGTTAAAAAAATAAGATGATGTGAAAGACATCCACCTGAGAATCCGGACTGCAACTGCCAACTGGAGTAGACAGTGCTGAACTCGATAGTCTGATTCAGTATAGTGCAGTTCCTATGACTTACTGGCACTGCAAGCATTGTGTGCATATGCTCACACACTACCTCAACATGTCTGATGTGCTGAAATAAACATAGTATCAATTGTCCTTCTGTTGCTGTCGTTTGGCTTCCATTTTATGCATAGTGTGTGCTGTACATAAAAGCGGGTTGTGCTCTTTCCACTTCATCACATGATGCCATGTCTCTTTTCTGTACACAGTCTTAACGCACAGAGCATATATTCAATGGCAGAGATTATAAGTGGCTTTTGGATAACCCTGCCAGAATAACTGGTTCTTCTTCCATTGCTGCTTCTGGATTTCATATGAAGAAAGGAAGAATATATATTTACTTAAGGCAAAGATTCCCATTCTCCCTGATCTATCTATCTATCTATCTATCTATCTATCTATCTATCTATCTATCTATCTATCTATCTATCTATCTATCTATCTATCTATCTATCTATCTATCTATCTATCTATCTATCTATCTATCTATCTATCTATCTATCTATCTATCTATCTATCTATCTATCTATCTATCTATCTATCTATCTATCTATCTATCTATCTATCTATCTATCTATCTATCTATCTATCTATCATCTAGCTAGCTAGCATCAGTTGATCTTTCTTTCACACAAGGCCTGGAAGGGGCAGTGGAAGAAAATGCGGGTGAACATCCAAAGGCACCTGGAAATAATTGCCAAAACATGTTAGGAAGTTGTAAGCCGGTAGACATTCTGAGCACCTCTGGGGTGGGTGGGGGAATATGATATGACAGTAGGGAGGAAATTGAATTCCCAAACATGTTTTTGGAGTAATTTCAGAGATTTGGCTATTTGTTCTGGCCTTGCTGTATCATGCATGCACGACCCTAGCAATTCACCTATTCTTTTCTAAACATTTTGTGTCAGGTGCATCTGTTGTTTGGGTCAACATCTCATGTCTTCCCTGATTCCTTTAAAATCCCCATAAGTTACGTAGACTCTCATGTAGGGTGGGGACTGTTGTAGTAATGTAGTAAGTCCTGGATGTGACTCCTCTGTGTAAGAGACAGCATGCAACTTCTGCATAGATCCTCCATGTGAGTTATGTGCATTTTTCTACACAAAAGTGACTCCCACTGAGGAACAGCATAATACATGAAGCAGCTCTCAGAGGTCCAGCAACAATGAATGTTTTCTGCCTAGAATAATAACAGCTATTTGCCACAAACATGATTGCCTAGTGGACATCAGTTTTTCCAGAAGCAAATATACAAAGTATAGTATGCATGACATGCCCTCATCTTGAAATATTTGGCTCATTCAAGATTTACAGACATAGCATTGAAGGATGCATGAGTATCCATGCTTCTCAATGTGTGTGTGCAACCCTATGAAAGTGTGTGTGCATACCTGTGTGTGTGCAACCCTATGAATTAATGACCTCCAAAACATCCTATCATTAACAGCCTTGCTCAGATCAAATTAAAAATCTGAGAAACTCTGGTGTGCACGCATATACTCTGTCCATGCTGCTGCAGGAAATACCAGCGTACAAATAGTAATCAATGCTCGATGTGTGATTTGTATGGCTTCCTTTAAGGAATGCAAATATTCTAGGCAAATTCACCCTGTGGCCTTTCAATTCTTTCTCTCCACTCCGTGACTTCCATCAGATCACCTGCCAATTCCCCTTCGTGGTTCCATTTAAACAAAAATGAGATAGGGTTTTGTTTTGTAGAGTTTTCTGCTTGCATTCCCACTTTGTGAAAGGGCTGCACATGGACGGCCTTAAAGTTCATGCTAGTGCTGATGCGCTGACCACAGAACAGATGGCATTGGGCCAGAGGACGTAATGGGATCGTGGTAGGTGTGTGACCGTAGATCCATCTCAGCAGCAGCAAGCAGAAAGTGGGAGTGACTCTTCATGGGCTTCTCCACATCCCTGAGAAAGAAGACTGGTGCTGGGGGTGTGCTCCAAACTACAGTGGGATTTCAGCTTTATTATCTGGGCTGTTCATGAACTTCTAAAGGCTTCAGGAAATGTTTTCCTCCTTCATTGAAACCACTGTTTGCAAAGGGAAATTCAATTAGAGCACTAAAGGAAAACACAGTTTCATATCTAAGTGGAAGCTTATGCTATAGAAATGTTAAAGGGCCGTTGTTAACAATTTGCTATTGCCTAAGAGTTGTGTCCCAGCGGAACTGGGATCAGGGAACTCCTGGATTTGATTGAGACCAGCTATGGGCAACCATTTGCCATGGAGTGTAACAGAAGAGTTCTGTTTGTGGTTGTGTTGAAGGCCTGTATGTTCTCTAGGCAGCCAGTCTTTTGATCACGAAAGAAAGACGGTCCTGGATGTAAGATGACTCCCTTCCTAAAAATGTTACGAACACACACATGCACAAATTATTACTGTACATAGCTATAACTCCTCTGCAAATGTAAGATGAACCCTCTTTTTCTTGACAGCACACCTGAAGAAAACCTACTCTTCCTTTTGGATTAAATACAGTACTACCATGCTGCTTATGCTGACATCTGGGTCATTTCACATTATCATGTTTATTTTATTTATTTATTTAAAACATTTGTATCCTGCCCCATTGGGACTTGAACTCCTTAAGCATTCCGTCTCAAATCAGGATTCCCTCAGACTTCTTGCAAATATATCTGGGGATGCTCCTTTACCCTGCTTTAGTGGCAGAAGCAGCAAGGGAAGTCTTGTACCATGTTAGACTGGTGAGCCCTTTTCCTTGGATTAATAGCTTGTCTTGGTCACCCGTTTCAGCAGCCTCCCATTTGAACAGCATTGGGTGGTTCTTGATGGTCTAGCAGCTGCAGCAATTGGAAAAGTGGCTGATCTTCTGAGAAAAACAGGGTCAGAGAATGTGTACATCCATCTTGGCTCAACTGACCAGCTGCTTATTTGGTTCCAGGCATAATTTAACATGTTGGACTTTGATAGGGTTGCCAGGTCCCCCGACCCCACGGGTGGGAGGTTGGAGGCCCAGGACCTACCTTTTGTTGTCTGTGTCATGCATGTGCTCCGTGCACATGCATTCCCGACCTGGGCACTGATGTCACTTCCAGGAAGTGACATCATCGCACAGGCCATGGGCTGCCTTGGAAGTGCTCTCATGCTCTGCAGGGGGGCTGAATTGCACCCTATGTGGGCTGAAGTGGGCCGCGGCAGAGTGGGGAGTGCTGCTGCACTCTGTAGCAGCCTGATCTGGGCCAAATCAGGCTGCTGCAGAATGCAAGAGCGCTCCTGTTCTCTGCAGTGTGCCGCCTGGGAACGGGCCTGGGAAGTGCATTCCCCCTGCTGGCCAGGTAAGCGGGGGTAGAGGGTGGGAGCGGGGGATCCCCTTCTCCCAGAGGGGGACTGGCAACCCTAGTCTTTGACCTTGAAAGCCCTAAACTACCAGCTAGCATTGAGCCAAAATAGGGAAGAGTGAACATTTTCCCCTCCTGTGAAACAAGCCCCCCCCACCTCTTTCAACACCCTTTTGTGAAAGAGTGTGAAATTGTCCATAAAGGGGATGAGTGCTAAAGTGCAGAGGGAATGCCTCCCTGTCATGGAAATGGATGGTGCCATGTGAGGTTTGCAATGAAGGGGGCATCCATTCCAGTGATCTCTCCTTCCTCATACAATTATAGGGTAGCCAGGTACCTCTCACCTCCCATCAGGAGGGTGGAATCCATGGCACTTAACTTGTGCACTGCAAGAGGTCCTCTTTCGCACCCTGGAGCCAGTGTGATGACATCACTTCCAGAAGTGATATCAGCACACCAGCCATGTGAGTGCTCCCATGCTTCATATGGGGCCAATTCGGCCCATTTGGGGCCCAAATTGGCTCAAAACAAAGTGCGGAAACGCTCCTGTGAGCAGCTGACAACGTCACTTCTGGAAGTGACATCACCGCACTGGTTGGGAGCACACGCATGGTGTGTACTCCTCAGGTGCCTGTCGGTGGCAGGCAACTCTGGGAGCATGCCCCCTCCCGCCAATCGCTGGGCGATCGGCAGATGAGGGGCGAATCCCTGGGAGTTTGCCTGCCACCGGCGGGCACCTGGGAACCTTATGCACCCTCTCCTTCCCTCCTGCCTCCTTCAGCATTGGAGGAGACAAGGACCTTAACTGTCTGCCACCACTCTGATTCTAGGGGAGGACCTGGAGCCCCCTCCAGCTTGCAGATGACTGTGTTGTAACGAGAACCTGTGAATCAATTTACTTTGCTTAGGCTCAAAATGCTGCTGAAAAGTCTGAAATAATGTCTCTAGTGGGGTCTCTGCAAGCAAGGTTGGAGCCAATAAGTTAGTCAGCAATGACAATCAGTGTTTCCCCACTGAAGACCAGAAAGTAGCTTTCTGTTTAGACTCAGCGACCACAAATCTGGCCAACAAAAACTGCTTAAATCTTTAAGTGTATCAGGAGAACAGTTCAGAACCTGCTACGAAGGCCGGATCTGCTGCTCCTGGCAGGGAATCTCTTATGCAACAGGCCAATCTTCAGCCTCTGCAGATTTAGATGCTTAAGGAACTCTCAGGAATGCCTCTGTCCCATCTCCATTGCCACTTGTTATAATAGGAACTTGGCAGGATCCTCCAAGTTCCCCCAAGAACAGATACCAGCTGCTTGTGAAGGAGCACAACAGGTTTATTTGCATTACATATAATACAACTTTGGCCTAAAGACCTAATTTAGGGTTGCCAGCCATTTGGGGTGGGGTGGGGGAATGACTGTGTGCTGACAGCACAGCATCCAGAGTGGTTAAAACAGATGGGATTTCAAACTAGATTCAAATCCTGCAAGAATTCACTCTGTTTCTCTTAACTGTCTCCTGAGGAATGAAAGCTTTCATCTAGTTTCAGGGAACATCTCACCTCTTAACAGATCTTGCTCCTGTCAGGACTAATCTACCCCAAAGAAGAATTCACAACTAACAGCAAACTGAACATCTTATTCTCCTTTTATATCCATGGGCTCTGAGATTCTCCAAGAAACTGTCATCCCTCCTCCACTTCAGAAAAGCTGACATGGATAGTTCTTCTAGGCGCACTGTCATGTAATGTTATGTTAATGTCATGTTGGAAAGATCCCTGTAAACTATCCAGATCCCCGCCTGGTTTTTAAATGAGCTGTTACCACTCAGGAAAAGAGGCCATTGCAGAAACCTCATTGGAAACATGTGCTTGGCATACTCCAGGATCTTGGCAACTGATAGATCAGGTTGTATTCTAGGAAAGGGAGGGGGGAAACACCAGAACGTGAATAGATAATGCCATGTTTCAGCTATACCTTTTGTGAATTCAGGCAGGAATTGTCTTTCCACTTGGAAAAGAGTCAGGCTGCTACCAGATTTTTCAGCCCTCATTGTTTTGGCTCAGAAATCCTCATTTCTCTTTTGTTTTTCACTAGTGCAGGTCAAATCTGTGGGTCTTTATTTTTTACCTTCTTCTGTACAGCACTTTCTGTACAGCGTTAAACGTATGTGATTTTTGCATCTATTTGGCACAAAAATTACAAATGGTGTAAAAATGCCATAAAACAAACAAAGTGTGTGTGTGTGTGTATGCGCGTGCGTGCGTGTGTATGTAAAGGCTTGTGTTGGTAGCATCCAAAATTTAAAGAGACTTGAAAAGGGGCAGCCTTGTACATCCCTTAGCAAGAGCAGTAACTGGAAACGGAGCAGGTGAGGTCCAGCTGTTAGAATGATGTCCACATGGGGAAAGGCTGAAGCGAATCTTATGAAGCTGTGTGTTTACCAACCCCAACCCCCACCCCAATAAAAACTGTCAAGGGGTGCAAGCAGGCCTTGCAAAACCATGGCACTTTTCCAATTTGCATGCCTGATTTTGCTCCTACTGTTCTAACATTCTGACATAAAAGGAACTTGCATGTAAGAAATAGTATATGTACTTGCTGTGAGAAGTTGGAAATGACCATGGAATTTATAACTTGTAGGGCATTGGGGAAATGGACTTCTTGTTGGTTGAAACCTCCCCCCCCCCCCCCCGCCGCCACTCTCTCCAAGGCTTGGCAGAGGGAATGTCAGATTTTTTTTTCAAAGTTATGCCTATTTTATAGAACACTAATGCCTTGAAAGCAGTTGGAGTAACTTCCTCTTGCAGTGCTGGGACCCTCTGGGCTCCCCATATTTTATAAAAGAACATTTTTATGTAGTTCACACAAAAAAACCCTCTTTGCTTAACCAGCCTTCAGGGAATGTTATGCATCAGAACCTCTGGACGCCAATTAAGTAAGCTTTGCAAGATGTCAGCTGCGTGTTGGCAATTATTAGAGTGCTCTTAGAATAGTAATGTTGGAAGTCATCTAACAGGTCATATAGTGGGAGCAGCTGAAGTCTAACAGTGTTATATTACCAAATGTTCAGAACCATTTTGGGCTATAACAGGTCTTTGTAACACCTGTCTCCTGGACCCACAGTGACTCCATCCCAAGCCAGACTACCAAAGAATCCTGGGGTGGTTATGATTTGTAAACAGGTGGATTGTCAAATATCCCTGAAACAAACTAAGCCAAGTGGCTCCTGTGGTACTGACAGCGCTGCAGAGGCCATATGTTCTTGGCCACCAGTGGCCCTGCAGGGCAACAGCTCTCTGGCAATTAAAGTGATAGGCTGCCTCTAGGTTCAAATCCCCTCTCACTATGCAATTCACTGGATTCCCTTGGACTGGCAATTCTGCCTAACCGACCTCATAGAGGAGTTGTTGAGAGGAGAATCATGTACGCCACCCTGAGCTCCGTATAGGAAGGGTGGGTTGGAAATGTGACATATAAATGAACAAAAAAAGCAAGTTGCCCTTCAGACATGCAGTTATGGTATCTTTAAAAAAAATCAACACTATAGTAGCATAAAACGCTGGTGGGCCTTGTTTGGCAGACAGTTTTATAAAAGAGGAAGAATTCCACAAAATACCCTTCTTAGCAGGGCTTTTTTTCAGCGAGAACGCGGTGGAACGGAGTTCCAGAACCTCTTAAAAATGATCACATGGCCAGCAGCCCCGCCCCCTGATCTCCAGACAGAGGGGAGTTGAGATTGTCCTCCGCGCTGCTTGGCTTGGTGGCGTGGAGGGCAATCAAAATTCCCCTATCTGGAGATCAGGGGGCAGGGCCACCGGCCATGTGACCATTTTTGCCGAGGGCAATTTAAACTTAAAAAAACTCTCCCCTTGTTCCAGCTGACCCAAAGTGACGTCTTTGTGCGGTCTTGAGTTCCACCACTGAGTTCCACCACCTCTTTTCCCAGAAAAAAAGCCCTGCTTCTGAGTATTAACTGAGTTCATCTACCAACTGTCTGTGTTTGGGGGAATGTTCAGGATGATCCTTTGACAGTTTTCAAAGCAAAGGAGTCAGGGAAGAGAGAAGGCCTACTTTCATCCCCAAAGGTGCAAGTCAGGAGCTCTGGAGTTTGCAGGGACAATGGTCTTGGAGGAGCGCTAGGGCGGCTAGCCCAAAATTTAACTGCCAGTCAGGGATTTCTAGTTAGGAAAATAGGAGATCCAACTGGCAGGCCTGCTAGACATTTATTTATTTATGATATTTGTAGTTTACTTTTCTCAAGGTGGATTACACATTGTAAGACAAATATAATCAATGGCTGGGATATCCAATGGACAATGCAATGCATCTAATAAACAGTGCAATAGAAAATTTGAAAAACAAGCACAAATCTGATACAATGCTTAAACAAAACATAAACCATTAAACAGGACACATTAAATGATGCAAGTATCTAGTAGGAGCATACATAGCAACAGACAGTACGCAGTAGTATAGTCCACAGTCCCTATGTTTTTTTAAAGCATCTTTTGGAACCATTTCTTTACAGTACATCCCTCCTGCCTGTGTCAAAAGCCCTCCCAAATAATTCCTTTTGGACATATACAGTTTCTTGACCAACCAAATCTTGATCTATAGTGTTGTTCTTTATCTTTCTTCTTTTGAATCTAGGGTTCCCTGGGGGAAAAGGGGCTGTGGGGCAACCTGGCCTCAAGGGGGACCAAGGAGATCTTGGCGCACGAGGATTGCCTGGCTTCCGTGGAATGACAGGTAGTATTGGTTCATTTTTTAAAGTGTTTTTAATTTCTACTTGACATGCCATTCTAATCTTTTCTCTAGTAGAGACAGTGCCATCCTACACAAAGCTACACCATTCTAAGCCCATTGACTTTAATGGACTAAGAAGGGTGTCAGCTCTACTTACAGAGGAGGGTCCATAGCTTATTGATACAACTTCTGTTTTGCTTGCAGAAGGTCCCTGGTTCAGTCCTTGAGATCTTCAATTAATAGGATCAGGCAGAGGCTGATGTGAATGACCTTTGCCAAATAGCCTGGTCAAGCCTGGCAACCAGCAGGAGCACTGGGGGCAGGGACATGTGGGATGATGTTGCTACCTCACTTCTCTGATGGCAGGTAGCTCTAGCAATCACTGGAAATTCTATGGTAAAACCTAGAACTCCCCTCCCCCACATCGCCTCTTGGACCAGTGGTAGGCAACAGAGCTTGCCAGAAAAGCAAACCTACCTGGAGATCTGCTGCCAGTCAGAGTAGATAGTACTGACTTTGATGGACTCCTTGTCTGACTCAGTATATGGCAACTTTATGTGTGTTCTTGTTATTAGGATTGTACTGTAAGTTGCTTTAGCCTCTCACTTTTGAGATCCAGTGAGATCCAGTGGTTAGAAGGGCAGAGAAGGACCTGGGAGATCTCTCTTCAAAATTCCTAGTCTACCAGGAAGTTCCCTGTGTGATGTTTGACCCGTAATTATCTCTCAGGTGAACTGTCTCACAGAGTAGTCATGCAAATTAAAGGGAGGGGTGTCCATTAGGGTTCTTAGGTGCCCGGCAGTGGCAGGCAAACTCCTAACAGTAGCTTCCCTGCCTGCCAATTGCTGGTGATTCCAAAACCAAACAATTGCTGGTGATTGGCAGGACGTAGCAAGCTGCCCAGCAGTTGTCCGCCACTGAGAGGCAACCCAAGTAAATGCACAGTGCATATGCTCCCGGCCAGGCATGACAACATCACTTCTGAAACTGATGTCATTGCACTGCCTGTGGGAGCACTCCAGGAAGTGACATTGTCACACACATATTGGGAGCACGCTTGTGTTTTGTGCATGCACGAAGGAGAAGCACACCATTAAGTACCAGGCTCTTCCTTCCACCGGTCGCCAGAGAGACCTAGCAACCCTAGTGTCCACGCATACCACTCATTGGAAGAAATGCACAATGAAAATAGAATAATTTTTGTCTGCTTTTACAGATTCTGGATTTGAAATGCTGGTGCTGAGTAATCAATATTCTGCAGATATGCACAGAGTAGTATCCAACATCTGCAGAGAAGAAAGGGGGAGGGTGGGCGAGGAGGTGGATTTAATTGATCTCTCGTGTGATTGCCTTTCTTCATTCCCAAACCGATTTCCCTTCATCCCAAACGCACTACAGCATTTGAATCACCCAGCCAGGGAGACTGTCAAGCAACTTTGCTGCAGCCGTGTAGATGCAAGAGAATGCCTTTTTCATTCATTTCTTCCTAAACAGAATGGTTGAAATCAACTGTTTTTGGCCTTCTGCTCGTTTTAACATTTGACTGGGCTTTTCTTTTCTTTTTAACTGGCATGTTATTTTAGGTGTTTGTATGTTGCCTTGGTTGTCTTTTTCGGGATGGAAAAATTATTGGCATATTGTATAAATAAATAGAAGAAAGTGCGGGTGGGGGACCCTTAATGTTTCTTTGGTGCTGGTTCCTCATCCCCGCCTCCCCTTGCATGAGAACTCTTTCCTTTCTGTAAATGGGACTTCATCTTGTCCTCACTTTCTAGCAAAAAACTTTCCAGTTCTGGCTGGGTGGTATGTCCAAGTGACTCTTGATCAAGTGAAGGCCCACACCAAGCTGCATGGAAAATGGGCAGCCCTCTCTTTACTTCCTGGCTGTCACTCAAAGGATTGCTGTTTTAGCATGTAGTGGGAAGAGCTCTGTTGTTGTTATGTTCGGTCTGTGGCTTTCTTGTCCTTTTGAGAGGGGGAATTCCACCCTCCCCCTGCTGCCCCAGCATGGCCTGCTGCCAGCCAAACATTTGACAGGTGAGCAGTCCCAAGGCACAAGCTTAAGATTAAATTTCCTTTTTGGCCCCAGCCAGGCAATTCCCTTTTAACCATCTAGCCAATGAAACACACATGTTTTTGGAGCCTGTGTGTTTGTGTGCGGTTGGCAGCAATTCACCAAGTCCTTTAGATGGAACTCTTTGCATACATGGTGGTGGTAGGCTTCCCAGTTGCCTGGGTCCACTGGTGAATGCCCTGCTCCCCACCCTAATCTCCCACCCTTGAGAATTTGAGGAGTGAGAGGAAAAATGGCCTCCATAAAGATGCTCTAGAACTTCCCCTAGTCTCTTCAAACTTACTATAGAGATTAGGAGAAATTCCTAGAGTGTCACCTGAAAGTGACATCACATCTTCTCCAAACTTCAACACCCCCTCCCCCACGGCACTGGCTTCCAAATCTCCTAGCATTCGCCTAGGTGTTGTAGAAGCCCTAAGTGGTGGCAGTGGGATTAGTGCCTGAATTAGTGTTGCTAGGCCAAGCCTGGCAACTGCTGGGAGGGCTGGGGGCAGGAATAAGGGGCATATATGTTATGTCAGTATGGTCAGCAACCTCACTATGTTACTTCAGCATACAACCCAGAAGTGACTAAAAATACCTCTAGGAATTGCTGGAAACTGTATGGTAAAACCATATGGTAAAACCATAGAGTTTCTGGCAATTCCTAGAGCTACCCATTGTCACTTCTGGGCTGAATCCACACTTCTCAAGTTTTCCGCTTTTCCCCTGCCCATTATTCGCTTCTCAGAGGGCTGTTCACATACTCTTACCTCAATCCCGCCATTCTCTCACGTTTTTCGCATTGTGCCTCAGACGAATTTGTCATGCGTTCAAATGCTTCTCTTGCACGGTTCTCACTGTGGATGTGGACAAATAGAAGCGTTTCACAAGGAGACCACCCCCTTCAAACCACCCCACTTCCATGTTTTCAGCCTTTCCGGAACACCATCCCTCTTTGCCGTGCCATTATCAAGCTTTTCCACTCTCTCCGCAGCAAGCCTGCCTGCCCGCCCTTTACCTTTTTTTTTTTTAAAAGAGGACTTTCCCAGCATTGCTGCACAATCCTGGCCATAAATCTTAATCGGGGTGCTCCAAAATCCCCGCAGAGACATCAAGGGGTGGCATCATTTCCATTTCCGTGTCATTTTTAGGATGCCAGACAGTCGGAAATATCAGTGGCTGTTAAAATTAATTTTTTTTTAGCTGTTGAAATTACTGTTATAGCGGAAATCCGTCATTCTAACATTACATTCAAGCGTCAAATAATTAGTCTGCCCGTTTGGAGAGTTTGGATCACCCCCACCTTAAATATCAGTTCAAATTAGCCCGCCAGAATAATGGTCCAATGGATTTCAAAGAAGAAGGCATAGAATAACATTAACCAATCACAGGCATCATAGGGGTGTGGCCTCGCCATAGCAATTTAGCAAAAAACCGCTATAGCAGAAATCTGATGAAAAAATGGGGGGGGGGGATGAACGTGATGTCGTCATCGGCGACGTCAGATCTAGACCTGCCCTATATTGCGCGATTCTACCAGGGATGTGGATGAAGTATAGCGCGAGGCAGCAGCAGTAAGAGAAGGGATGTGAACACAGACTGGGACATTGCAGGATAGAATCCAGCACGATTAATGCACATGAAAAGCGGAAGGTAGGAAAGTGAGGATTCGGCCCAGGTTTGTACCCAGAAGAAACCAAGTAATGCTCACAACATTGCTGTTTTTTTTTCTTGTCTTCTCTCTGAGAGATGGCAGGCAACAAGGTTTGCTGGCGGAAGGCCTCTTGCCGTAGAAGAAGGCCTGGCAAGCCTCATTAGAACTCAAGAATTGTCTTGCTGGATCATACCAAGGGTCTATCCAGACCATCATTCTGTCTCCAGCAGAAGACTCTAGGAAGCAAGCCATGAAAATGATGTCCATCCCCCAACATCTGGCATGGGGATACCAGAGGTATACCATGCCGGTCAGTTTGGGGTGAGGAGAAGAGGATGAAAATTAACATGGATAGGGTCTGTAGTTTTAGAATTTACAAATTAGAGACATTCCATTAGGTTTAACAGTTTTAGGGAACTGGTAGTATGAGTGCTTGGCCTAAGATGGCACAACCTTAGCTTGAATTCACTCTCCACGGGGACAGCATTTCAAGGGCATTTTGGCTGCAGTATGAAGGGGAAGGCAAGAAAGATGCACTCAGCAAGTGGAAATCCTTTTGACCACAGAAACGTTCCGACAACTTAATGCCCTGCATTTGTTCTAGAACAACGCCTTGGAGACTGCTACAAGATGTTTGTTGCTTTTCATTCTGAAGTTGCTTTAAGCCATTCCTCCATCGGTGGACCAAGAAATATTACAGGGGCAAATGTCTTTAAAAGGGAAAGGTGGCACCCTTACTACTGCTGGGGCCTGGGAAAATGTAGCTGGTTTGGCTCTCTTCCCAGATCCCAGGCCAGTATTCCCAGCATAATATTTCCTGATAAGGCCCCACTGGAGCTATTAAGCATCCAGAACAGCTGAATGTATTCACTGCATAGTTGTGTGAGCCAATTCAGGCTGCAGCTCTAATAACAGTATGCAACAGGAATACGATTTCTTATCGGCAAAATCTCTTGGAAGGCAAAGCCAAGGAGTCAAATTTGCTTTCGGGTGTGGGTTGACCTTACAGGTGTCTAATGAAGTTGTACAAGTGTTCACAAGGCTTATGGGGGCAAGTTTCCAAAGTCTTGAGCAGGGGCACTTCCCTCAGACCATTGAAAGGAATACATTCGTGCCCCCATCATTAACCACATCACAAGTCTCTTGACTGTTGCCATTCCTGATCAGAGGCACAGATGTATTCTACCCCTGTAGCTGCCACTGATTCATATGACCGCACTGTGCATTATACCTAAAACCTTCTCTTTTTAATCCCCCTCCCCACCAAAGCATAATATTATACTAATTAAGTTACTAATGCTAAACATTCATTTAATACCAACAGTATAGCGGGTCCTGTTCAGAAAGCAAAAGTGATCCCAGAGAGTTTGGTTGCTTCCATGTGGATGATTTTCCTCTGCTTTTGTTTCCAAACAAGAACATTGTCCTCTAGTCAGGGCCCTCACATGAGTAGAATTGCCAGGAATTCCCTGCAACCAGCGGGAGAGGGCAGCTGGTACTTACCAGGCTTCAATCTTGTGCGTGTACATTTCTGGCTGGTGCGTGATGCCATCACTTCCAGAAGTGATGTCATCGTGCTAGCCATGGGAGCGTTCCTGTGCTTCAGAAGTGATGTAATTGCACCGTCGGGGAGCATGTGCACCACCCATTGGCCTGCATTGCTTGCTGGCAGTGGGTGATCGCCAGGTGGCTTGCTGCTTTCCACTGATTGCCAGTGATCAGTGAGCAGAGGGTCAAACAGCAGGGAGTTTGATGGTTGTTGGGGGTTTTCCGGGCTGTATTGCCGTGGTCTTGGCATTGTAGTTCCTGACGTTTCGCCAGCAGCTGTGGCTGGCATCTTCAGAGGTGTAGCACCAAAAGACGAAACGTCAGGAACTACAATGCCAAGACCACGGCAATACAGCCCGGAAAACCCCCAACAACCATCGTTCTCCGGCCGTGAAAGCCTTCGACAATACAGCAGGGAGTTTGCCTGCCACTGGATGGTACCTGGTTGCCAGGTGATTGGAATTCACCTGGATAATCTGGTATTTGGGGAGAGTGTCCAGGGGAAATGTTTCTCAAATACCAGACACCTGTCCTGGCCTCTCCCCCTCCTCCCATCACCCAGCCTGGCCACCCAGCCTCCTGCTGCTGTGCAGTACTGCCCAGGAATGGCCAGGTACCTGAGCGACCTTCTGCAGCTGCGCAACTCTGCCGGCGGAAGTGGCCAGCAGCCTGGATGCCTGGAAGTGGGTTGCCATGATGATGTCACGTCTGGTAGTGATATTTGTCAAAAAAAAGGTTAGTCCACCCCTCCCTTTCCCAGACCCCATCTGGCAACCCTACAAGCCAAGAGCAAAGGGTTTACTTTACTTGGGCCCAGAGATCCAGGCGGGTTTGACCCAGTATACAATCCCCTTTACCATGAGGAAAAAAATGAAGATAAATTGTAGATATCTGTCGTCCAGATCTTGTGAGATTTTTGGAGTAGGGTTGCCAGATCGGGCCTGGACTAATACCAGACTCCCCGGGGGGGGGGGGGGGCCTTAGCAAGCCTTGGCACACTCTTTCATACTTGGTGTACTATGATCTTTTCAGAAAGAACACAGGGACAAATTAGATGTGATGGTGTCCTTGTGGTGGCCACAGGGATGTCACTGTCATTTAAAACTGATTTTAAAATGTCACAATGGCCTGATCCTAATTGGGCCTACAGCACAATGTTCTTGTCTCCTCCTCCCATGTTTTTTCGAGTGCTGTAACTGCTGCGGAGGTGGAAGGCTTGCATAAGGGGCATAAGAGTGCCTCATCCTGTCACACTTTAGGCCTGGTCAGGATTAGACCCTTGCGGCATTTTTAAATCATTCTAAAATGGCAGTGGCATCCCCTTGGTAGCCACAAGGATGTGTCACTTCTAGTTTGTCCCACAATCTAAGCACGTTGACATGCTGTCTGGATGGCAAGTTTTGCATTTTTGGAAATCCCACCCATATTGGTACCATTTTTATTTCATCAGCCCCTCCCAGCTGCCATTTTCCCCACCATGCAACCAGAGGATTTTCTGAGGGCTATTTATAGCAATCACGATCAGTGATTGCTATAGCTCTATAACAATTACTTTTTAAAAAAGTGCCCTCTGGTGGCATGGCAGGGAAACAGCAGAAACCCCAGCGTGGATTCTCTGTTGCTAATAAGATTGCCTCTGCAGCAGTAATAAATGCAGAACGGAGAATTGTTTGTTGTATGGAAGCAGCCTTTATTAATCTGTATGAGAGAGAAGAGGCTGGAGGCAGGGATGGGGAGAGCTCAAGGACTGACAGCTTGGAGCAGCAACGGGGAAGTAAGAAGTGAGAGAGGTGTAAGGATCTTCGCCTTCCTCTTCCCATGTTATGCACTTCACTGCTCCTCATTCTGAATGCTGTTTTGAAAAATACAAAGAGATTCCAAGGAGCTGTCCATTCTGCTCTGGGCAAATCTTTCAAACTTCTGCTGTCTTTCTACTGATGGCTCTTGCATCCTCTTTACTCCCACATACAGCAGGCACAAGATGTTCCTGTTTGGTTCCTGACTTATACCTCTTGTTTTCCTTCCCAATCAGTCCTATTTTTAAGACTCGGAGAGAGTAGAACTTTCTCTGAATGCCTCCTGGCACTCTGTGTCAGTGTTACAGCACATGTCGGTATAAGGCATCTTCAACGGTTCGTCTGCCTATGAGTGCGTGGAAGGGGAAAGGAGTGAATGGGCATATGCTGAATACATTTGCAGGAGAAAAAGAGCAGATTCCCTTCACTGAAGTTAGCAACCCACTAAACACAGCACAGGGCAAACCCAAATGCTGAAACACACAAAGCAGATTTGGAAATTGTGCTTTGTATTTTGTCGTTCTGCTTAGCTAAGTTTGAAGTCTCCCTCCAGTGCAAGGAGTCTGCTTCTAGCATAAGTGGTCCTTCCTGTTAGAGTAAGTTTCCTTGGACTGACTTCAAACTTGGCAAGACAGAATGGTAGGATCTTCCAGTCCAGGGGGAGAGGCAGAATGGGGGTTGGATTTGTGCAAAGTTGTTATGTTATTAAACCACCTGGAAGTAGGAGGCAAAACAGTGATTTTCATCTTTGGCAAAAAAAAATTGTATGTCCTCTTTTGTAGACAAGTGTCCCAAAAATGATATGTCAGTGTGAGAGAAGGCAGAAATATCCACAAAAACAACACAATCAATTTGATCTGTGTCTGTCCATCACTGAGAGCCATGGTGTAATGGATATTTCTGTACTGCAGTCTTGTATCTGGCTTAGCTGTAGGTCCTTCTTCCTAGAAAAAACTTGAAAACTACAGTTCTGGAAGTGGATCAGAGAACCCTCCCTAAACTACAGTTCTGGTATAAAACAAAAAATCACTGACTGATTGATTTGTAAACATTTATTGTCACAGTCAGGACACATGGATCCCCAGAGCGGGCAAATAGTGCCACTATACGGCCATTTCAGCTCACGAAGATAAAGTGGGAGGGAAAACGGAAGCAGAAACCAGCCTCACATTTCCCAGATGTTACATGTATTGCAAGTAAGATCGGGGGACCCCCATCCAGCTTGGTTTACAAGTTGAGCCCTTAGACTTCAAACTCTGCTCATTGGAGTAGGATCCATCAAAACTGCAGGGCCTCTGCAGCAGATCTTTTGAGGAGAAAGTGGTCTTTTAAATCCCTTGGCCCAGATAATTTCTTGCTTTGCAGATAAGATCCAGTGCCTTGAATTATGAGTTTTAGCTTCCTAGTGCAGCCATGAAATGGTGTGTGTGTGTGTATGTGTGGGGGGGTATTTGTAAATTTCCTGCATTGTGCAGGGGGTTGGACTAGATGACCCCAGAGGTATCTTTCAGCCCTATGATTCTATGAAGCTCACTGGATACTTCAAGGGAAATCATTATCAGTTTCAATTCCCTGCTTACAGAACAGGAATATTAGTGAATTAGCTCACATCCTGTGAGCGTCAATTAGATTATTACTGTAAAGGGTTTTGCACAGTTAGCAGTGATTAAAAAACAGTTATGGCTTTCAAAGCTTTATCCAGTGAATACTTTTTGGCATGCGCTGTGGATATTAGAAAGAAGTATATTCTGTCTGTTCCCAGTCTAATCTCTCTTCGGGGGATGGAATGGAGGATAAAGCTTTCTGAAACAAAGTGAAAGAGCCCTCCAGCCTCTAGACCCCTCTGCCAACACAAACAGAGACAAGCAACACCGAGAGGCCAAGATAAATTTCAGTTGTGGGGGGGCGTATCCAGCCCCATCTGCAACAAAGCATTCCCAGGCTCAAAGAGATGCTGGACAGAGCAAGAGGACCTGGGAGGAAAGGTTACAATACCTTCGAAGTTCATCCCCAGTTCCAAAATCATTTCCTCCAATTTTGCATATTTCTTCACCGGTGAACAAGTTTGGCATAACTAATAGTCCCTTCTGGGTAAGGGTGGTGAGAATTGCAGCCTTAATGATGCTCACTCATTGAAATCTTGGTATACACTGGCTGCTGGAAGACACTTCGACTTAGCCTTTGGTGAGCTGCACTGGGAAGACTTGGGGACTGACCACAGAGAACATAGCGGCACGTGCCCTCTCACTTGATTGGAGAGATTGGAACAGTACTTCGGAGGCAAAACACTCTCTAAAGTTTGCAGGGCCCAATCTGTTAGGCAGTTGATCTCTGAATCATGCTGGGAATTAATAACAATAACAACAACAACATTCAATTTATATTCTGCCCTTCAGGACAACTTAATGTCCACTCAGAGCAGTTTACAAAGCGTGTTATTATCCCCACAGCAATCACCCTGAGAGGTGAGTGGGGCTGAGACAGCTCCAGAGAGCTGTTGACTGACCCAGCTGGCTTCAAGTGGAGGAGTGAGGAATCAAACCTGGTTCTCCAGATTAGAGTCCTGCCGCTCTTAACCACTACACCAAATATGGAGCCTGTGCAAACACAGGAACCCTGGCTCAATGTAATCCTCCCAGTCGCCTTCTTCAGACAATCCTCCTCCTTTATACTTGCTCACTCAAAGAGAAATGGTCCTCTTTGGCCGTCACTGTGTAGGGATGGCCCCCCATGACAATGTGGCA
Organism: Eublepharis macularius; assembly: GCF_028583425.1. Lineage (NCBI taxonomy): Eukaryota > Metazoa > Chordata > Lepidosauria > Squamata > Eublepharidae > Eublepharis > Eublepharis macularius. The sequence goes on from NC_072790.1 coordinate 222,553,663, forward strand.
CTTGCTGAACTTGGAGCCCTGCCTGATACCCATTGTTAGCATAGCCATGCATGATGCTTGCCTAAGGGCCTCAGTGGAGTGAAGGAGTCTTTGGGTGCCTGTATTCCCTCTGGTTCAGCACCCACCAAGGAAAATGAGCAGTGTTATAGGCTTCCGGGCTAGGACCAATGTGGTGTAGTGGTTAGAGTATAGTTTAGGTTCTGGGAGACCTCGGGCTTGAATCTCCACTCTGCCATGGAAGCTTGCTAGGTGACCATAAGCCAGCAACTCCCCTTTGGCCTAACCTACTGGTATCTCACAGGGTTGTTGTGAGGATAAAAATGGAGGAGGGGAGAATGATGTTGTGAGCTGCTTTGGGTCCCCGTGAGGAGAAAAGCAGGGTAAAAATATTGAAATAAAATAAACATCAAATGGCATCAGATATTCGTACACGAAGAAGCCCTCCGGAGATGTCCCTTTTAGAGAATTTCTGGATGGTGGCCTTCCTCTCTCTTGTGAAATTAGAGGCTTCTTTTATTCCCCTTCAGACCGAAGCCCCTTTTTTTGCTGCAAATGGTTTATAAAAGACGGGCATCTCGATGCACATCCAGCGGCGGAACACTGCTTCTTCCCACACTACATGCATCCGTGGGGCGATCTCACAGGGAGTCCCCAGACCTGAGCTGTTTCCCGTCCCACTAAACTATTCAGACAAGCTGCCGGAGGATCAAAACGCTGCAATGCAGGAGGCGGGGGAGGGAGTGGGAAATGATTGGTGGGGGAGCCTAACAAGACACAAATGGTGAGGGGTGCAGTACAAGGCCAACACACACAGGCTGGGCTTGCAGCCAGCAAGAAGCAGAAGCCAGGAATTTGGGCTGGGGGGCAGAGGGGGTGTTTCAGATGGGAGGAGGGAAAGAGTTCCACAACTGTGTATGAACGGTCTCAAAGGTTGCTAAGATGTAAAGGGTTGTGGGCAAGAAGGTATTGGGTGGTGATAGTGGGAAGAAATCAAACCCGCAGAGCTGACAGTTCAGAGCCATAGAGACAGTGCAATGTAGTGGTTACAGTATTGCAGTCGGATAGCAGAGACCCTGCTTCACATCCCCAGTCATGATAATCACTGGGTGACTTTGGGCCAGTTACTCCTTCCAAAGCCTATCTCTCAGAGTCTTTCTATATGAGACGCCTCAGTGCCTGTTCATCAAGTGTAGGGAGATGCAATGTTATCCGGGAAGCGTAGTTTAAAAAGACAGAGCTGGCAGAAATTGCTCCTCAGAGGGTTTGTTAATTTCATCTTTGCCTGCCCAGGCTCTGTCAATTTCACCTCTCCAGTGTAAAATTGTGGGATTGCAAGTAACCAGAGGGCAGTGAGGAATGGAAATCAGCTGCCTTCCAGAGCCGGGCTTGGACCTGGGGAGGTTATAATGGGCTGAAGTTTTCCTTCTGGCATTTCACAGTCCCTTCACACAGCTCCAGTGTATAGCAAATCTTTGCCCTGCCACCAGCTCTGTCTTTTCAAACTACCCTCTCAGCTACCATTGTATCTCCCAACAGGTGTTCTTCATGTGTCAAATGTCTTGTGCAGAGACTTTCAGAGTTGCAGAACCACATATGCTGTCCTGAACTTCATGGTGGAAATATGACATATGAATGACCTTAAATGAATCTGCAAGGGCCCGTTCACATAAGCAAAGGTGAATAGGGCTAGGGCTGATTCACACACGCCACTGTATTGCTCTTAAATAAAGTGATGTCCAGTGAGTGTGATGGACTGGTATGTGTAAATCATTCCTCACACTGTTGACTTTTTCAGATGCTTGGATGAACATGTGAATGACCCGCAGGCTGAAAAGTCTTGCATTCGAGATGTTGCAGGATCATAGGAAAACTCCCTTGGTTTCCTACCTGCAAGCCATCATTTGAGTCTGCAGCCTGCAATTGATGATTATTAGAGCTGTTTCGCACTTCTGTTGCTATATATAAGGTGCTGGATGTACTTTTATCCTAACTTAGTCATGTCCATTATTGAACTTCTTCATATTGCTGTCTAATGCTGGGTTTACATGTGGAGAAGTATACATTTCCTGAATAATGGAGAAGGGTTGTTGCATACGATTGAAATGATCTCTTCAAAAATTTCTTTGCATTTAGTTCCCACTGGATATGTTCCAGTTAGGTTTTGGATAATGTTTCAAAAACATCTGACTTAGATTGGCAAAGGAAAACATTAGCCAAATAAAATTCCAAAGTGTGCTGGATCTTAATGGATCATTCTCAGGCTAACCAGCTTTCTCCTTTTAATTCTGAGATCAGTGGAGGGATGTTTCAGAAATCCCCCTCTTCCGAATTTTTCTCTGGACTCAGGAGTTCTGCATTATGTGGTCTTGTTACCAACGTGAAACTGATGTATTAAGTATCCTCAATGGTTCCATTTTTAAAAAATGGCTGAATGTTATACAGAGTACTGTACTTACCTCTGCAGTTTGCCAGAGTTGTTCATTCCTTCAATTCATTTGTGTTGTACCTCTCCTCCCGCCACCCCATATTACTAAAGCACTGCACAAAATCTGGATACAATCCTTTGTGTGATCAGATCCATCTTGGTTATTTCCCCCCAACGATCAATGTACATGTGTGGGTCAGTATTGTAGACAGTGGGAAAAGATGTAAACAGGAATTGGAAGCTGCAACAAATTCTGTGTGCTTTAATTCTGGGATTAACACTGAACTGTTACTGGAATTGGTCTCCTTGCAATAGGGGGAATTAGCAGCAAGGAGGAGGCTGTGCAAGAGGGGTAACAAGTGAGATGTCCTCCAATTTTTATGGGATCCTCTCCCCAAGGAAACTGACAATACGGGTGTTCTTTGAAATAAAGAGTGGTTTTTATTTAAAGGAGAACCACCCCTACACAGGAGGCAAATAAAAGGTTTGTACAGACTAATTTCCTAGGACTCTGTGTGTTTGTACAAACCTTTTCCAGAGTTTGGAATAGATTGAGGGGTTCGGGAGATAGTTACTATCAGAGGAGTAGTCTTGGACAAATAAGGCTTTGAATGTCCTGCATCTTCGGCCAGAGAGCAAGGCTCAGAGAGATCTCTGAGAGAGCAATGTTAAGATTCAACGTAGGCACCCACCACACTGCTCGATTTGATTGGGTTCTTATAGGGTTCTTATAGGGCTGAATGTGCCCTGAGGCTGGAGAATGACTTGAGCCGTTAAGTCAAAGACCTTAATGGGTGTCTCTTGGGATGGACAAAAGGTTTGAGTATCTTGATTGGTGTTCCCGGGGCATGACAAAGGAATTAGATTGGTTTCTCTTGGTGACTTACAAAGAAACAGCTGTTAATTAAATGTTCCCAGAGCTTAGCTAACAAATTTAGAGTCTTGATCAGGAAGAACTTATCAGAGCTGATTGATGGCCCTCGATTACAGGATAGGAATTAATCAATGGGAAGAGGGGGTTTGGAATGTTCAGGGTGGTGACTCACGTGCACCTCTGTTGTCAACATAGCACATTCCACAGCATGGGGAGGCAGGAGCCAGTCATGCCCAATCACTTGGCTTTGCATACATATTCCATGCATGACTCACTCTCCCGGGTGGGATCCGGCAATGCTTTGCTCAGCTGGCTGGCTTGCTAATGAGAATTAAGGCACGTCACATTCAAGGGGCTTATGGTTTTTATATCATAAGCAGCTTATTAAAATGGTGGCGGGCAGGCTGACTACTCACAGGAAGCCCTCATATTAATTAATTAATTAAAACAATTAATTAATTAAAACAAAATTCAGGAATGAACAACAACAACAACAACAACATTTGATTTATATTCCACCCTTTGAGAAAACTTAATACCCACTCAAAGTGGTTTACAAAGTGTGTTATTATTATCCTCACAACAATCACCCTGTGAGGTGGGTGGAACTGAGAAGCTGTGACTGACCCAAGGTTACCCAACCAACTTCAAGTGGAGGAGTGGGGAATCAAACCTGGTTCTCCAGATTAGAGTCCTGACACACAATGTTAGGAACTAGTAACTTTTGTGCATTTATTCACAAGGCTACAATGAGGGGCAGCCAGGAAGGAGATGGATATATGTGGTCAATGGGAAATACAATCCACTGGGAAGGTGGTGATTTTGTGTAACAAACAATCATTTCAGTAGGCTTCATGGGAGAAGGTATAGTGGACTGTTTGGAGCTTTGCTATTTGGATTTTCTACCTAAATGATGTGGGCAACTTTGCCTAGCACTGAATGCCTAATTTTCCTGTGATTAACATGGACTCAAGCAAATACAAACAAGTATATGAGACAGAGACAGAGAAATGAAAATAAGTATTTGCTTATATCAGTTTGGCAGCAGCAAGCAGGAAATGTCTTATGACGTTCACAAACCCAAGCCCTTCTCTCCCTGGAGTGCTCTGGTTTCTGAGCCAAAAATACCAGTGGATTATCGCATGTACACATCAGCTTCATTTGTGGCAGTCAGTCTCTATCACCCCCTGATATTGCCTTTCTGTTTTCAGGTGACCGAGGCCCAAAGGGAGAGAAAGGAGAGAAAGGAGACAGAGGTGTAGAAACAGGTAAAAAAGGATAATTATTATCTTCTAATCATTATCTTTTTTCCTGACAGGGCTACTGTGGCTTTAACCATTGTATGATGCCCAGGCATTCTGCAAGCCAGGTTTTCCTAGTCATTAAGCCTCCACAGTAGGCATAACTATGCCTGTTGCATTTATTTATGTATCATTCATTTTTAAAATTTATACTCCACAATGTTCAGCCAATGGCTTCCCAAGTGGTTTCCAGTAGAAAATAGCAATGCAAACCATTTCACAATTAAATAGAAACAGTAGCCAGATTAGCAGTAAAACCAGCAAACTACAGTAAAAGCAGCACAAGGTTATGTCAGTTCAACAAGCAAGAAGAGAAGAAACAGGAAATAATCCAAAACAACCTAAAGGCTATGTAAAAAGGAAGATACCCGAAGTCTAGCTTGACATGAACCATTGTGGAACGGAAATTCCATGGTTGAGGTGCCACCACTGAAATGGCCCTATGTAACAAAATAATCTAATTTGTATTAAGCATCTGTGTAATGATTTCAAGAAATGGGTGCATGTGTCTTTAAATGTTTGGTGAGATAGGTGAAGAGTGGGGGTGAAAGAGAGAGATGAGTGAGTGATATGATTGGTTGATGACAGAGAGTGGGCGGAGTGAAGGCAGTTTTCAGTTATTCAGGGAGAGAAAAAGATTCAGTTAGGGCAAGAGAGGCGAGCTGTGTGCAGCCTGAGTGTGTTCATGTATTTGTGAGGGAAAGGCAACCTGAGTGGAAGCCTGAACTGAATGTATCTGTGAGACTATATATTCATTCTATTTGAAGCAGGCAAACTGTGTGTGCGCCTGAGAGAGAAAGAATTGAGAGTGAAAAGAAAACAGGCTAGCTGTGTGCTGTCTGAGGAGTTCTCTGTGAGGGAAATACAGAGCCTAGAGAAAGAGGCTAACTGTGTGTGAAGCTTTACAAGGGATCTGTGTGAATGAGTTTGGATGAAGCAACTAGAAGAACTAAGAACGACTTTTATGTAACCAATACGCTTCTTAAAAAAATAAACTTTTATTTTGTTTTGTTATATCCCAGAGTTATTTCCCATTCCTATCCTCAGGGCCACATAGAACCACGAAGGAGCCTGATGCTTAAAACACGTTACCAAAGGGAAAACTTAAATAAACATATTGGAATTTAATATTCCTGGTGGCAGCTAACTACCCAGAGGGTGTGAAGGGAAAGATTAAAGCAAAATCCACCCTAAAGAAAGTACAGATCATAACAATCTGTATCACTCAATTTTGTGAGAATTGTTCTTGTTGGCTGAGTGGCAGCAGAAACCGCATCAAATCTGTCCTACTACATAAAAGGTCAGCTGTATTGGCGATGACACACCTTCTATTCTTGGGCAGCTGCAGGCGGCGGGAAGGCCCAGCGTGCCTTCACTTTCCTTCCCAGCCCCGATTGGGCTGAGCCAGCAGCGGATGCGACAATGCCCAACCATGCCGCCCTGCCCTTCCCTGGCCTGGATTAGGGTGGGGTGGAGGCAGCAATGCCCAGCCTGCTCTGCCCTTTCTAGAGCCCATTGTATTTTTCCCCACAATGGGCTTTGTTGCTAGTATAAGATAAAACCCATTGATAGATTTAGTGCAATGAGATATGGTGAGTTTTGCTACTGAGCAATGGTCACATATTTGTTTTTTATTTTATTTATATCTCAATTCTCTCCCGGGGTGTGTGTGTGTGACATATGGTCTGAAACTTAGTTTTGGACACAGGAAAAGGCCTCCTAACACTCTCCTTAATCTGTGTCCCTGCATACACATATAGCATTGACAGTTCAATGGTTCTACCTCTTAAATACTACAAAGTCTATGACACAGTATAATCTTTATCAAATATGCATGCACAAGGTCCCAGCATTTTGTTTCTGTAGCATGGGATTTGTAGTATGCAGCAGCCAGACACCAATGCATGAAAGCAGAGGTCTTCCTAGGAGAAATAATCTAGAAAACCACAGCACAGTTCTAGCACTAGCCTACACTTCGTCCTTTCCCCAAGTCTGCTGGTGGTATGTGAATGGGATTCATCTCATTGTCAGTGGCAGCTGGTTACATTTGCTGAGCTGTTGGGGTAATTTGGACTGGCCTCTGGTTTTGACTGAATTGGGCTTCTGTTATTGGTGAGGTCGTTTCAGAGTGAGAGGAGCAGTTGGAGGCTATTCCAGAGTTAGCAACTGCAGGAATTAGGTGCAGATTCCATTGCTGTGCTTGGGCACAGCAATCTGTGGTGGAGTCCTTCTGAGTCCCATCAGTACACACTGAGAAGCCAGCCCATGATCAAGGTATGCTGGGACGTCATCAGGGGTGCACATCACTTCTCCGCTAGGTTTTGTTTACTTCCTGGTTGAGCCACAGAGCTATTAGCAGTACAGCTCACAGCAGTGAAATATCCACATGCTATAACATGTCTGACACATTCCAAACCCCCATATTCTGGAATATGTCCACTCCATAGTTCTAGATGAACAGAACAAGAAAAGGATTTCTTCTGGGGGTTTCGAAGCAGCTATACTTTCTGTTTTACACCATAAATCTCCCATTTCCCTAACAGACACATGGTACCAATTATCTGAGTCGATGATATCTTTGTGCAGCTGCAGAGACTTAAGGGCTTGTTTTCCTAAGCAATCATGTTTATTTCTTTTCCTTATATTTTTCCCTCTTGGTAAAGGTTGGAGGGGGTAATAGGCTCAATGAAAACAAATATGGAAGAAGAACAAAGGCCGTGGGGAGCTGTTGGATCTCATGCATTGGGGAGTGGGAATGTGTCCCCCCACCATACCACAGAGCCTTTTCAGGGGGGTGGTCAAGGCAGGATGGCCAGAGCAGATCACATGATTGCAAATCTCAAAGCATCAGACAGGTTCTTGTTTGCGTCCCAGAAACTGTGGATGATTTAGGTGACCTCTTGCTGCTGGTATATTAAATATAAATTGCATTAAGCCTCAGCGCTAAACATGCTCCCATTCAACAGAGGAATAAAGAAAAAGCAGCAATTTGTGGGCAAGCTGTTGCACCCCCTATGCCAGCCATCTATCAAGTTTCCAGCCATGTCCTTGTCTAGGGTGCTTCAGAGGGACTGAAGCACACAAGAAGCCTGATAGGGCTGCCAGGTCCCCCCGTCGGGGTGGAGGATGCCCCACTCCCAGCCTCTGCCCCCCTGCCACCACTCACCTGGCTGAGGGGGAAAGACCTGGGGAACTTCTGGGGTGACTGAAGCTAATCACTCTCATGTGGCCTAATCTACCGCACAGAGTTGTTGTGAAGCTAAAATGGAAATGAGGAGAATAATATATGCCATCCTTAGTTCCTTGGGGTGAAAATGCTTTAAACATAGAAGGATTTTTAAAATTTGATTGTCAAAAAAAGGTTGTGATGCTGACCAAATGCAGGCATGTTTATCATGTATCACATGAGCTGATATGAGGCTATAGTTGTAGCTAAGTAGCAGAGCCCAGGCCGTATGTGTAGAAGATTCCCCGTTCAATCCTAGGTGTGTCTGCTTTAAAATATCTCATGTAGGAGTGCTGGGGAAAACTCTTGACCTAAAGAGCTAGTATGGGACAGAATACTGGACTAGATGGACAAATGGCTTGATTGGTGCATATGGCACCTTGATTTCTTCTCTTTTTGTATTTAGGGTCAGAGGGCTGCTCAGAAATATTCCAAGTCAATTCTCTGAATTTTCTGCTCTCTTAAAAAAAAAAAGTAGAAGTACAAGAAGTCCTTTTACTTTCAAAACTAGAAGATCCTCAAGTATTTCACAGATGAAAACAGGGCTTGTAACACCCCAGTTCTCATAGCAAAGGTCTCTGCACAAGCTCCCCACCACTGCCAATAGGCCTGATTTAAAGAGGATGATGATGACGATGACGATGATGATGATGATGATGACTGCACTTATATACCGCTCTTCTAGACAGATTAGTGCCTCACCTAGAGCAGTGAACAAGTTAGTGTTATTATTATCCCCACAATACAGCTGGGGAACGGGGGCTGAGAGGAGTGGCTTATGCAAGGCCACCTACTGAGCTTATGGCAGTAGTGGAATTCAAACTAGAGGTGGGCACAAACAGAATAAAACCCCGAACATGATATTCATTGTTCGTTGCCATCCACGAACAGGGACTCACAAACAGCCATGAACATGGCTCTGTTCATGATCATGTTTGTGGTTGGCTGTTCGTGGGGGCCAGCAGGCTCTCCTCCAGCCATCACGCAAGTCAAGATCCCTACTGCACCACTCCGAGAAACCTGACCTGAGTAGGCAGCAGGAAAGGTACCAATAATAAATAATAGCTTGGCCCCAGAGCCTGGCAGCAGCCCTGGAATTTAAAGGGGTGATCCCTATCCCACCACACAGAAAGAAAATTCAAGCTCCAATGCACTCTCTCTATCAAAATGCCAACAGCAACTCTCTCCCTCTCCACTGTCTGCAAACTAAGCCAGAGCTGGGAGACCCCCTCCCCCCTTCTCTTTGCTTCCTTGTAACAAATTTGGAGCTCCACACTTGAAAGGAAGACCTGCCTATCAAGCTCAATTGGGTTTAGATTAGGGTTTCCAGGGCAACAGCAGGAGTTCAGACAGAGTTCAGATAATCCCTGCCTAAGTTGCCAAGGGAATTGATTGCAGGTGCCAGACTGTCTGGCTTGACGAACAGCAACAAAGAGAAATGAACGAGGCTTGCAATGACCACCTGTTAGTTTAGAATGGGGCCTCATGCACAGCTTGTTCACGAACAGCAGATTGGGCTGTTCGTGGCTTTTTTTTTTATTCGTATTGCGGTTTGTGCCCATCTCTAATTCAAACCAGTAGAGTGCTGGTTCGTAGCTGAACCACTAAACCGCTGTGCTACAGCAGCTGGCAAGGCAACAGAACTTCCCCTTGTGACCTTCTTTAGGCTCAGCTTCTAAATTAAACTGTGCTACAATCTGTTCAAAGCAGCAGCATGTGTTCACTTTGTCTGCCAGAGACCTGTGGCCCTTGCAGATATTGAGCTGGTGTGCTCTAAGCAAGCGTAGCTGCATTGCTTAGGTTGTGCCACAGTTTAAATCAAATGCTGAGCTAGTGCAAAATTGCACGGGAGAGCTATTGTGCCTCACAAGCAGTGCGTTCAAATGAGACACATTATTGAGAGTGCTGTTCTGCTAGTTGCATTCATTTCCTTTGCAACAGCTTGCTGTCCATTGATTTAAAAGCCAGGACAGTATATGTTTCTTTTGGTTAAAAGTATTTTTGAAAGACAGCTGCCCTTCAGTATATTACTATTAGTTCAAAATATACTTGAACAAGATGTGAAATGTATACTCCATCAACATGGATATGTACTCAAGATGCTTCTATTCCCCATAAAGAAATTTACCTTCTTGAGATTCCAGGGGAAAAAGCCGAATCCATTTCAAACAACTCTCGGGGCCAAACTGGATGATACATCTGCCACAAGTTACAAGTCAGATTGGGGTTGTAGACAGACTTACCTTGGGAAGCTAATATTCTTAAACGTGCTGGAGCCTGATTCAGCTTGGGAACATGGAGGGGGGGTGGCGGCTTTAGCTTTCCCTCCCATGCCATTTCAGGATCTGCATGTGAAGCTTCACAGGGGGGCAAATCCTGCAGCCATTTCAGGTGCTCATGAGCTAGATTTCGGAGTGGGGTTCTATAGGGAGCTGAGAAGGGTTTTAACATTCAATTCCTCCATGGTATTACTAATCTTCCCTGCCCTTTCCCCGAACTGTTATTCACAGTTCCAAGAAAAGAGCCATCCTTTAAGGACTCCGTTTTCTTTACCCATATAACATGATGTTTCTCCATATGTGACTGAATTTTGGAATGAAGGATTCCTTTGGCCAGGGGTGCAGCCCCTACGAAGTTAACTCCCGTTGGGTGGAAAAGAGGAAAGTGACCCTGGAATGTGTTTCCTCTCAAAGCATATGCAAAGGACGATTGGATTGATTTCCTCATATGACTAGCTTTACTTCCAATATTCCGACAAGTTTTGAAAATGACATACAACCTTACTCTGAATCCAGTGTTTTTTTTTAAAATCGCCCCTAATTAAGCACAGTTGGAGCATATGGTAATATTCTACTTAATTGCTCAAGAAGAAGAAAACCAGTTCCCCCTTCTGGCCAATGAGTGCTGTGGCATTAGGTAGACTGACAAGCAGTTGGCACTCATTAACTTCCAGCATCAGAAGTATATTTCTTTTTTCAGGGCTTTTTTTCAGCCAGAATGCAGCAGAACTCAGTTCTGGCACCTCCTTTGGCCACCCTCATGAGGCCTGGGGAGGTCATGTCAATTAAACATTTAGCAAAGTGTGCTAATTGTTCCACATGGTGCTTAGGATATAAACAAAGAAAGCCGAGGAAAAAAGGGCTGTGCTTTTCTGTTCATGCATTATATATTTATTTAAAACTTTTCTATGTCATACCACCTACCACCTGAATATAGTCCCCAAAGTGACAAACATCATGAGTTTGGGCACCTTTTTTTTTTAGGGGAAAAAGCACTGCCCCCCCCTTGTCTCCGCCACTCTAAAATGACTGTCAGTGGCCCTTCCTTGTGTCCCCTTAGACCAGCTCCCACCTGCATTTCTAGCTGGCTGTAGAGAGTACCCTCAACTCATAGCTGACTTACGGCAACCGCTGGTGGGGTTTTCATGACAAGAGACTAACAGAAGTGGTTGGACATTGCCTGACTCTGCAACACCCTGGTCTTCATTGGAGGTCTCCCATCCAATTACAAACCAAGGCTGACCTTGCTTAGCTTCTGAGATCTGACGAGATCAGGCTCATCTAGACTATCCAGGTCAGGCCACATTTCTGGCTACAGGACTAATTTTAAGGTGATTCTGTTTAGTCTCAGAGTTGAGGGCTAAGTGAGCAAGACTGAAGAATTTAGTATCTGTTGTATTTTAAAGTCCTTGAGTTGAAATTAAACTGCATTTTAATGGGATCATTTATATTTATTATCTCACTTGATTGCAACTTGCCCGGGAGGAAGAGCATGATGGGATATAAATCACAGAAATACAACTCCACACAATTCAGGTTCGAAGCAGGAAGTATATGGCTCCCAGTCGCATGAATCAACTCATAAGATGTGGCACATTTGTGCGAGATGGCTTGGACACGTGCGCTCTTGACTGTGTGTGTTTGTATGAGCACGTGCACTCAATTCGTTAATGATTCTAAAATTAGCAATCTGGCCCCCAATCTAAAATAGACTATTGTTCAACATTAAAAAAAAAATCATTGTATGACCTACATCTCTCACGGAACGCCCAACATCTGCACATGTTTTGCTTACATAACATGTCCATTCTTTATTTGGTACATGTTGAACATATTTTTAAAAATCCCCACTGCTTTTGCAAAACAGCACATCTGCAGCCTGAAATGGGATATGTAACAGCAGAACATTCTACATCTGTAGCCAAGCTAAGCTTGACGTAACTGCAAGGACTCATGGGGCTTTCGTTTTATACCGCCTAACCACAGAGCATATAGTGCCATGTAGGAAGAGTTTATTATGTCCATGCACAAAGCACAAGGGAAGAGCCTCAGGCATCTGCTAACCATTTCCACCCCCATGCCACCACTCCACTGGCCCAAGGGCTGCCCGCCTAACAAAAGCAATTTATTTTAAAGGCCAATCTATTTGCAGGTTCCTTATTTAACGGTGACTGAAAGTTTATGTTTGATAGTTAAATAATTACCACGCACCAAATACTTTCTTCCTTCTCTGCAGATCTTACAGATCTTACAGATCATTCTGCTGGGCCTGTAAGACAGAACTGTTCTGCCAGGCGTTCGGTGGTTGAAGGGGGCGGTGCCATGTCGGCCTCCCACCTTTGGGGTGGGGGTTCTCCCCACCATTGCACCCTAATGTATTTGGTTAATTTATTTTATTATTGTTTATTGTATGTTGATTTTAGAATTACTGTTTTTTGTTTTTATTGATTTTAACTGTTGTTCACCGCCCACAAGCCCTGAGGATGGGCGGTTTATAAATCGAAATAATAAAATAAAGAGATAGGGCTGCAAAGTAGGGCTGCCAATCTCTAGATGATAGCTGGACATCTCCCGAAATTACAACTGATTTCCAGGTCACAGAAATCTGCTCCCCTGGAGAAAATGGCTGCATTGGAGGTTGAATTCTATGGCATTGTACCCCACAGAGATCCCTCCCTTCCCCAAACCCTGCCCACTGCTCAAAATCTCCAGGAATTTTCCAACCTGGAGCTGGCAACCCTACTGCAAGGCCTCCTGCTATGGTGAGCAGCCTCCCACCAGCCGCCCTCTTTGCCCACCATCATTCCAAGCAGCAGTACACCCCCTCATGTCTCCACGCCCCCCCCTCAAGCCTCCAGCTGGTTGCCAAGCATGGCCTGGCAATCCTATACAGAGCACATCAGCATAATAAATGTACATACTTTTAAGATGGATTATGTGTTGTGGCTTATTTCAGGCATTTATTCCTTGATTAGTTTATTCTACTATGCCTAATCATAACGTGAGTTGTTTGTACTGCTTACAAAGTGGTTTGTACCAATTAACAAAAGCAGCAAAAGTCACTCCACTCAGAGACAAGAAAGGGATTTCTACATGTTCATAAATTGCCAAAAGAAAAAAAATGGAGGGGGAGGGATGCTGATCAGTACTACTGAGCATGCTCCAGGAGGGGTGGAATGTTGAGAGCAGGTGAGAATCAGAGCAGGACCACAAGTGACAAAAGGCACAGATTGGACACTTGTCAGCTTCCCTCAAGTTTTGATGGGAACAGCTACCCTCTGTGTCCCGGCCCTCCTGGTCTCCCACTGGTTGCTGGGACAAACACACCTGACCATGAGGTTATAGCTGTGGACCCAGAGTATGTAGGAACAACTCTTTGGAAGAGGGAAGGCCACACTTTCTCTCTATAATTCTCAAGACAAATGGGTAAGAAGTTTCAGTCAAAAGGGGAATATCAACTTCTCATCTAAAATATTTGACAGCCAGTTTATTGTAGTGGTTAGAGTGTTGGGCTATGAACTGGGACATGAGGGACAAATACCCTTTCAGCCATGAGCTTAATCCTTCATGACCTTTATCAGTGGCTCTCTCTTTCTGTCTCTGTCATCCTAATCTACCTCACAAGATTGTGGTGAGAATAAATAAGGTAGGTGCAAATAGGGTTGCCAGCACAAGACTGGTAACCAGTGGGAGACTTGCCAGGTGGTATGATTGCCAACCTCCAGGTGGTGGCTGAGCTGGAGATCTCCCAGAGTTACAACTAATCTCCAGGCCAAAGAGATCAGTTCCCCTAGAGAAAATGGGTGGTTTGGAGGGTGGACTCTATGGCTTCATATCCCATCATACCTCAAACGCCACCATCCCCAGGCTCCACCCCCCCTCCCCAAATCTCCAAGAATTTCCAAACCCAGAGCTGGCAACCCTTCACAGGCATTGGTGATGCACTGATATCACTTCCAGATATACAGGAAGTGATGTCAGCCCTTTGGGACTCCGTAGGTCACCCACCCCAATTTCTCGCCTATTTTTCTCCCGCCAATGCTCAGCTGGCTTCAGCGGGATACTGCCCTGAGCTCCTTAGGGACACAGTGAGATAAAAATCCAACCTTTCATTCTGCGTGGGAGAAGATGCAACTCTCTCCCCTCTTTCCTGCTTCTCTTGGGCACCGTTTAGTTCTGTCTCATTTGACTTACTAGGCTCTGCCCTTAAAACTGACCAGGGGACCACTCTACAGTCTTTTCCAGGACCAGCTTTGCTGCTTCTCAAACTGCCCTGGTATCGAGATCATCTGTGGTGGCCTTATCTGTTGCTTGGTGCAGTCTCAAACAGTTGGCCTCGCTTAAGCAGGGCGGGGGGTGGAGGGGAGAGTGATGTCCTTTGCTCCTGATTTTGTGTGGGAAATAACTTGGTCTCTTGCCTGGTGAATAAAATCTGCTTTGCTAAGAAGGGAAGAAATAGTTTCCAGTTTACTATGTGGAGCTTTTTTCTCTGCCCAGCAAAGCCTGAGCTAGAATGGCAGGTGTGATCCTGAGTGTATATCCAAAAATGTGACTCTTTTTTCCACAGAATAATGAGGTACTGTTGGAGGAAAGAAGGCTCTCATTTCTAACAGTATTTATTGATTTACGGTACTTATACTCTGCCTTTCAACATAATGTGGTTTACACAGAACAATTAAACAGCACTGAAACATTTTAAGCCATCCTCACAATGAAGCTTTCTTGACAGGGTTTCTTCTGCTTTCTTTGTGGATCAGGTGTCCCTCCAATCTTTATAGGCCCCACTCAGTGGCTGTTGAAGGCACTCAGGGAACAGGTGTCTTCTAGTAGTTATTGATGCCACCTCGCAAGGCTCACAGAAGAGTCGCCCTACTCATAAGAATTTTAGCAGCAGGCTGGGGTAAAATACTAGTGTGGCACATAAGTAAACATTTTAGTCCATCACAGTATCTCCATGCCTGAAAAAACATCTCCTGCTTCTGGTCCTATAACTAGAGTTGCCAACCTCCAGGTGGGATCTCCTTTTGGCAACTTGTTGCCTGCCACAACAGCCGGAGAGAGATTTTTAAATCATGTTGCTGTTGTGTGCACTGTGATGTCACTTCTGGAAAACCTGGAAGTGACATCAGGTAGCTCTAGGAATCCATGGTAACTCTATGGATGTGGTGCCACCCCATGTCTCACCACATCGTTGCCAACTCCAGGTTAGGAAATTCCAGGAGGTTTTGTGGGTGGAGCCTGGGGAGGTCAGGGTTTGGGGAGGTAAGGGGCCTCAGCTGTGTATAACAGCATAGAGTCCACCCTCTAAAGCAGCCTTTTACCCCAGGGGAACTCATCTCTTTCATCTGGAGATCAGTTGTAATTCTGGGAGATTTCCAGGCCACACCTGGAGGATGGCAACCATACCTACTTCCAAACTCCAATTGGTTGCCAGGCACAGGCCTTTTTGCAGCTTTGGAAACTCCAGATTATTCCCTATCAGAAGGGCACATTCAATGAGAGATTATATGTTCCACATAATGTTAGGTCTCCATAAAGAAGTAGACCATCAAATTAAACATAACGGAAAAGCATATTCATTCCATTGACTGACCGTATTTGGCAAAAGTCTGGACTTTTTCTGAATTTTCAAATACATTCACCTGTGTTAGAGATCATTAAGAGGGTTTTTCCAAAGGTACAATATGCAGGCCCTGCGGGACCTATCTAAGTTCAGCAGGACATGCAAGACAGAATTGTTTCATTAGGCTTTTAACCAGCCATGATATATTATGGAATCTTTGTCACCTGGCTGGGTTTTTTGGCTATTGGTTGTGTTTGTGGGACCCCTTAATTGTAGTGATATTTTTTAGTTTTAATATATATTTATTGTTTTTAATTGTTTTAATGTTATAAACCACTTTGGGGCTCGTTTGAGGGACAGGCAATATAAAAATCTAAAAGAGGCTTTTACTTTTTAGGAACTCTATTTTATCTTCACAATACTTCTGCAAGATAGGGTAGGTGTAGACGCAGTGGCCAGCGCAAATTCACCCAAGTTTCAAGGCAGCAGTGAGATTTCAACCCAGGTCTCCCCCTTCTCCCCACTTTAACCACTACACAACACTGGCATTATTAGCAAAAATAAATCTAGTACGTATTTCTGCTGGGGCAACCAGCCTGCTCAGTTATCAGATTATTTATTATTTCTTGTATACTGTCTTATCCTGCATTCATGTTGACTTAGGTAATTAAACAAATGTAACAATCAAGAAACAAAATGGTGAAATGAAAACTATCAAAAACTGAGCAGCCCATAAAAATTTTCATACACGTTTCTACTTCCCACAAATAAAACCATGCAATAAGAAACAACTGGAAAGGCTTGTGAAAGAGTGGTTTTTGCAAACTGTGTGAAAGGTCACCACTGATAGTCTCCTCCTCACTTTCCAGATATATAGCCAGTTTGGTGTAGTGGTTAAGAGCACGGGACTCTAATCTGGAGAGCTGGGTTTGATTCCCCACTCCTCTGCTTGAAGCCAGCTGGGTGACCTTGGGCTCATGGCTCTCTGGAGCTCTTTCAGTACCACCCACCTCACAGGGTGTTTTGTTGTGGGGATAATAATAACATACTTTGTAAACCGCTCTGAGTGGACATTAAGTTGTCCTGAAGGGTGGTATATGAATCAAATGATGTTGTTGTTGTTGTTGTTGTTGTTGTTGTTGTTGTTGTTATTCTCTGGCCAGCAATTTTATTAAATATTTATTGTTATGAGACAGAAATGCCCCTGAAGGAAAATTATTTTAGTTCCATCTGTTTTTATCTTCTTTTGTCCACACTCAACAGCACCTGCCACAGTAGAAGGGATCATCCGTCTGGTGAACGGCTCAGGCCCCCATGAAGGGCGAGTCGAAGTTTTCTACAGCCGACTATGGGGGACCGTTTGTGACGATGGCTGGGATAAGAAGGACGGCGATGTCGTGTGCCGGATGCTGGGTTTCCGGAGTGCTGAAGAGGTTTACAGAATGGCCACATTTGGGCAAGGTAAAGAAAAACATGGCCTACATTCTTGGAATGCTAACCCTCTTCAGTAGTCCTTCGAATGGGTACCAGATGCAGAAAGATTCTACCACAATGTTTTGCCCAACCAGAGACATCTTCCATAAGCAAGAGGGATACATGATATTTGGGTGGATTCGCTGCTTAGATTTTCAATTACTGATGAGAAGAAATATCCTCTTGATGATGAAAGAGCTCAGGAGCAAGTCTATGAGAAGTTACCACCCAGACATTGGGTTGTGTCTCACTGAACATTACCATCTTGCATACCACCGCTTCTCCCCCATGCTCTTTCTGGTGGTCCTTCATCCTCCAGAAGCAGCATTGGGGGATGGGCTTTGGACTACAACAGGAGGAGGTAAGCACGGAAGTTGTACTTTAATGAGGGAAATCTTTCAATCGGTAGTAATTTTGGCAGGATCCAGTCCTATGATTCCAAGCTTTGTCCAGAGACTTTTGTCCCACTGTCAAACTTGAACATTTGTAAAGGGTTCAGATTTTAAACCTACAGTCATCCACCTTCCAGAGGTGCTAGGTAGCAAATTGATTAAATAAATAAGCACCGCCTGACTTTATCCAAATTGACTTGCTTGTTGCTGTGGTTGCTCAAAAGAAATGTTCCAAACTTTCTTTCCTTGAACTCTCCTCTATGTATTTCAAAATCTCCTCCTGATCTCTGTTTGGTTCCCATTAATCCTGGAAGATTCAAGCCCAGCTTTTCCTGGCTGGGATTTGAGCGTCATTATCCACTTCATCGAGGGAGCCCTTCAGCAGAGTCCTGACTGTGGAATCGTCTTTATTGCTGGTGATTCACACCCTGGAAAGGATGAGGCCTGACTCATGGCTCCCATCAGGGGAATCTGGGGGGACTGGCATCCAAAAAGGGGAAAACTTTTTTCCTTCTGCTTGTAAACTGAGCAGTCCGAAGTCAGTGAGGGACAACTCTTACAAGACATCCCAAGATGTCCCTGTAATTGAATTCTAAACTTGAGCTGCAAGTCTTGAGCCAAGTAATGCTCCACCACCCAGATGTGCTCAAAAAAATGTTTGGACAAGAGGGAATTCCTGGAATCCCTTCTGGTTAAACAGCCCAAGAGCATTTCATAGGACTGGGCTGTAATCTATGAAAATATTCTCTATTTATTTTGAGAAAGCTGTTTCTAGTAATGTGTACATTTAAAAAAGCACTTAGATCCTGCACTAAGGTAATTGAAATTCTGCACCGAGAAGGAAAACATTCTGCGGCCTGCATAAATTAGGCAAATTAATTGCATTTACATCATTTCTTTTTCATAATTTATTCTGCTTTTGCTGGCCATGGGAAGGGGCAGTGAACTAGACAAGGCACCGATCTGTCCATCACGCCTCCTCCCTGTCCAGTTATTGGAATTCATTGCCAGGAGAGTGAGGCAGTGATGGCCAGGAGGGGTTTTTTTTTTTTGCTGTCAAGTTGTAGCTGACTTATGGTGACCCCATAGGATTTTCAAGGCAAGAGACATTCAGAGGTGGTTTGCCTGCCTCTGCATAGCAACCCTAGACTTCCTTGGGTGTCTCCCATGCAAGTACTATCTAGGGCTAACCCTGCTTAGCTTCCAAAACCTGATGAGACTGGGTCCCAGATCAGCTTTAAAAAGAGATTAGATGGGTTCATGGAGGAGAGATCCATCCATGGCTATTAGCCACGGTCACTGAAGGGAGACTCCATATACAGAGGCAACAAAACCTCTGAATACAGAACTGGGAGGCAGCAGCAAGGGACAGCCTCATCCTCTATTCCCTGTTTGTTTTCCAGGGCAATTAGTTGGCCACTGTGTGAAACAGGATGCTGGGCTAGAGGGACTACTGATCTGATCTAGCAAGCACTCCTTACATTCTTATGAAATCCTATTCAGACATTCTTAAACCCTTACACATTCAAGCATATCTTCACAACTGCAAGGACTATAAACTCACTTTAAAAAATGGAAAAAGATTCTCAGCAAGCTGAACTCTGTATACAAAATCAAATTCTGCAAAAGGCCCTAGGTTCAGTTCCTGGCATCTCACTGACGGAGCTCAAGTAGCAGATCTTGGGAAAGGCCCTTTTCCGGGAGCTGTTCAGAGTATCCAGCCATTCACAAAACCCTGAGCTTGGAAGATTTCTCCATGCAAAGTGGTGGTGCAAAGGGAAACCAGTCTTTCTAGAACCATTTGAGCCTCTTCCCAATTGCTGTCCCTGCCCCTTGTTTCTCCTCTGCCCCATTCCCCTACAAATTATTGGTTGCCTCTGGTCCAGGCATCTCTTTCATATTCTGTACATATCAAGTATACGGTTTATGCTAAATGCCAGTTAATAGGCAAGATCTAGAGGGAAATTCTCCTGTGCAAGCCTCACACACACACACACACATACACACACACACACACACACACAGAGAGAGAGAGAGAGAGAGAGAGAGAGGGCTTTTTTCAGCTGGAACGGAGTTCAGGAACCTCTTGAAAATGGTCACATGGCTGGTGGCCCGTTCCACTGCGTTCCAGCTGAAAAAAAGCCCTGTATATGTGTGTGTGTGTGTGTACACATACACACATACACATACTGAGCCATAGACATAGACATGTGTTGCTTATATAGCATTTTCCTACATTCTCTTCAGAGAAATCAATAAGCTTTACAACAACCCTGCACAGCAGGGTTATCCCTATAATACAGGTGGGAGCCTAAGACCCCTTTTCTCTGTTTCTACTAAAAGAAGGATTGTGCCTTGTTTGTGAAATCATCTACAGATGACTATTAGCCATGATGACTGCTAAATGGAACTTCCATATGCAGAGGCAGCATCCTTCTGAATGCCAGTTACGGGGGTGCACCAACGAGGGAGGCTTGGGTTTCTGGACCTCTGATGGTAGGCCTTCTGGGCCATTGGCTGGCCACTGTGGGAAACAGGATGCTGGATTAGATGGACTGTTGATCTAATCCAGTGGATCCTTTCTCATGGAAAGACCCTTGAAAAAATTCCCAAGTCTTATCCCAGCAGTCTTAATTCACCATGGAATTCTTCAAATGAGAAACATTTCCCGATATGCTATGACTTTTGCTTTAGGCAAAATGTGAGTTACCACTGAGAAATTCCAAATGTCCTAAGAAAGTTCTTTTCATGTCCCACCAACCAGTGTTTACCTAAAAATATGTGTGTATAAAGTGTCAAGTCACACTCACAACTCACTTATGGCAATCCCAACAAGAGACTTTCAAGGCAAGTGAGAGGCAGAGGTGGTTTGCCAGTGCCTTCTCTGCAAGAGTCTTCTTTGGTTGTCTCCCATCCAAGTACCAACCCTGATTAGCTTCTGAGATCTGATGAGATAGGGCTATACCATGCTATCTTCCCTTCTGTTTGCCTGAATAGGAGCCTCCAAACTGACCTTCAGGTCCTTACTTATAGGGGCATGTAAAGGCAACAACCCTTAGAGATATCTAGTACCATTTATCAAAAAACCCACCTTCCATTCTTTATCCTTTTTCCTTGTGGAGATATAAGGCAGAAATGTGCAGTTTGTTTTGTCTGGATTGTCTGGGAAGAAATGAGGGAGGAGACGCCTCAAGGTGACTAGAATAGATCAAATTCATCCTCATCTGCTCTGTTCTATAACCTTACCTCCCTAGCCCCTTTGATTCATTCCTGTTTCTCTTTCTCCTCTTTAAGAGCAGAAAATTAGAGTGAGATTAATACTGTCGAAGGCTTTCACGGCCGGAGAACAATGGTTGTTGTGGATTTTCCGGGCTGTATAGCCGTAGACCATGGCTATACAGCCCGGAAAATCCACAACAACCACAGAGATTAATACTATTTTGGTGCTGCCTCCTCTGTTTTAGTAGAGAATTTGCTTCAAGAAGCAAGTAGAACCATGGGAAAGAGGGAGAGCAAGGAGCAGAAAAACTACTGCTTAGTTTAACTAAGCAAGTTTTAAATCAATCATTGCAAGGCACCTTGCTATAAATTACTGTATGTGAAAGAATGTGTCCCTTTGAGTACATGCAGAATGCCTTTTATTCACCAATGAATAACCACTATTGAGCTCCTGTTCTCATATCTCCCAAAATCTGCAATCCTTTAGCAGCTGAAGAGACAATGCTCAGGCAGGTTTAAACCTCAGAACTTTTTACTACAGAAGAGTAAATATTTCAGTGCATAAGGCCAAAAGGCTTGGGGTGGGAAGTGCTGTCAAGTCACAGCTGACTTATGCTGACTGCATAGGGTTTTCAAGCAAGAGGTGAACAGAGGTGGTTTGCCGTTGCCTGCCTCTGCACAGCGACCTTGGTCTTACTTGGTGCTCTTCCATCCAAGAACCAACCTTGCTTAGCTTTTTAGATCTGAAGATATTGGGCTAGCTTGGGCTATCCAGATCACAGCAAAAGGAAGAGTTTACAGTACCTGGTATTCCCAGGCGGTCTCCCGTGCAAATACTAATGAGACTCAACTCTGCTTCACTTCCAAGATTAAACGAGAATGGGCATGTTCCGGGTGGCATGGCTGTCGGCCAAAAGGCTTCAGGGGCATGACATCGAGGTACTCTTAAATCCCATCATATTTCACACAAGAAAAAAATGAAATGCCTTTGGGATGCTGTAAATAATACAAGCCGTGAATAATCCTAAATACCAAGACTGCAAACACTCCTGTACATGCTGAAAGTGCTCATAACATATTAACCACGTATAAGATACCTACATGGTGTTAGGGGTTGAATTATTTGGTTGGAAAGAGTAATATGCACACCAGCGCAATTCTAGAATCACCCACATTTGGAAAGAGTGATATGTACACCACTGCAATTCTGAAATCTCCCACATTAGTAATGTAAAGCACCGATTAAATGCCTTTACCTCCTCCACAGCTTTCCCAGTGCAGTGTGGAATCCCTCCCCCCGACCTTGTGCAGTGTCTTTCAAGAGGTTATTACCAATAAAGGTGAAGGCTGCAGTCCTATGAACACTTCCTTGGGAGTAAACCTTGTTGGATAAAATGGGATTTATTTCTGAGTAGGCCTGCTTAGGATTGTTCTCTAAATGAATTAACTCAATATAGGACTAACCACTAGAATTGCCAACTGCCAGGAGGAAAACGTTCTGACCCTTTAACAAACACTTAATGAGCTGTGATTTTATACCCATGCCATGAAAAGCTCCATCGGCCCATTTCCACCCACTAAGCAACTATTAAAAGAGCAGGACATTTTTTTTCTAGGTTATTGACATCCTTACATAAAGCATGATTATAAACAAACCACTTTTCCCAATAGTGGATGGTATGTCCTGCTTAGCTTTACAGGCCCCCCAAAGCATGTTTTTGCATTTTAGGAAATGCAGGTTTGCAGTCTCTGTGACTTCATTGCTCCATGCTCCAGCCCATTACTGACTCCAAGCATCAGTTCGGAATATCAACAGCGTCTTTGGAATTAGATGAGAAAGAATGGAGGAGCTGAGTATCATCCGCATATGGGTGACACTGCAGCCCCAACCTCTGGATGACCTCTCCCAGTGGCTCCCTGTAAATATTAAACAACACGGGGGATAATATCGAGCCCTATGGGACTCCATAGGCTAATGACCACAGAGTGGAACAGGAGCCCCACAATACTACCTTCTGCAGGTAGGACATGAACCAACATAAAACAATTCCTCTTAGTCCCAGGGTCAAGAGGCAACTCAGAAAGATACCAAGATTGATGGTATCGAAGGCCGCTGAGAGATCCAGGAGGACTAGCAGGGTTATACTTCCCCAGTCTAGTTCATGGCTCTCAGGTAACCTGTGACTCCCCTTTGGTATGAGCTGTTCCTGTCTGCGTGAAAAGTGTTCTCATAGAGATTGGGATAAGATCACAATCTCAGCTAAGAGGGCGGTATTGTAGGAAAGGGATCCCAGATGTTTCGCTAATGAGTTAGAAACCATAGATTTCACCATTCTGTTACCTTACATATTATCTGTTGCTTTAAATATGTACTCCTATATACTACCTGTGCTTTATGTTGTTCAGTGTAAGTCCTAGAATTGATTATGTTCTGTTTCAGCAATTCCTCAACCCCATACTGGATCCTTGCTAATACTATATCTTTGTAAACTTACATTCTTTTACCCCATGACATTGGTTATGAAAATGTTCTTGACACTGTATGGAAATGCCTGCCCTCGTCCTTGACACGGATTGTACTAATCTCACACTATGTAATCTGCCTTGAGTCTCAGTGAGAAAGGAGAAATATGAATGAATGAATGAATGAATGAATGAATGAATGAATGAATGAATGAATGAATGAATGAATATACAACCAAACCCATGCAGCAGCATGAGTTATTCCAACTAATGGTGGTATCCAATTCTTCCCCACAGGGACTGGGCGTATCTGGATGGATGACGTGGCCTGCAAGGGGACGGAAGACAGCCTGTTCCAGTGTAGCTTTTCCAACTGGGGGAAAACAAACTGTGGACATGCTGAGGATGCAGGAGTGAAATGCTCAATGCTCCAATAAGACAAGTTTGGGAACCAAAGACTGTCCGTTGAGAAGGGTACTATTGGATCTCAGAGACTGTTCAACACCGGCAGCCATCTTTCTTCCTTTCTGCCAGCTGCTGGCCAAGTGGAGCAGTAACTCTCAGGGCTTGCTGTAGCATCTACTGTGATCTGGTGACCCTACCAGGGTGAGGTTCTTCTGACCCTTCCTAAATGATATTGCTTCTCTTTCTCACATGTAGGCCAAAGTTATGGGAAGCTGTCCCTTAAAGTATCTGTTCCTGATAGAACTGCTAGAATTATGAGGACATTGAATAGCCGGCTATGATGATCCTGTTAGTGCAAGCAGCGTACGATGCAGCGAGCAAAACAGTATGACAGTTCTGCAAGGCCTGAAGATGCACGTGGCAGGGAGCAGCTGAGCACCTAAGGGCATAACCTCTTTGCTTGGTTGTTGCTTTTTGATCATAACAATAAAAGAATGGTGTGTTATTCTGTAATTATCCATATTGTATGATGAAAAGTTTTATATTCTTTATGACCTATATTAGATGGAACAGTCAATAGATGGGGTTCTTAGCATAACGAGGCAGGAATTTTAATAGGTAAACTCAGTTGTGTGATGAAGTTCCTATCACACAAATTAATAGGTAACTGACAATGCAATCCTAAGCAGAGGAGCACCCTTTTAAATCCATTGAACAGAAAAGGCCATAACTCTGCTTAGGATTGCACTATGAATCCCAGGACTCCCTGTATTCATTTATTCCTAAGATTGTTATCCCATCTTTCCTCCAAAGAGACCAGGGCAGCATCCAGAAATAGTACGTGGCCCAAGCTCACCCGGTAAACTGCATGGCAGAATGACAATTTGCACCCAAGTGGCCCCAGTCCTTGTACTCTAACTGCAGAGAAATCTTAGGTTCGTGTGCATCCACCCTCTATGGCATGTAGAATATCACAATTGATATGCTATGGCTAGGAATATACAGTTGCTATGGCGAGGGATATACAATGCACCACAAAAACGGATGGACTGATGGTATAGGTGGGGCCTGCACCTCTGCTAGTCACAGCTACCTTCTTCCCCCCAGTCAAGGCTCTCTTCTTCTTCTCAGTTGCAGAATCACTGGAGAGAAGTGGAGTATGGCTTTGTTGCACACCTTTGAGCTCAGTAATTGACCGTGGATCTGAAAGGAACAGGAAGGAATAGCTGCAATGTAATAGGGGCTCTGGGCTGATCTAGAGAGGTGCCAGAAGCACTGCAGAGCACTGTCTCCAGGCATTTTTCCCATTCAGAAATGGGAGACAGAGCCAGCATATCAGGCTGGGATTGGACTATCTAGGCTGCAGACTTTGGGAGATGCTTCCCCATGGCAGCCATTGATAAGAAAGTGGGCAATGTGAACCAGGCTCCAGAAGTAAAGCTTTTCTGCTGTACTCTCACATAGGAGTTGAACCATTCACTTATGGTGCCATGATGAATACCCGTGGTCCTTGGTTCATACATTGGTCTTCAAGGAATTGAAATTCACATGTTGAATTTTTTCAAAGTAGCATGCAGCAGTTGATTTCTGGTTTGATGTTGCACATGGTCTGGCAGAGTACAATGCAAGACACCTTTAAAAATCCAGAAAAGTTGGATAAACAGGATGTGTTTCAAAGACAAGTCTATTCATTCACATGCCCTGGTCAGCCCAAGCAATTGCGACACTACTGAAGATGACGACTCATGTTGACCTCACCAAGTAAAAGCAAAAAACATGACCCTGTGAATCCGCATCTAAGGCTGCTATGTGTCGGGTGGGAGGTCCAGGTTTGGGTACCTAGGTGATTGTATCATGATGAAGGGCAAAGGGGAAGAAGCAGATATGAAGGAGTGCTTAACTCTTCCTCTGACTGATCATTTCCTTGCAACCCCCTTTCCCAGTCATTCCCCCCCACTTCTTGACTCATGATGAGATTGGATGAGGAGAGGACACATGTTGCAGATGATGCCCCGGGCTCAGATCACCCTGCTGCTTCGAGCCAGGTTCCTAGCTGTGTTGATTTATATATCGATGATACCTATACCCTGTCTTCCTCCTTTCAATGAATGTCCAAAGCTGCTTAGAGACAAATGTTCTACAATCCCTATAACATCAGCAATAAAACATAATGTATATGAAATATACATTAGCCTGCATAAAATCTCAAATTAACCAATGCACGCTAAAAATGTAGGAGAAAGGTATGGTTGCCAACAAGCCTGGAGAAAAATGTCCTATTCTTTTAACGGGCTTAATATATGGAAATGGGCAGCCAATGGTTTTCATGGTATAGGATCAATCCTATAGCATGGTTTTAAAAATGCCATTAAATATTTATTAGAAAGGGCAGGACATGTTTTCTTCCAGGCAGTTTGCAGCCCTAAAAGGTTCTCTGAAACAAAATAGATCTTTGCATTTCTTCATGTCATGTAAGCTTCATTGCCAAGGCATTTCACAGCCTCAGGGAAGAGCCAAAAAAGCTCCATCTTGGGCACTAGTTAGTTTCATTTCAGATAGGTCATGCAGCAGGATCCCACCATCAGATCTCAAATCTCATACAGATGGAGGCAGGCTTTCCAATACCCCGGGACCAAAGCAATTCACGTCTTTAAAGCTGAACACCAGCACTTAGCATTAGGTGCCAGCAAAGTTGACACAATACCAATGCTGCCTAGTCTGGTCTTGAAGGACTAATTCCTAATGTCCTTTGCAAATTTCTGCTCCATTGGTCTCTCCCCCCGCCCAACCCAAGTCTCTTTCTGAGAGCCAAGCTACAAGTCATGCCTTACGCAGGTTGGACACTTGTCAGCTTCCATCAAGTTTTGATGGGAAATGTAGGCGTCCTGGTTTTACAGCT
The DNA here is from genome assembly GCF_028583425.1 of Eublepharis macularius. NCBI lineage: Eukaryota > Metazoa > Chordata > Lepidosauria > Squamata > Eublepharidae > Eublepharis > Eublepharis macularius. Next base: position 222,580,182 of record NC_072790.1, read on the forward strand.
TGGCTCTCCACTCCTGCTGCAAGACCAGGATGCCTACATTTCCCATCAAAACTTGAGGGAAGCTGACAAGTGTCCAACCTGTGTCAGGTGTCACTTGTAGCTTGGCTCCCAGAGTCATCTTTTTAGCTGCTGCCCTTTCAGGGCCAGAGGCACAAGCCCTGATCAGTCAGCATGGCCCATGAAGTGTCAATGTTCTCAATAATGTCACGGGAAGGCCTCTGACCCCGAGCCACCCCCAGAGGGACGGAAACTGGACTGGAACTGAGGAAGAACTTGGAATTTACATGTGGCCTTCACCTAAGACTTCTATTTATACCTCTATTTGTGCCGGTAAAGTGGTGAGGAATGTCAGAAAAACAGAGAAATTCCACGGACTACTTGTTACAGGAGACAAGCCACATAAATACCAATAGGTGATTTCTAATCTTTAACAGAAACATGAAATGTTTAACATAAAATGGAAGTAGTTCCACATATGCTGCTCCAAACAACTCAGGGGAAGGGCAGGGCACACATTTGATAGATGGACAGACATTCGCTTGACAAAAGCAGCAACAGCACTTTCATCTTCCAAAGGCAAACGGTTGCAAACTAGTGCCAAAATAGCAAATCATTTCACTTCTAGCTATGTTTTTCCTCCCTGCCCCCAATGCTTCTTAGCCCTCATCTGGGCAGGTGGGTGGGACCTGCATTCCTTGCTCCAGGAACATCAAGAGACTTTTCAGAGCTAGATTTTGGGAGATCTTAAGCAAAATGCTACCTACAACCCCGTCATTAAACATGCCTCCCCTCTGCACACATGCACACACAACCTGCAACATTTTTGTGTTCTTGTTAGCCTGTTGGGGCTGGCAGTGCCACAGAGGAGCATAAGAGAATCTGTTTTCTCTTGGAGCCTTTCCTAGCATGGAACAGGAAATTGCCCTGCAAAAGGTGGGGTGGTTCAGTAGTAGAGCCTTTTTGTATGCAGAAGGCCCCTGGTTCAATGCCCAGGATTTCTTGTTAAAAGGATCGGATGGTAGGTGATGTGAAAAACTTCTGCCTGAGACTCTGGAGAACCATTGCCAGTCTGAGTAGACAACACTGACCATGATGGTCTGACAGTATAAGGCAGCTTCATGTGTTCAAGATCACTGGGGCTTCTAGGGTGATCTCCCCCATTGTCAAGATCTGCGTGGTAGGAAGTCTGCTAAAACCAATGGCCTGGTGGGCAGTCTTCTATGGACTAGAGAAGGTTGGTCCATCTGCAGATCTTGACAATGGCCCATTCAATACCTTCAGTTACCCAAATTCAAAAGTGCTAGGGAGGAAGTTGTATTTTCATTCTGAACAACAGAACCACATATCCCCAGAACTCATGGTTTATGATATTATTAGGTGGAGACCAGAGTTGGCCGTAAGTAGCAGGGATAGGACTCCAGGGAATCAAAAGACAATGAAAGAGCAGGTAAGGGTGTCTGGGGGATGGATGTGCTGAAGACCGATGTCTTCAAAGAGAGGACACTCCGTCCCAGGCACAGAAGGCAATATGGCAGAAGAAGGTGCAAAAGGCGGAAGAATGAGGAATCTGCTGGCATAAGAGACTCAGGAGTCTGTAGTTCGGACATAGTTTTAATTCTGCACAACACCCCCCAAAATGGCATTATCTATCATGCTACCTGTATCTCCCATTCAGCTATATCTCCCTCCTTCTCACTGGTTGCTGCTCATCAGAGTTTCACGGTCCGAGTTGGGCAGATCACTCTGGCTCTCACAGTAGCTCCGGTGGCTGTGGCTGTGGCTGTGATGGCTATGGTGGCTATGATGACACCGGCACTCCCCATGGCTCCGATGACCCCGATGGTGCTTATCCTGGTGATGCTTATGGCTGCGCCGGATTCTGTTGTCGGCAAAGGAAGCCCCTTGCGTGGCCTCCGCTACTGCCATGGCTTTCCGGGCCTGAGCGCAGTCGTATTCTGCCTCAGCAGCCTGCTTGTAGGCCAGGGTAGCAATATTCGAGACATAGGACAACAAGCTGTCCTCTCGGGCCTGAGCCGCTTCTGCTGTTTCCTTGGCCTCCTCTGCCTTCTTCTTGGCCTCTAAGGTCTCCTTCTTGGCCTCAGCAGCCTCGATCTTAGCATGGACCACCTCCAGCTTAGCTTGGATGGTTTCAGTAAGGGCTTTAGTAGTTTCTTTCTTAGATTCGGGATCCTTGTATCTCTGGAAAAAAGCAAGAGGACCACAATTTAGGGAATTAATGCCTTGGATGCTGGAACCCACTCTCCCTGGGTGAGCCATTGTATCCCTTGCCAGACTTACAAAAGTGCACCCCTCACCCCCCACACATGGCTGATTATTGGTCTCTATCTGTTTTCTGCATCCAAGGCAAACTTCATAATCTAGGATGTAATAATGCACAGAGGACATATTCTACAAATTACAAAACATCCAAATCTGATAACACTGACTCTTATCACACACCATAAATCTAGGATTGAGGCAAAGATCCTGAAAGATACCAAGTAATTAAAGATTTAACAGATTCACCACATGGTGTTTTATGTGTGCAAGCCGTGGCACATCAGCCTCACAGGGCCATTGTGAGGAAAAAAAACTGAGGAAGGGAGAACTATATATGCTACCTTAAACTCCTTGAAAGTTAATGGTGGGAGAAAAACAAGTGGGTAGATGGATCCCTCCTCAAATGTATGGTTGTGGTCACTTTGCAATGGGAGAAGGTGGTCTACATATTATTGGATGCAACTCTAGAACTCAGAAGCATAAATGATATAAAGTGAGGATCAATTTTCTTGGAACTCTATGGGAGTCAGCCGGCTCTCCTCCAATAAGAGAATCCCAATCCAAGCCTCTGGGGGATTAAGATTTATGGAAGCAGGCCTCAAAGACATGGAGCTTCCAGATCAGGAGCCTGTATCAGCTGAGGAGGATTATTAGGAGAGCAGGTATCTTGAAAATGAGTCATGGAGAACTACCCAATATAGTTCCAACCTGATCCAATTTATATCATTTTACTCAATTAGAATGGCAATTTTGCTCTGTGCAGCAGATGTCAAAAAGAAGTTCAGCCTTTTTTCAGTGAAGATATCTCCATCTCTTCCCTTTCTCCCAAAGGCCAGAGAAAATTATACATGAGGTCAGGGGTCATTTTGTAGAAAAAGAGCTGGAGGAACTCGTTAGCATAACTCATTAGCATATGTCACATCTCTTGACATCACCAGAAGCGTGTCATTAGCAAAAATGATTTGCATATGCCACACCCCCTGACATCACCTATCCTGGCTGTTTTGGACCCAATCCTGGCCATTCAGGGCCGAAAAGGGGCCCAAAATGGTCAGGATCAGGCCACTGCTGAGTGGGAGAATGATCCACCACCTGTCAGAGGCCCGATCTGGGCCGTTTCAGCCCCAATCCAGGCTGAAACGGGCCCAAAATGGCCGAGAGCCAGGTGGGCGGGGCCACCTGACATGTGACCTCTTTCGGGACCTGCTGGAACTGTGTTCCTGTCCGTTCCCCCTCGAAATGTGCCCTGCATGAAGTAGAGAGAGTGGACAGACAAAACTTTTTCTCCCACTCCCAAAATATCAGAACTCAAGGGCATCCAATGAAGTTGACGAGCAGTAGATTCAGAACGAACAAAAGGAAATACTTCTTTACACAATGAGTGATTAACAGTGCAATCCTAAACAGAGTTACTCCAGTCTAAGGCCATCAATGGGCTTAGACTGCAGTAACTCTGCTTAGGATTGCACTGTTAAATGTGGAATTTGCTGCCAAAGGATGTAATGATGGCTGTCGTCAGAATTTTGTTAGTGGGTCGGAACCAGGCCTTTTTGGCTCATGTTAGAAATAGGGAACCAGCTATAGTTTGGGAAAAAGAAATCTTCCAAAGACTCTCCCTCCCTCACTGCAGAATAAAGTCGCAGTTCCTGGGAAGGTCTCACCCTCTGCACAGGAAACAGATAAGGCCATAAAAGTTAGTTGTTTGAGACCTCTTTAAGAGTCCTCTGGCCTTTTTCATATAAATCACCAAAAGAGCAAAGGTAATAGCAAACAGCTTATCTCTGGGGAGAACAGGATATCCTATGACTAATGCAGTGTGAACATTCCTTTGCAAATTACAAATGCATATCAAAGATGCAGTCTATCACAGAGGTAAAGGATGTGTAGACTTGTGTTTACACGAAAAACCCTCAATGGAACTGTCTTTCGAGAACAAAGACAATGTAATTGATTAGGATGTTAACAAGCCTTTGATACCTCCGTATAAAAGAGGGACGAACAAGATACTCAGGACCCTTCACTTGCCAACACGCAAAGGCTAGCGCTAGCCTTTGCGGTTGTGCAATGGAGGGGTCCCAGAGCTCTGGAATGGGGGGAGGGAAGTTTCTTTTCTGTAGTTATCTTATAATGTTGTTGTATTGTGCATGCTAACTTGTATTCTGTATCTATCTTCATAGTGCTTTAGTAGTCAGTAGGCTGGGCCCAAGTCTGGTGCCTTGCCCCACTGTTTTATTATTATTATTATTATTATTATTATTATTATTATTATTATTATTATTATTATTATTATTATGTCTTTACAAATAAAGAACTTCCAGTCTCACATAAGACCTTCTCACTGCTGACACATTATTCTCAGCAGAGACATCAGTTTAGTACTAGGGAAAGATCAAGTGAGGTTGCACTCTTTACATGCCTATGGTAAGAGGCAAACCCAAGCAGCAAACCAACAGCAACTAGGGGACTGATCCCTGGTTGCAGAGCGACAATTTCCACAACAATGGCCACAGGCAAAGACAGTTTTAAAAGGCGATTAGACAGATTAATGGAGGCCAGGTCTAGCAGTGGCTATTAGCCATGGTGACTAAAGGAAACATCCACATTCAGGAGCATCGAACCTCTGTTTACCAGTACCAAGAAGCAACAACAGGGGAAGGCCTTAGCCTCTATGCCAAATTGATGGCCACTGTGTGTGTCAGGATGCTGGACTAGAATGAACCACTAGTCTGATCCAGCAGGGCTCTTACATTCTTGCAATCATGGATGCAAGTGAAAAGCTTATGCACTTGCCATGATTTAGTCTTAACTCATGACTCAGTGTTATTTAGGAATCAAAATAGATGAGATGCTGAGTAATTCACAATTGTACCATCTCAGTGGTTTTTAGAGTGTAATGTCAGCTGTGCAGGACCATGGTTCATATTGGGAGTACACAGGGAGGGGAGAGGTAGTCTAACCTGTCCCCCCCCCCCGACATGGTTTTGCTAAATGAAACCAATACTGCCACATGCCAATAGTAGTCCTTTAAAGAAAAAAGACAGGCGTAAGATAGGTGCCTGTTTCCCCCGCCCCCCTCGGAAATATGAATAACAAGCATGGGAGGAGACGGTTTTGATTAGTGAAGCCATCTGGGGTTGGAACACCACTCTCTTCTGCTACACAGCCCCAATCTGAATAATGGCCACATGCATCTGAAATAAACATTTAAAAGATAAAGGGATTTCTGTGATCTCCATCTTGTCTGAGCTTAAATAGTTTCATCTTGGAAATATAATTGAGAGTTGTCCTGTACAGCCCATTTTGCTGCATCATGATATGCGGCTGATAGAATCCTCCTTGTTGTGGCACAGCCTTTGCAGTTATACTATCCCTAGCAGACTATGATAATACAGTCTTAAATTCAATCTCCCAGACCCTGCCACACCATGTAAACTGGCATATTTTAGCTGGACATGAAGTTAGATCTTTGGAAGGCAGCGGGCACGCATACCTCTGTCAATACGACTTCAAGCAATATAGGATGTTATATGTGGAACTCATTAACTCTCTTTTACTCCGCAGAATCTGGGGAAATAAATCACAAATGGGAATGTCTACCCATATTCAGACCACTCACTAGCTTCTCCCGCACTTCCTTCAGGAAGGCAATTTCAGTCAAGAGAGACCCAATTTCAGTCAGAAGTTTTTCTTTAGATCTAGAAAGAAGAGAAAATGTGATATGGCCATTATTCCCAAAGGACTCAACCAGCCAACATCAGCAGTGAAATTAACTTTTATATAAATTCACTCTTTAACGAATCTGTTCCCTTTGGGTCCATTTATTTCATTGTGCGATTGGTCACAAAAAGATTTCAGTACAAGCAAAGGGTCTGGTTTATGACAGAAATATGGAGAAATATATATATTTAAACTCATCCTTCTGAAGTTTTGTTTTCCTAGAAAAAGAGCTGCCAGAGTTTCAACAGACGCATTAGCATGTAACATGTCATTTGGCCCCAAGTTTTGAGACCCAGTGCGTGACTCTAGGGAACCATAATCATCCTCAAAAGTATACTTCTAATTGTGGGAAGGAATTTGAGGCTGCCTATTATGAAACTGAGTAATGTTTTAATTTGTGCTTTGACTATGGATTTTTAATTTTCTCATGATGCAGGATTTACAAAACTGAAACTGAAAAAATTACAGGTTTTATATATAAAGGATGGATTTTTGCAGGCAGTTCTAAGCTTTCACTTTGAAAAAAAAAATTCTGATCAAAAAAATCTGGAATCTGGTCCTTTTTAGCAGCATGACAACTATTTGGAAGTGTATCTGGGTTTTCTAGATGCGTGCAGATGTACTGAAATAACGAAAGAACCATTTGTATAATGCCAGAAATTAAAAGCTCGTTGTCCCTTCCTGATATGCCAATGGTTTCGACAACTAAAAGCGAGCTTTTTTAGCAACACAGATACAGGAACAATCAGAAACATGCACACATTTCCTCGCATCTTCTTGAACCAATCTGGGGATCGAAATTAACCACAACATTTAATACAAATTTGGAGCCAAATAAACAGAAATATTTGTCTCTACATAGTAAAAAATCTAAGATCACACAACTGAACTATAGCCACAAGGTAGCATTCAGCCATAGACAGGAGCATTTGATTCCACATTGGATCCTTGTGGACTTTGTAGTTCAGATTCTCCGGTCAAGAATGACAGGTGCTCTTCTGCGACAACAGAGCCCCCTACTCCAATGACAGCAGGATGATGATGATGCCCACTTAGACCTAGTGAAGCTTCCTGTGAGATTCGCTAACGGCCATTAAGAGTTGACAGGGCAGGGAATTTTTGAAGGAGAATGCAGTTTTCTCTGGAGAACTGACATTCTACCGATGGCTCCTAGGCAGAAAAAATGCGTGCTTGAAAAATGTATCAAACTTCATTCATTATCCCATGAACCACTCATTCAGTTAACAGAGATAAAATAAACATGGCTATTTCTATCTATTAAATGTGGCAGGTATACTATTTTCACTGACCTCTTGTAGTTGTCCACATGGTAATCTTTCTCTGGAAAGAAAAGCGGTTCCATCAGTCCAAAGTTGAAGATTTGTTTGCCTGCACCCTGCCCACAGCTCTAAAGTGCTTCTGAACCATAAAAATGGAAGAAAATTGGACTCCTCCAGCTTCATCTGAGCTCCTTATTCTCATCATCATGGTCAGTATTACTAGGATCTGGGAGACCACGTTCTAAATCCCTGGGTAACCTTGAGCCAGTCACACTTTCTCAGCCTAACCTACCTCACGGGGCTGTTGTGAGGATAAAATGAAGGAGGAGAGAATTCTGTACACCATTTTCAGCTCCTTGGAGATAAGGGGGGATTAAAATGTGATAGATTTATATGTTAAGCTAGAAATGCCCCATCTTTTGTAAAAGGATATGTATTTGTATCTATGAATTCTAAAGTTAGCAGCTTTGTTTTTGGACAGATTATTGTCTGTGGTATGACTTTTGTTATTTGTGATGTTTTTTGCTTGAAATAAACATATTAAAAACTAAAAGGGAGAGAAGGTGTTTGCGGGTGATAGAATTGAAGGGGCAAGTAAGGTATTGGGAATAGAGTTGCCAACCATCAGGAAATTCCTGGAAGTTTGGGGTGGAGCCTGGAGAGGGAAGAGGTTTTAGAGAGGAGGGAGTTCAGCAAAGATATGATACAGACTCTGTCACCAGAAGCTGCCATTTCCTCCAGGGGCTCTGCACTCTGGAGATTTGTTGTAATTCCAGAACTCAAGGCTGCACCTGGAGGTTGGCAACCCTAAATGGGAACATTGGGACATAAAGGCAGAAGGACCAGAGGGCTTCTGTGATTCCCAGCTTCACTGGCTAGGCAGCTCCCAGTTGCCCTTTGTCTGGAAAACACCATTTGATGGGCAATCAGAACAAAAGCCCTTACCTTTGCTCTGCTGCTGCTTCAGAAAAAGTACCTGCAAAAGACAATCAATTTCATGAGGAGTACACAGAAGGCATTTCCTGTTAGATCACCACAAGAAAATACCTGTGTTGGTGGAGCACCATTTTATCAGTGGGGTGGAAAGGTTTGGAAAGTCCCAGATATAACAGCAGAGTAGAGGAGGGGGCCTGGCCCATCTGTCCTGCCATCTGCCCCATTTTGTTATTGTCCAAGGCAATGAGGGAGCAGACTGAAAAGCACAGGAGAGAGGAAGGGAAGTGACCACAAGAGCACAATGGGAAGCGATCTCCAATGAGGGGCTCACATGGCTGAGGCTATGATGTCATTCTGTCAGGCCACACATGCACACCTCTTTCTGGCCTCATCTTTGCCATTCCTTAGGGGAATCAGTAAATCCCGCACTTCATTCTCAGGTGTGGTCTTTTTCAGGCTCAGCAGCAAAGCACATATAGTGCTTGCAGAACTATCCCAGTTCAGACCCTGTCCTTGCAAGAGAAAAGGATCTCAAGGGAGCAGATGCTGGAAAAGATGACTTGAGGCCTTGGAGACTCATTGGCAGGCAGGGAAGACAATACTGGCCTTAATGGGTCACTGGTTGGGCTTGATATAAAACAGATTTAGGTACTCGAGTTGGGACTAAAAGAGAAGCCTCATGCGATTATGATTTTTAATACAGTGTCAGCAATATGCATGGCATTTTACAGAGTAACCCACAAAGAACAAGTCTTTGTCTCCTAACTCTACTGGGGAAGATAACACAGAGAGAGTGAGCATGCACACAGGAAAACAGAAGCGTTTAAAAGGAAAAACGGAAAAGATATGTATTAATCTGAGTTATATGTTTCTTAGGCTTAATTTCACATGTTCTTTAAGCTTCATTCTTCAAAAGAATTAGGATTGTGACTTTAACCTTATATTCTTTTTAAAAAGTAAAAACTTACAGCACTTTTCAGCTGTTGGTTTTCTAACAGCACCTTCTTCAACTGGAAGACAAGGGGGAAAACACAGCATAGCTTAATAAAGTAACAGAAGGCTTTTTGATTTATTTCCATTTGTATGTGTATTGTCCTTGGGCTAAGTATGAGTTCTGCTGCTAAGATAGGCAGATAAAAAAGAGTTTACTGTTAGAATAGCTGTTAAGGCCACTGTCAATTTTATAACCTAGTTGCTGGATATAAAATATTTGACTCACACTTGCAAATGTTACTAGTTCACCATCCAGTCAACACCTCTGTTAGTCATTTGTGACCTGAAAGCAGAAAAGATCGACTTCTCTTCCAATGTATTAAACTTTCTGGCTTGTTCACCTGAACAGAAGTCTTATTTGCCCTAAGCAACTTGGTAAGTGGCTATTTATAAACCCAATTGTACTGGAAATCTTGAACATCATCCATATATCTAATTCTCAACATGGCTAAAGCTGTGGATACTTAAATGGGGAAGTCAGAACCGGGACAAAAAATGGCATTCAAATTCTAGACATAGCATTCCCACAGAAGAACTAAATAGCAGGAAAATTATGTAGACCGACTACGTAATTCACAGCTCCCAAAAAGACCTAGCTGTTACAGGACATAGCAAATTCAGCATGCTCCTAGTGTGAGGCCAATATGATTCAGTTTCGTCTCAAGAACTGGGACATTTTCACAAGGGATGCTTAATCAGGATTTACATGTTTTATGTTCATAAACTGTATGGATGAGGAAAACACATGGGCAGGTTTGATAAGGTAGGTTCTGGCACATAAAAGTTTATGGCATAGTAAAATGTATTAGTCTTCGAGGTTCCCACAATATTCCTTTGTTATTTTGGCTGCAGCATACTAACATGGCTACCCTTCTCAGACACAGACAAACGTATCACTCTTTTGACACGACAGTCTGCAGTTTTCCAAAAATATTCTAATTGATTTCAATGCACTTAGGTGAGTTCTGTCAACGAACAAAATCAACCAGGACTGCTGAGGGCCAAACTGCATGTTACAAATTAAATGAGTTCACCACAGGGACTAGCGGTCATACTGCTAAGGCTTGCCTAGCCATAAGCTTACTTGGGCCACAGATAGGGTTCCCAGGTGCCTACCAATGGCAGACAAACTCCCAGGGATTTGCGCCATCATCCGCTAATCACCCAGTGATCAGCAGGAGGGGACACACTCCCAGAGCTTGCCCGCCACCGGCAGGCACCTCAGGAGTGCGTGCTGTGTGCGCACGTGCGCTCCCAACTGGTGTGGCGACATCACTTCCCGAAGTGACGGAGTTGCGCCATCCACGGGAGCATACCCACAGTTTGTTTGGAGCTGAATCGGCCCCGTGCAGAACGTAGGAGCGCTCGCACAGCCGGGGTGGTGACATCACTTCTGGAAGTGACATCATCATGATGGCTCTGGGGCGCGCACATGAAAGAAGACCTTGTGCCTGAGACAAGGTAAGTGCCAGGGACTTCTCCCTCCTGACGGGAGGTGAGCAGTACCTGGCAACCCTAGCGGCAGAGGGGTGTGATGCCACGATGCCATTTCTGGCTGAAAATCAAAAGTGATGTGACTGGGTCATGTCACCTTAGCAAGGTGATATCGCTTGCAGGTTTGGGATGAAAATGGTGACATGGCTGGTTCCCCCCACTTCAAATTTACCAGCAGCAGGAAATGGGTTGTGGTGGCCAGCAATTGATAAGTGACAGCCCTGCACACTGCATCTGTGAGTTCCTGGAGGCAACTCCATTTAGGTGCTGCAGGGGCCCAATTCTGATCAGGAAGGACAGCAGTGTGGAGGGGAAGAACTCCCAAGCTGAAATGGCACTGAGGGGCATTATTTTCCCTGTAACATGTAGTTTGGCTCTATGGGGATAAAATTCCTGGGCCTTGATTAACTTCAGGGCCTGTAGAGCTGATTGTCATGTGATGTTGGGGAGTCCCGGGGGAAATCTTTATATTTTGGCCTGTGGTTGCCATGGAGTCAACTTCTGCCTCACGTGTACGGAGACTATACCCTGCTCTCTGTGGGGAGGGGCTCATAGCTCAAATGTAGCACAACTGCTTTGCATGCAGGAGCTCCCAAGTTAAGTTTCTGACATTTCTATTTAGTAAGAATTCAAGCCAGCAAGACACACAGAGAGAGATTTCTGCAGAAGAGATGTTGCCAGGTAAATTTAGATAGCTCTGGGCCAAATGGACCAATGCAGTAACATAGTAGAAAATAGCTTGGTAGGACAGTATCCTAAAATAGTTATAGAAAGAATAAAATAAAAATAAAATTATGACTTACCATGCTTTCCATTTTTGACACTTTTTCACTGGAAAAAATAATTCCAGCTGTTAAAAAAGGGTACTAGATAAGCATTGCTAGCCTCCACTCTAGGCTTCAGTTATTCAGGGTTATTTTTTAAAATGTTATTACTATTGTTACTATGTATTTATTAACTAAAACATATATACTCCATTTTTCTCCAGAGTCTCCAAGGCAACTTACAAATACATACACAAAGCTGCAATAAAACAGTGCCAATAATTCCAAGGGCATACATAAAATGCACAAACAGTCTAAAACATGTAACAACAGCCCCTTGATACCTCTTGACTAGATTTCTGTCAGCTCCATCAACCACCTGATCCCCCCAAACACTTTCCAAAACTGGACACTTTTCAAAGCCCATGGAAAACCAGGGGGTGATTAGTATTGCCAATAGGCCTGTAGAAAAAAATATAAAATCTCTTAAACAGTGGTTTAATGGGATGCTCTTTACCAGATGATGTTATGTATCTCCATGCCATGAAAAGTTTCAACTGCCCATTTACCACACATATGCTTAGTTAAAGGGATATGACATTTTTCTCCAGGCAACCATAGAAGAGATGGTGCCCTCCACACCCACGACCGATGTTGGTCCTATGGCTGAAAAATCCCTTGCCTGGACCAAAGAGGAACAGACTGATATGTGGGAGCGTACAGGAAGGAACATAAGTTGTACTTGGGATTGGGAATATAATGGGAGAGGTGGTCTGTCGAACGGAAGGGTTCCAGGCTCTGAAGTGCTTAAAGAACTAGCACTGCTGTTACTCACAAGTATAGCACAGTTTATAAGATAAAGAAACCTACAGTCTAAAACAACAGAAACAAAAACGTAATGGGGACTTCCGGTTTGGGATTCATGGAGGTCTGACGCAGCTCCATTTGCGGAGCTGACCGGACTGCCGTTTTAAGTGGCCGGCGGGGGAAAAATAGCCCGCGGCCGACTGCTCTCAGGCAGAGAGCAGGCAAAGAACGCTCAAGACCCTAGGGTGTGCTAGATCTCAGACGAGGGGGGGCTCTACACAACGGGTCCCCTCCCGATCCTTGAGGTCCCACCCTGCGACAGGTCGGCTACAATCTCTGCGGCAGTTCTGGGGCCAATTCGATTGGCATAAGACCTACATACCCAAGCTTCGATTGGGGGAAGAAACGGAGAGGAGAAGCTAAAATCGAAACAGCGATTACAACCTGAGAAAAGTGAATGAGAAGGTAAAGATCACTATCTTCTGTTACGGGACAGATTGATTAAAGCAGAGAGGAATAAAAGTAGATTTTCAAACTGCAACAGGCTAACGATAAAGAGGGGAAGACTCGGCAAGAGTTGTATTTGAAAAGAGACTCAGTTTAAAGAAGTTATTGAAGGAATTGGACTATTGTTTTGAATACTTGCGGTTATGGAGCTGTGAGAAAAAGACACCATCGCGAGACCTACTGTGGGAAGTTGGGAGACAGGAAGTGCGTAACAACAATAGAGTTGCTGGAGAGAAGCGGCCCTTGCTGGAGGGCAGGAAGAAGGGAATCGCCATCTTTGAAAGGGGAAGGGTCGCGGCCTCAGCGGAAAAGGAAGTAGGCCATCTTGGATTGCAAAATCATAGAGAAACCATAGAGAAAAGACGCCCGACATTTTGGACTCTTTAAAATTTAATTTTTGCAAGAAGACCGGGACATTTGAAATAAAAGGACATTAAATTTTACGCCACGGAGTTAAGGAAGAGAGCGGACTCGTGGGAGCGAGCCAAAGCAAGCCCCACGATGTCAAAAAAAGAGTGGCAATCGGCAATAGAAAACCTGGATAAAAAACTTTTAGATGTGATTAAAGAACTTAAGGACACGAAATTGGAGCTGATTAAAGAGGTTAAAGAGGTTACACAGACAGTAAAATCGGAGCTGTCAGAAGTGAAAAAAGGTATGGAAACAATACAAAGTGAACTACAAGGAACGCAGCAGAGAGTTAAAACAGTAGAAGACGCGATGGAGAACTTAGCAGACACGCAACAAACAGAGATGAGACTGATGAGGGGGAGAATGTCAGTTGCAGAAACTAAACACATGGAGAAGCAGTTACGTTTTCGTGGCTTGCCAGAAGTGGAAGGAAAGTCAGCACAAGAACAGATGACTGAGGTGTTAGCTGAATACCTGGGGAAGGAGGAGGAGGAAGTTGTGGCTATCCTAGATGTGGCATATCGTGTGAATTCGAGAATTGCAACCCAGAGGAAATTACCAAGGGACGTGATTGTGCAGTTTACGACACGAAATATGAAAGAGAAGATTGTGACAAAACAGTTTCAAGATCCATTGGAGATTGATGGCAAGACGATTATCATAATGAAGGAATTACCCAGGTCAGTGTTATTAGATCGGAAAAAATACAAAGTGCTAATTCAGATCGTGAAGGACATGAAAATCAGGTACAGATGGGAGTTACCAGAAGGTGTGTCCTTTGAGTTTGGAGGGGCCAAAAAGCGCATCAGATCTGAGCGAGAGATGGAGCGATTTATAAGGGACAATGAAAAAGACTTACCAACAAGACTATGAGTATGGAGTGTAAAGTTTTATCTTGGAATGTAAATGGACTAAACTCACCGAATAAGAGAAAAAATATTTTCCACTGGCTATTAAAACAAAAATGTGACATTGTTTGCTTGCAAGAGACCCATATCAGAAAGCAGGATGTAAAATATTTAAAATCAGGAAAATTGGGTAAAGAATTTGTAGCGGCCTCCAACAAGAAAAAAAGAGGAGTGGTGTTGTACATAAAAGAGGAGCTACAGCCAAAATTTGTAATGAAAGATGTGGAAGCCAGATTCATTGCAGTGGAATGTACTTGGGACTTAAAGAGAGTGTTGGTAGTCGGAGTTTATGCACCTAACGGTGCAAAGGAAAGCTTCTTTGAGGATTTGAGGAAGCAACTAGATGATCTTTCATACGACCAGATAATTCTTGCCGGAGACTTCAATGGAGTAACGAATTTGGAATTAGATAAAAAGACAACAACTGCACAAAAGAAAAGAGGACTATTACCAAAGCTCTTTTTTGACTTGATACAACAGGAGACTCTAGAAGATGTATGGAGAAGAGAATATCCTAAAAGTAGACAATTTACTTTTTACTCTGCAAGGCACTGTACACTATCAAGAATTGATATGATCTGGGCCTCAAAAGACTTAGCGTTATGGACTAAGGAGGTAGAAATAATGCCGATGGTAGGCTCAGATCATAATCCAATCATGTGGAAATTAGGGAAAAGGAGATAAAGGAAAGCATGGAGAATAAATGAGGACTTGCTACAGGAAGGAGAGAATATGGATATGTTGAGAAGAGAGACAAAGTTCTTCATACAATACAACGTAAATAAAGAAGTACCAACTGATAAAGTTTGGGACGCTTATAAGGCGGTTATAAGGGGCATACTAATGGACTTAAATGGTAGAGCAAGAAAAAAGAAAGAGGAGAAAAGACAAGAGAATGAGGAGAAAATAAAAGCCAAAGAAATACAGTTAAAAAAGAGACCAGGGAAAAAGAAATTATATCAGGAAATTAAAATACTTCAAGAACAGTTAACAGCAATGAATAATAAGGAATTGGAGTGGAATCTAAAAAGATTGAATCAGAAAGCGTTTGAAGGTGCAAATAAACCTGGGAAGTATTTGGCATGGCAACTGAAGAAGAGAAGGGAAAAGAAAATAATAAACAGAATTTGCGAAGATAATAAAACGTATTTGGAACAGACTACCATTAGTAGAGCCTTTTATAAATTCTACGCTAAGTTGTATAATAAGAAAGAGGTAAATAAAGAGTCAATAGCGTTATATTTGGAGAAAATGAAACTTCCAGTAATTTCGGAAGCTTGGAGAAATAAACTGAACAGTGGAGGAACTAAATAAGGCAATACAATCTGCAAATCTAGGAAAGGCGCCAGGGCCAGATGGACTTACAGCGAAATTTTATAAGGTAATGGCCAACGAACTGGCACCATTCCTAAAAGAGGTGATCAATGGAGTTTTAAAGGACCAGCGGATTCCAGATACCTGGAATGAAGCGAATATATCATTGATCCCCAAAGAGGGCCAAGACTTGACTAATGTGAAAAACTACAGACCTATATCGTTACTTAACAATGATTATAAAATCTTTGCGAAGATACTGGCGGAGAGACTGAAGGGGTGGCTTTCGGAAGTCATTGAGGAGGAACAAGCAGGCTTTTTGCCAGACAGACAAATCAGAGACAATTTAAGGACAGTGATTAATGCTATTGAATACTATGACAAGCGTTGTGACAAAGAGGTTGGTTTCTTCTTTGTTGATGCTGAAAAGGCGTTTGATAATTTAAACTGGGACTTTATGTTTGCCACTATGGAAAAGCTACAACTGGGAGAAAGATTCATTAGAGCAATTAAGGAAATTTACAGAGACCAGACTGCAGCAATTGTGGTGAATGATGAAGCGACTAAGAAATTGATTATAAGTAAAGGAACAAGACAAGGTTGCCCGTTGTCTCCACTGCTGTTCATTTTGGTATTGGAGATCCTGATGATACAAATACGACAAGATGAAGAAATTCGAGGAATTAAAATAAAGGACTATTCATACAAGGTCAGAGCATTTGCAGATGACATAATGTTAATTGTGGAAGACCCATTGGAGAACATGCCAAAAGTGATAGATAAGATTAAGGAGTTCGGAGACTTGGCAGGTTTTTATATTAATAAAAAGAAGTCAAAGATACTATGCAAAAATATGACTAAGCAGAAACAACAATTGTTAACGGAAATAACGGACTGTGAAGTAACAAGCAAGGTGAAATATTTGGGAATTGAACTGACTGCTAAGAATATAGACTTATTTAAAAACAACTATGAAAAACTATGGACTCAGATAGAGAGAGATTTGATTAAATGGAACAGACTAAATCTGTCATGGTTGGGAAGGATTGCAGCAGTTAAGATGAATGTGTTACCAAGAGTAATGTTTTTGCTACAGACAATACCAATCATCAGTGACTCTAAGCAATTTGAAAAATGGCAGAGGAAAATATCAGACTTTGTATGGGCAGGCAAGAAGCCTCGAGTGAAAATGAAAGTTTTACAAGATGCAAAGGAAAGAGGCGGAATGCAACTGCCCAATCTAAGACTTTACCATGACGCAATTTGCTTGGTGTGGTTGAAGGAGTGGATGACGCTAAAGAATAAGAAATTACTAGCCCTAGAGGGATATAAAAAAATATTTGGATGGCACGCATATTTATGGCATGATAAAGTAAAGGCGAACTCGATGTTCCTGCATCACTATATACGGAGAAGTTTATATATAATCTGGAAGAAGTATAGAATCTATTTGGAAGAAGGAACCCCTTTGTGGGTAGTTCCATATGAGGTGATAGATCCGAGAGCTGTTGATAATGAGCAACAATGTTTAACTTATAAAGAAATAACTAGAACTGAAGAATCTAAACTCAGAATAAAGACTCAGGAGGAACTATCACCTTATTATGATTGGTTCCAGTATAGACAGATTAGAGATTTATATAATTCGGACTCTGTAAAGGGAGGTATACGAATAGAAAACTCGGAACTAGAGCAGACCCTTCTTAAAGAGGACAAGAAAAGAATATCTAAGGTATACCAAGCACTGCTGAAATGGTATACTGAGGATGAAATAGTTAAAGGACAAATGGTGAAATGGGCCATAAATTTCAACAAAGAAATAACAATGGAGGCATGGGAATACTTGTGGAAGACTACAATGAAGACAACGACATGCACTAGTATTAAAGAGAACATTTACAAAATGATTTACCGTTGGTACATGACACCAAAGAAGATTGCGCTAGGGAATTTGAACACTTCTAATAAATGCTGGAAATGCAGGAAGTATGAGGGCTCCCTCTACCATATGTGGTGGACGTGTGAGGTAGCTAGGCAGTACTGGGGGGAAATAATAAGAGAAATGAGTGAGATTTTACAATTTCAAATTAATAAGAACCCAGAACTCCTGCTACTAAACTTGGGAATGGAGGGAATTCCAGCCCATCATAGGACGTTGATATTTTACATGACGGCAGCAGCTAGACTTCTGTATGCGCAAAAATGGAAAATACAAGAAGTGCCAACCATCGAAGATTGGATCCACAAATTGCTGTATATGGCAGAAATGGACAAAATGACAAGAAAATTGAGAAACCTGGACTCAGGACAGTTTAACACAGACTGGGAGAAGCTGAAACAATATTTGGAGAAGAAATGGGAGGTGGGAGGAGAACTGTGGCAGTTTGAGAACTACTGAAGTACAATAAAATGTAGAGGGGGGTGACTTTACCGGGGAGGAGAAGAGGTAAAAGAGAATTTCTAAGCAGTTATGGTATTAGATTGATATATATAGAATAATAAATAGAATATTGATAGAAAACAATTAATCATAAGGGTTAATTATAAGGATTGACTAACTAATAATATTTTCTTTTCGATTCCGTACAGTGTACCAAACTGAATATGTTTATTTGAAGCTGTATATGAGTCAAATTGATTGATATCATATGATTGAAGGGGAATAGAAATATTAATGTAAACAAATATAACTAAAATAGAAAGAAGAAGATAGAATGAATAACATATAGAGTATAAGTTAAACTGGTTGATTTATATGAATGTATGGTTTACATAGTTTATGATATATAGAAATATTTGAAAGTGGAATAATGAAAAATGGGATAAATTGTTTATCCATTATGGAAAAAGGGACTCATAGTCAGGGTACAGAGTATTAAAAAAAATAGCTAAAGAAGTATTGCTTAGAATAAAGGGAGAATATATATTTGTTAGATAGAGGAATATATAAAGAGTAAGGGAAAAGGGATAAAGGGTTGGAAAACTGTTGGAAGTCAACAAAATGGGGGGGGGGAAGGGAGGGGGTTAGAAATTGGGAAATGGGAATATTGACTGTAATGTGTAAACATTTGATCCTAACCCAATAAAAAAATTTTCAAAAAAAAAGAAACAAAAACGTAATGGATAGGAAGGAGTAAAAAATAATACAAACACTGATTCACCCAAATGAAGAGCTTACCAACAGTTACATTTCTATGTTTCAAAAGCTTTTCATTCAGCCAGTGAGATGCAGTGGTTAGAGTGCTGGATTACAGCTAGGGGCCACTCACTCACAACTTAATCTACCTCATAGGGTTGTTGTGAGGGTAAAATGCAGGCTGGAGAAGCCTATATACACCACCTGGAGCTCCTCAGAGAAGGGACAAGATCAAAATGGAAAAGTCTGGAATTTTTTATAACTAAGATAGTAACAAGAACAAGGATATTTTAGGAGTCTTAAGAATGGAGTGGAAACCTGAGATGATTTAGATCATGTGCCCGGTGCTGTTCTGTAAGTAGATTCAAGATTCAAATTTGTCTATATATTTTTAAAAAATTTTGCTGGGGGCATCAGGGCATCACCACACACATCTGTGAATTTCCTTTGTAGCCCTCATGTCTGAGGAAAGAAAAAAAAGTGGAAGTCTAGGGAATGTCTATTGAAGGTCCCTTTAGGGATATGCAGCCAGAATTTGAATAATAGTCATCCAAATGGGCACCCCAATCAGAAACAGTAAATGCTCTAAATCCAAGCAAAAGTATTTGTTGTGGTTGGGAGCGGTTGGAAGTCTTCTGATCTGATGTTCTGCTGGCTCCATGTTGTCTGGTTTTGTTTCCGTAAGCAGTGGGAGATGGGAGATAGAAGGAGCAGGGGCAGAACATGACTCAGAATAAGCAGACGTGAATACATGACAGGAACTTTCTCCACCCGGAAGAACAGAATCATTCAAACAACCTGTGCCAATCAATGCATCCTGTCAATGAATTTGGGACGGGCTTTCTGGTTCTAAATAAGTGGACGTCCCATTTGCCTCAGATACTCTGTTAGGTGGCGCTGTGTGCATGTTAGGCTGCATGGTGAACTGATTAAAGTGATGGAGTAGTATCTGGGAGACATGGGTTGACATGCCAACTCTGCATGAAGTACAGTGGGTGACCTTGGGCCACTCAGACTCTCTCAGCCTAACCTACCTCAGAGGGCCATTGCTTTGAGGACATCATGCAGACCTTCTCCACTGACAAATAATAACAATGTAATGATAAAATCCCCAAAGTGGTCAAACATTACAAAAATTCCCAGCAAAGAACCTGTCAGGGCATAAAAACTGCATAAAATGTAGAAGGAAGAACCATGTATGCCTCCTGAAGCCCTTTGGGCAATAATGTGATTAAAATGTACTTGAGAGATAGATGTTCATACCTGCTGCAAGCGGGATATGGAGCAGGAATAGAAGCTGTGTTTCCAGCAGCCCCTTTCTACCATAGGTGGGCCACTCCAGTTACCAAAGGCACATGCTGACAGACTGGCAGAACGAATTGGTGGGGGAACAGAGGCACTGAGTCTATGGGGCTACACTTTATAATGGCAGACGGGCAGGGCTATGGAGATGGACTGCGAATAAAAGAGACGTAGGCGTTGCCTGCTTTCCCCCCCCTCCCAGTGATAAGCACTCTGCTTGCTCGGGGCGGGGATAGGGGCAAATGCTAAGGCTTTGCCTTGTAATAATAAACACACCACACTAGACAACATGAAAGGTACTGGTGATGCGGAAAGATCAGATCAGAACTCTCTGTGTGAGAAGGTTACTGATTCAGCGCCTGAGATCTCTCAATGTTTGTACTAATTTCATGTGAAAGCACTAACCTCTGTGCCTGCCCTGATGGTGACAATTTTAAGTGGTTTGAGAGCAGGCAGGGACACTTTCTCCTATTTGCTCAGAACTCAAAAAGGAGGAGCCTTTGCGTGAGGGAAGAAGGTGTAAGAATTTCTCCCAGTTGTGTGGGGTATGTTTCCTGGGACTACTGGACAGCTTTCCTAATACAATTGTTTTTATATTCAATAACTTAGCTTTTTTGAAACTAAATAAGAACTGCGTCCCTATCTGACTTCCTTATGCTCACCCTTACTTTCCTTCCATATAGCAGAGGGCTCCAGCAGCTGACCCATAGAACACACTGTTAAGGAGCTTGGAATTTATAGTGAATTGTTTTCTCCTGTGGGTTCGGTCTACTGGCATACTAAGGGGAAATAACAAAAGGAATGCTACTGTTTCTGTTCTAGCAATACTGAGTCTCTCTACTCAAGACATCTTACATTGGGATGCTCAAGTGACTTACATGCTGTGTGGTCTTATATTCAAGTGTGTTCTGCCTCTCTAGCAGTGCATGTGTATCCACAATGGGAGAACAAGTGTAAGATCTTTCACTTGAGCATCCCTGTGTAAGTCTTGTGTAGAGAGACTCATCCTCAATGAGAGGAAGAGAGAAACTGACAAAGCAGGTCATGATTGGCTGAAACACCTTGAGGGTGCAATCTCTCTCTCTCTCTCTCTTTCTCTCTGATGTGGAGAATGGATCTGCTGCCCTGTATCAGTGGCTCCACCTCTGCTCTACTTGTAAATTTGCAAATAAGCAAATAAAGCAAAACCATCCTTTGTCTCTGGTCTCTCTCTTCCAAAGGGAACCAATCCAGATAAATGCTGCCAATGTTACTTCTCACAACATAGGAAATTAGGATCCACCAGGATTGAACTCAGGTCGTGGGCAGAGCTTGGGCTGCAGTATTGCAGCTTACCACTCTGCGCCACAGAGCTCTTCACCTAGACCTATTTTTAATCTATTTCAGATTCTTATACCTCACTTTTCTCCCCATGGGGACTGAAAGCATCTCACAACATCATCCTCCCTTCCTTCATTTAATCCTCACAACAAGAAAGCAGTTTAGACTGAGAGAGAGAGTCTGGCTCAAGGTAAGCGATCAAGCTTTCATGGTAGAATGAGGATTCAATCCTGGGTCACTCTTATCCTAGTCCAACACTCTTAACCACTACACAACACTGGCTCACAACACTCACCTTTCGGAGGTTTTCTCACTTCCACTATAGGAGTCTTGCTCTCTGCTTACATAGTCCAGCTCAGGTTTTGATCTCCTGTCCATGCTCTGAGGATAACAAGAAGGTATTAGTCACAGAGAGGGCCACTTGTGAATTAGCTCCCAGACCTCATGCTGTTTCTTTCCATCCTAGTGGGCAGAGTGCCAATGCAGCAGTCAGGACATGGAAACAGATTAAGTGTAGCAAAAGCTTTATTAATAGAACCAACCAATTGGATAGAAAAAAAGTTCTAGAAAGTTCTGCTAAGAAGCAGGAGATTACTCTTAAGTGCAGCATCCTCAGACAGACAAGGAGAAATCCTCTTGTTAGAGAGAAGGTGCTCCCCTACAGTCCTGTCTAACTAGAGCCTGTTGCCCCCTGCAGGATCTTCTCTTCTTCTTTGTACACAAATTGCTGTAATCCAAGAACAAGGGGGAAGCATACACTTGTAGAAACCTGTGTCATGTAGATTTTCCCAACCCAGAGTTAGTTAGTTAGTCAGTCAGTCAGTCAGTCAGTCAGTTCGTTCATTCGTTCGTTCGTTCGTTAAATTTCCAGCCCATCCCCGTCCCCCCCAAACAGGCTCAGGGCAGGTTAATGGCTCTAGTCAACTTTCGTCTTCCTCCACTGTAAGGATGCTCTATTCTTGCGCTGGAAGAAGATTCTATACACATCTGAGTGAAATGGTAGGATCCCCAACCAAAGCTGCTTGGAAACCCATACTCCAGCACGTTTATGAGAGGCCCATTCTACAGGAACATAACCTAATATGAGATGGTTGCAAGGATAAAGACTGGGGAGAGGAAGTGAAAACACTTAACTGGTGCCTGGGAGTCTGTGGGGAGGTGGGGGGCAGGGTGGGGGGAGACTGGTCTGGCTGGCTCAGTCTGCAGGCCCGTGACCATGATATGTTCTGTTGAGGACATCTCAGATAGAGATAGAAACAAAATACAAAGTTTTGTTTTATGACTCATGGGGTTATGTGTATGTATTTGACTCTGTGAAGGAGGCCCTTGTTACAAGTCTGTACCAGGCCCAGAAAAGTCACGCTTGGACCCTGTATAGTTGAAGGAGAAACTTATGAAGATTGACAGAACCAGGCCTCTCTGACTTTCTGACTTGTGCCAGAATGTTGTAATTCAAGGGCACAGCCTAACAGATGTACCAGATTATTTTGTGGTGAATTACATGGCCAGCATTGCTCATTGTCAGCGATTGCATACTTGAAGGCTTTGACTGGAGGCCAGTGTGGTCTAAACAATATTTTGTGGCTGACTTAATCTTACTTGAAGATCTACTGAGGTGCTTTATTCTGAATTCCTGTGATGACTGACAATCATTACAGCACTACTCCCATCTCAGCTTCTGTATTTCATGCTTGCCTCAGATCTAGGGTTGCCAGCCTCCAGGTAGTGGCTGGAGATCTCCCGGAATTACAGCTGGTCTCCAGGCCACAGAGATCAGTTCACCTGGAGAAAATGTCTACTTTTGGGGGTGGACTCTATGGAATTATGCCATGACAAGGTCCTTTCCTTCCCCAAACCGCACTTTCTCCAGGTTTCTCCAGGTTTCACCCCCGCCGCCCCAGATCTCCAGGCATTTCCCAACTTGGAGCTGGCAACCCTACTCAGATCACTTCTATATGGTCGTTGCTGCAAAGGAGGTTGCCACCAACTTGTGCCATCCAGGGCAGGCTAAGTGTTTGGATCTCTCCTGGATATGGCCAGAGGGAGGTGGCCAGTTGGCAAGATCCAGCTTGCCAGCTTGCCAGAGGGATGGCTGCCAGTTGGCAAGATCCAGCTTGAGTGTTTCTTTCTCTTCAGATGCAGGGATGAATTTGGGTTTTAATCTAAGAGACAGCTTGCAACTGGAAGGAAGATCTCAGAGAGAGGGAGAGAGAAAGACAAAGAGACAAACAGATGCCCCTTCTCCTGTTCACATGTTTTTGTATTGTAGCTCTTTATTTTTTGTTAGCCATTTTGGGTCCCCATTTGGGGAGGAAAACAGGATATAAATGAATTAATAGAATGTTTATTAATGTGTAGTGTGGTTCAGTTGCGCCAAATGTACAGGGCCAAAATGTGATTCAAGGCAATGTTGGATTTGGATGTACTGGAAGAGCAGATTCTTCTTTAGAATTGGCATCTACTTCACTTGGTTGGCTCACTATTTTCCTGTTCCTTTCCAAGAAACAGCAATAGCAGGACAGTAGCAACATGGTGGGGCCAAGCAGGGGGCAGAGCTGTTGCAGGAGAAGGCTAGGAGAAGGTATCTATGGCCACATGAATGGCTGGGGGCAGACTGGGCAGATAGAGAACTGGATGGGGAGCATGGAACAGGCTTCATTTAGAGTTTTCAACTAATTAATTTTGCTTCACCTTTCATATTTGATCACTGTGGCATCAGCATTTCAGTGAGAGGGTTCTTCTAGATATTTATCAAGGTGCTGGCAGCTTTAATTTTATTTAATGGTTTACTCTTTTTTTTACTTTTGTGAAAAAGTGTTTTTACTATCCCTAATAACAGGGATTTTATTGTGTATCTACAATTGTTTTTAATATATCGTTCCAAAAGTTTACCATCCGTTTGCCTTATTGCACAGTATGTCTATCTAATACAGGATACTACAACAAAATCTGCTCCATCAGAATAAAGTTTCTTAATCTCATATCCTGTCTTGACTAGAGCATCAAAACATACAGATGTTGAGAAGTTTTCACAGAGTTTGAGGAATGTTTACATTTGGTTTCTAAGGTGACATATTTCTCTTGCTTGATTTTTCCTCCAGCACACAGTGTAAGAGATGATAAATCCTCTTAAATATGTGTTTAGCAGTTCCCAAAGGAATCACCAAAAGATGTTTTCTATTATATTTGTTTTTAAGAATTCTGTGATGTGTACTTTGATGCCGTGAACTGGATGACGGCGTCTCATCTCCGAGGAGGGAGGTATTTATAATCCATCAAGATGATTGGATAAATACAATAGGACTAGGATAAGATCAGAGATAACTCAGACTCCAATCTCATATTTTTTGGCCTGGTCAATAAACGAGTCCCGTAAGAAACAGAACAAAACAAAAATCTAGTTTTTTCAGAAGCAAGTTCTGTGAAAGAAGAATGTATAGTCTCTACTAGGTTCTATCAGGCAACTGGTCAGAGCACCATAGACGTTACAATCTTACATCCTTCATGGTGTCTGTAATAACTAGCCTAGAAACTGAGCCTGTGCCAGGCCCAGCACCTTTAGGTTTTATGTTGAAGCTGTAGGCTAGCAATGTAATAAAGTTTCCTTCCAATACCTAGCAATATCTCCTATGGTGATAGAATTTAAAGGCATTAATTACACAGCCCCTCCCAGCTGTGCGGGCGAGAACATAGTGTCCACCACCTCCTCCTTTTGACTGTCATGTTGGGGGAGGCGTGAGAGGGCATCCACCAGGAAGTTTGATTTGCCAAGGAGGTGCTTGAGCACAAAATTGAATCAGGAGAAAAACTTCGCCCACCGTAACTGCTTGGCGCTCAACGTGCGAGGGGTGCGTAACATTTCCAATTTTTTAAGCAACAGGCTAAAGTGAAAGCCGTCAGAGCAGCCAGACCTCTCAGAGTGGGAGGAAAAAGTTAAAGCAGAGGTGGAAAAGGAGGGGGAGGAGATGCTCACAAAAGCTCATACCCTACCACAATTTTTGTTAATCTTATAGGTGCTAGTGGACTCTTGCCCTTTTCTACTGCTACAGACAAACTAACATGGCTACCCATCTTCATCTCCAAACAGGAGCAGAGAAATGCTTTGTAACATTCAGCTTGAAGAAGAGTCCTAGAGAACTCGAAAGGTTGCATAGTCTTTTGTGTTGTTTTGGTTGGTCTGTACGAAGGGTATTACATGGCTTTTGCCACATCTGTTTTTTTACATCAATTATATATGGACAGCACAAAATGGCTGTACAAATACCATAAAAGAAATTAAAAACAGCAATCAATTTTGTTTGGGTGAAAAAAAGGGGCTCATGATGATATCTGAAAATGAAAAGAATCAGAAAAGGGCAAATTCAGACATCTGTAAATTGATGCTGTATCTGAGATGAAGTTGTACACGACATTTACTGTACTGATGAAGGAGAGGGGGATGAGGATGAGAGTGTTTGTTTCGAGCTATGAAGAGGAAGGATAAATTGCAGTCTTTAAAAAGAACAAAAGAACAACACTCATAAACACAGAATGTTATAGTTGTACAAATTAATATCCATTAAAAAGGTGGGTCAACCTTTATAGGACTGAATCCAGCATCCTGACGTATAAGCACTTCCCCACAAGAAGAATGCCGGAAATATATAAAGTGTAGCTAATCATAATTAGCCCTCATTATGAATAATCATGAATGGGAATTGATACTGTTGAGTCAAACAATGCTTATGCATGCTCATGACAAATCTGTTTGCATATATAATTGCATACTTTAAAATAATCTGTGATGCTTGCAGAATGCAAACAGCAGTCTGTATTGAGAGGCGGGGGCTAAATAAGCAAGTAGCATTCCCCCCTCCGCATTAAGTCAAAGGTCTTTTCATTTTTTAAACTCGCCTTGAAACTGGATTTGCTTTCCGTGGGTGAAAGAGGCAAGCAGATTGGAGTGAAGAACGTACAAGAGACGAAACATGGTTGCGAACTGCAATTGCGGAGGCGGCGGTGATGGGAATGTGAAGTTCGGCAAAAGTTTTCATTGCTCCTGAAAGGTATCATTTAGCTTGACATCTTCACCCCCCCAAGCTTTACAAAGCAGGATCTGCACGCATGGCAGTTGGTTTCCCTGGCAACACCTCAGGTATAACAGACCCCCAACGTTCTATAGATGGCTAAAAGAGCTGCTTTACTATCCTCTACAGGAGTTAGCCGTGTTAGTCTGTAGTAGCAAAATCGAAAAGAGTCCAGTAGCACCTTTAAAACTAACCAACTTTACTGTAGCATAAGCTTTCGAGAATCACAGTTCTTGTCGTCAGATCACACATATAATGAAGAGAACTGTGATTCTCGAAAGCTTATGCTACAGTAAAGTTGGTTAGTCTTAAAGGTGCTACTGGACTCTTTTCGATTTTACTATCCTCTAGATACTAATACACCATTTAAGCATTTCTTTTAAAAAGAGGGGGGAAAGGAAAGGAAGAACAAGGAAAACTGAGAAGTATGCTTGTCAGTAAGAAGGCATTTGGTAGACTAATTTAAATTTGTATTCTAGAAAATGAAACCTCTTCCTGACCATTTGCTGCTGGCGTTTTAAATGCCAACTGTTTCCATGTAGTTTAATGCAATAAAATACACCTACTTTTTAAAAAGTAAAAATGAATAAAAATTAAAAATATGTATCAAGTGACTCAAGGCAAATTATAATAAAGAGACTTGTGGCCCTTTAAAGATGAATGTATGATGGCATAAGATTTCATTGGCTAAAGTTGGCTTTCTTGGTTGGTGAGATGGGCTTTGGTCCTTGAAAATGTCAGTCAACGAAAGGCACAATCTGAGTATCCCCCCTCCCCAAGTCTTACAGTGGCCCAGGTGTGTGTGTGAGGGGGCATTTTTGATCTGGAAAATTGCACAGTTCAACTTTCTACTTTCCACCATCAAGACTCCAATACAGACACCCCCTCCATCTAGTCCAACTTCTGGCCCCTTGCATTAGTGCACAATTAGAGCATCCTTGACCAGTGGCCATCTAACATTCGCTTAAAGACCTTCATTGAAGGAGAATCCACCACTTCTTGAGGCAGTGTGTACCACAAAGTTCTGTTGTGTACTGCTTCAACAGAGTAACACACTAGAAAACTATGTTAAGGACTGACTTGGAAATTAGTCATTAGTCTCTGTGTAGGCAAGTTAGATTAATGTAATTCACTCCATACGAGTCTGCCCTTGAAGACTGTTTGGAAGCTTTGATTGGTGTACAATGTAGCCAGAAGAGTGCTCACGAGAGTGAGTTACAGAGACCACATCACTGCAGTATATCTGCAGTAGCTGCCATTTATCTTCTGCAGTAGAAGAAGATAATATCTGCAGTAGCTGCCATTTTTTTTCTGGGCACATTCCAAAGTAATTGTTATCAACTATAGAGCCCTCCAAAGTTGGGGGCAAAGGAATGAATGCCTTCTCCTATATGAACTTCCCTAGCAGCCAAGATTGTCTTCAGAAGTCTGTGAGCACAACCACAAGTGACAAAAGGCACAGATTGGACACTTGTCAGCTTCCCTCAAGTTTTGATGGGAAATGTAGGCATCCTGGTCTCGCAGCTTCACTCTCTGACTGCTGTCCAATGGACTTTTCAACTGTCACTTGTCCAACATGCCGCCAAGCTGCCTACATTTCCCATCAAAACTTGAGGGAAGCAGACAAGTGTCCAATCTGTGCCTTTTGTCACTTGTGGTTCTGCTCTGTGTCTCATTTTTCTGAAATGAGGTGGGTGAGCCCCACAGGCTTCTGTATTATGGCCCTGCAGCTATGGAATTCCCATCTCAAAGAAATTAACACCAAGTCTGGTAAGTTTTAGGAAAACCCAACACATTTTCATTTTTTTTTTTTACTGTCTGGGGAGAGGAGGCACTTTTCACCTTCTCCTTAGATTGAATATTTCACATTCTCTCTGGTATGGATGATTTATTTTCTGTCATTCCAGGATTTTATTGCGAACTTTAATTAAGACAGCTCTGAGAAGATTGGAAAAGAGATTGCTGCCGGCTTGATTGGTATTTTCCTAATGACCTTCTGCCAACTTGGACTGATGATCTTTACTGATATTTTATTGTGATTTTTAAAACTGCTGCTATGGTTTCTTAATTGACTGTGTATAACTCTTTTGTCTTTTTAGCTTTGTTAACCACTTTGAGAGTAGCTTTTATGAAAGGGTAGGACAAAAGTATTTTATGTAGGTAGGAAGGTAGATAGTTTATCTCCAGTTAAAATCAATGAGACAAACAGTGCCATCCTAAGCACAGTCACACCCTTCTAAATCCATCAACTGAAATGGACTGAGAAGAGTGGAACTCTGTTTAGGATTGCATTGAAAAATACTAAATATTCCAGATGTTCAAGGCTGTTTTATGGGATTTTTGCCCCAAACAGGATATGCCATTACTTCCTTCAGCACAGCTGTCATCTGGGGCTGAAGCTCAGATTGGACTCAGCTGACAGCAGCCCAGATCCAGGACCCAACATCTGTAATCTCCTATACTGCCAATGACTAAGAGTTAACTAAACCCCCATAGTATGTCAGAACTACTCTCTTCTCACTGTCCCCCCACCCTGACAGCAGTCTTTTGGATGACTTGGCTGGAAAACCAGCCTCGCAAATAGCAGATTCTGTATGGGTGCTGAAAACAAGGGTCTTTACCGTTTAATAAGTATACACATACAAACCACGCCTAACTTGTTTGCTGATATTATGTGCCGTGGCTCAGTGATAGAGCATCTGCTTTGCATGCAGCAAGTCCTAGATTCAACCCCTGGCATCTCAATTTAAAAACTCTAGAAGTAGGTGATGATCTCTGGCAGAGTCCCTGGAGAGTTGCCGCCAGTCAGAGTAGACAATATTGATCTTGATGGACCAGTGATCTGATTTACTATAAGGCAACTTTATGTATTCATCTGACATGCGCTGATGGTGCCTCACAATGCAACCCTAAACAGAATAACACCATCTTAAATTTCAGTGAACTTAGAAGGGTATAATTCTGTTTAGGATTGCACTGCATATACACCAGCAGTACTCCCAATAGGACCTTCTTGTCTTTTTATTTGTTACGAACTGCAGCAGAATTAAAATGAACTATGCCAGTGGACAGATTGAACATGCACATAGAAGGAACTTAATGAATCGCAGAACTGAGGACTTAAGCTACAGGGAGTGAAAGAAGAATAAAAAAGAATGGAAACTGCATCTACTACCAGAGGCTGATTCCTGTTCAGGTTTTGCCACAGCTATTCGGTTTAGGAGTCCAAGAGCCCACAAAAACCACTCTCTGTATGAACATTCTAGTGGTCCAGACAGTACTTGAGAAGGTGCTTGGCAACCTGTTCTAACTAGGCATGACATCACATATAACATCATAAGGAGATCCCAAGAGAAAGGAGGTCTAGCAATTTCTGTGAGTGGGATCAAAATAAATTTCTCTGTCTAGGTAAGCAGAAGATCTTCTATCTGATGCCTTCTAGTTAGGAGTAATTCCAAGTACCAAAGAGACTATTTCTCTTTTTCTAAAGAGTGTTATTGAGAAATAAGATAAACTTGCAAGAGCAAAGCTGCTAAAACTGTGCAAGATCTTCCTCTGGAAGTGCTGTCCTAAGCAGAGTTATACCCTAAGCAGAGTTCATTGAATGGTGTAACTCTGCTTCGAATAGCATTGTAAGAACAGCAAGATAAACTTTGCATTTGGTTGCAAATATAACAATGTATGCATTTAAATTTATTTATTTAAAATATTTATACCCTGCCTTATCTCTGCAAACTCAAGGCAGATATATAACAAAAGGAAATAAACAATGGTACTATTATTTGTCTTTATGCATTTTTTCTACACAATGAGATATCCAAAATAATTTACCTACCATTGTTTGTGCCTTTAGATTCAGAATCAAAATATATGCTTGGATCTTCCACCTCCTCGGCAGAGGCCTTCATCACTTACCCATCCCACAATAGTAAAAAAATGCCCCCTAATGCTGTTTTTTGGGGGAGGGACACCCCTCTGGCATGGTGCAAGGGGGACGGAGGTATGGATTGGGAGAGAACTAGCAAAAATTACGAAGCTGAAGTTGGTTCCCAGTTCCTTATTCGCAGTTCCTTATTCCTTATTCGTTGTTCGCAAAGCCAAAGAAAAATATTGTGGGAAACTGAAAAGCTACAACTCCAAAATGAAGTTTGCAGGGGCACATATTATACACCTCCATATTAATAAGACTCAGCACTCTAAGGGGACCTATACTGGGTCGTCCTACAAAACCCAGATCTTGAGTAAACAGCTTCAAAATAGGATGTCCCCAGAACAATTCAATAAGAAGGGGCGGCAGCTGCAGCAGAAAAAAACTTTTGATCACCCAAAATAACACAGATCTGAACTCCAGAGACTGTCCCCTACAAGAGGACATGTGCTGGTGCTGATCCAGTCTCTGGTTCTGGACCTAAGGCCTCAAATGTGGCCTCTTTCCAAGCACCCTGTATTAGACATGGCTTTGAATAAGGAAGCGGTGAAAATATAAGCCCTCTGAAACCCAAAAAAAATTTTTGGATCACTCCAAATCATGCACCCCTGAACTCCAGAGACTGTCCCCTACAAGAGGACATGTGCTGGTGCTGATCCAGTCTCTGGTTCTGGACCTAAGTCCTCGAATGTGGCCTCCCTCCAAGCACCCTGTATTAGACATGGCTTTGAATAAGGAAGTGGTGAAAATATAAGCCCTCTGAAACCCAAAAAATCTTTGGATCACCCCAAATCACACACCCCTGAACTCCAGAGACTGTCCCCTACAAGAGGACATGTGCTGGTGCTGATCCAGTCTCTGGTTCTGGACCTAAGTCCTCGAATGTGGCCTCCCTCCAAGCACCCTGTATTAGACATGGCTTTGAATAAGGAAGTGGTGAAAATATAAGCCCTCTGAAACCCAAAAAAATCTTTGGATCACCCCAAATCACACACCCCTGGACTCCAGAGACTGTCCCCTTCAAGAGGACATGTGCTGGTGGTGATTCGTTTTAGTTTTCGCGGCCATGTCAGACGCTCGTCTCGGCAGGTCCGAGAAGAAGTGGCCGAGCAGCCTGACCGGGCGGCTGATCTGCAAAGGTTAGCCTCCAGGGATCCCAGGGAGGGAGTCTGGGTCCGGGACGCGACGGGAAGAGCCCTCTGGCAAATCGAGGCAGGGGGTAAATTGCCCGTTTGTCCCTATGGAGGCCGGCAGACGTGCGCGGCACCTCATGTGCTGCCGGGCCATGGAAAACGGCAAAGAACAGGACTAGGCGGAAGCCTGTAAGTAAGCGAATCCCTTCTGTTACTACAAGCGCATGTGAAGGAGTGGTGGGATCTGAAGTTTAGAAGATTCGGATTTCCCCCCCCCTCGCAGAGTCTCGGAAGATTGGCGGTCCCCCCCCCCCTAAAATGGCAGCAAAAAAGCAGAGTCCTGCTCTGGGCAAGTCAGTTTTGGCTGCCCTGCAGGGAAGAGGCGAGTCGCTCGAGGAATTGGTGAAAAGATCGGTTATCGAAGCCATAAAACCCTTTGTTGACAAGCTGAATGAAACAGATCAAAGGGTGGGCTTAATTGAGAGCGATGTGAAAGCCATCAAGGAAGTAGTGGGGGGGCAGAGAAGTCTGCTCGGGAAAATGCGTCACTTATGAGAGCAACGAACAAGGAGCTAAAGTTGGTGGAAAACCAGCTGATTGGGCTGCAAGTGGAGCGAACACAGACCATTTTGCGTCTCCAGAAAGTTAAAGAGGAGGAAAACGAGGATTTAAGGGATCTTGCCTCAGAACTTTTAGCGACACCCGCGAGGGCAACTAAAGAAGAAGTAAAAAGCGCCATTTTGGGAGTCCGTCGGGCATCTTCAAAATATGCAATGAAGCGGCAGCTGCCTCGCGAGATTGTTATTGAGTTTTCATCCAGGAGGGTCCGGGACAATATCCTATATAACTCATATAATGCGGATTTGGACTTTCTGGGAAATAAAGTTAAGATACTGAAGGACGTTCCATTTTTAGTTCGGAAGAGAAGATTTAAGTATAAAAAGCTGGTAGCTCTTTTGAGGGAACGTGACATAAAGTACAAATGGCTATTTCCGGAAGGAATCGGGTTTAGTTATAAAGATCAAGCTTACAAGATTAATTCGGAAGATCAGCTAAGGGATTTTGTGGACAAAAATCCAGAATTTGGGCAAGACACCAAGCAAAAAGAAGAAGATTCGAAGCCTGAAGGGAGGGGGGAGGCAACGAGCGCTGCGGCGGTAGCTGCTCAGAGAGAACTGCGTCCGAGGCCCGGGGAGGGGGGGAGATTTAATTTGAATTGTAATTTGTATTTTGTAAGATCAACCATTCCATCATTACTTTATTAAGCTTTATTTTTTAATTATGGCAGTATGAAGGGAAAGCATTGAAGTGTAGTGTTTAGTGTTTGTAAGTTGCCTTCCCCTTTTTTCCACCCCCCCTTCCCCCTCTTCCCCCCCCCCTTCTTTCCCTCCCCTTGTACTATTGTAGTTTTTTGGAGTTTACTGTTTTAGATGTTAAAAATAAAAAATTATTAAAAAAAAAAAGAGGACATGTGCTGGTACTGATTCAGTCTCTGGTTCTGGACCTAAGGCCATGAATGTGGCCTCTCTCCAAGCACCCTGTATTAGGCATGGCTTTGAATAAGGAAGTGGTGAAAATATAAGCCCTCTGAAACCCAAAAAAAATCTTTGGATCACCCCAGATCACACACCCCTGAGCTCCAGAGACTGTCCGCTACAAGAGGACATGTGCTGGTGCTGATCCAGTCTCTGGTTCTGGACCTAAGGCCACAAATGAGGCCTCTCTCCAAGCACCCTGTATTAGACATGGCTTTGAATACGGAAGTGGTGAAAATATAAGCACTCTGAAACCCAAAACAATCTTTGGATCACCCCAGATCACACACCCCTGAGCTCCAGAGACTGTCCGCTACAAGAGGACATGTGCTGGTGCTGATCCAGTCTCTGGTTCTGGACCTAAGTCCTCGAATGTGGCCTCCCTCCAAGCACCCTGTATTAGATATGGCTTTGAATAAGGAAGTGGTGGTAATATAAGTTCTCTGAAACCCAAAAAAATCTTTGGATCACCCCAAATCACACACCCCTGAACTCCAGAGACTGTCCCCTACAAGAGGACATGTGCTGGTGCTGATCCAGTCTCTGGTTCTGGACCTAAGGCCGTGAATGTGGCCTCCCTCCAAGCACCCTGTATTAGACATGGCTTTGCATAAGGAAGCGGTGGAAATATAAGCCCTCTGAAACCCAAAAAAATCTTTGTATCACCCCAAATCACACACCCCTGAACTCCAGAGACTGTCCCCTACAAGAGGACATGTGCTGGTGCTGATCCAGTCTCTGGTTCTGGACCTAAGTCCTCGAATGAGGCCTCTCTCCAAGCACCCAGTATTAGACATGGCTTTGCATAAGGAAGTGGTGAAAATATAAGCCCTCTGAAACCCAAAACAATCTTTGGATCACCCCAAATCACACACCCCTGAACTCCAGAGACTGTCCCCTACAAGAGGACATGTGCTGGTGCTGATCCAGTCTCTGGTTCTGGACCTAAGGCCGTGAATGTGGCCTCCCTCCAAGCACCCTGTATTAGATATGGCTTTGAATAAGGAAGTGGTGAAAATATAAGCCCTCTGAAACCCAAAACAATCTTTGGATCACTCCAAATCACGCACCCCTGAACTCCAGAGACTGTCCCCTACAAGAGGACATGTGCTGGTGCTGATCCAGTCTCTGGTTCTGGACCTAAGGCCGTGAATGTGGCCTCCCTCCAAGCACCCTGTATTAGACATGGCTTTGAATAAGGAAGTGGTGAAAATATAAGCCCTCTGAAACCCAAAACAATCTTTGGATCACTCCAAATCACGCACCCCTGAACTCCAGAGACTGTCCCCTACAAGAGGACATGTGCTAGTGCTGATCCAGTCTCTGATTCTGGACCTAAGTCCTCGAATGTGGCCTCCCTCTAAGTACCCTGTATTAGACATGGCTTTGAATAAGGAAGTGGTGAAAATATAAGCCCCCCGTAACCCCAAGTTGGCAACTACTGTAAGGAGGTGCTTCAGACACCCCAGTTGCCAATACCCAATACCACCATTGTCTCCAAGTTAGGTAAAATAGGACATATGAAGTTCAGCTGAAATGGAGGGAGATCTCCAGGTACGACAATCATAATATGGAGGGTCCTCAGTGGGGTATAATTCCACAGGAGCCACACTCCAAAGCCACCATTCTGTTTGAGATAATTTAAACTTGTCATTTGAACTTGTCATTTGAACTCTCAGAGTTCTCTAGGTTGGTCGACATCAATTGTCAGGTAGTACCTATGTGGGGTATAATTCCACATAGGCCAGCCTAAGAAGCCTCCATGTCTTGGAGAATGTTAAAATCTGTCATTTGGAGATCAGTTGTAATTTGTGGGGATCTCCAGGAGGGTTGGCAACCACAGTGTCATCAAGACAGGTGGCCTTAGAATGGACCTGCCTGCTGCCAGACCTGCCACTGTCTCTTAAAGAACCCCAGGAGCAGCGAAGGCTGAGGGTAAGGGCAGAGGCATGGACCAAGCACAGGAGCGCATGCCTGGCAGCCCACGGCCTTCCCCCTGCTGAGGAAATGTCAGGAGAGCCAGTACAGGATCTGATCTACTCCTCCTGAGTAGCAGAGATGAGCCAGCTTGGAGAAAGAAGCTTAATGAAACCAGCCTCACCTGTAGGAGAAACTCCCTTTATAAGGCCACAGCTAGCATGGGATTAGCTAGTCACAATTGTGGTATTCTGGATTTGGCTGTTGGTGAGCTCTTAGGTTCTGGCTGCCTGAGCCTTGGTGGGTCACAGTCTTTGATTTTGGAATCTGTTACTTGACCATGGAGTTTGACCTGAGAATCTTTGTTGTTGGCCCTGTTGTTGTCAGAACTTGCCTCCAACCTAGTGAGCAGGATACTTTGAATCCTTTTGTTTCTATTGGTTGCTCTCCATTATACTCTTAGATTATGTTGCTGCTGTTTCTGTGGGTTTGTCATGAAAATATGGTTTAGAGCACATTATACTAAGTGATACATGTGTATTCTAATGAACTTTGTTTTAGAATTTCATTAGGCTGTCTTGGCTTGGGGCATAAATTTAGCCAAATGTGTAAGTTTGGTTTTCTGTAGTGCCTTTAATAAATATGAATCTGCATTTCGGATCTCTTAGTGTATCTTTACGTTGGAAGGGTAAATATTTTTATTTTGCCCTTCCAACATAAATCTTAAATTTCAGGCATGGGAGAGATGGAGCTCTTTCAATGTGCTATCATTCTCTTCAACACCGACACCACACCCTCCGCTTTTCTCCATTTCTCAGCTTCTTCTGGTGGTAGCTAGGATAATTCACCCCATGAAGTAGGTTCAGGTATTTCTGCTGTTCTTAGTGCAGAGGTAGTCAAGTCAAGTTTATTATTACAGTCTGTGACCAGTACATATAAAACCATTTGCAAATCAGTTTAAAAACAGTCGAGACTGGATACAGGGGAAGAACGATGAATAAATATAAGAGTAAAAAAATAAGATCATCATAAATTAGTTGTTTAAAAGGTTAAAATACATTCAGTCTGCCTTATGCGATTTACGTTGCTTGTAGACCTGGCCACAGAATCTTGCTACTTGATGTGTTGTCTGGTGATTCCGATCAGACAAAAGATAATCAAGTTTGATTTTATTTGAACTTCCAGGGCATCTTTCTACTAATGGACTGATGGTTTCCGCTCTAATTTTACTATGACTTGGGCAGTTAAAGAAGATGTGCTCCATTGAGTCAATTTCTCTTAGAGGATAGGAGCAAAGCCTAAGAGAGTAATGGACAGCTTTAAACTTTCCTTCCAGAACGGCAGAGGGTGAACTTCTAGCCCTTCTGAAGTTACTGGATTCAAGAAAGTAAAAGTAGGCTGCAGGAGCGGCAATATATTTAGTAGTATCTGAAGAAATAAAACCTGGTGCTCTAAGTAAATCTGTTTGTCTTTCAATGTCTGTCACTCTCTGCTTAATGAGTGATTTTGCTCAGTCTAACCCCATGACTAGCAAACTTTGAGGGGAAAGACCCAATTTTCCCAGGGATTTCAGAGTCGCCTTTTGCCAATTAGATTGAAATTTGTCTTGGAATAACAGAGGGAGCAGACCTTGTGGGTTTAGACATCCTGACAGCCATTTGAAAATTGAAAGGATGGTGATTCTGGCCTCTACCCTTAACATTCCTGTTTCCAGTCTAACCCATGAGTTAGACATGCATTTGGGCACTTGTAATAGGGCTCTAAGGAATTTGGACTGCACTCTCTCAAGTTGAGAGAAAGAGGAGGATGGCAGCCCTAAGAATGATCCGTATACTAATTGGGCCAATGGTTTGGCTTTAAACAATCTGAGTGCAGCCGGTACATACTGCCCCCCTTGTGATCGATAGAATTTCAGTATACTGTGTGCTGTTTTTTCTCCCACATCAGCAATGAAGCTGCTATGTGTTATTTTGGTACCTGAGGCTTGCAAAACTACACCCAAATATTTGAAGCTGGTAACTTGTTCTAACTGATGCCTCTGAAGCTCCCATCGTCTGATCTTTGGATTTTTATCTAAAGCCAGGATCTTAGTTTTTTGGTAATTAGTTAGAAGGTGTTGAGTATCACAGAATTGGGAGAATTTTTTTAGGGCTCGTTTCAGCCCTATGGGGGTCCTAGAAAGTAATACAGCATCATCTGCATAGAGCAGTACGTGAATGTGCCTATTTGATAATTTGGGAGGGTGCAATCCAGGGTCATTCAAAAGGTTTTCCAAATTGTTGATGTAGAAGATAAACAGAAAGGGGGCTAGAAGGCACACCTGCCTGTAAGTTTGAATGGGGTCAGTCAAATGCCCAATTCGGCTGCACCTTACTCAGGGCAGTTTGCTTGTGCATAGCCCCAAAAAGGAACAGCAGCCGCCTATCAATAGAGGAGGCCTGCAGTTTCCTCCAAAGTCTATTTCTAGAGACTGTGTCAAAAGCTGCTTTTAAATCAACAAATGCCCGGTAAAGTGATGCTTGGTCTCCTGTAGCATATTTCTCTACAAGGTGTTGCATTACTAGGCAGTGATCTATTGTTGACCTGCCAGCTCTAAACCCAGCTTGCTCATCAGCAATTATATCCTTCTGTTCTAGCCAATCTGAAAATTTCCCCAGCAGATGTTTTGTAGACAATTTGCTTACAATGCTTAGTAAGCTGATGGGCCTATAATTGGATGGATCCTCCTTCTTTCCCTTCTTATGGAAGGGGACTACTATAGCCATTCCCCAATCATTGGGGATGTAGCCGGTTTCATCAATATAAGTAAATAGGGAGGCTAGGAAAGTTGCCCACCAGTCCTTATTTGTTTTTAGTAATTCTGGAGATATTCCATCAAGCCCAGGGGCTTTTGCATTCTTTAACTGGCTAATATAAGCTTTTACCTCTTCGGCATGAACTGGGGGGCATTTGGCCAGATTTTCTATTGTTAGGGCAGGAGGGGGTTGAATAGGATCATCATACATTTTTTGGAAAAAAGAAGTCCATTTATCTGGGGGGATACAGGAAGCCAAGGAGGAGGCGGCTGTGGAGGCGCGGTTTGACACTAGTTTCCAGAACACCACTGAGTTTTTGCTCGTAGCTGCTTCAGTTATATTGGCCCACAGTTTTCTGGTATGTTCTTTCTTACAGCGGGCAACCAGTGATTTATATTTCTTTTTTAAAAATGAAAGAGAACGATATGCATCCTGTCTGGTCTTTTCATCAGCTCTCAGTGCTAGCTTATAGGCATAGATTAAAGCATTTTTAGCACAAATACAGCTTTGATCAAACCAAGATTTAGATGACAAATTGGTCTTGACCAGTTTTCCCTCTCGAGCACCTACCGAAAGTGGCCTTAAGGATTGGACGAGGTCATCATAACTCTTTAAAGGATT
Organism: Eublepharis macularius; assembly: GCF_028583425.1. Taxonomy (NCBI): domain Eukaryota; kingdom Metazoa; phylum Chordata; class Lepidosauria; order Squamata; family Eublepharidae; genus Eublepharis; species Eublepharis macularius. The sequence goes on from NC_072790.1 coordinate 222,618,346, forward strand.
TTCAGATTTTGAGGAAACCTTAAAAGCTTGACTATATAGTTGTAGGTTCTAGTGCAGAGGTATTTTTCCCTGCACTTGTTCCTCTGCAGTAAGTATGCTCTGTGCATTGCTACAGTAGAATTTCCCTACTTTCCTCCCTTTTATTGCAGCCATGAAGCTGACTTTCTGCCCATTTGTTTCCAGACACAGCAGAATAGCTGTGAAGATTTAGTGTTTTCCACTCTGCCGCTTCTCTTGGTGTTGCTGGGATACAGTTTGCTCTATGAAGTGGTTTTTTTTCTTAGCTCTGGAGGCAGTTTCCCACCTTTTCCCTTTTGTTTTCCTTCTCACTTCTTGCTTGGCTTCCTCAAGTTGCTGAAAAGTTTCTTTTTGTAGCATTGGAAGCTATTTCCCCACCTTTTTCCTGGCTGGCACAACAGAGTGTCTTCTACTCCCACCCCCTTCTCATGTTTGCTGTGAGACAATGAGAGAGAGAATTATGTTGTACTTGAAAAGGAGATACTTTTGTCTGCAGTTACTTTGTTTGTTTGCTTTCTTCTTTTTAGCTGGCTCTCTGGAGAGCTAAAAAGGAGTAGTTTCAGTAAGGATTGTTCCTCTCAAGTTGACTGAGACTTCTGAGATAACTTTGAGTCTCCTAGACTATTTTGAGATGCAGCAATGACTGGCAGTATTATCTGAAAGCAGGATGATATAACTCATAAGGTTTGCCTTTTTTGAGAGTTAATGATCTCATATTGCCTATCCAAAGCCATACCATACTGCTGTTATTCAAAGAACAATATACACGAATCGCTAGTATCTTTTTCACCTTAATAATTACTTCAACTGGTCCACTTGGTTGGGGGAAAAGGTTAAAAAATAGCTTTTCTTCAGAGGTGCAATGGATCTTGAATCAATAGAGAGTCAGCACACGAGTTTAGCTTTTAAAATCATTTACTTCTAAAGGAAAAAGGTTAACAGGATTGCCTACAAAATAACAAATGCCTGGAGCTACATTCTCACTACTGGTTACAAACAAAGAGCTGGGATAACTGAATGGAGAATCTTCTTATTCCTCTGTCTTCTTGACCCTGAAAGAAAATCACCTGACCTGTTGACCAATAACAGTTTACAAACACTCTCAAGTTTTCCGGGCTTGCAGATTATTGGCTTTGAGCCAGGTTCCCCTTCCAGGTCAATCTAAACGATAGCATGGTAGGTAAACACATTAACCCCATAATGACTGAATCTCAGACCTTGCAACACACATATATTCCAACACATTTATGGTACAGGTTTCTCATATTTGTTTTACATATTGGGAAATGTCTTGTTGGGGTAGAGGTGCTCATTCGAGAGTCTTTCTCCATCAGGCTGCTCCCCTTGCCAAAGATTGCTGGCATTGATTGTGTGGGCCTGGTGTGGGATGCCGAGGAGAGTATAGCCATCTGTCTGGCATACTGATCGCCCAGCGCATCAGCAGATGCTGTGCCAGGCCTGTTAGAGGCGGTGGCTGGCTGGGCCTTGGAGTACCCCAGGCTTCTGGTCTTAGGGGACATCAGTGTCTATGCTGATGATGCTACATTCTCACAGGCCATGGACATGATAGCCTCCATGGCAGCATTAGGACTCTCCCAGTTTGTATCAATGCCCACACATCGAGCAGGACACACACTGGATTTGATCTTTGGGTTCGGGATACAGGTGGATCTGGATGAAGCTATAGCAGTGCCATGGTCAGACCATCTCATCCTGAGGGCTTGTCTGGGCACCATGACCCCCTCCTGCTTGGGCAACGAGCTGATTTGTGCTCGCCCATGGAGTCAAATGGATCCAATTGAATTGCAGAACGCTCTGCAGGATCCGATGCCCCCTGGTGGCTCATTGGATGAGCTGATAGAGGACTGGAATGCCCGTTTCTCTGAAGCTATTGATGAGATCGCTCCCCGTCGCTCTCTCCGCCCCCGAACTAGAGTAGCTCCTTGGTATACTGATGAGGTACAACAAATCAAATGGGAGCTGAGACGGCTAGAGCGAGTGTGGCGGCGACTTCATGATGAAATGACAAGAACATTTTATAGGACGTTTATGAAGGCCTATGAGATGGCACTGAAAGCTGCAAAGAGAGACTACTTTGCAGCTTCCACTGCGTCCACTAGTTCTCGCCCAGCACAACTCTTCAGAGTGATTTGGTCTTTAACGTCCCTCACGCATGGGACAAATAAAAATGTAAATTCGGTAATAAGCTGTGAGGCTTTTGGAGACTATTTTGCGGATAAGATCTTGTCACTCCGCCGGGATCTGTCCACCACAGTTGATGCAGTATATGTACTGGAGGCCCCTTGGTTGTCCTCAGGGTTGATATTAGATCAATTCAGGCCACTCTCCCAGGAGGAGGTGGGCAGGGTCCTGCATGCTGTGAAACCTACCATGTGCCCACTGGACCCATGCCCATCATGGCTGGTGAAAAGTGGTGGTGATGGGATTTGGGCACCATTAGCTGACATCATTAATCTTTCTCTGAGTTCTGGGTTTTTTCCAGACTCACTGAAAGAGGCAGTGGTGCAGTCCTTATTACAGAACCCATCACTGGATCCTGCTGATCCAGCCAATTATCACCCAGTTTCGAATATTCCATTCCTGGGTAAGGTAATTGAGAGGGCAGTAGCGGAACAGCTGCAGGTATACCTGGGTGATGCCTCTATCCTGGATCCATTCCAGTCCAGCTTCAGGCCTGGCCATGGTACAGGGACGGCTCTGGTTGCCCTCACAGATGATCTGCGGCGACACCTGGACCGGAGTGGGTCAGCACTGCTGATACTTTTAGATCTTACAGCAGCATTTGACATGGTCAATCATAATCTTCTGACCCACTGACTTGCCGATGTGGGGATTCGTGGAACAGCCCTGCAATGGCTGAACTCCTTCCTTCACAATCTAGGACAGAGGGTGGCACTCGGGAAACAGATGTCTGCTTACCATTCTTTGGTATGTGGCATCCCTCAGGGGGCGATTCTTTCCCCGATGCTATTTAACATCTATATGTGCCCCCTTGCCCGGTTAGCCCGCAGCTTTGGGCTAGGTTGTCACCGGTATGCGGATGACACTCAGCTCTATCTGCTGATATATGGTGTTATGACTTTTACTTTCTTTAGGGTAGACTTTTCTTTTAATCTATCCCTTAACCCTCTGGGTAGTCTGCTGCCACCAGGAATATTTTATTCCAAAATATTTTACTTAAATTTTCCCTTTGGTAACGTTCCTAAGCGTCAGGCTCCTTCGTGGTTCTATGTGGCCCTGAAGATAGGAATGGGATATAGCAATAACAGCTACACTGGGATATAACAAAACAAAAATAAACTTTTATTTAGTCAAGAAGCGTATCGGTTTCATAAACGTAGTTCTCGGTTCTTAAAGTTACTTCATTTACTCTCATTCACACAGCTGGCCTCTCTTTCCCTGACTGAGTGTCCTTTCACAAACATGCTCAGTTCAGGTTCCACACAGGTTATATTTCTCTCATAAACACTTCAACATATTCAGGCAGCACACAGCTAGCCTGTTTTCTTCTGACTAAAAATTTTCTCTCTACTCTCAGTCTCAAACTGCATTCACTCCGCCCACCCTCTCAGTCCTCAACCAATCATATCACTCACTCATCCATCTCCTTCACGCCCCACTCTTCACCTGTCTCATCAAGCATTTAAAGATACATTTACTTGGAATCATTACAGATGGCCAGTCCGATCTTCCTTTGGATTCCTTGGTCAAGGGTCTTGAGGCTGTGACGGTATGGTTACATCAGAGTCACCTGAAATTGAATCCCCTGAAGACAGAGGTTCTGTGTCTGGATCATGGGGCAATCGAGCTGGGAACCAGCTCCCAGCCCTCGATGGGGTAGAATTGAAACCTTCACTGATGGTGAGGAGTCTGGGTGTGACCTTGGATGCCACACTTTCAATGGAGGCCCAGGTCATGACTGTTGCCAGGTCTGCCTTTTTTCATCTTTGACAGGGCAGGCAACTGGCGCCCTATGTTTCACCCCAGGACCTGGCCACAGTAATTCATGCAATGGTCACCTCCAGGCTAGACTACTGCAACTCACTCTATCCTGGACCGCCCTTGGGCCTGACCCGGAAGTTACAGCTGATCCAAAATGCAGCGGCACGCGTTCTTACCGGAACGCCCATCCAAGCGCACATTCATCATGTGCTGTACCAGCTGCACTGGCTTCCAGTGGAGTTCCAGATCCAGTTCAAGGTGTTAACCTTGGTATTTAAAGCCCTTCATGGACTGGGACCTCCATACCTGCAGGACCGCCTCCTCCATTACGTCCCCTGCAGGGTGTTGTGCTCTGCATACAAGCAACTCCTGGTGGTCCCTGGCCCAAAGGACATCCATCTGGCCTCAACCAGGGCGAGGGCTTTTTCTGCCCTGGCCCTGGCCTGGTGGAATGCTCTCCTGCTGGAGATCTGGGCCCTGTGGGCCCTGTTACAGTTTTGCAGGGCTTGTAAAACGGAGATGTTCTGCTGGGCCTTTGGCTGAGTGCCAGCGAGTGTCCATCTTCTTCCATCTAAGACCACCATTTCTTCCGGAGCTGCCCTCAGCCATCTGCCATGCTTGTATAAGGACTCCCAATATTTGTTTAAATAGCCTGCTCCTGGACTATTTTAATCATTTAAAAAAAATATTATTGATTTTATGTTTCTGTGATTTTAATGTATTTTTTAATGTTAGCCACCCTTAGGCCATCTGTGGGGAGGGGAGGGTATAAAATAAATAAATAAATAAATAAATAAATAAATAAATAAATAAATAAATAAATAAATTAAAATGTTACCGTGAGCTTTTGAGCTGCTTGATGTCTGTGGACAGGACCATTTAGGGGGTGCTCAATAGGTTTTCTCAGTTGCATTTTTTTCAAGAAAGTAATTTGTATAAAACTATGCCCCTCTTGAGGTCTGTGCCCAAGGTGGCTGCCTAGTTGGTCTAATGGTAGCACCGGCCCTGTCTATAGTTATGGCAAAAAGAAATGGGGAAAGGGGACAGCGATGGTTGTTGTGGGTTTTCTGGGCTGTATTGCCGTGGTCTTGGCATTGTAGTTCCTGACGTTTCACCAGCAGCTGTGGCTGGCATCTTCAGAGGTGTAGCACCAAAAGATAGAGATCTCTCAGTGTCACCACTGATCTCTATCCTTTGGTGCTACACCTCTGAAGATGCCAGCCACAGCTGCTGGAGAAACGTCAGGAACTACAATGCCAAGACTACGGCAATACAGCCCGGAAAACCCACAACCATCATTCTCCGGCCGTGAAAGCCTTCGACAATACAAAGGGGACAGCCTTGTCTAGTTCCCCTTGCTATATGGATATCTATCAAATGTACATTGCTGGTCCTAACTGTAGCTTTTGTAGAAAGATAAAGAGCATTAATGGTATTTTAGAATTGGTCGCCAAAACCCATTTTTGAAGTAAAAGTTTTAGATATGGTATCTCTGCTTAATTGAATGCCTTCTCTATATCAAAGGCCAGAAGTAATGCAGGGATTTTGTATGCTTCACAGAAATTAATTATAGTTAAAGTGTTACGTGTATTGTCAATATGATTCCTTATTGGCATAAAGCCAGTCTGGTCAAGGTGAATGTAGTTGGTTATTTAAATTTAGACAATCTCTTGGCAAATATGCTGGTAAAGATCTTTTGGTCTTGATTCAGTAAGGGTATTGGTTGCGAAGATTTACTATTTGTAATATCGTTGTCCTTTTTTGGAGTAACTACTATTTCAGCCTCTGACCAAGATAGAGGGATGCTACCTCCTATCATAACAGAGTTGCATGTGGCAGTTAGTGGAGTTGAAAGTAGGTGAATGTATTTTTTTGTAAAAATTTGGCAGGGAATCCATCCCTGTCTGAAGCTTTGTTATTTTTTTCAAGGATTTGATAGTGACTGTAACATCTTCTGTTGTGATTTGTTGGTCAAGATATTGTTTATGTTCTTGTGAGTTTTTTTGCAAATAATTTCCTGTGACGATAAATAATTTAAAATGTGATTAGTGTCAGGATTGTCTGATGTACAAATGGTTTGGTAGTATTTACAGAATTAGTTTGAGTTTTTCCTGGGTGCTTTTAATAGCTTGTATAGAATGTGATGAGGTTTTTTCCTTTAATTTTCAAGCAAGTAAGTTTATAGATTGGGTGGCCTTTTGTGTTCATCTTCTAGTTTTCTTATTCTAGATATCATTTCATTTCTAATGTTTTCTTTTTGCTCTTCATGACAGGAGGCAATGGAGATTAATTTCCCTCTAAGTACCACTTCCATAGCATCCTACACGTGGATTTGAGGAATGCCACATAGTTTGTTTCTATTGTTTAATTTCTAAAGAGACTTCAGAAGAAATTTATTTGTTAAATAAAAGTGATTTATTTAGTTTTCAATTTATTTGATGTCATTTATTCTCAGTGTACATTCTGTCCAAGCATAGTCTGTCCACAACTTGTCACCAATCCTTGATGTAAGAGTTTGACTAATTAATTTAGGAGATAAGAATATGTCATTTAAATATGTAATTTAGAAGATAAGAATATGTAATTAATCCTTGTGTATATATTGTGGATAGAAGAGAAATATGTATAGTCTGTTACCAGTGGGTTTTGAAGATGTCACTAGATCAATAGATAAAGCCTAAGAGCCATTAATTGATCTTAGCAGCTTAGTAACTGTATTGTTAATTTTAATTGCTTTGATACAATAGGAAGTAAAATTTAAAAGTTCATTCAGAGAGGAGTGATACAAATGTTTACTGCTGCTGACACATTGATTTACCCGTGCTGAACGAAAGCAGAATTGAAAGCCAAGAGAATCGTGTACTCTGCATGAAGACAGCTCGCCAGGTTGTTTTGATCTACAAGCAGCTCTCCACACTGAAAGCAGTGAAAGCAGCTTTCTCAGTAATCATGCTTTGCGGTATTATCCAATAAAATTTTTAAAGTTTGTATATGTACACTCACACATTATGCAATGCATTTATATTTTGTATCACTTTCATATTTATCAAAATACTTAATTTCACAGGTCAAGGGATGGCGTCATGGAAATATAAATAATAATAATAATATCTGTGCTTATATACCGCTCTTCTACACATATTAGTGCCTCACGCAGAGCAGTGAACAAGTTAGTGTTATTCTTATCCCCACAATGGAGCTGGGGCTGAGAGGAGTGGCTGACCCAAGGCCACCTACTGAGCTCATGTCAGTAGTGGGATTCAAACCAGTAGACTGCTGATTATGGTTTAGAACACATACTTAGTGAAACATATGCATTCTAAATAACGCTGTATGAACTTCACTGTAGTTCTTTTTCTAGTACGGTGTATAACTTGTGCTTCTTTATCTTTGACAGCCAATTAAAAATAGTGAACAGTATCAGATAAATGTTCTGTAATTGTTAGCAGAGACCAAGGATGACCTGGTCATGTAACTTTTCCTGTCATTTTTACTATCCATATCTCTTACCTTGCAGCTGGGCATAGTGGTACTTTTGGCTAGGTAGAATGTCACATGATTGGAAATAGTAAAAAATAATTAAATTATGATTGGTTTGATATTTATCTATATTATCATATGAAAAGATCTTAGATTTCCGCATAAGATAATATATAAAAATGGTAATCCAAATAGCAGATCAGGGTTTTGGCCAAAAGAAATCTCATGAAGATCTAGGCAGGAAACTTATCCTTGTAATATATGCTACGGTAACTTGAATGCATTTCATCGTTAATCTGATTGAGTTAGATTTCATTAAAAATGTAAGGAAACTTAATTCTTGTGTTCATCTGTTCTATTTTTCTATGTTTTATTTAAATAATCATTTATATTTTGATACTTCACTTAATGAAAAAGACTAGCGTTTGTTAATGAAAGAAGCCATTAAACTCTTAGGAGAAGTCTGTCTCCTGGGTGGTAGAGTGCAACAAAAACATCCATCCTGTTTATTTTGTACTGACAAAAAGTTTCTCTAAAACAGAGAAACGTGTTTTCAGTTCTCACTTGAAGGTTTCAAGCTGCTCAAGATTTAAGATAAAACTACCGAGTATTTAATACTTTTTATTTAATGATAAAAAGTTATGTTTAATATTTATGCCTAATATGATTATAGAAGCAATACTGTTTGAATTATATATATACTTATTTGAGTTGGATTGTTAGTAAAATTACAATTTTATGAAATTTTTAACTTTTTATAACATTACAACATTGTACCACAAAAGTTTTAAGTTTTGCATGAAGAGGTTGCCAAAAATAAACATCCCCATCCCCATCCCGATCCTGCGGGCGGCGGGCGGTGGGCGGCCAAGACCAAGACCAAGACCAAGACCAAGACCAAGACCAAGACAGACAACCGGGCCCCAGGGGGTCGCGGCTGCGCCGCTCCCCCCGACGCCCCCCGCCCCGCCCCGCCCACTTCCTTATTCAAAGCCATGTTTAATACTTATATCCAGACTTATATCCAGAACCAGAGACTGCATCAGCACCAGCACATGTCCTCTTGTAGGGGACAGTCTCTCCAGTTCAGGGGTGTGTGATTTGGAGTTTTCGGTTTCAGAGGGCTTATAGTTCCCCACTTCCTTATTCACAGCAATGCCTAAAACAATTTTTTTCCAGGCAGGCCACATAGGAGGCCTTAGGTCCAGAACCAGAAACTGGATCAGCAACAGCACATGTCCTCTTGTAGGGGATAATCTCTTGAGTTCAGATCTATGTGATTTGGGGTGACTAAAGTATTTTTCTGCTGCAGCTGCCGCCCCTTTTTTCTTATTGAAATGTTCTGGGGGAATCCTATTTTGAAGCTGTTTACTCAAGATCTGGGTTTTGTAGGATGACCCAGTATAGGTCCCCTTAGAGTGCTGAGTCTTATTAATATGGATGTGTATAATATGTGGAACTGGGAACTGGGAACTGGGAACCAACTACGAAGCTGAAGTTGGTTACTTATTCCCAGTTCCTTATTCGCACTTCCTTATTCCTTATTCGTTATTCGCAAAGCCAAAGAAAAATATTGTGGGAAAACTGAAAAGCTCTACACTCCAAAATGAAGTTTGCAGGGGCACATATTATACACCTTCATATTCACAAGACTCAGCATTCTAAGTGGACCTATGCTGGGTCATCCTACAAAACCCAGATCTTGAGTAAACAGCTTCAAAATAGGATCCCCCCAGAACAATTCAATAAGAAGAAAGGGGCAGCAGCTGCAGCAGGAAAAAACTTTGGATCACCCAAAATCAAACAGATCCGAACTCCAGAGACTGTCCCCCACAAGAGGACATGAGCTGGTGCTGATCCAGTCTCTGGTTCTGGACCTCAGGCATTCCATGTGGCCTGCCACCAAGCACCCAGTATTAGACATTTTTTGAATAAGCAAATGGTGAAAATATAAGCCTCCTGCAACACCAAATAATCTTTGGATCACCCCAAATCACATACCCCTGAACTCCAGAGACTGTCCCCCAAAAGGGGACATGTGCTGGTGTTGATCCAGTCTCTGGTTCTGGACCTAAGGTCTCGCATGAGGCCTGCCACCAAGCATCCAGTATTAGACATCTTTTTGAATAAGGAACTGGTGAAAATATAAGCCCCCTGCAACCCCAAATAATCTTTGGATCACCCCAAATCACACACCCCTGAACTCCAGAGACTGTCCCCCACAAGAGGACATGTGCTGGTACTGATCCAGTCTCTGGTTCTGGACCTCAGGCCTCACATGTGGCCTGCTTCCAAGCACCCATTATTACACATGGCTTTGACTATGGAACTGGTGAAAATATAAGCCCCCTGCAACCCCAAATAATCTTTGGATCACCCCAAATCACACACCCCTGAACTCCAGAGACTGTCCCCCACAAGAGGACATGTGCTGGTGCTGATCCAGGCTCTGGTTCTGGACCTAAGGCCTCGCATGTGGCCTGCTTCCAAGCACCCAATATTAGACTTTTTTTGAATAAGGAAATGGTGAAATTATAAGCCCCCTGCAACCCCAAATAATCTTTGGATCACCCCAAATCACATACCCCTGAACTCCGGAGCCTGTCCCCCACAAGAGGACATGTGCTGGTGCTGATCCAGTCTCTGGTTCTGGACCTAAGGCCTCACATGTGGCCTGCTGCCAAGCAGCCAGTATTAGACCTTTTTTTGAATAGGGAAATGGGGAAAATATAAGCCTCCTGCAACCCCAAATAATCTTTGCTTCACCCCAAATCACACACCCCTGAACTCCAGGGCCTGTCCCCCACAAGAGGACATGTGCTGGTGCTGATCCAGTCTCTGGTTCTGGACCTCAGGCCTCACATGTGGCCTGCTTCCAAGCACGCAATATTAGACTAATACAAGGTTCTTGCCAGCATGCCACATAGGAGCGCTCAGCTCTAAAACTAGAGAATGGATCAGAAACAGCATATGAGCTGCGGCGGGGGACAGTCTCTGGAGTTCAGATCTGTGTGATTTGATCCAAAGATTATTTGGGGTTGCAGGGGGCTTATATTTTCACCAGTTCCTTGTTCAAAAAAAGTCTAATATTGGGTGCTTGGAAGCAGGCCACATGCGAGGCCTTAGGTCCAGAACCAGAGACTGGATCAGCACCAGCACATGTCCTCTTGTGGGGGACAGTCTCTGGAGTTCAGGGGTGTGTGATTTGGGGTGATCCAAAGATTATTTGGGGTTGCAGGGGGCTTATATTTTCACCAGTTCCATAGTCAAAGCCATGTGTAATAATGGGTGCTTGGAAGCAGGCCACATGTGAGGCCTGAGGTCCAGAACCAGAGACTGGATCAGCACCAGCACATGTCCTCTTGTGGGGGACAGGCTCTGGAGTTCAGGGGTGTGTGATTTGGGGTGAAGCAAAGATTATTTGGGGTTGCAGGAGGCTTATATTTTCCCCATTTCCCTATTCAAAAAAAGGTCTAATACTGGGTGCTTGGAAGCAGGCCACATGTGAGGCCTTAGGTCCAGAACCAAAGACTGGATCAGCACCAGCACATGTCCTCTTGTGGGGGACAGGCTCTGGACTTCAGGGGCATGTGATTTGGGGTGATCCAAAGATTCTTATTGAATTGTTCTGTGGGGATCCTATTTTGAAGCTGTTTACTCAAGATCTGGGTTTTGTAGGATGACCCAGCATAGGTCCACTTAGAATGCTGAGTCTTGTGAATATGAAGGTGTATAATATGTGCCCCTGCAAACTTCATTTTGGAGTGTAGAGCTTTTCAGTTTTCCCACAATATTTTTCTTTGGCTTTGAGAATAACGAATAAGGAATAAGGAAGTGCGAATAAGGAACTGGGAATAAGTAACCAACTTCAGCTTCCTGCAAAAATTGCTCCTTCCATCTTCAGAAACCCTACTGTTTCTATTACTTCTTTGTTGTGATTGTGCGAGATGGACCTGGCTACGGGCTGTATGTTAGGGCATGAGGAAAATTTTAAGCAGTTTTAAAAACTGTATTGCATATTGGACAATTCCATTCTCTATTACACTGTGTAATACTGTTTTCTTTTATTATATTGCTAATTCTGTAATCCTCCTTGAATCTCAACTATAAATGAAGTATACAAATAAAACAGACTGCCATTAAAATATCCAGCGCCTGCAAGCAGCATCTTTACTCTAAAGTAAATGAGTTAATGTATGCTTGCCTTCCTTTACAATATGATTCTTAGACAGTTGAAAGTAAAATACGTGGAAAGAAAACTCCTTGTGAGACAAGAATAATAATGTTTTATTTATTTAATTCTGTTAATCTATTTAGCATAATTGGAGGGAAATTAAGGATTCCCTAAAGACCATTCCAGGCTTTCTAGTTGCAGGGGACACTCTCCCCTCCTCCCGTTCACATGTGGCTGTAATGTGTGAATTTGAAGGCGTTGGCCCTAGAAAGAAAATGGAAGCGCTTTACTTCAAAAAGCATCAGCATCTTGGGAGGAACTGAACGGACGACACTGGTATAGCACGCATGCGCAGTCGGACGCGAGCCTCGCACGGCCTCGTATCCTAGTCGCGGAGGCACGCCGTTGCCACGGCAACAAAAGCAGCGGTCGGCGAGGCCTGCAGCGGTGGAGCGGAGCGGGTGCCGGCCGAGATGAGCGCCGGCGAGGCCGATGCGGGGCCGGAGGCCGAGCCGGACTCGGAGGGGGCCACCGGCAGCGGCGTGCCTGGGGGCAGCGGCGGCACCCCGCGCATCAGGGTGCCCAATTTGAACTCCGACGACCCGCAGGAGCGAATCGCCGCCCGCCGACTCCGCATCAATGCCCGGCTCGAGGCCAAGCGCAGGTCTGCTTTTCCTCGGAAAGGCGCCCCGCCGACGGGATTGCCGTTGTCTGAAAGGCGCCACCTCCTCCCTATATTATTTATCAATGCCTTGAGAAGCCGTCCTTTGGAGGTCGCGGGGGGCACCCCGCGACCTCCCCAAAGAAGGACCCTGCTCGGGCCTTCTGACCCTCCGTACAGTTGCCAACCTCAAGGTAGGGCCTGGAGTTCTGTTGGAATGACAATTGATCTCCAAGCCACAGAGGAGGCAGCAGCTTCAGAGACCGGGCTTTGTGGCATTCCTCCCCTCCCCCCACCCGTTCCTCACACTCCATCCTTCCAAGGCACCACTCCCATAATTTCAAGAATTTCCCAAGTGGGAGCTGACAACCTTTTCTCTCATACCTTTCTCTCATACCTCCCTTCCCCTCCACCAAGGACAGACCATCACCTGTCTCCAGTAGGACTGTAGCCAGGTGCGCCCCTCCACTTGGAACAGGCTTTTTACCTGTGACAGGATAGCTTCCATTGAAAGGACAGGAGATTATTTTCAGAACATTTTTTTCAAAATTCCTATGACTGCTTCCCCCTTTAATTGCTCAGACTGGGAGCATGACAACAATACAGACCATTGTGAAGGTAGCACTTCCCAAGTAAAGACCGAATGAAAGTTGTATTCAAAATATAAATAGTAGTGTATTAATTATTACAATTATCAAAATATATTCATCAATGTAGAAATTACATTCCAAGCATCTCATTCTAAGCATTACAAACAATGTCCAGAGTATGGTAAGTATTGTCGATTTCAATAAGACAAAGCGTTGTTAGTTTCAGTTGGATATTGTAATGCTTGGGATGGGATGCTTGGAATGTAATTTCTATATTGATGAATATATTTTGATAATTATTATAATTGTAATAATTAATATTTATATTACCCTCCAAAGCACAATTTTCTCCAGGGAACTGCTCTCCATCCCCTGGAGTTCAGTTGTAATTCTAGGAGTCTCCAGCCACCACCTGGAAGTTGGACATCCTTCTTACACCTGGAGCTGGCTCCATGATGATGTCATTGTCCCCTGTTCCCCATGCAAATTGGCCGCATGTGTGACCCGACTGTAATTGTTACAGCCTTGCCTTGGTTCCATATTAGTTGTTTAATTGCCAGGATTCAGCCACTTTTTTAAAACAGACAATTCATATGATGGCACAGTCAGCCTATTGCATTCCAGTATTTTTTGTCGTGATAGACACATGCAGACTTTTGATACAGGTGACTTTTGATTTTAATGTAGCTGATTTCTGATAACCTTTGGATTTGACAGTCCTCACCTTGTGAAGAATGTGTTGATTTTTTTTCTTTTTGTTCCTTGAATCATTTTATCAAGAGCTAAAATCCAAACAGCCTGCTTCTCCTTAAGGCTGTATCTCCATCCACGTTTCTGCTTTCTGAGGCAGAATCTCTGAACTCTGTTGTTTCATATTGGCTCTGGGAATCCTAGACATATTTCTAGTAGTATCTTATAGGGTGATCGATCCAGAGGAGTTAGCCATGTTAGTCTGTAGTAGCAAAATCAAAAAGAGTCCAGTAGCACCTTTAAGTGAGTGTATTAAGAATAGGTTTTTGGATGTTTCCCTTCCCCAGGGAGGCCCTTGGAGAAGATCCAGATGCAAAGAGGCATGTGGAGGAAGAAAAGAGCAGGAGCCACAAACAAATTGAAGAGAGCAGACAGGTTAGGACTAAGTAATGGATCTGCTCTTGAGCTCATTCTGCTTTGATCTTGTCTTGGACTGACTGTGGGATTCAACAATCACTTGGTGTGGGTGAATCTATTACCATCAATGATCTAGCGCTACATTCAGGGCTTCCATATCACTTTATCTTGTATGGAAAGCAAGATTCATCAGTGGAGGCAGTTCTCTGATTCACCTGCAAGTAGTTGAATGATACTACCCAGGGATATGATGTTGGGTTGGATCCCATTCAGATTTTGTGCATGGAACTATGACTTCTCTGCCTCCCTCTTCCATTGCAACCTGAAATGCTGTTTCTGGGGGAGCTGTATGGGAGAGGGACTTAAGGGCTGCCACAGCAGGGGGAGAACTGACAAAAATCACTTCTGCTTTTGCACCTGCAGATCTTTCCCACGAGATCCAACCTATTGTGTGATTTTCTTGTGCATGTGCCTCAGCCTTTCATTTAGATCACAAGAGTAGCTGTATAATCCCAGTTAGCATATGTTTAAAATCCTCCCCCACTGCAGAATTCCATATTTCAGTGCGAGAATTGTACTGAATTGTGGTTGAGCCATTTGCCACAGAGTTAGAAGCAGAAGACTGTTTAAAGAAAGGGGTATTCCTCAAAGCAGAAGTCCAGTATCAGTTCAGCGCCTGTACAAGCCTGCCCTTCACCTCTAAAACTATAGCTGAGAGTGGCATGTTTAGCTACTACTCACTTCCATGCCTTCTCAGTAGTGGTTTTGTTGCTCTTCAGCAAGCTTCCTAAGACTCCTATGAGATCTTTGGTAGAGGCCTTCACATGGGCAGTTAAAACCTTACTATTTCAGCGAGCATTTCTCTGATGTATTTATTTGTTTTGAGCTCTAAATATGTTTGTGTCCTGCCCCCCCCACGTGCTTGTATATACATGTGTGTATATGTGTATGCTTCCTGTATTTGTACTGAATTGTTAAGTTTGGTTGAATACATGTTTATAATATGTTGTTAGTGAGCTTGGGCTCTGAGGAGAAAAGGTGGCTAATGTTTTAAAATAAAATTAAAAGTTGCAAATTTACATCCACACAACATTTAATTTGAGGCTGCTTGCGCTTTAACTCTGAGCATATTCACAGTTTTGTAGAACTGCAAGAACCAGGCAGCTCTGCCCAAGAGGAACTCTGGCCAGCAGCCATAAGTGAAATTTGAAAGCATGTATACTTTTAAACAGTTGGTTAGTCCAGCAAAAGATACCACCTCAATAATTTTATTTATTTAGGAGTATAACTTCCTAAGATATTTTTGGCATGCCCCCTGTCTGTATAGAGACTGGCCAAGCTACTCATTGATGGCACACAACTAGTGACAAACATCCAGGTGGCAGCTGATGCTCGGGAGACACAGAGGAGATCAGAGGAAGAGGAGCTGAGTCGGCAGAGGTAAGCTGTAAGATTCAAGACTCTTTCCCAGCCCTAGAACTTAACAGGAGGTGGCAGTCGTTGAACATTCTGGGCTTCCAATCTTCATGAAAGGTACGTGCCGATCAGAAAGCTAGTCTCCTCTTGTTAATCAAAGTGTGATGAGCTGTGTGGATGGATTTGTGCAGTTTCCCTACATTATATTTCTGTGTTGGCTGACTTTTCTGAAGATCTGTTTGGATCCAGATGAAGTTCCCAACTTGTGGATCACACTGCCTCACAGAGTATTTGGGACAGTACCTTCACTGTGGTGGCTGTTATGCTAGAATGAATGTGGAGGGAAAGGCACATCACAAGAAGGATGTACCAGCCAGCATGACATACATTAAGACTGGCAGCACTGTGCCATTTACCCTGACCTTGCAAAGCTGCAGTCTGCCATTTGCCCTGGCAGCATGTCTGGCATACTAATATACTTGGTCCTTGGAACACCCACTGTTTAGAAATATCGAAGAGACAAGTTTAGTGTTCTCACTGAATGAAAAACCTGAGGTCCATGTGCCAATGGCAAATCTTTGCAGATCGTTGGCTTACTGTGCCCCCCTCCCCCTGCCCAGCAGTTCACAATGGCTTTATGCCACTATGAGTGAGACCACCGTTTCAAACTTATCATATTGACTTTGCTGATTGCAGGCTCGAGAAGCTGGAAAATGAAGCCAAGGCCAATCAGGACAAGTTTGATGAAATCACCTCCAAGTGGGGCAATGCCAAGGAGAAGACCATCCCCCAAGACTTGTGGGATGTACTCAACTTGCAGCAGCAGCATTGTGCACTGTTGATTGAGGAGAAGAACAAACTCATCAGTGAATTGCAGCAGGTAAGGTGGAAGGGCCAGGGCAGTTCACCATATGACTGAGGACAATGTCGCAGTTGGGGGAGGGGGTGTCATTGGAGCTTCCATACCAAGAAGTGTGTTTCATTTAGAGAAAAGAGGCTTAAGGGAGAGGTGTTGCTAATAGCTTCCAAGTCTTTCAAATGATCTCCCAGAGAAGAGTGTTTAAATCAGTGACTCTCTGTATAATTTTGCAGCATGATAAATGGTGCTGTCCCATTCAGTACATCTACTTGGATTTGATCCACGTGGGACTTCGTCATAGGATTGTCAACTATTGACTATTTATTTAAATTATTTTTATGCCACATTTCCATCCAGTTCAGGGGCTCCAAGGTGGTAAATAGTCAAGGCATTAAAACAACTTTTAAAATACATATATGTAAAACAATAAAAACAATTTAACAGAGCACATATATAAAATTCAAGTTATTATTGCTCAGGTTGACAACAAAAAGTGTGAAATTAGATAGTAAAAACACAATAGAAGGAACAATGTAAACAATTTAAGTACAAATAGAGCAATCAAATCCTATCATTCTTGAAAGAGCTTAGAAAACCAAATAATGATGAGAATTGTACATTGAAGGGATCAATCTAAGCTTCGTAGACAGGCATTCCCAAGAGTGGGTGCCACAACTGGGAAGGTCTTGCTGTATGCTCCCTGTGGAGAAATGTTTTTTTTTATTTTGGAGGTCAAAATCATATCTCTAGTTTAAAAAGTTGCTCTTAGCTGAGAGCAGGCGGCCGGGGGGTGGGGAGTCAATTGCTTTCCCGCTACACCCGGCCATACCTTATGAGATGCTGGTAGCCTGCATGGCCGCAAACAATGGAGTGGCCAACTAAGACTTTCTGCTAGAAGCTGACACCTAGAAAAAGAGATTTGAAGGTTTAGAATGCCAGAGAGGATTCTTTCTGGTAGCTTCAGGAAAAGCTTCTTTGATCTCCGCCTTTGACCTGCTGAAGGGTGGGCAATCCCCTGGCACAGAGGGAAAGCTCTCTTTGTTGATTCTGTCTCAGAAGAAGAAATACACACCTGAGCTACTTGTAGGTAGTGACCGTTGGCCATATGGGGGCTGGAGTTCTAAACCAAGGCTATAACTTCTAGGTCAAAGATCCTGCCTTAGAATAAGATCTGGCTAGGGCATGTCTAGAGCAAGGGACATGGGGTAGCAGGAATGGTGTTTTTACTCTTTTTTGTGACCTCTTGCTCAATCTGTTGAGTGCTTAAAAGTATGTGTGTGTGAATATTTTTCTTTTTCAAAAATGAATTCTTGTTTAATTCTGAAATGCTGGTGGCTGTTCTTTGTACCCCACTGCTTGAACATACTATTTTGAAATGGGAACTAGGAGAAGGGGGAGTGTTCTGTTGGCAAATGGCTAAACCCATTCTGGTGTGCAAGTGCAGCAAGAAGTTCCTGCAGTAACCAGACATGGGGTAGCAGGAGATTCAGGCACAAGGCAGGACCTTGGATGGTACCAGAAAGAAGAGATGAAAGCCTTGAGAGAGTCAGGAGGAACCAGGTGGGTGGCATGTGCCAAGTGGAGACTTGGACTGGCCAGTTCCTAGAGGCCTCAGAGGGCAAGATGGAACAGTGCTCGTGGGGCAGTGGGGTAGTTCCGCCTCACTCCCCACAAGAGCTCAGTAAAGCATAAGAAAGTAAATTTGGTTTTCTCATGAATGGGCCTTGGAGGACCTTGGAGGTGCATCCTGCCAAGCCCTTTAGAACTTTGGCCATTTGCCAGGTCCATTGTTGCCCTGGGAAGCAAAGTTGATGTCTACTTAGTGGCTGGAAAGCAGGTAGCTGGCACTCTGCCATGGAATCTCATTGGGTAAATTTGGGCTGGTCACTCTTTATCTTTCAGCCTCACCTACTTCATAGGATTATTTTCAAGATAAAATGGGGAAGGTGTATGCCACTTAGAGCTTCTTGGAGCAAGAGTACGATAAAAATCCATTAGTAGATATTCTGAACAGAAAAAGGCAGAAGGATGAGCTAGGTTTCTGTTTATGATCTGGTTAGGTGAAGATGCTCCCTTAGGTACGCAGGCTGTTGAATGACATTCTGTTTAACAAAGTAAATTTGTGAGATGGAGGCTATTCACGCAATCAAGCAAAAATAAAGAAAACAAGGATTTGCTCCAGCATAGGATTTACTAGGGCAAAATTCAGATAGATTTTTAGTATAAAGAAGCTGATGGGTGCAGTTGTCCTAAGAGTAATGTGTGAACCCCTGACTGGCTTTGCCCTCCAGGAGTTGAAGAGTAAAGATGACCAGTATGTGAAGGACCTCAAGAAGCAGTCGGATGATGTTAATCTTCTTCTGGAGCGAATGGAGGAGCAGATCAAGAACATTATGAGAAACTACCGCCGAGAGCTCTTGCAGATCGAGGTACTGGAGTCTTGCCCTGCCCCATTCTGAGCTTTTATTTAGCAAAAGTGTGTGTGTGTGTGTGTGAAGGGGGCTGTTGTGTTCTTATATGATGAAAAGGGTGTCAAAGAAAGAAGAAAACAACAGAAGCTACACAAAAGACCAATTCATTTTGCTTTTCATTTTTATTTACTTGTTTAGTTATATTTCTATTCCACCTTTCTGCCTTAAGTATCCAAGCCTGACAAGTTAAAAATACAGTGAGACCAAGACTAGATGGCCAGCTTCGTAGAGCTGAGCGAGTGGGGCTCAGTCAGCAGGAGATAGTTTCCTAGAACAATGAACGTCAATTGCTGGAGTCATTTCTGTTTTCCAGGGATTGACTGGGCCTTTGAAGGGCTACTCCTGGCACATTTGAAAGGTCTAATACCTCTTTTGCCAAGGATTGGTTGCAATTAACATAGGAAAGATTTCCATTCAAGGCAGTAAGCTTGGGAAGAGTCACAGCTTAGAAAACCATTGCTTTTTGTGCAAGGGAGAAGGCAGAGGCAGGAAGTTAGTAGTGGGATGCCTGTCCCCTGTCTTTAATTTCTAAAATGAAGTCAGGGCCAGGGTTAATTATTGCATCAGTAGTGCATGTGACTTTTCCAGAGTAACAGAGTAACATAAAAAGAAAAACAAAGACAGCCCCCTGCAATGAATGGCTGCTAATGTAAACTGTACTTTTAAATCCCTGATGCATGGAGACAGGCTGTGACAAGAGAAATGCATTTTGCATGTGCTTAGAAGTACTAGGAGGAGGAACCATAGTTCTGTGATAGAGCATCTTTCTGCTTTGCATTCAGAAAGTCCCAGTTTCAACCCTTGGCATCTTCATTTAAAAGACCCTGAAGAGTAACTGCCAGTCCTGGTATAATAATAATAAAAACATTCAATTTATATACCACCCTTCAAGACAACTTAACACCCACTCAGAGTGGTTTACAAAGTATGCTATTATTATCCTCCCAACAATCACCCTGTGAGGTGGGTGGGGCTGAGAGAGCTCTGAGAGAGCTGTGACTGACCTAAGGTCACCCTGTTGGCTTCAAGTGGAGGAATGGGGAGTCAAACCTGGTTCACCAGATTAGAGTCCTGCTGCTCTTAACTACTACACCAAACTGGCTAGACAGTACTGACCTTGTTAGACCAGCAGTCTATCCCTAATATAAGGCAGGTTCAAGTGGTCAGTTGTGCTGTAGATCTAGGCTGTGGCACTGCATACTGATCCTGAGGCTGGGCTCTGCTGAATTCCACTAACTTCTCCCCCTCATTTTCAGAAGGCCTTTGAACAGGAGCGCCATGAACTACTGACAAGCAACAAGAAGAAATGGGAGCAAGCCATGCAAGCCCTCAACCAGCAAGAGGTAAGGGGAGGGAGGCAGGAAAGTAGCCTGTTCCCCTCTTTAAAAGAAGCCTTCTAAAAGTATAAGTGCTTCACTGGTTGGCTTTGAAGGACAAGCCTTTTGGCAGGGGAGATAGAACTATATGCAGTGTTTAAGGTAACAGGAATCATCCTACTATATAAAAGGCTAAGTGTGTTCCAGACAATTCACTTCCTACCCTGGTGCACCACCAGAGGGCGCTGCCATGGAGGGAAGACCAGGCAAGGCAGCCCATCCCTCCAGAGAGCGTCCCATGGCGGGAAGCCCAGGCTGGGATCAGGTGCAGAGCAGGCGGCAATGCCTGCCCCCCGCCTTCACATAGCTGGCATCCAGAGCAGAGCAGGTGGCAGTGCCTGTCCTCACCTTCACCCGGCCAGGATCAGGCATGGAGCAGAAGGCAAGACCCCCCCCCCCCGTTCACCAGCCAGGATTAGGAGCAGCTTGTGAGATAATCCCCACCCCCCATTCACCTGGCCAGGATCAGTCACGGAGGAGGAGGCAATGCCTGCTTGCCCACCCTCCCCTTTCTAGAGCCGATTGTATTTTTCCCACAACGGGCTTTTTTACTAGTTTTCGATAATTTGCATGTGCTTTCTGCTTGCTATTTTCACAGGGGGGCGGGAAGGGGTTCCACCTGGTAGTGAGAAGGTGGATGGCCTGGGATGCGACCAGGATCAGGTTTCTGTCGTAATTTGATGAGGACAGAGCAGAGACTATTGGGCAGGCCCAGCAGCCTGTCAGGGTCCTGATCTTTATGAGACTCATCCTTTCTGGCCTAGTTGGAGTTCATGATAGCCCGCTTTAAGAAGGTGGAAGAATATGAGCGGGAGTTGCACCAGCTGCGGGTGCAAGATGCCGAGGAATACAACGTTATCAAGATCAAGCTGGAGCATGACGTGCAGGTATGGCGTGAGAATGGCCTCGTGGAGCCTGTGTGCTGGTCCTCTGAGTGCTGTGGGAACACTGACCCAAGGATGATGTGAAAGCAGAGGGGCCACTTCTGCAGATAATCCTCCATGCAGGCTCCTTAATTCACAGGGTGGCTCACTAGCTGTGGTCAGGAAATGTTAACATCTAGTAGTCAGGAATTGCTTCATTGTGACCCTGTGTCCTGAGGATTTGGAGATCCCTTGAATCATTACTTGATACGAGAATGAGTAGTAGAAATGGGGCCACCATGCTGCAAGTTTTGATTCTCATCTGGAGGTTTTCATAGACCCATAGCATTGGATCCTCAGGTGAATCATACCCAACTTCTTGCCCTTTTATGCCTTTTCTCACACCCCCAGCTTAGTCTCCTGGTTTCTGACCAGGGCAGTGAAGATCTCACTGCATATATTAGCCTGGGGGACATCATCATGAATTGCTCTGAATTTGTGGAACAGGTTTCCTATTTAACTTCCATTTTTTTCTGAGGCCAGGCCAGGCAAATGTAAAATCTGTGGTCATTTGGAGCAACATCATTGGGGAACGTTTTGTCATGTTTGCAGCTTTCTCTTTGACTTAGTGAACCTTTTCCTTTGAATGCCAGGTCCTAGAGCAACAGCTCCAGCAAATGAAAGCCACCTACCAGCTGAACCAAGAGAAGCTGGAGTACAACTTCCAGGTGCTGAAGAAGCGAGATGAGGAGAATACCATTATCAAATCACAACAGAAGAGGAAGCTTAATCGGTAATTCCCCCTTTCCCTCAGTGCTCCATTTTGGGATCACTGCCTGGGAGAGGGGATAATGATGAATTTAAGCATGCCCAATTCTGCCCTGGATTTTGGCTACAATGTGCATGCTCTGAGAAACTGTGACCACTCGCTCTTCCGGTGGCTGGTTTTTGGGTGATCAGTCACACAGACTGTGCATTCCTCCCCTTCCCCTCAGACTACAGGTCTTATGAGTATCCAGGGGCAGAGAGGGAGCCTGTGCAGAGATGCTGGACTTTGCTTACCCCCTTTTCTTGAGCTTTGTCCGACTGAACTTCTCAAAGCCAAGTTCAGCTGGGGTCTCAGCTACAATGGGTGTGTCTAGCCCTTTCTGGCATTTCAGTTCTAGCTCTGACCAACCTCAAGAACTAGTTTTCTTGGCTACTTTGTCTTTACTGCCTTTGCCACAACACCTTCTCTTGTCCTCCTTCAGATTGCATGACGTGCTTAACAACTTGCGCATGAAACTGGCCAGGCAGATCAAGCAGTACCGTGAGGAGAACCAGACTTTGACAGCTGACTACAAGCGCATTGTGGAACAATACAAGGATCTGCAGAGAACCATGAGGTGTGGCAGCCTGCACGGGGATAGGAAAGGAAGGAGCGCTTTGGCAGGAGAAAGTTGTAAAATACATTGGGGTTAGATCCTGTTGGTATTTTCACTCAGTCTCACCTAATTCCCTTCCTTATCCTGGCCCCCGTTGCACATACCTTTTATCCAAATCGGTCCCATGGTCCCCAGTGCTGTCTTTTTGGTGGCTAAGGGGGACCCTCCTTCCTCTTTCTCCAGCATAAAAAGCCCATTTGATCCAACCCATTGATATCCCACCCCATCCTGATATCACAAGCAGCTTCCAGGTTTCGTGCCCAGCAGTTTGTAGAGACAGATGGTTGCAGTCTACCACCACGATCCCAGCTGGATGAAGCTGCATGCTGCAGAACTTCCCCTTTCTCTTTACTCAGACATTTTGCCATAGTAGATGCTGAGCACTTCTTGGAGGTATGGCTGATGAATGAGGAGGAGGCCAAGGGTCTGATCAGCAAAGCCCTAGATGCTGACCGGGTCATCAACATGCAGCAGCTGGGCTTGTCCTGGGTGGAGCCGGACAGCTGGTTTCTGCGCAACGTGGGGCCTATTGTACGTCAGAAGAAGAAGAAATCGGCCACCGAGCTGGCCCAGGAGGTGATGTTATCGAAATGTAAGCAGTGGTTTCCTCCAAGCATGTTTACTCAAAAGTAAGCTTCACTGACTTTAATGGGACTTGTTCCTTTGTAAGTGTGTTTAGGATTGCAGCCTCAGATTCCACTGCAAGAATAAATTGTATGTGTAATCACAACTTTATTCTGAAGAGCATAATGTATTGTATATAGCCCTCCTTTTGTTACATCTGTCTATACATTTTTATTCCATCTGCCTCCAAGGAGCTCAGAGTGGTGTACATTTCGCCCCCCCCCCCATTTTGTCCTCACAACAACCCTTTGAGGTAGGTTGGGCTGAGAGAGTGATCGACCCAAGGTCACCCTCTGAGAACTTTGTGGTCTGAGATTCCTAGGTCTAACCATTATTACCGTATAATGGAAATTGAAGTTGTTTGTATAAAGCCTGAAGTAGTCTGAGTCCATGATCTCTGGTTTTCATTGGAGGGTCATGAAGGAAGGCAAAGAGCTTAGAGACTTTTCTTGGAAATGAAGGGTAGAACTTGCATTTGTCCAAAAGACACAAAAGTGAGATTTCCTGAGAGACTGAGTTCCCTCATCAAAATAATCTACATTCTTCTGCAGGAAATTACATGTATTGTGCAAATGCTTCTTCTGCCCCTGTTAAATATGAGAAGGGGCAACAAGCACTCTAGGGCACTGAAGCCCCCTCTCCTGACCATGGAAAAGTCTCCTCAGCCCCCCTTTCTCCCCTGTGATTTCATCAGATTCTGCCCACGTCTTTCAGGCATCTCTGTGGTGCATCAAAGTATCAAATTTTGTATTCATTAGTACATAACTTGCAGAATTCTCACACACAGCATCCTTCTTCCCTTTCTGATTGGAACATCAGCTCCTTAAGAAATGTTCTTTTTTTGTCTGGAAAGAATGTGTGTAAGAAGGGAATATGCCGTCCAAGCTGGAATTCTAATCTGTGTATGTCTTGGGGTCTCTTCTGAATGCTCTCCTGCCTCATTGCTCTTTCCTGTAGCAAGCAGAATGGAATGGGAGCTTACTACCCAGTCAGAAGATGGTACGCCAGATAAGAAGGAAGCAACCCCTGAGGAGGGCATCAAGGAGACTCTGGACTCTGAATCAGAGGTCCCAAGGATCTGGTCCATCTCGCCTGCAACTGTTAAGCACGTCTTGGAGCTCCTGTGTGATGAGTCAGTAAGTTGAAGGTCTGGGAGCTGTTTGCCATAGACTTTTGCCATAGCCACTTCCTGGGTTTGCACACCCTCCCCCCTCCCAGGTCTAACCCAGACATTAGTCACAACATCAACCACCTAGAGTTTTCTACCAAGATCCCTGGGGAATTCTCCCTCTTTTGCCAGGGTTTTGTGATCGAGAGCAAGCTGCGGGGTCTCCTCCAGCCTCTAGAGAAGCATGACCGCACCCTCATGAAGCTGGACTCCATTTTCATGGTGAGTTCTGATTCTATAAGAGAAAAGCTCTAGATACGAGGACAGGTTCTGATGGAAGAGTCTCTGAAACCAAGCCAGAGAACCAGGGACTGTCAAGAGCACCCCACAGGCAAGCGGATGGTTGAGTTTTGCTGGGGGCTTGCCTGGCTTGACTCTGGCTCTCTTGCCTGAAGTGAAATTTAAGTCTGGGTCTCTCTACAACTTCAAGAAAACCTTTTTCACTCCTCAAAGCTACTCTTTATTTCTGTAAAGTAAACCTATAATGGCCAGTTCCTCTGGTTCCATTATTCAACGAATGCCTTGGTCTTCACTTATTTTTTCTTGTATTTTTTTTAAGAAAAAAAGGCAAGACTTACAGGAGAGGCATGGGGGGTGGGTGGGAAGATAAGCAGAAAGGCAGGTGTGGGTAGTAAAAACTGAAAAGCGGGGCCCCAGTAGCAGATGAGGATTAAAGGTGAGTCCTGGCCTGTAAAGGATAAAGATGTGATGTGAGAGATGGAACCAAGGGGAGAGCCACACACATACGGGCTAATGGCTCTTCATGGCTCCCACTCTGGGCTGCAGTATTGGGCATAGCTGGAGAAAGGGCAAAGCCTTCCTTTTTAGATAGAATGATTATCAGGAGCAGGGGATAGGCTTGGATTCCACCATAAAGATGCCTCTGAATCAACCGTGGTGAGCAATGCAGTGTCTCTGTATGTGAGCTCCTAACAACATGCAAGCCCTCCTTCTCCATACACACATCATCTGTTGTAGTACCAGGCACATTCTTCTTGAGCGTACATGCACGGAACCCCTCTTTGACTTTGATTGGTACTCAGTTTTCCTCTCTGTTGCCAGCAAAGCTGTGGCAGGAAGATAGGAGTTGGCTTCTCAGATAAATTACAATATGGTTTCCACTGTGGTAAACACTTAAGAGATATGATTGAACACATGCCTTAACAACTGACTAGATACCTATGTACTCCCTGTGGAAGTTTGAGGTGTCTGGCTTCTCCCTTCCTTAGTTGCCCAGAAAGGAATGATGGTGATGATTACCCATCCAAGCGAGGACTGGCGTTCATGCTATCTGGGCTTCTGCCGCTGATCCAGCTGACCTGTAGTCTTTCTCTGCCTCTCCCTAGGCCCTGTCAGTTGATAATGAAGATGATGTGTATTACATGGTAGACTTCTTCATGAAGTACAAAGCTAGGCAGATGACCTTTCAGGTAATGGTGAGTGTGTGTGTGTGTTGTGTTGTGGGTAGGTTTAAATTTAAGACTTGGCCAAACAGTTCCACTGACTGAACATCCTGTGGGCAAATAAATGTCCTAAGAAGATGCAGGAGCAGGGAATGATGTGATTTGCTTCATTCCAGTCTGTGACAATGCAAGTTGTACTTGTTTTATCACCGATAAAATTTATGTATTGGTAACTTTTCACCAAGCTTTTGCCCTCCCCTGTTCCTTGCCGCCCTCACTAGTTTCTCTTTTCGACTGTCCTTAATAAACCTTGGCTGGATCCTCCCTTGAAATTCTGGATAAGTCCTCCAAGCTGCCTGGAGATAGCTGAGGCAGTTCTCATTGTCACATAGGAGCCAGGGGTGATGGCAGACGCAACTTCCGAAGAAGCATCTCTAGATGCAGAAGCAACTGGTGAAGAAGAGGCCTCTTCTTTAACACAAGAGGAGTCCAAGGGCCACGTGGTCTCAAACATAGACCCCTCCACTATCTACATGCACCCCAATGACATCCTGAAGGCCCTCAAGGCTTTTGTGCAGGAGTTCAAGGAGCCAAGGTATGACTGAATGTGGAGGAGGAGCTGATTTGAGATGGCGAGGGAAGGAAAGGAAGGTGTCAAAGGATGAGGCGTGGGCTGGAATGGAAGGAAGGGGCGGTTCTGATGGTATAGCTGAGTGCCTGGGGGCACCTGCAGGTGGGTGCTTGCTTCCCTTCATCACAGGTGAGGAAAGAACAGTGATGACTCCATGTATGCCACCAGGAGTTCGTTTGAAGAAGGGTGACCTAAAATGGGATAAATAAAGGAGGAGACCATTTTGATGAGATACCAGGGTGAGAGAAGAGGCACCATATCTAACTTTGCTGGCCAGTCCTGTCACCATTGCGATTGTTGCTCACTTCTGAGCAAGGAGTGAGATCCCCTATTGGCATACTGAAACATGGCAGTTCTCTGAGGTTTCATTTTGGTAGTGTGACTCCGTCTTTACCTATGCTAGTAGAGAGCAGTGGTGAGGGTCTGAAGAGCCCGAGTGTAGGACTGAGACTGGGGATACCTGGGTTCAAATCCCTACTCTGATACTGAGCTTATTGGGTAAACTTGGTCCATTCACCCTAACCTACCTTGCAGGGCTGTTTTGAGGATCAAATGTAGGAGGGGGAACTGAGCTCCTTGGAGGAAAGGTAGGCTAAAAATAGACATGGATGGGGTCCCAGACACACCGGAGCTAGATGGGCAGACAATTGATACAATTGGAAGGTGACTTGGATTTGGCTTGAATGTCTCGACTTCCAGTCCAATAAGCCCTTCCTCCTCACCTCTAGGAGGAAACACCCCAATTTGAAGAAAGTGCCTGAAGAGCGAGACAACTCGAAGGACTCTGACTATTGGGACATGTTGTCCCACGTCATTCCAGATGGAAAGCTGAAGCTGTGGGATGCACTCATAGAAGCCTTGCAGAAATATAAGTGAGTGATGGAGACTGGAGGTCCCTGCATTCATATTTTGCGGGGACAATGAAGTGGGAACTGCAGAGTCCTGGAAGGCAATGTTTCAGTCAGACTGTGAGCCTCTCTACATGTTACTAAGTACCTAGGGACACTCAAGTGAACCTCATTTCACGAGTCCCCCTCCAACTTTCCATGCACTTGATCGCACAGTTCCTCCTCACCTGCTAAAAGTATCCCAGTTTCCCCCACCTCCCACATCCATTCATTGAAATGCAGATCTAGACACTTTCTCACACCTTAAATCCAAATTGGCAATTCAAAGGAACCTACAGTACTTGTTCTCCCAGCAAAACCAGAGCGGAATTGGCTGAGCGTCCCTTAATAACATGTAGAGAGACTCTGTGTCTTTGCCAAGAGGACTCCTTGCACAAGATGTCTGAGCCTAGAGCAGCCTCTGGTGGTGCGATAAGGGAATACTTGTTTCCTTAAAACCAAGGGCAGTCAAAACCTGTTGGGTGTCAGGGGTTATTTTGGTAGCCAGATTTTGGTGTTGTTTTGCTAGCTACAGTCTCTCTTTTTTCCATTGGCTTTTTCATTGGATTACTTTTTGAGTTGTTGAGGAAGGACTCGTCCATTGCTCAGAGTCCATCTAAATTTTCCTAAGGGAACAGGATCACTACAGGAGGAGCCAAGGACTCCTCTTATCAATACTGTACCAAAGGCCCTTTTGACCATTCTTGCTCTCCCATCTGTCCAGTTACATTCTGACTCAAAGAGACAAGTTGATCACGGAGACAGATGGGCTACACAAGCGAAACATGGAACTGCGGATGCTGCTCCATCGGTACCTGCATTCCCCGGTAAGTAAAGGAATGAGATCCATGGGGAGGAGCTGAGTTGCACAGGATGGGCTGTTTGTTTTGGCAGGAGAAGAGTTTCTAATAGCCAAAGCTAGGGGCAGGGAAACATCGTCTGTACCTCTGTCTGGTCACTAACATGGACTATCAGGAAGAGCTCTCCCAGTCCCCAATCCCCTTTCCTTTCGATGCCACCTGTGGCCTACACTTCCTCCCCTGCTAAGTATAGCATTGCTCTCTAGACAAATAGTAACACAGTCCTTGCCTAGGGGACTTTGGATTAATCTGAGACAGGGAAGGGAGAGAATCATTTAGTAGGTGGTGGCTACTTAAACTTCAGGGTGGAGTCTGACCCATTCTTAGCTATTGTGTGTTTGTGGGGGGTGGGGGGCATGTATAGCGTGTACAGAAGAATGAGTGTGCAAGGCCAGTGAACTCGGACCCTCTCACAGAATGCATGCTTTTAATCTTTACAATTGTGTCTGCTAATCTAGCAGTGAACTTTCTTATGTGAGGTCAGGATTTCAGCAGGTAATGGCTGTAGCCACATTTGTTGCAACAGTGGGAGGACAGCGAGAGAGGGAGAGATGGCTGCGACCATACAGAGTCAGTCATCTGTACATTCTCTACACACTATGATGAATGAAATGTTTCCATGTTCTCCCAATTGATTGGAAATCTGGGGAAGTAGGGGTGATAAGTGTGCACACAGTTGTCTCATCGTGCCCACAGCCTGCAGAGGACAGGCTCTTGGCACGGTTAATGCTGCCACATAGGAGATTTTTCAGCACGCACATCCCTCCCAAGAGTAATTGGTTTTTGCATTCTATTTAAGACTGGGCTGGTGCTGATTTGTGAATCTTTCAGATGGGCTGAGGAGGAACAAGCTCTTACTGTGTGCTGTGCCTCCCTCTCCACAGGTCAACGTGGAACTGCTGATCCCTCCCACCCACCTCCTGAACCTGCAGCTCAGTCCCCCATGATATTCTTCTCTGCTGGAGCAACGGGGCCAGTTGCTTCCCTGGAAGCCTCATCTCTTCTTTGCCTGGCACATAAGTTGGAGCCATTCGAGGAAGATGGCTGGGGTTACTTGCTTGGGTTGACTTCTAAAGAGGCCAAGTGGGGATGAGGAG
Source organism: Eublepharis macularius (assembly GCF_028583425.1). Classification (NCBI taxonomy): domain Eukaryota; kingdom Metazoa; phylum Chordata; class Lepidosauria; order Squamata; family Eublepharidae; genus Eublepharis; species Eublepharis macularius. The sequence continues at coordinate 222,647,418 of NC_072790.1, forward strand.
AGAGTTGCCCTGTGGCTTTCTCTACTATCCTTGAGTGCTCACTCAGGCAATGTGTTGATGAGCAGCCTCCTCCATGAGATGTCATGGGATCCGCCCTCCCCCCCTCCTTTTATTTGCCTGGCAAGAACTTTTGGGGGTGGGGTGCGGGGTTGAACTGGTTTTGCAAATGATGAAATTAGGACTTGGAATACTTTGGACAATCCAAAATCTTGCATGCTTTAGAGCATTCACAAAACCAGAAACCCACCCCACCTGCCGTCCAGTGACCTTAACGGTAGGTTGCCAGAAGTGCATTTTCTTAAATCCCCTGATGCAGCCAGAACAAAGGTGGCTGTGGTTCCTTCCACCCCTCCCTGGCCCTGCCACCTGTTCTCTGTGGCTCACTATGGCAAGCAGTGTTCTGGATTATGCCGCCTAGCTGTTGTGGAGAGGAGGGAGGTGGCACAGGGTAAGTGATGGAGCCCTGCAGGGGAGAGGGGAACCACAGCTGTATCTTTATGTAAAGGTCCACTTTTAGTGCCCTGAGGAAGTCTGGATCGCAGTAAGTCACATGGATCACAGCAACTTAGGGGCAGATCCTGGGTGGATTGCATAGACTGTTGAGCACTGGGCTTCTGAGAAGGGGGGGTGATCTTCTGCACTTCATTGGTAATTCTAGTTACTCCTCAGGCTCTCTCCCTTGCCTGCCATTTTATTTGTGTATGTTCATTGCAGAAATGCATGATGGAAGGGCTGTTTATAGGTATTATAAGGGAGAAGAAGCAAATAAATGGTTGACCAACTGTCCCATTTCTCTCTGATTTTTGCTGCCTCCTGAGGAGACAGCAGAATAGATTGATTGTTCATGTACCTGTGCTTGTCACCTGCAGTTGTTGGACTTTTCCCTAAGCTTTTGTTACTTTAAAAAGTGGCTTTATAGTCCTCTTGAGCGTTTGAAGTATGAGTGAATCCAAGAGTGAGGTGTACTGAACTCTGGAACTGAATGCAAAGCCTAGATATGTAAGTGCAACTGCGGGGTGGGAGGTTTCTTTAATTCAGCCCTAGCATGACAGTACTTTCCTTACATTTCCCATCATATTTTAAGAATCTTTTGAGATCTCAGCCTTCCTTGTCTTACACTGTCAGTACCAACTCTTGTGGTTGTAACATCATCATTGCCAGGCAAAGGGCTGCCTTGCATGGCTGTCTCATTCTAACACTTAGTAAGCATTAAACCAGCCCAATTTCAAATTCCAGCTGGTGATATCTGACTAGAAAGGAACATAAGGACAGACCAAGATCCATCCATTATTCTGTTTTCAAAAATGACCACCCAAATGTCTTTGGAAAACTGACTGGAGAGGTATTTCTCCCCAGTAGCCAGTCATGAAAGGTATGCTGCTTCTGCAGATGGAGGCTCCATGTAGCTATGTCGGCTAATAGCCATTGATAACTGGCTGTAATTTGATAACCCTCTGCAGTCTCCTCCCTGACGTTTTTCTAAACTAAGCACTGTAGTGTTTCCTCATTGGAATGGAGTTTGACCCTTTAGTCATTTCAATTGCCCTTTTTCGAGAAGGGGTGACCAGAACTGGTATTCTAAACGGGACTGCATCACAGATTTATTTAGAAACAGTGTGAAGCACATCCTGGTGGCAGTGGGAGGTGGGAATGGGCTTACATTTTAAGGATTTCAGGAATTAGAGACTACAGGAAAGGTGGAAGGGAATGCATATTCCTGTTTCTTCCATATCCTCACACTCTTCACTCTCCTCCTCCATAAAGCAATTCAGACTCCGACCCTTTCTGGTGATCTGTTTTTATTAAAGAATGTAAAGATTTCCTCTTACAGCAAATTCAAAAGTCCCTTTATTAACAACAGTGCACAGAGAACATCCCCACCCCCCTACCAGAACCTCCCCATAACAGGAGAGAAATAGGATCAGTTTTGCCCACACCAAGGAAAAGGAAAGCAGCCCACATGAAACACATCCCTCGGGTGTTTCAGAGCTGCAGGAGAAAGAAAGAGAAAGCAGTCGTGCTGGTTTCTTGGAAACCTGCTGCTCCGTCTACCCTGGGACCCTCTGTTGCCTCTTGCTTCCACACTGCCATTGCCCTGGCATCTCTCTGTTACTCCCTGTGACTGCTTGAGTGCCAGTGGTGACTACTCTTGGTCCTTGTTCCGTGGCATGCTAGCACAGCCTGTGGGGTGCAAGAACTTCAGGAAGACATGGAGATGTTTAACACACAAAAAAGGCTGATGATTTTGTTTAGGAATTCCAACCATTTGTGGATTTAGTCCCATGGGAACAGGGGTGAGTGAGCTTGCAGTAGGACAATAAGAGTGTCCTTTAGCAATCTCAAATCCTTTCTCCTTGCTAGGCTGCCAAGCACTGGGAAAGGTACAGAGAGTGCAGATTTATATTCCAGTGGAGTGGAACAATGTAAACAGCACTCTTGACTGGTAGGGTGGTATTTAGATACAACTGAACCTTTTATCTAGGGGGCAGAGCTAGAAAGCACCATTTATCTTGCTTCCTTGATCCTTAATCTGCTCTTCCAGCGGGAGTGTAGCAAAAACAGTGGACTAAAGATCCTGCCAGATACCGGGATTAGTAACTCCTTCAGGCCTCCATGGCCTTTGGGCATCTGCCTCATCTTGCTGGGTGAAGAGACTGCTTGTAATCTCTGCCCACACCACATACTCACTTTAGCTGTGCCCACACTGGGTTTGACAGATCTGAGCTTTATTTTTCCCTCTTTCCCTCTTGCTATTGTCTTACCTAGTGGGCTTTTCCAGAAATCCCTTTCTCATGCTTTTCCAGTACCAAAGAACATCATGAGTGTTATATCCAAAATCAGTGGCCAAGTGGAACTAAGTGGCTGAGTAGGAATTTAGGGTTTTGGAATGGGGCCACTGTTTGTCTTACCCCCTGAATTTACTTGCTCCTGACCCCCAGGCTACGAAAGGCCTTCCAAGTTAGGTGGATAGACAACTGCTCCAGACACAGTTGTCAGAGGTTACATGTACCTTCTTCCCACAATGTCAGGTTGCCATCATCTCCAGAATCTGAACTTTCCCCAGGAAATCTGACCAGATATGCGAACTGTAGCAACATCAGGGCTGGAGAATCTGGATCCTCCCTCTCATCGATATTGCTGTATTTCTCAATCTCAACCAAATTTCTAGGTTCTTCCAGAAGAGTCTGGATCATTGACGATCCTGCGAGAGCGGCTCATATTTTTTGATAACACTTAACCCCTGTAAGTAGGCCAGTTGCTATTATTCCCCAGTGGCAAGTTGGGTGAGGGACTGAGGCTGAGCAAGAAAGGCTCGTTTGAGGCATTCGAACTGGGGACTTTCTGATTTGCTTACAAGATTCAAACCAACAACCTCCTGATTTGTAGCTCAGTCCATTACAACAAGTCTGTTCCAGTGAAGATGTTATCATTACCTGCCACTGGTGAATTGACTAGCCTTGTGTAATGTACCCATCCTTGGAAGATAAAGGGCCCTTTTCAGTGGGCAAATAGAGCTCCAGGGCTGTGAACGTCAATTTCTATTTGGGTGAGAAGCAGCAGGGAGCCAAGATGACGGGTACTAGGAAGGAGCACTGGGCACTAGGCAGGCTTTCCCTTCAACAAAGGAGATGACATTATCAGACAGCAAGCAGAGGCCCAAACAGTTGATCATTTCAAACCTAGAGCGGGCAGGAGATCTGGCCTTCAAGTTCCTAGTCCTCATGGACGGATAAAGGGCCTCAATTATGTGAGTGAAACGGGAAAGATGGGACATATCAAACTCACACAGAGCAGAAACTGTGGCCGGAGGCAGCTCCAACATCACCATGGGCTCAGTAGCGGAGAATGCTCCAGCTAAGTCGACTGTAGGCACAGGTGGGAAAGGCCTTGTAGGACAGCTGATCTAAGAGACACTCCAGCTTCAAGATTGCTAAGGTAAGAATCCAGATTTAGGGGGTTGACGGCTCCCCTCATCCCCTTCCCAAGACAAAAGTTCAAAGCAAAATAAAATCGGAACTCCTCCTCTCCCACTCCAATTCCAGAAAGGAAACAGAAGGAGGCCACAAAAGAGAAACACAAACGCGAGGCAGTGACCAAGAACACTGGGAGAATGGAGGGGACCTGGCCTGGGCAGCTTCCTCATGCCCCCAAAAGCTTCTTGACCATGTAGCCAGGCATGGAATAGAGGAAGAGGCCCACCATGATGATCAACAGGAGGGCCAGAACGATCTTGATGATGAGCCATTTGTAACGGGTGCAGATGAGGTACTTGATGGACTTCAGTGGGTTCAGGAACCAGATGAAGGATGTATCCGGACGACTGCAAGGCGGGAAAGAAAGAAAAGATGCCCGCGATTAGCAAGGGCAACGGCTCCTTTAAGTTGTATTTGGTTTCTTTACGGCCCAATGTCAAGCTCACCCCCTCGCCCCGCCCCAGGCCTTGCTTGACAAACCTGGCACCTGCAGCTTCATGGGTGAGTTTATTCTTCCCTTGTGGCAGAGACAGAGAGCAAAACTCAGTACTTTCCCACTCAAGCTACTGGGCAGACTCCACAAACCAACCAAACAGTCTCTCAGTGGTGGCAACGTTTTTAGGCCAAGCCAGACTTGGTGCCTTAGCGCTAGTCTACCAGGTGCTTGACAATCCTGGTAGTCGTGGGCCCACACAGCCTGCAAAAACTGGGTTGTCACTACATGGCCTATGAGCAGTTTACTGGGTTGTGCAGGCACCAGTGAAGTCACGTGTCATTGGGAACATTCAGATGCTGGATCCCATGCAATGCTGCTGAGGCTCATGCAGTGCAGTGGCCTCCCTGAATGCCAGCTGCTGGGGGGCAGCAACAGGAAGAGGCCCCCTGCTGTGGGCCCTTTGGGAGTGTCTGGCTGGCCATTGAAGGAAGCGGGAGGCTGGACTAGAAGATTGCTCATTGGTCTGATCCAGCAAGGTGTTTCTTGCAGGTTGACACAGAACATCTTGGAGCCTGCCCAGTTCTCAGGCTTTGGCAATGTTCCTCCAGGCCAGCCATTCTTTAGTCTTTCCTCACCAATATTCTTACTTGTTAGGGTTCTCAACATAGGCCTGGGCTAGACTTCAAACTCAGTTCAATTCCGGAACCAGGTGAGACAGTAATAAAGACGAGAGTGGCTTTGGGCATGTGAAAAGCAACTTTCTTTTTTCACTGAGAAGCCACACCTTGGTCTCATGTAACTGCACTTGGGGAGGGGGTTTAATTATGGGTTTAACCCTCATGTTCTTTCCATCAGCTCATTGGCTTGGATCCTATGACCACATTCCGCACACGCATGTGCGTGTGGTGGACCATCTCCACTTCAGAGGGTGCTTCCTCTGCCTCTAACACTTCCACTCAAACTGGATCAATATTTTTCAATCAGCCTTCTCATGAGTTGAAATGCTACCAGCAGAGGAGGCGCATACTGCAGCACTGTCTAGCACACTCAGAATACAGTCATAGGACCCAAGCCAGTATCATTATTTCTTTGATTCTTAATCTTATCTTTTTTCTAAGGAGCTCAGAGCTCCCCTTTATAACTAGGCCGTGAGGCAGGTAAGGCTGGGATTTTGTGACAGGCCCAAGCCTATTCAGCAAACTTTATGGCAGGTTGGGGATTCGAACACAGGTATCGCTGATCTCAATCCAATGGTGTAGCCATTTAGTATAAAAGTCAATGGGAAGTCCTGTTGTTCCTCTCTCCCTCATCTACCCCCATTCCCATCTCCCTTATTACTATTACTATTTCCACCCTCCACATGTGGTCATATATTGTGGCATGAGGCAGGAGAAAGAAATACCCTGGACAAAGAGCCAGGCCGACTCAGGCCCCAAGAAGTTTCTTGACCAGGTAGCCAGGCATGGAGTAAAAGAAGAGGCCGACCATAAGGAGCAAGAGAACCAGGAGAAGAATTTTCAGCAGGAGCCAACGATACGTGTGCCAGATAAAGTAGCGGATAGACTTGAGAGGGTTCAGGAACCAGATGAAGCTGGTATCTGGGCGGCTGGGGCAGGAGAGCAGGATGGGACAAGGAGAAAGAAGAGAACCAGGAAGTGGGTGGAGAGGAAGAGACAGGAAGAGATGAATGGTGTCAGTGGACGTGGGAATGGTAACGGCATCCTCCAATTCATGGCCTATGTCCCCATCCAAGGCATTCAACTGCCATCCATACAGATCCCTGTTCAAGACAGAAACCCCCCAAAGTCTCCATCTAGGGTGTCTGCAGATGATCAGAGTCACTCGCATCACTTTCTACCACTCACTTGGGTTTCTCCAATGGGTCGGGCTCGTTACGAGCCAGCCCGGCCGGGCTTTTCTCTGCTTCCTCGGCTGTCAAAAGATGCAGCTCAGCCTCCACTTTACCCTGCAGGGATCAGAATTAATATCACTCTGGGAATTGACCAGTTCATAGAGGGAGGCACACAAGGCTATACTTTCAGTAATCTTCTGGGCAGACACACTACCTGCCCAAACCCCGAGATCTGCTCAGGAAGCCCACGTCTGGGTGTCTTGATCTTCAAAGATTAGCCAAGAGGGTATAGGAAAGACAGTCTTTTCATTGGCAGTGTCAAATAGCACATCCTTCCCAGACTGATCCAGAAGGCAACTTCATTGTTACCTTTTGGGTGCCAGATTAAAAGCATTTTATTTTTGAAGGCTTTTAATAGCTGGGGTTTTTGGCGGTGGGGTCAGTTTCCATTTCTGGTCATTGTTTTATTGTAATTTTAATTGTTTTAAATTAATTTTGGATTTAAAAAAATGTTTATGCCAGTTTGGAAACTTTTTAAAAACAAAAAGCTGCCTATAAATTCTCTAAATAAATACACAGACCGCATATTTCCCATAAATGAGCAGAGTCAGGTGTGTGTGGGGGGAACAAATGTGTAGACAGTCCTTTAACTTTTGACCTGCACAGACACTCAGAGAGCTGGAAGGGATCTACAATAAAAGAATACAGAAGCAGAAAAATTTGTCCACCAGTCCCTATCAGATGAAACCATATATTTCAACCCATGCTTGATGTCCACTATGATAATGTTCCAGTCAGGGCTTTTTTTCTGGGAAAAGAGGTGGTAGAACTCAGTGGGTTGCCAGCACAAGGGGCAACTTTTGGCAGAAGGTAGTGCCCCTGGTACCATATGCGCATGCGCAAAGTGCGCGCATGCTCCAGGACTGCACAATGATGTCACTTTGGGTCAATTGGAACAAGGGGGGAGTTTTTTAAAGTTTAAATCACCCTTGGCGAAAATGGTCACATGGCTGGTGCCCCCCCCCCCAATCTCCAGACAGGGGAGTTTAGCTTGCCCTCTGCGCCACCAGCGGCATGGAGGGCAATCTAAATTCCACTCTGTCTGGAGATCAGGGGCGGGGCCACCAGTCATGTGACCATTTTCAAGAGGTGCCGGAACTCCGTTCCACCACATTCCAGCTGAAAAAAAGCCCTGGCTCCAGTCATCTTTACATCTTACATACGCTCCCCACTTTTCATGTCCGAACATTCTACCTCCCTTTCCCCTGCTGTCATTTTGCCCGGGCTCCTCTGCCAGTGCCCTCTGATAATTACCCTTCCAGATCCCTGGCTCAGAATTTTCTCTAATCACGCTCTCCTCTGAGTGAAGATGGTGACCCCGCCCCTAGCGTCATTACCGTGATTTCAATTTCATCATTCTCGTCTCGTGCCAAGAAGGGCCACCAGCCCTTCACCCTCTTCTGCTTGAAGATGGAAACCATAGGCACTTCTGCCTCGCCAGTTCCCAGCTCCATGCTGCATTGCTTCGCTGTCTTAGCACCACGTGGGAAGCGGTTCAGGTCAAGCTCAATAGCTCCTGGGAGAGAAAAGAGCAACACTTCAAGTTCCTTTGCAGTAGGCGAGGCTGAAGTGATGAGAATGGCTGCCAGGTATTCTTGACATATTTACCACCCACAATTTTTTACCTCCTCCCGCTCCAAAATTGTTCCAGACTCTTAACGTGTTTCAGAATTAACAAGATATCTTGAGATACTGACATACTGAGTTGCCTTATATTGAGTCACATCTCTAGTCTCTGTAGGTCAGTATTTTATCCTCTGACTGATGGCAGCTCTTCAAGGACTTAGGCAGATAAAGGCCTTTCCTGCTACCTGTCATTCTTTAACTGGCGATGCCAGGGATTGAAGCAGGGGCCTCCTTTGTGGAAAACGGCCTTCTCCCATAAAAGGGATACATTGTTCTATGTTTCTCTCTTAATGCATCATCTCTGGGAAGGAAGGATCCCAATGACTGTAGTGGCTGCCTGCCCCTGAAACTAGCACTCAAGCATCAAGATTCTTGAGGTCCCTCTCCTTGTCCAGGGAAAAACTGGACTGATCCACTGCTCACTCCCCCACTCAGCAAGCAGTACAGCACCACATTTAGTTAGAGTCCAGGGACTGAGCCAGGATACGAATGTCCTCATTTCTCTTAACCAACCCCCCCCCCCCTTTGCTGATGGGAAGAGAGCTGTCATCTCCCTTCCACCACCGCATGTTGTAATCAGCAGTCAAAGCCTCATTACGCACCGAGGAAGTCATCGGCGGAAAAGTGGTCGGCATCCCACACCTGTAGCGTGAGTCGGGCCGGTATCTTGTATTCGGTCTCGTCCCAGGAGAACATAGACTCTTTCTTAGAAATGACAATCTTCTCCTCAGCTGCTAGGTAGTCGAAAGGAAAGATATAGCGCCAGTTGAAGTTGCCCTCACCGGTCAGGGAGTGGTAGTGGACGTCAGTGTCCTGTTTGTCTTCTTGTTGCCCCTTTAGCCACCTGCCAAGCCAGGGAAGATGAGGAATACAGAGGTTGAGCTAGGGATATTCCTGAAGTCGGCTATGCTCATGCAGTAAGGCTGTACTTCAGTGCTGAAGAGAGAAGGGCAGCTCTAGAGGGGACATGATTGCATGGAGATCTGGTTGGTGGGCATTAGAAGGGAGAGGCCTTTCACCAAGTCCTTGTCACATACGGCAGAGAGATGTGGTGGAGACCCCAATGCAAGGGGTGTTCGTGAGGGATCTGTAGATTTTCCCAACTTTGTCCCAGTGGGGATTTGTTTCCTTTTTATCCCTGGGCTTTTGGTCTGACAATCTTCTATCAAATTATGTGGAATCCTAGGAATAAAGAGAGGACATTCCACCTCTCTTTTTTGGAAACCATGAAGACACAGCTATGTGATCATAAATCCCTTCAAAATTCACCCTCTGAAATACTTGTATGCCTATGGGAACACAAACAGCTAATTTTGAAAAGGTTTCTTTCTACTTTGTGTTTGCTTGTTTTTAATTGTAGCACACTGCTGTGCTTTTTCCTGAGGGGGCCTAAATCTCAGGGTTGCAGAAGTATGCATCCATGAGACTTAATTTTTTTTTCTGGAAGAGCAGCCTGAGGGAAGCAGACCCCAGATTTGACTGCAAGATCCACTCTGCAATATTTCCTAGTGTGGATTGTCGTAGCCAATTTACATTAGGGAGATAAAAACAGCTGCATCGTTCAAGATTTAGCACTGTGTAGGGTTGAGCCTTTGATGAAAGAGTTCAAAGTTGTTTTGTTGCCAGACGGGGCAGAGATGAAAACCTAAAACAAAAGAAGAGCAACTGTGCTTTTCTTTTTTTAACGAAGGCCACGTGCAATTGCATATCTGAAATTGGCATTCACTCAGCAGAAAGGCGCAAATTAATTTAATGTCTGATGCAGCTCTGCTGGCTTTTTAAAAATACGATTCAGAATCTGAATCCCAAAACAAATTCTTGGAAACACAAATACCACTTTCGGATTAGGGGCCGGTTTGGAAGAAAGGCTGAATCTGTGAATGTTTTCATGAGCTCAAAACCACAAGTAGTTGAGAACCCATCAAAATTAATCTATGGACTGTATCTGCCATAATGTTGCCACCAATCCATTGTTCAATATGCCATACCTGCCTTGCTCAAATGAGGGCTTTGACTGCCGAAGGTCCTAGCTTATTGCTGAGACTGCCTTCCCCTCCAAAACATGCAGCAGCAAAAGCAAGCTGACCTCAAAGAAACACAGACATAGTACAGCCACCATTTCCCAGCCATGCCCCTGTGGTGAGGGGAAGGAGAAAGGGGGTTTGCAGAAGGAGAGACCAAACTCACACTCTGAAGCAAACAGCATGCAAAAGAGGCAGTGAGGCAACATTCCTCATTCACAGCGGAGAGAAGAAAACTGGACCCAAATCAATTACCTGGTCAGATATCCATGCTACCTTTGACCCTCATGAGTGACCAACCACCCCTGTTTTGTGCAAATACACAGCTCAGGCTGGATCACCAGGGCTGGTTCCGGGGTACCATGAAACTAGACACCCTAGACCTCCCGCTCACGGGCCCTCAATTTTGTTAAGCCTGTGGGCCTTTTAGGGAATTTTAGGGAATGAAGCCCATCCCAAAATGTTGGGCGGTTGCTAGCCAAGCATCCTTTTGCAACAGAGGCAGCTTTCTGAACTGGTGATCCTTGCCTCCTGGGTTCTGCAGGAGTCACTCCTGCTCTGATGGGGTACAGGAAAGCTAGGACTGGCTATCTGCTTTGAGGGGCGGCAGGAAAACTCTCAGCAGGCGCCATGGCACCACACTGGGAATCTTGGAACCACTTAAGCAGACGCTTACGCGAACCCCCCGTCCTCTCACAGTGACATCTCCATAAAATGTCCAATTCTGAGCCTTATGCAGGGATGGAAGGGCCAAAAAGAATTTTGCTGGGTGACAATGTTTACTGAATGGCCGTCTTGGTCTGGAACAGCCCTTTCCATTGGACTCTGCTGGGAAAGAACACACTCCAAACTGTCTGAAGGCTGCTCTTTCTAGCTACACAGAAAGCTCTTCCACATAGAACTGAACGTGCAATACATTCATGTTCTGTGACCTTATTAGCTCCACAGGTTTCAGCCAAAATTTGAACCGAAAGCTTCCTGGCTTAGCTACTGTAGCCTTTCTTGATAGCTGCTTTAGGCTGCACAGTGGAGGAAGAAGGGACAGTATTGTTACTCCTGACCTGATCTGAATATGTAAGTTTTCAAGTCAGACTTGGCCGGATTCTGGCCTTACTTATGCGGTTTCCAATATCATTTTTTAGTCTCAGATTCTGGCCTGCATTGGATCTGGTTTCTCAGTCCTCCCTCCCCTGGATCTGCCTTGGTTCTCCACTCTCACTTGATGTTTGAGATTGGCACCTTCACCATGTGTGCAGCTGCCCTGGTAGTCCTTCAGTGAAAGGAGAGTGCCTGCTCATCATGAATCCAAATGCCTGTCCTTAAGGAAGAAGTTGGTTGTGTGAAGAAATGGGACTCTGATGGCTTTGCCACCAGCACAATTCAATGGTTGGGGTTCCCCATGATTAACCCAGTGGTGCCCAACAGTGACCCACAAGGAACAGAGAAGTAATCGAACCAGTTGCCGCATTCTGCAGCAACCAACCCAGGTTTCCCACTCAGAGTGCTTCAGCTGCTTCTTACCAACGAATGCTCCTGTGCGGTTCCAATCACCTGTTTTCTTGTTCAGGTTCCACATTTTTAGGTGTATACCTGAACCATCTTAGGGGTCACCAAAATACGAAGTGTGAAGAGATCCTTGCATAGATTGACTAGGCTTGGGGGTGAGTATGTCATGCAAGTTGAGGGGGACATACCAGCTGACCATGAATCTGTATTATTTTTAAGGATGTTCCCACCAACCATTTCTGCTTGGTAATTCTTTCTTCCAAAAAGAAAAACCAAATGACCAAAAAATAGCCCTGTTTACAAGTTACAGTGAATGCTCATACAATTCATGGACAGTGTACACTTGATTTATCTTAATGCATTCATTGAGTAATTCTCATGTTACATTCAACACATGTACAGCTGAACGTGTGATTTAAACCCACATTTATCAGCTACTGGTCCTCACTTCCATTTATAAAATGAATGCACATTGGCTCTTTCTTACAAACAGACATATGCAAATACATGCAGAATGTGCACATGTTCATTGTAACATGTGAAAAGGGCGATGGTTTCTATAGATGGGATCCCCCACAGTACTAGAGACCTCCTTGTTGAACTCAGTATGGAAAGTAGCAGCCACTGAAACATGGTCACTTTGTCTCTTCCAGTGGGTTGCCGTAAGCTATGGATTTACTCCAGGTGTACCCAATGATGGTATCCAGTAATGGGCAAGCAAAGGATCCAAGGGTAACTGCCCCGTGCATCCTCCTCCCCCAACAGACTAGACCTGCCCCAGGGAGGGGCCGTGCAATAAGCATCCATCATTAATTACCCCCTGACATAGATGTCTGACATCTTCTCTCCCGTCATGAAAGCATCATCTTCCAGAACCACCTCATCGGTGTTCCAAATAATTACCCGCAGCTCATACCTAGCCGTTGCATGGTGCAGAAAAAAGGCACACAACAGCAACAAAAACACACAGAACAAAAGAAAGGAGCAGAACAGAAAAGCAAAGTGTCCATTACTGACAGCCACAAGGAGGAGACACTCTGTCCATGAGATGCCACCACCCTCTGCAAGGAGCACAGAGCCAGGCGGTCACACCACTACAAGAAGCTCACACACAGAGAAGCTGGCTGGCCGTGGGGCCGTACGTACCCCCGGACAAAAATGTCACTGGATTTCTCGCCAGTGAAGTAATCATCGTCCTCCAGGATTACCTCATCAGTATTCCACACTATCACTCTAAGCTCGTATCTGGCAAGGAGGAAGGGAGACGAGGGGTGAGCTGGAGGGGATAGAGGGTAAGGCTGGCTAATGCAGGTACAGGCTCCCCATTAAAACACACACATATTCTCTCTATTAGGGCCCTCTGAGATAGCTGAGCAAATGGAATAGGGCCAAGCTGCTCTGGCATAGCCTTGCTTCCTCCGTGGTTATTCCATGAACTTAAAAATGGAATGGGGGAGACTCTGCAAAATCCATGTGAAGAGGCACCACGAAGTTTTTTTTTTTTTTTAATTCAGATGGGTTTTCAGTGGCCAGAGATAGGCAAGATGTAGCTTAATCAATGTAATTGGGGTTTTGTGACCAAACAACGTACTGTCTGGTGATTCAAGTGCATTTTTTGCCAATAGGCCATCCCCAGAAGGGAGGCTGTTCCTCAAGCCTTTTCCTCATTGGAATACCACAGCAATAGGATGAGAGGATTCTGGCTGGTTTGACTGGACTGGGTCAGGTAGGTGGATGTCATAAGGTTTTTTCTTCATTCAAGAGCAAGTCTCTTGACCACCTTTCATAAAGTAAGAAGTGGGGCTACCTGGAAGCTGACCCAGTTCCCAAAACAGTAGCGTGGGGAAACTTCCTTGGAGCCTGACCTGTAGGGCTGCTAAGTCTAAGGGGGGTAGGGAGGGGATCCTCTGACCCCAGCTCCCCTTGCCTGCCACTGTTTGGAGCAGCATCGAGAGGAAATTTCTAAAATGTCACTGTTGCCTTCTTGATAAAAACCCAGAAGTGACATAGGGCAGCTCGAGGGATTTTCTGGCCATTCCTAGAGCTACTCTGTGTCTCTTCTGGGTTTTTACTGGACATGATGTAGTGCTGCAGCCAACATTGTGGCCTCCACATCCCCACCCACAACCCTCCTGACTTATGGGTCGTCTCCACCTTATCCTTCCAGATGTAGGACTCCTTGTAGTTGTGGCTGCATTTTGAAGCTAGGACAAATCTGAGGTTGGGTTTACACTCTGTTATGATGCTTACAAGGTGACCTTGAACTAGTCACACTCTCTTAGCTTAACCTGTACCAGGATTCTTATGTGGAGAAAAAGGAAGAGGGGAGAACCATGTATGCATCCCTGAGCTCCTTGGAGGAACAGTGGAGTAAAAAAAAAATCTAAATAGATAGGAAATTTTTTTAAGTAGCATCCCTAACAGCTGCTTGCCATTGTAGGGATGAGTGCCTTCGCAACATTTCAGCCCGATATCGTTGGGGGGGGGGGGTCTGCTATATATTATGCTTTAGGCTTCCTGAATTCCCAATTAACCAGGAGAATTTGTCAAATTAATTCCAGAATTAAGCATCCATAGCTTGCTACAGCTCTCTGTTTCTTTAGTGCACTTGCGTGCTTTTTCCTCTTCTATGTTGCTGATGAACATGTGTGTGTTGATAAAACAATGCAAAACAATCTTGATTTGACTGTATGTGTGGTTGCATCCCTACGCATACTTACACTCCAGTGCATTGCTGAAACATGACACACAGTCTACAGCTTGTCAACATTTTTTAAAAATTAAATATGTATCAGTAATTAGCAGGGTAAACAGTTGTATCCAATTCAGAAAAAGAGGAACCATAGAGAATTCCCAATGCATCACTTCCACTTGTAGACCAACCTGGCCACCTGGAAATCCAAAATCCAGCAGAAATTCAGGTGAGGAAAAATTTGCACTCATCCCCTCTCCATGGACATTTCAAAGAAAGGCTGTATGGGAGCTATGCATTCACCGACCTAACCTCATTGCGCCTTCTCGCCCAGAGCTGATTCTCAGCCACATTTGATAGCATGAAGTCACAAAGCAGAAAAGCTCTCCCTCCTATCCACAATATGAGATTGTAATGATACAATGTTCTGCAAAAAGTTCTGAAAACTGAATCAATTCAGGAGATTAGTGGGAGGGATTCAAACTAACTTTTCCACTCACACAAGGCCCTTCTTTCAGTGGAACAGAACATTTCTCTTCCTGAGGGGCAGGAGACCCTCAAGAATGGTATGAGTGGCGAATTTGGGAGGGGGGGGTGCAGTAGGAAGAGGAAATTGCTGGAAATTACCCCACCCGGGCCATTAGAGGAAAATTTAGCCTGGATCCAACCCTGTGAGTTGCCATCTCCAGGTGAACCAGAACATTTGCAAGAAGCAATGTCAACCACAGTTAAATAGCAGGGGGTGATTCTCACCAAGCCGAAAAGGACAATGAGCCATCCCTCTCTAGGCTGCTTCACTGGTTACCACATTCCACACAGAAGTGGCTTCCCTGCAGAAATCTGGCAACAGGTGATGTGACCCCCAGATGGAGGTTTTCAGGTATGTGCATAAAGAGTCGTCAAGTTGCAGCCAACCTATGGCGACCCTTGCTGGTGTTTTCAAGGCAACAGACCAATAGAGGTGGTCAGCCATTGCCTGCAACCCTGGACCTCCTCAGTGGTCTGCCATCCAAGTACTACTCATGGCCAACCCTGCTTAGCCTCTGTGATCTGATGAGACTGGGCAGGCCTGGGCCATTAAGGTCAGGGTTTTCATATATATTTTTACACATACACACACACACACACATGCACATATGTATATATGTATGTGTGTAGCTTATACATATTTCGTATATACCCATTGTTCAGTCATCTCCACTGTCTCATGCCTGCACCAATAATGATACTTTAAATTAACAACAACAATTTGGATCATGAGAACTGCTTTAAGGACTGAAGAAGAGCACAGCAGCACCTGCTCTAGATCCATGTAATCCAGAATCCTATTTCCTACCAAGGCCAGCCAGATGGTGCCAGGAAGCCTGCAAGCTAGGGTTGCCAGTCCTCCCCTGGGGACAGGGGATCCCCTGCTCCCACCCTCCACCCCCGCTTACCTGGCCAGTAGGGAAAAGGCAGGGGAATGTGCCTCCTGGGGTGTACTCCCGTGTGCCAGAGTAGGCTGATTTTGGCCCGGAACAGGCCTGATTCAGCCTGAAACGGGTCCAATTCAGCCTGCTGTGGAGTGCAGGAGCACTCCAGGGCCCGTTGTGCCATCCCAGCTGTAAGTGCCAGGTCTCTCACCTGCCCAGAGGAAAAGGGGACCTGGCAACACTACTGCAAGCAGGGCATGAAAGTAACAATGCCCTTGCCCTGGCTGGCTCCCAGCACTTGGTACTTGGAACAAAAGAAAGGAAATATTTAAAATTAAATTGAATAATTTTAAATATTTTCTTTCTTTTGTTCCAATCTGCTTGCTTACCATTGGTTTGCAGGGTTATTTCCCACCCCTTTTGTTATCCTATCCAGAATTTGGTATTTGAAAGTATACCACCTCTGAAAATGGAGACTCCATTCAACCATCATGGCTATTAGGTGCTGAAAGATATGCCCTCTTTCATGAGTTTGCTTAGTCCCTTTTTAAAACCATCTGCAGCAGCAATGGCCTTCAGCACATCTTGTGGTGATGAGTTCCATAAGTTAATTATGTACTGAAAGTATTTTCTTTGTCTTGTCCTAAATCTGCTGCCATTGGTTTTATCATGTGACTTTATTTCTTCTCTACTTCCTTTGCACGATACACCATCATACAGATCTCTATCATATGCTGCCTTAGTTGGTTTCCCCCCCTAAACTAAAAGGCCCCAAAGGTTCTTTTGCCTTCCCTTTTATTGAAGATGCACCAACATTTTCAATAAGCCCCGTATACATGATAAGGACCTTTTACCTATTCCTTTTTTTCCATGCATGACTTTCTCACTACTCTTCTTAAATATCGTCTTATGCACTCTCTGCCTGTCTCTGTCTCTAGTCCTCCCCACTCTAGCCAACCTTCCCTCCCTCTCTTCTGCTCCTGGATGATCTTCACAGATTCCAGCAGAATCCAGCCACAGGGAACTCCAGACAAAGCACCCCCCTCCCCCAAGCAGAGAATTACTTCTTTGGCTTCCTTGGTGCGATGTCAATGGCAGGGCCTGGTGCCGGCATGTCCATGGGGAACATGTCCACCCACAATTCCAGACGTCCCTGAAACAGCAGAAAGACCTGATTAGTGGCTCCTTGATGTCCTCCTTCTTGGGCTCCCACCTCCCATTCAATGTACTACCCCTTGATTGTGGAAATTCCTTCCCTCTGGAGCTGATGCTATCTCTAGATACCTTCTGGATTCATTGGAAGAACTTTGTTTTCCAGAAGGATTTTGGGTTAGACTGATGGTAGGTGTTGCTGGTTCTGTTTATGATTCTGGTTCTGATGGTGACCACAATCTGGTTTGGGTTTTTTTTGCTTTATTTGTTTTAACTGCATGATTTTTGTCTTTGAAATATGTTACAAACCAGTTCATGTACTCTTTTGGGGTTAAAAGGTAGTCTAAAAGGCCATTAAATCTATAAGCTCCAGTTTAGATTCCCAACACATCCCCAAACCACTCTTCTCACCCTAACAAGAAGAAGGTTTTGAGATCAACATTTGATGACTAAGTATCCATCTACTCCGGCATCCCATTTCCATGAAAGGCCAGCCAGATTCTTCTGGGAAACCCACAACCAGATCATGAAAGTAAGAGCCCTCCATCTAGTACCTAGTATTCTGTGAAGTTCCATTTAACTATTGTGGCCACTGACAGAGCTGCCCTCTTCCATGTGACTGACAAATTCACCGTTTATCTAGGTCATCACACATTATGACAGTATCTGGAACCACCTGAATCAAGCTACTGAAGGCCAAGATGGCATCAAGAATCGGGTGCAGCTAACGTATGGATGTGAAAGTGAGCTCAGGTACCTGTTCAATGCCTGGTTTGTCAGGGTTGAGCAAGGGGCGTGTTTCCACATGCTCTGGTATAAGCTTGCAGCCCACACGGGGGATCTCTTCCCAGTGGTGCAACACTGTCAGTGCCAGATGCTCATCCGTCTGTTTCTTCTGACCTGCAAGCATAAATTCCTTCTGTAGAATCAGCCTAGGTAGCACAATATTGTCTCTTCTGGCTAGCGTTGGCTTTCCAGAATCCCAGGGTCTTTCCCAGCATCAATCACCTGATATTCACTAAATTACGATGCCACATATTGAATCTGGGACCTTCTGCATGAAAAGCATATGCTCCAAAACTAAGCTACAGCCCCGCCCCAAGAGCACAGCAAAAGAAATATCTACTCAGCTAATGCTGTCTTTATGCAAAGCAGGAGGGGACTTGCATCACCAAGAGCTCATAATTATATATGTGACTTTTGGAATACCACCCATAGTATAACCTGGGCTGGTTATGAACATGGTATACATAACAAAATCACCGCAAGCCAAATTTCATTTTAAAATCAGTGGAATGTGAATGTTATACAAATGAAGCAAAATTTTCATGTGATGCAAATATTTTGCAAATTAAAATGTGCATAGCTTTGCCTGTTTGTAAAATAACTTACAGTGTAAAATAACTTACAGTTTGTAAAATAACTTACAGTGCAATCTTATACAGAGTCACTGCAGTATAAATCAGCTGGTTTCAATGAATTTAAACTGGAGTAATTCTGCATAGGATTGCACTGCTTCGTCTAGTCACAAGTAGATATGAAAATTATGCAAGAAGTAAGGCAAATACTTTAAAAAAGAATGCTTCAGTATGCAAACTTATGATTATAACAGCCCAGAGTCACAAGACATAAAAAAACCAACATTGAATAAAATTCTCAAAATAGTATAACCAGATTAGCATAACATGTTCATAAACTAAATACAAAACATGTATTTGTCTGATGTGTTTTAATTTAGCAAAAATTATCGAAACCAGTCCCAAATACATCGTTTTGCATTCAGCAACACAGCAGCCTAGGACCCAGTCACTTTGATTCTGGGCCTACTTTAATAATAAAGTTTTTTAAAAGGCCAGATCCTCTCTCAGATATGATTCTGCACCTGGAATGATTGATTTGAGAAAAAGATCCCTATATCTGATACACAGCAAGAAATTATGGGGTGACCTAGAAATAGATACATTTCTTAATGTATTACAGGGAGAAACTAAAACTGAGACATCCTTTTAGCAGTCTACTTTTCAAAACTGTTCATTATAATTTTGTTTTGGAATGTCAGAAAGGGCATGATGCTTATTTTTATGAAACTTCAGGAGACTTTATATCATTTGGGGAATTTGTTTGGGGTAATTTGTTTTGGCTCGGGGTATCCTGGGTATCCATAGACCTGGTGCCTAGACTCTGGATGCCAGTTACACCACCACCATTTTCAGTGAGCTGTAGACCTGACTTCTGGATTCTGGACACCAGGTCTGCTACCCGTTGAAAACAGTGGAACCTAAACTTGAAAAAACCTGAAATACTCCCCAAATTTCAGGGTAATATATTTTCAAAATCCCCAAATTTGGGGAATATCCCCCCCCTTGTTTTGGGCATTCCCAACCCAAAACAGAACAGGACATTTCAGGCATTGTTTTGAGTCAGAAATATCTAAATGCACACCCCCTACATCCTCTTGTCTTTTCTGTTTAATTAAACATTCATGGGTAGTTTTTTGCAGAATTACCTTCTACCTAGCTGTCATCCACAATATTAATCATTTCTTTCTTTACATGCTCTACTGGGTCATATTGACATTGCCTGCAGTATGTGACACATTACCTAATTGACAGTGAGCCTCTGTACCCACAGTTACAAAGTCCCCATCCTTACCAGTAGACTAAAACATCTCACCTCCCTTTTCAAAATTTGTCAAATAACTTGTTTTGCTCTTGCCCTTATAGTATGCCAAGCCTGTTCAGTATTCTCAATGTATCTGATTACCAGATCTTCAAATAAGTTGATCTTTGAGTTATTATTGTAGGATAGAAATGAATGTTGATTTAAATTTCAGGCTTCAGTTACCTCAATTCAGTCTGTCTGTGTCATCTTTCAAAAAGTCTGGCTTTGCTAAAAAAAAAAGTGTGATAGCTCGGTCACCATTTGAATGAGGGGTTGACACGAAGGAAGGACCTTTCCAAAGAACCTCATCCATAAACGTTTGATTAGATAAATTAATCATCAACTGGTTGCTAACATTTGTGGGTGCGTGTCTCAAATTTGGCATAATTTTGCAAAAGGAAAGAAACCAGCTCTTGATGAACATTGAAACAGAAGCTCCTCAGCCCAAGGGCTCAACCATGCCACTCGCCACTGAAGCTAAAGTCCACTTACCATTTTCATCCTCCAGTTCTGTAGGGCCAGTGAAGACCCGGTTGAGGACCTTTACCCTGCCACCAGGACCATAGTGCGGACCGTCAAGTTTGCCCTCTTTACAGAGCTTGGACAGGATCTGAGTGGGCTTTTGGGGGTCTCGCCAAATATTATAACCATGGCTGTGGACAAAACATTAAACTGTCAGAGAGGACAGTCTGGCCAATCCAGTCCTTAACTAGTCTATCATTCAGTCACTGCAAGCCCTCACGGGCCAGTGCCAGTGCTCTTCGATCTCATATACTTCAATGGTTCCTACTGTATAAGAAGAGACATGGGCACGAACCAAAAAACCCCAAACCATGAGGTTTGTGGTTCGTGGATTTTGATGAACCAAAACCCACAAACTGGCATAGAACTGGGGCCAGTACGAACCAGTTCGTGGTTCATGGTTCGTGGGGTTTAAATATCCCTTTCCGGCTGCTTAGCAGCAGCAGCAGGGAAAGGGGCATTTAACAGTTTAAAAGGCCCTTTCCCGCCTTGCAAGCAGCAGGATCCCCTCCCATCTGCCAGCTGATAGTTTAAAGGGACTTGCCAGTGGCAGGGCCATTTGAGGGGTGGCAAGACCATTTTTGGCCTTCTCCGTCCCTCTGCGGGCCTGCGCAGGGGTGGAGGAGGCCAAAAACGGCCGTGCCGCCCCTTGCAGGAGGAGGGGGAGGACGCCACAGGCCACAGGTAAGTGTGGGGCTGGGGCTGGGGTTTGTGGGCCATTTAAAGGGCCCTGCCACTTGCAAGCTGCAGGCAAAGTCTAAATGGCCATTTCCTTGGGGAAATGGTCATTTAAACTGTCCCTTTCCCAATATGACCCAACAAACCCGAACCAGTAACCAGTTCGTGGAAGTTCGTAGCTTCCACAATCCATGGTTCACAAACCATGAACTGGCTTGGTTAGTGCGTTTTTTTGGGTCGTAATTGGATTCGTGCCTGCCTCTATACAAGAACACTGTGCACATTAGCAGCAGTATGTTAAAATCTTCAACAAAGACAGTTGTATGAGAAAACTAAATTAAAGACTACAGGGCTGCTATAGGTATGAGTCTACTATGATCACAGAATCATAGATTTGGAAAGGAATTTACAGACTCAAAGCAGGAACAGCCTAAAGCATCCTTATTAGTCCAGCCACTAAATGGGAGATGGACAAAATCTAAAGCAGAATTAAATACATTTAAAACTTCGTTGAATTGTGGCCTTGCATGTGTCCCAAGGGAAATATCCTTGGCAGCTATCTTAGCTCGCTTCAGTCACAGTGATCTAAACTGCAAACACACATGAGACCTAAGTACCACAAAATTCAGCCCTGTGGGTCAAGGAAAGTTAGGTATTCTTACATGGAATAGGTACTGGAGATGCCACAGGTTGCCCTGTGTTTGCTGTAATATCGATTCTCCAGGTCTATCTTTGTTTCACCAATCAGATCATCGGAGCCCACCAAATCCCAATCATAGACAGCCACTGTCAGCATAGACTCCATGGGGAATGTGGCCTCAATATCAAATGACCTGGATGTTAGGAGATAAAAATTAGAGATTGTGAAGTACTCTGAGCCAGGATTTGGGGATTGTTTCTTGCATGTGGTGAAGGTTAGCAAGTACGGTTGCCAGCCTCTAGGTGGTGGCTGGGGCTCTCCTGGAATTACAACTGATCTCCACACCATAGAGATTAGTTCCCCTGGAGAAAATGGCTGCTTTGGAAGGTGGATTCTATGACATTATATCCTAATGAGGTTCCTCCCCTCTCCAAACCCTGGCCTCTCCAGGCTTCATCCTCCAAATCTCCAGGAATTTACCAACCTAAAGTTGGCAACTCTAAGAGCAAGTATACTGGTAGTACACTGGAACTGAGAAGCTCAAGAAACGGTATGGCTCCTTCAAAGAAAATGTGTAGCTGGGAGTGGATTAAATGCAGTAGCTTGGCTATTTATAGGACCCAGTGCAGTGATTGTGTTAAGACGTTGCTATATGGGCAACATTGGCTTCCAATCTGTTTCCAGACTAAATACACAAGGTGCTGGTGACCTTGACATTCCCTAAATGATTAAGTCCAGAGTATGTGAAGAGTATGTGAAGGTCTGCCCCCATCTGTATCAACACACTAAGGTCTGAAGTTGCCTCTCAAGCATCCCCTGGAAATCAGTCTTTTCAGAGGGACACCCAGGGGAATGCTTTTTTGGTTGCCCCCCTCCCAGTTGTGGACTTCCTCCCTCCAGATCTATGAATGGCTATTTCCCTAAAGTTCTTCAGGGAGGGTATGAAGATTTCCTGTTCCAGAGTACCATTCAGTTGGATTAATGAGTAATGGCACTCCAGAGGGAAGTGGACTGTAAGCACTGCTGAAAATGGTTTGCTACGTGATGGGGTTTGGTTTTTTTTAGTATTTTACTGAGTATGCTGAAGGTCACCTCAGGGACTTTTTCTTCTAAAGATTATCTACAAATGAACGAACAAAACGAATGAACGAAACGAATGAAACGAACGAAACAAACAAACAAACCCTGTGAAGGTCAGGGTTCATCCAAGATGCTTTGGTATCTGAAGCTAAAAAAGCCAAAATGAC